>NC_091285.1:317147052-317750385 GCF_032444005.1 Ranitomeya imitator | reverse complement strand
ATTCAGCCACCTGTGTCTATTGACTTTCATGTAGTGTTACCTGAAGGTTGGCCATATCTACAAGGAAGGGTTTCAGCACAAGCAGTCGCTCAATCATTAAATAGGTGCTGCCCCACCGAGTAGCTTGATCCACAATTGCCCCTTTTCCAGCACATCTCTTCAAGATGGAATCCATTTTAGCGGTTCTGGCAGCAATAGCCAATTTCCTCACTTTACTAATCAGAGTTCCAGCATGTTCCTCTTGCAGACTATCTCTTATTGCCAGCTGCAGCGTGTGCACAACACAGCACATGTGATGAATAGGAAAGAAATGTGAAGCAGCTTCAACAAGATCATCTAATTGTAAAGAATCATTTTGCTGTTCTTCTGTAGTAAAATCTGTGCTGAATCACATTCCAGAACACACACACAAATATATATGTTCTCATTGATCCTGTTACTGTATTTCCAAATTTGAGATGTTAGAAAACATTTTTTCCCCTTATATTCAACGTATAGTGTATATAAGACATCGGAGCAGCTAATGTCTCCAAATATGAGCTAAGAGGAAAAACAAACTAACACATTAAGCATACAGAGACAGCATGTACTGGACTATTGATTTATGCACAGTTTATTGAAAGTTTAGATATGTTTTAGGAAGCACTTACCTTCTTTAATCCAGAAATTCTAAGATGAATGTAGGCTTTTCTTCCCTGTGTGTTTATTTTTTTCCCCTTATCTGTAGAGGAGGAGCGACACTACTTATCATGAACATAAACTGCAAGCACAGATTCATCTCAGCTAAAAGTCTAGACCTTAGATCAGGAATAAGACAGACAATTATAGGACATTTCATAACTCTCCTAAATTCTTATGAAAAAAATATTCCCCACAAACTGCATTGAACTACTGTACCGAATTTATTATATATTTTAGGAGTCGGTGTCGGTCCATTTTATACCGACTCCGACTCCACCAAAATGGGCTCTGACTCCGACTCCACAGCCCTGCTTTGTTCACATGTTCATTTCTGTTTTCCATATGTCTGTTCCGCTTTTAGATCGCAGGCAGAAATGTATCTTCTATTCTAAAAATAAATAACATAAGGGAAGCAGAATACCCCATATAAATCAATGGGGCCCTTCTGCTTCTATTTGAACCATGTCAGTATAAGATGCTGATTTTATTTCAAAGTTGTAAAAATAACAAAACCAACAGAAAACAAAGAGACGTGAACTTGGCCTTAGCATTTATTATTTTTTGCCAGGCATAACATAATTGTGGCGTTTTTGTGTTGACATAGTTTTCTACCACTTTTTCACTGAAAGTAGGCATGATCGTCATGACTGAGGCTTCATAAAATTGGCATCTGGTGTAAATATATTGATAAATCAAGTATACATTGTCAAAATCTAATACAACCATGCTGTTTGCTGAACTGTGGTTTCAAGGTACATATTTGATATATGTCAAACAAGTAATACATCACCACTGCCTGGCACATACGTTATAAAATATAGATCTCCTGTTACCTTAAAATAAGTTACGTCTGCAGAAAAAAATGTGCATTACAGATCAATGTCTAGAAATTGTAAAGAACAGCTAGGCATAAATGGTTTCTGGACTTCATAAGCAGCCATTCACCATTACTGTGCCCTCTGAGCTGGAGAAAGAATACAATCAGACCCTAGGTTAATCTTTGTAAAAATTATTTATTATATACTACCTAGCTGCTTGATATCTGGAGTATTAAGACACATCTCTTTCACTTTTGACAATATAATGATGGTGAGAAAACAGGGTGATGCACAATATAAACTTTTCCCTATGCTCTAACAAGAGCGATATGCAAAGGCGCAATGATCGAGGTCGCAAAGGGTGCGACCTAAGTGGGGCCAGCCGATATTAGCGCACATTTCAGCTGGATGTGGGTCTGAGGATGCACATTTAGCTGAAATACACTGCAGCGCAGAGACCCACTCGGTCCCTGCACTGCAACACACAGTGCTGGCCAATCAGAGGCTGGCAGCTGACATTGGCATGCAAGTCAACAGCTGCGCATGGCATTGACATCATGCGCCAACTGTCACTTGCGCCCTGAAGTCAGCTGCCAGCTCCTATGCCAGCTACAGAAGAGGGTGCTATGTGGCAGGGGAGCAGAGCAGGGTAAGTAGAATTGTTTATTTTTTATGTGCTAAAGAAAAGCGGCAGAACTAGGGTGTACATATACCAAGATCGGGAATTTATATACCAGGATGGGTCCAGAATAGAGGACTGTTATGACCTGGTGGTCAGGACAATAATGGACCTGGTGGTTAAGAGCACACGGAATGACCTGATAGTTACTGATAATAAAGGACGAGCTCTGGGACGTGGGAACTCTGCTGACCGCAATCCCTAATCCTATCACACACACTAGAAATAGTGCTCCTAACGCTCCCTATGCAACTCGGCACAGCCTAAGGAACTAGCTAGCCCTGAAGATAGAAAAATAAAGCCTACCTTGCCTCAGAGAAATTCCCCAAAGGAAAAGGCAGCCCCCCACATATAATGACTGTGAGTAAAGATGAAAATACAAACACAGAGATGAAATAGATTTAGCAAAGTGAGGCCCGACTTACTGAACAGACTGAGGATAGGAAAGATAGCTTTGCGGTCAGCACAAAAACCTACAAAAAGACCACGCAGAGGGCGCAAAAAGACCCTCCGCACCGACTCACGGCGCGGAGGCTCTCCCTCTGCGTCCCAGAGCTTCCAGCAAGCAAGACAACAATCAAAATAGCAAGCTGGACAGAAAAATAGCAAACCAAAGAAACACAAGCTGGAACTTAGCTTCTGCTGGGAAGACAGGACACAAGAACGATCCAGGAGTGAACTAAACCAATACTGGAACATTGACAGGTGGCGTGGAGCAAAGATCTAAGTGGAGTTAAATAGAGCAGCAGCTAACGAATTAATCTCGTCACCTGTGGAAGGAAACTCAGAAACACCCACCAGAGGAAGTCCATGGACAGAACCAGCCGAAGTACCATTCATGACCACAGGAGGGAGCCCGACAACAGAATTCACAACAGTACCCCCCCTTGAGGAGGGGTCACCGAACCCTCACCAGAGCCCCCAGGCCGACCAGGATGAGCCAAATGAAAGGCACGAACCAGATCGGCAGCATGAACATCAGAGGCAAAAACCCAGGAATTATATTCCTGACCATAACCCTTCCACTTGACCAGGTACTGGAGTTTCCGTCTCGAAATACGAGAATCCAAAATCTTCTCCACCACATACTCCAATTCCCCCTCAACCAACACCGGGGCAGGAGGATCAATGAATGGAACCACAGGCGCCACGTATCTCCGCAATAATGACCTATGAAATACATTATGGATGGCAAAAGAAGCTGGAAGGGTCAAACGAAACGACACAGGATTGAGAACCTCAGAAATCTTATACGGACCAATGAAACGAGGCTTAAACATAGGAGAGGAAACCTTCATAGGAACATAATGAGACGACAACCAAACCAAATCCCCAACACGAAGTCGAGGACCCACACAGCGCCGGCGGTTAGCGAAACGTTGAGCCTTCTCCTGAGACAATGTCAAATTGTCCACCACATGAGTCCAAATCTGCTGCAACCTATCCACCACAGTACCTACACCAGGACAGTCCGAAGACTCAACCTGCCCTGAAGAGAAACGAGGATGGAAACCAGAATTGCAGAAAAACGGCGAAACCAAAGTAGCCGAGCTGGCCCGATTATTAAGGGCGAACTCAGCCAAAGGCAAAAAGGACACCCAATCATCCTGATCAGCAGAAACAAAGCATCTCAGATATGTTTCCAAAGTTTGATTAGTTCGTTCGGTTTGGCCATTTGTCTGAGGATGGAAAGCCGAGGAAAAAGACAAATCAATGCCCATCCTAGCACAAAAGGATCGCCAAAACCTCGAAACAAACTGGGAACCTCTGTCAGAAACGATGTTCTCCGGGATACCATGTAAACTAACCACATGCTGGAAAAATAATGGCACCAAATCAGAGGAGGAAGGCAATTTAGACAAAGGTACCAAATGGACCATCTTAGAAAAGCGATCACAAACCACCCAAATGACCGACATCTTTTGAGAGACGGGGAGATCCGAAATAAAATCCATAGAAATATGCGTCCAGGGCCTCTTCGGGACCGGCAAGGGCAAAAGCAACCCACTGGCACGAGAACAGCAGGGCTTAGCCCGAGCACAAGTCCCACAGGACTGCACAAAAGAACGCACATCCCGTGACAAAGACGGCCACCAGAAGGATCTAGCCACCAAATCTCTGGTACCAAAGATTCCAGGATGCCCAGCCAACACCGAACAATGAATCTCAGATACAACTCTACTAGTCCATCTATCAGGGACAAACAGTTTCTCCGCTGGCAACGGTCAGGTCTATCAGCCTGAAATTTTTGCAGCACCCGCCGCAAATCAGGGGAGATGGCAGACAAAGTTACCCCCTCTTTGAGAATACCCGCCGGCTCCGGAACACCCGGAGAGTCAGGCACACAACTCCTTGACAGGGCATCAGCCTTCACATTCTTAGAGCCCGGAAGGTACGAAACCACAAAATCAAAACGGGAGAAAAATAATGACCATCGAGCCTGTCTTGGATTCAACCGTTTGGCAGACTCAAGATAAGTCAAATTCTTGTGATCTGTCAAGACCATCACGCGATGCTTGGCTCCTTCCAGCCAATGACGCCACTCCTCGAATGCCCACTTCATGGCCAACAACTCACGATTACCAACATCATAGTTACGCTCAGCAGGCGAAAACTTTATAGAAAAGAAAGCACATGGCTTCATCACCGAGCCATCAGAACTTCTTTGCGACAAAACAGCCCCTGCTCCAATCTCAGAAGCATCAACCTCAACCTGAAACGGGAGCGAAACACCTGGCTGGCACAACACAGGGGCGGAAGAAAAACGACGCTTCAATTCCTGAAAAGCCTCTACAGCTGCAGAAGACCAATTGACCACATCAGCACCCTTCTTGGTCAAATCAGTCAACGGTTTAGCAACAGTAGAAAAATTAGCGATGAAGCGCCGATAAAAATTAGCAAAGCCCAGGAACTTCTGCAGGCTCTTCACAGATGTCGGCTGAGTCCAATCGTAAATGGCCTGGACTTTAACAGGGTCCATCTCGATAGTAGAAGGGGAAAAAATGAACCCCAAAAATGAAACCTTCTGAACTCCAAAGAGACACTTTGACCCCTTCACAAACAAGGAATTAGCACGAAGGACCTGGAACACCATTCTGACCTGCTTCACATGAGACTCCCAATCATCCGAAAAGACCAAAATATCATCCAAATACACAATCAGGAATTTATCCAGGTACTCTCGGAAGATGTCATGCATAAAGGACTGAAATACTGATGGAGCATTGGAAAGCCCGAATGGCATAACCAGGTACTCAAAATGGCCCTCGGGCGTATTAAATGCTGTTTTCCATTCATCGCCTTGTTTAATACGCACAAGATTATACGCCCCTCGAAGATCTATCTTGGTGAACCAACTAGCCCCTTTAATACGAGCAAACAAATCAGATAGCAACGGCAAAGGATACTGAAATTTGACTGTAATTTTATTAAGAAGGCGGTAATCAATACAAGGTCTCAAATAACCATCCTTCTTGGCCACAAAAAAGAACTCTGCTCCTAACGGTGATGACGACGGGCGAATATGGCCTTTCTCCAAAGATTCCTTTATGTAACTCCGCATAGCGGCGTGTTCTGGCACAGATAAATTGAACAATCGGCCCCTTAGGAAACTTACTACCAGGAATCAAATTAATTGCACAATCGCAATCCCTATGAGGAGGTAGGGCACTGGCTTTGGGCTCATCAAATACATCCCGATAATCTGACAAAAACTCTGGAACTTCAGAAGGGGTGGATGACGAAATAGACAAAAATGGAACATCACCATGTACCCCCTGGCAACCCCAGCTGGACACAGACATAGATTTCCAGTCCAATACTGGATTATGAACTTGTAGCCATGGCAACCCCAAAACGACCACATCATGCAGATTATGCAACACCAGAAAGCGGATATCCTCCTGATGTGCAGGAGCCATGCACATGGTCAATTGGGTCCAGTACTGAGGCTTATTCTTGGCCAAAGGCGTAGCATCAATCCCTCTCAATGGAATAGGATACTGCAAGGGCTCCAAGAAAAAACCACAGCGCCTAGCATACTCCAAGTCCATCAAATTCAGGGCAGCGCCTGAATCTACAAATGCCATAAAAGAATAGGATGACAAAGAGCAAATCAGAGTAACAGACAATAGAAATTTAGACTGTACAGTACCAATGGTGGCAGACCTAGCGAACCGCTTAGTGCGCTTAGGACAAACGGAGATAGCATGAGTGGAATCACCACAGTAAAAACATAGCCCATTCCGACGTCTGTGTTCTTGCCGTTCAGCTCTGGTCAAAGTCCTATCACACTGCATAGGCTCAGGCCCATGCTCAGATAGTACCACCAAATGGTGCACAGCTTTACGCTCACGCAAGCGTCGATCGATCTGAATGGCCAAGGACATAGACTCATTCAGACCAGCAGGCATGGGAAACCCCACCATGACATCCTTAAGGGCTTCAGAGAGACCCTTTCTGAAGATTGCTGCCAGGGCACATTCATTCCACTGAGTGAGCACAGACCACTTTCTAAACTTCTGACAATATATATCCGCTTCATCCTGACCCTGACACAGAGCCAGCAAGATTTTCTCTGCCTGATCCACTGAATTAGGTTCGTCATAAAGCAATCCAAGCGCCAGGAAAAACGCATCAACATCACGCAATGCCGGATCTCCTGGCGCAAGGGAAAATGCCCAGTCTTGAGGGTCACCACGTAACAAAGAAATAATGATCTTTACTTGTTGAACAGGGTCACCTGAGGAGCGAGGTTTCAAGGCAAGAAATAATTTACAATTATTTTTGAAATTCAAGAACTTAGATCTATCACCAAAAAACAAATCAGGAATTGGAATCCTAGGCTCAGACATCGGATTCTGAACCACAAAATCTTGAATGTTTTGTACCCTTGTAGTGAGATTATCCATCCAAGAGGACAGACCCTGAATGTCCATGTCTACACCAGTGTCCTGAACCACCCAGAGGTAAAGGGGAAAAAAGAGACAAAACACACTGCAAAGAAAAAAAAATGGTCTCAAAACTTCTCTTATCCCTCTATTGAGATGCATTAGTACTTTGGGCCACCTGTACTGTTATGACCTGGTGGTCAGGACAATAATGGACCTGGTGGTTAAGAGCACACGGAATGACCTGATAGTTACTGATAATAAAGGACGAGCTCTGGGACATGGGAACTCTGCTGACCGCAATCCCTAATCCTATCACACACACTAGAAATAGCCGTGGATTGCTCCTAACGCTCCCTATGCAACTCGGCACAGCCTAAGGAACTAGCTAGCCCTGAAGATAGAAAAATAAAGCCTACCTTGCCTCAGAGAAATTCCCCAAAGGAAAAGGCAGCCCCCCACATATAATGACTGTGAGTAAAGATGAAAATACAAACACAGAGATGAAATAGATTTAGCAAAGTGAGGCCCGACTTACTGAACAGACTGAGGATAGGAAAGATAGCTTTGCGGTCAGCACAAAAACCTACAAAAAGACCATGCAGAGGGCGCAAAAAGACCCTCCGCACCGACTCACGGAACGGAGGCGCTCCCTCTGCGTCCCAGAGCTTCCAGCAAGCAAGACAACAATCAAAATAGCAAGCTGGACAGAAAAATAGCAAACCAAAGAAATACAAGCTGGAACTTAGCTTCTGCTGGGAAGACAGGACACAAGAACGATCCAGGAGTGAACTAAACCAATACTGGAACATTGACAGGTGGCGTGGAGCAAAGATCTAAGTGGAGTTAAATAGAGCAGCAGCTAACGAATTAATCTCGTCACCTGTGGAAGGAAACTCAGAAACACCCACCAGAGGAAGTCCATGGACAGAACTAGCCAAAGTACCATTCATGACCACAGGAGGGAGCCCGACAACAGAATTCACAACAGAGGACATACTGTATATAAAGATGGGGGTATATAAACCAGGATGACCCCAGGATAGGGAATATATATACTAAGAAGGGGCTGAGGATGGGGGACATATGTATCAAGATGGGGGCATACACACCAGGATGAGCACATGATAGGGGACATATATACCAAGATGGGACATATATACTAGGAAGGGTCTGAGGTAAAGTGACATTAGTACAATATGTGGGACATTACTACATACAGGAGGGATGGGAGGCAACACTTACTTAAAACACTATAAAGGCCCATACATCTGACCAACATGCGGGAGAGGCAGGTTCAATTCTTGCATCGGGGCCAATCGGACTCTAGTTGCACCACTGACTGTATGCAGCTTTATTGCTGTAAATGCCCAAACATCTGTCATTCCCAGAACATCTAATGTAATGAAACATATCTAAGAAATGTTTTTCTGGTAAAGAGACACTTTAATAAACATCAAAACATTAATAAACACATGTATTTCATATAACATGATTATCAATATTAGTGTATCAATAGTTTTACTATTAGTATCTTGAAATAAAAAATATAAGAGTTAATACACAGTATTAATATTTTTTTTCTGGAAAAGAAGATGGTATGACAAACATGTTTTAAATGTAAAACTAACCTTGACAGACATTGTACTATGCTGGCAATGAAGTGAAAAAAAATCCACTTACTATAAATATTTAGTAATGGAGAAAGTTTCCTAGTTCATGTATTAATCAAAAACATAAAGACAGGAATTTACAACTGAAAATGTAAGAAGGGTCATCCTTTTCACAGAGAAAATTTCAATGTTTTAATTGAACTGGACCGAAACTTAAGTTTGTCTTGCTGAGTCCATGCCCAAAAAATTAAAACTGCTTTTGAACCCATGCCAGAATATGTCCAGAATCTGTACAGATTCTCGTACTGTGTAACTGACTTTCTTCTGCACACTGTACAGTTTTTTGTTTTATCAGCAGTCAACCAGCACTAGTACTTCCTTTCCCTCATTTCCCAGTATGCACTGCTCCCAACATTGAAGTCTCCTCTCAGTTACGTTTTTTATGAAATTTGAGAGAATGAAGAACAGAAGGTAAGACAGAGCCCTCACTTCCTGTAATCAGTTTCAGTTTCTCAACTGCTAGAGATGGATTATACTTGACAACAGGCAGTGAACATCAAGTAATACAAAAGGGAGACATACACTATACAAATTAACGACGACAAAAAGGATAATAAAGAGCCCAGACTAAACATGCAAAAAGTCTAATTTATTTCACAAATGTTATATGATAAGCCCATCTCCCACTGTAATAAGTTGTTTTAACTTTAAAATCATCGACTCCATCAATTTTCTGAACTTCTTGATCTTACAACAATACTTTGATCACAATTGTAGTCAAGATCACTTTTGTTGGAGAATCCATGTTTCCTCATAAAACACAGGTTTTCTATCATTTTGGCTGGTTTTCATGCAACTCTAAAGATATATGCACACATCCAGTTTTTCAGGAAGGAGACACTTCAGGACATGTTGTATTTTTTCCTGTGTCTTTTTGGTCGTTTTTTGTCGTAGTTTTTTTTATGACTTGTATTTCATTGACTAATGAGCGGAATCCAACACCACCAGAAAAATGGTTACGTCACTTTTTTAAACCATGTTGCATATTTGGAAACTTTAAGTTGTTAAAAAAAGCTTAACCCCTTTACCCTCATGGGTAGTTTGCACGTTAATGACCAGGCCAATTATTACAATTCTGACCACTGTCCCTTTATGAGGTTATAACTCTGGAACGCTTTAACGGATGTTGGCGATTCTGAAAATGTTTTCTCGTGACATATTGTACTTGATGAAAGTAGTAAAATTTCCTCGATAAAACTTGCGATTATTTGTGAAAAAATTTGGGGAAAATTTTGAAAATTTTGGAATTTTCCAACTTTGAATTTTTATGCCCTTAAATTACAGAGATATGTCATGTAAAATAATTAATAAGTAACATTTCCCACATGTCTACTTTACATCAGCACAATTTTGGAACCAAAAAATGTTTTTGTTAGGGAGTTATAAGGGTTAAAAATTGACCAGCAATGTCTCATTTTTACAACACCAATATTTTTTAGGGACCACATCACATTTGAAGTCATTTTGAGGGGTCTATATGATAGAAAATAACCAAGTGTGACACCATTCTAAAAACTGCACCCCTCATGGTGTTCAAAACCACATTCAAGAAGTTTATTAACCCTTTAGGTGTTTTACAGGAATTTTTGGAATGTTTAAAAAAAAAATTAACATTTAACTTTTTTTCACAAAAAATTTATTTCAGCTCCAATTTGTTTTATTTTTTCAAGTGTAAGAGAAAAAATTGGACCCCAAAAGTTGTTTTGCCATTTGTTCTGAGTACGCTGATACCCCACATGTGGGGGTAAACCACTGTTTGGGTGCATGGCAGAGCTCGGAAGGGAAGGAGCACCGTTTGACTTTTCAATGCAAAATTGACTGGAATTGAGATGGGACGCCATGTTGCGTTTGGAGAGCCCCTGATGTGCCTTAACATTGAAACCGCCCACAAGTGACACCATTTTGGAAAGTAGACCCCCTAAGGAACTTATCTAGATGTGTGGTGAGCACTTTGACCCGCCAAGTGCTTCACAGAAGTTTATAATGCAGAGCCGTAAAAATAAATTATATTTTTTCACAAATATATTTTGCCCCCAATTTTGTATTTTCCCAAGGGTAAGAAAAGAAATTGGACCCCAAAAGTTGTTGTACACTTTGTCCTGAGTACGATGATACCCCATATGTGGGGGTAAACCACTGTTTGGGCGCATGGGAGAGCTCGGAAGGGAAGGAGTGCCGTTTGACTTTTCAATGCAAAATTGACAGGAATTGAGATGGGACGCCATGTTGCGTTTGGAGAGCCACTGATGTGCCTAAACATTGAAACCCCCCACAAGTGACACCGTTTTGGAAAGTAGACCCCCTAAGGAACTTATCTAGATGTGTGGTGCGCACTTTGACCCACCTAGGGCTTCAAAGATGTTTATAATGCAGAGCCGTGAAAATAAAAAATAAAAAATTTCTCCCACAAAAATTATTTTTTAGCCCCCAGTTTTGTATTTTTCCAAGGGTAACAGTTGAAACTGGACCCTAAAAGTTGTTGTCCAATTTGTCCTGAGTACGCTGATACCCGATATGTGGGGGGGAACCACCGTTTGAGCGCATGGCAGAGGTCGGAAGGGAAGGAGCATCATTTGGAATGCAGCCTTAGATGGAATGGTCTGCAGGCGTCACATTGCATTTGCAGAGCCCCTAATGTACCTAAACAGTAGAAACCCCTCACAAGTGACCCCATATTGGAAACTAGACCCCCCTAGGAACTTATCTAGATGTGTTGTGAGAACTTTGAACCCCCAAGTGTTTTACTACAATTTATAATGCAGAGCCATAAAAATAAAAAATCTTTTTTTCCCACAAAAATTATTTTTAGCCCCCAGTTTTGCATTTTCCCAAGGGTAACAGGAGAAATTGGACCACAAAAGTTGTTGTCCAATTTGTCCTGAGTACGCTGATACCCCATCTGTTGGGGTAAACCCCTGTTTGGGCACACGAGAGAGCTCGGAAGGGAAGGAGCACTGTTTTACTTTTTCAACGCAGAATTGGCTGGAATTGAGATCGGAAGCCATGTCGCGTTTGGAGAGCCCCTGATGTGCCTAAACAGTGGAAACCCCCCAATTATAACTGAAACCCTAATCCAAACACACCCCTAACCCTAATCCCAAGGGTAACCCTAACCACACTTCTAACCCTGACACACTCCTAACCCTAATCCCAACCTTATTCCCAACCATAAATGTAGCCCCAAACCTAACCCTAACTTTAGCCCCAACCCTAACTGTAGCCTTAACCCTAGCCCCAACCCTAGCCCTAACCCTAACCCTAATGGGAAAATGAAAATACATTTTTCAATTTTTTATTTTTTCCCTAACTAAGGGGGTAATGAAGGGGGCTTTGATTTACTTTTATAGCGTGTTTTTTAGCTGATTTTTATGATTGGCAGCCGTCACACATTGAAAGACACTTTTTATTGCAAAAAATATTTTTTGTGTTACCACATTTTGAGAGCTATAATTTTTCCATATTTGGGTCCACAGAGTCATGTGAGGTCTTGTTTTTTGCTGGACGAGTTGACGTTTTTATTGGTAACATTTTCGGGCACGTGATATTTTTTGATCGCTTTTTATTCTGATTTTTGTGAGGCAGAATGACCAAAAAACAGCTGTTCATGAATTTCTTTTGGGGGAGGTGTTCATACCGTTCGGCGTTTGGTAAAATTGATAAAGCAGTTTTATTCTTCGGCTCAGTACAATTACAGCGATACCTCATATACAACTTTTTTTATGTTTTGGCGCTTTTATACGATAAAAACTATTTTATAGAAAAAATAATTATTTTTCCATCGCTTTATTCTGAGGACTATAACTTTTTTATTTTTTCGCTGATGATGCTGTATGGCGGCTTGTTTTTTGCGAAACAAGATAACGTTTTCAGTGGTGCCATGGTTATTTATCTCATTCTTTTGGATCGCGTGTTATTCCACTTTTTGTTTGGCGGTATGAGAATAAAGCGTTGTTTTTTACCTCGGTTTTTTTTTTACGGTGTTCACTGAAGGGGTTAACTAGTGATAGTGATATAGTTTTATAGGTGAGGTCGTTACGGATGCGGCAATACTAAATATTTGTACTTTTATTGTTTTTTTTATTTAGATAAAGAAATGTATTTATAGGAAGAATATTTATTTTATTTTATTTTATTTTTTTTGGAAATTTTTTAAAATTTTTTTTACACATGTGAATATTTTTTTTTTACACTCTAACATTGCCCCGGGGGTGGTGGGGGGGCATCATGTTATATTGTAAGATCGCTGATCTGACACTTTGCTGTGCACTGTGTTAGATCAACGATCTGACGTGCACTTCTCCTGGCTTCCCGGCGCCTGCTCTGAGCGAAGTCACCTCTGAATGAAGCCACCTTCAGGACCTGGATGCCGTGGCCATCTTCGATCCGGGCATGCTGCAGGGAGGAGGAGGTAAGAGACCCTCGCAGCAACGCGATCACATCGTGTTGCTCCGGGGGTCTCAGGGAAGCCCGCAGGGAGCCCCCTCCCTGTGCGATGCTTCCCTATACCGCCAACACAATGCGATCATGTTTGATCACAGTGTGCCAGGGGTTAATGTGCAGGGGGCAGTCCGTGACCGCTCCTGGCACATAGTGCCGGATAAAAGCTTTGATAGTCAGCTGACACACGGCCGCAATCGGCCGCGCTCCGCCCGTGGGTGCGGCCGATCGATATGACATACTATTCCGTTGAGGGTCAGATAGGCCCAGGTCACCTCGACGGGATAGTACGTCTAAGGTCAGAAAGGGGTTAACAGACTGATCATATGTCCACCAAGTCGTTTTTACATTGCAATGCAAATGTTTATAGCATTTTTTTAATGCTTTTTCAGGCGGGAAACAGAAAATACCTACTTGAAAAAGTCCTTGTGTACACATATAATGTATGGCTGTGTTGTGCCGAAAACTCCATGATGTACTTGTTATTATGGCAAGTGATATGGAAATCTATGCTAAAAACAAAACACCTAGTCACAGGTGATTTGAATTAAAAGGATATTTATTTAGAATATAAGTTAGAATTAAAAAGGGATAGAGGAATATGTAAAAAGATATATATGAAGACTCAAAACCACAGGGATAAGAAGTCTACTTGCCCCCCAAAGAGTGAGGCATTCATCCCAAAATTCATGCACAGAACGATTGGTCTTCTGCACGCTCAAATCAAAATAACATAGCCCATCAGCAATAGTAAACCAATGCAAAAACAAAACACAAACAATTACTTTTCAAAGGCTTTCATCCACCTGAATCACAAAGACGTCAAGATGTCTGGTTTCTGTGCTACATATTAACTAGAAGACAATATCTTACAGAACATTACAAAGATGTCTGTAGGCCTAACTGGTTTATTTAGCTGAAGTTATCAATCATGATTTATATAGCTGGTATATAACAATATATTAAGTTAAAATAATAATAATCTTTATTTATATAGAGCCAACATATTCCGCAGCGCTTTACAGTTTAACAATTTTAAACATAACAGTCGATGTGAATACTTTTCTGCACAATGACAACAGAAGTATTCTAGGAGTGATACCTTTATTGACTAACCAGAAAATAATATGTTTGCAAGATTTCAGAGCACACTGGCTCCTTCTTCAGGCATGATTACAAATAGATTGATAAGAAAAAAGCTCAACATTTAAAGAATACTACAGTAGGACATTTGTTAGGGGGTAGGAAGTGTGATGAGTCCATAGATAAGCCAAGGTAATCAAATTAGGCATTTTCTTACAAATGGAGAGGTAATGGGAACAATGTTCTTAGTTATCTGGAGTAGGTCAGGTGGAGGTGTGAATTGTATCCATGTAGTGACTCATAAATCCAGGTGTTAAATTGAGTCCTAGTGTCAAGGAATTAAACATATTCATTAGTTTGTATTCCCAAATTTTTCTTTCCCTGTGGTCCTTAAAATTACCTTTTAGTATTAAGACTTTTAAATCTGTCATACTGTGTCCAGGTCCAGAGAAATGTTTTCCCACTGGTGTGTCCATTTCATTCCTGATTGTGCTTCTTGGGGTTGTTTTGGGCATTGAGTTCCTGCTGCTGAACAAGGGGAATCTCGAGCCATGTCCATTTCGGTCTGCCATTCATCTCCAGCCGCAGTGGAGCCTGCTCAGCGGAGACGTCGGTCCCAGCGCCAGCCAGGACAGATACTGCACGTTTGGTTACTGCTGCCCTTCCAGGTTAAGCCATTATAACTAGTACTGTTTGGCGGCGAGCAGGCACTCCTGGGACTAAAGGTACCGTCACACTTAGCGACGCTGCAGCGATACCGACAACGATCCGGATCGCTGCAGCGTCGCTGTTTGGTCGCTGGAGAGCTGTCACACAGACAGCTCTCCAGCGACCAACGATCCCGAGGTCCCCGGTAACCAGGGTAAACATCGGGTAACTAAGCGCAGGGCCGCGCTTAGTAACCCGATGTTTACCCTGGTTACCAGCGTAAAAAAACAAACAGTACATACTTACATTCAGCTGTCTGTCCCTTGCCGTCTGGTTCCTGCACTGACTGCTGGCCGGAAAGTGAAAGTGAAAGCACAGCACAGCGGTGAGTCACACAGCGGTGACTCACCGCTGTGGCTGTGCTCTGCTTTCACTTTACGGCCAGCAGTCAGTGAAGGAACCAGACGGCAAGGGACAGACAGCTGAATGTAAGTATGTACTGTTTGTTTTTTTACGCTGGTAACCAGGGTAAACATCGGGTTACTAAGCGCGGCCCTGCGCTTAGTTACCCGATGTTTACCCTGGTTACCAGTGAAGACATCGCTGAATCGGTGTCACACACGCCGATTCAGCGATGTCTACGGGGAGTCCAGCGACGAAATAAAGTTCTGGACTTTCTTCCCCGACCAGCGATCTCCCAGCAGGGGCCTGATCGCTGCTGCCTGTCACACTGGACGATATCGCTAGCGAGGACGCTGCAACGTCACGGATCGCTAGCGATATCGTCTAGTGTGACAGTACCTTAAGTCCTGCTTTTCCCCTCCTGAGTATGCCCAGAGGAAGACCTCTCATTGGAGTTCAGGGGTCACATGCTCAGGTCCTGTAGCAGCTCCTATTGATCAACTAGGAAGGTCCTGAACTGCTACAGCTATAAAAGGTTCACATGGCCGCACGGCCGTGCGCTAGTATCATTTGTGTTTGGCAATTGCCAATGGATACTCTGCCACACTGTATATGTGGTGTTAGTCTGCTTAGCCTTGGGGCTGTACACTCAGGCAGGCAGCTAGCGTCAGTGGGGGCAATTAGCCTTGGCTTAGCATCTGGTTCCTTCGTGTGTGCGGTTAGTACAGAAGAGTTCCAGAGCAAGCACAACTTTTAGTTATGGTTTTAGTCCCTGTGTACAGCGTGACTCTGTGAGGCAACAGAGCTCGCTTTCATTTCACACGGGGTGAAGTTTAACCCACATTTGAGCTCAGTGTCCATCCGCCATTACTTGCAGCAGGTATCTCTGCACGGTAGACCCCGGGCTGTGAACGCACCTCGTATCTATCACCCTATTACTTGGTGCGTTCTGCTAGCCCTAACAGGTTGTTGGATAGTGAGGAGATCAGGGTGGTGTAGTAGGTCTGTTTGGCGAGGTGAAGGGCAGAGTTATAGGTCCTTAACATAAATTTAAAGTGTATGAAGTCTTCTGGTGTGCGAGTTTTCCTCCATAAGCGTTCAGCACTCCTAGAGCATCGCTGGAGAAATCGGGTTTGCGATGTGAGCCAGGGCTGTTTTACTCTGTGTTTAGAGGTTCTGAGGGTGAGAGGCGCTACCTGGTCCAGGGTGCTTCTAAGAGTGTCATTGAAGTGATGTAAAGCGAGATCAGGACAGGAAAAAGAGATTGGGGACAATTGTGAGTGTAGGGAGTCTGAGAGTGTATGAGGGTTAATGGCGTGTAGATTTCTTACTGAATGGTAGGTAGGAGGTTGCTGGGGTGGGTCAGGAGAGAATGTTGTCGTCAGAGAGGGGATGCGGTGAGTTAGTTATAGATTATAATAGCTATAATATTGTGCCTATTGCAGGGTAGCAAGTCTTGCTAGAACATACTACCACCCCTTGATAAGAACTGTTGTTTGCAGTTTTGTCTTCTGGATAGCCAAATGATCTTCATTTAATCCTGCCTTCAAAGGAGTAGAGTGTTTCTTGTCTATCAGTTTTAAAGTATCCTCCAAACTTTGCTTTGGGTTGGTGTTTTGGGACTTTTCGGATGTTCTTAAAGGGAACCTGTCACCAGGATGAAGCTATGACCACCGATCCAAAAATTTGTGACAAGCAGGGTGAGACCAATAGTTAAAATTTAACTTTTAATAATTGTGCTTAAAAATTGTGTTAAAGAACCCCTGAAAAATTATTTGACCACACTAATTAACACTAAACTGCAGCTAACAATACTAAAAGGGTAAATCTATGATATTGTTACAGAAGTTATATATAACCTGTATAGTAACAACTGTGTAGATTAATCCACAATAAATATAATACAGAAACTTCCAAGAGTATAAAGCGGCTTTTTTCCCCCTATCTATATAATGGGTCTCTACAGGACAGTATAGATGGATACCCTCTGTTATTCTTTATTACAACTTCCCCTGATGAGTATTTAAAACGAAACGCATTGGGAAGAAAAATTTTGGGGTGACGGTATGGGTCCTGATTCATCTTGGGGCAATGTATGGATAAATAAGAGTTACCTCCCCCACAATATATGACACCAGTTTTAAAGATCCCTGTTTCTTTCACTGCATGAACAAAGGAATATGAGGTGAGATTGTTTCTTTTGTTAATTTATAACTTAGCGTGTTACTCTTCGTCCACAAATGATCGGTTATATATTAGCAGTAAATGTTTTTGCTTTGATCATGTATTTATGATTGTTTCTATATATGAGTATCATTGGGAACATGTGCTTCTTTGATAATTATACTCTTGGAGCTTTCTGTATTATATTTATTGTGGATTAATCTACCCAGTTGTGTTACTAGACAGGTTATATATAACTTCTGTAACAATATCATAGATTTACCCTTTTAGTATTGTTAGCATGTAGTTTAGTGTTAATTAGTGTGTTCAAATAATTGTTTTTCAGGTGTTCTTTAACACCATTTTTAAACACAATTATTAAAAGTAAAATTTTAGCTATTGGTCCCACCGAACCTGTCACCAAGGAATAACACTGTTCACTTGCAGATACGGGGTTAATCTGCAGATATGGGGTTAATCTGCAAATTAACAGTATTATGATGCTGTCCAGCGCCTGCACGCAACCAAATGCAGGGTGAAGAAAATGATCTTTATTCTCCCCACCAGGATTTGGTATTCAGTCATGGGGGTGGCGCCAGTGCTGGTTCAGTTACCGCTCTAAGTATACAGAATGGACCTGTAACCGCGCCCCCGCCCTGACTGACAGCCGGCCACAATGTAGAGCCAGTGTCAGTCAGGGCAAGGTTACAGAGGCCGCTATTTATACTGAAAGTGGTGACTGAACCGGCGTCGCTCCACCACTATGACTTAATACTGAATAAGCATATATGATGCAGTTCGCTCAGGTCAAAAGAATGGTGGATGAACAGGACATTGCAGTGTATTACAGCCATAACACAGACTGTAAAATACAATCATGTTGATGGCTCGTCAGACTAAAATTAAAAACAGGCAAGCAACAGAGAAGGACAGGAAGAATATAATAATATTCATTTGTCAGTACTAGTTTTTTAGACTATGACAACTTAATTTTAAAATAAAAGTAGTATACAGATTGTTAGAACATCATCCATCAAATGTGTACAAGTAGTCTGAAAGTACAATGACCCTTTAATCTTGCATTATTTTGAAAAGTGGCAAAAATAACTTAGTATAGTATATTGTCGAAAGATTTATAACTAGAAAAGATTTTGAAGGAATCTTTTCAAGTTATAAAAGACTGAATATTGCATCTGAGGCTGATCCATGCCCTTATTTCCTTTGCTGAAAAATAACAATGTCTGAAGTCATTTTTAAAGATATTGTTATGTTTTAAGCCATTTTTGGTTCTTTCATTCCATATTCAGTTGTTGTTTTTTTACATATAATGGGGTTTAACAGTCTATGTGAGCGGTCTATTTTAGCAAACTGGATGTACAACATTCTCTGATACATTTTGTTATTAATTAGAATTATTCCTTTCATTAAGTTGATTAGAATTCCTTCAAATTATGGGTCGTATTGAACATTCATTTCCCCCTGAAAATGTGCAAGAGATTAAAAGGGTAAAACTTTTATCATTTTTTTTAAATTTGAGTGCCCTTTTAATTGCAAGAAGATTTGTAGAGGTCTTAGTTGCGGACCATATTTTACTCAGTTATAGTGCAAAGGATTGCAACATTGCTGGATCTACTTTGATGGGAAAATACTTTCCACCAGCACTACGAAAACTACTACTCCTACAATTCCAAGCCAGTCAGACCCCACTGATCCCATTTTAAAACACTTAGTAAATATTGGAGAATATGCCTAATCTTAGCCACTGAAGTGGCCTTGACTGAAGTGTCTCATTTTGTATTAAACCAACATTAGAAATGAAAAATAATATGATCACAATGCCGACTAGACAGAAAGAATGCAGCAGTGTCTCCTTCAAGTAATCCATTTGCCCAGGCTATGGCACAGAGACATTTTAAGATAGTTTGTTTGTCTATATATACTGACATGTACAAAACTAATAATCCCAACACTGCTTGATTAAACATGTCCAAAGCAACACAAGTAAATACACATACATTACTATTATAAAACATTTTTGCACTCAGAAATATAATATATTTGGGGAACATTTCTTCTATGATTAAAATAGTTCTAATCTTTGTTTAATTAGATTTTATGCATTTAAAAGGCAGCACGGATACAAAGAAAAAATACCAATATGTGTTTGTTCACAATAATTTGCCCTTTGTCTAGCTATGTATAACACCATGAATATGTGCAGAAAGACAGGACTTTGCAGCTGTGTTGATTCATTTGGTTAATCTTATCCTTACTAGAGGCTGATTAGGGTGAATCAGAACTGAATCTTGCTGCTCTTTAGTTGGAAAATATGTGTGGTATTAACTAGTAGCTAAAAAGGAGTTGAATGTTATGTGTAAACCCCTGCTGTTCTGTTCGGTCTGGGGAGACCTATTTTGAACTTTGGTATTTTTTGGGGTGTTCAAGATGCGGTTCTGAAACTTGTGGTTGATTGACTTAAATGAGGATGGGTCGGTCGGCCACGGGTTTCAGAGCCGCATCTTGAATATTTTAAAGAATATTGAAGTTCAAAGTCGGTCATTTTTGACCAACAGAACAGCAGGGTTTTAAACACTAGTAATGAGCGAAAGTGCTCGGATAAAATATATCTTTGGTGTGCTCAGATAACATGCTAGAGAAACACAACACTCGTGGGAATTGCCTAACAAACAGGCAAACCCGCATGTGTTGTGGCTGTCTAACAGCCGCAAAACATGCAGCTGCAGGGACCCTAGGATATTATCTGAACACACCCAAGATACTTGGACAACACCCGAGCATGCTCGAATAGCACGTTATCCGAGCACCTTCACTCATCACTATTAAATACGGAAGGTAACATAATATCTTCTTTTTCTAATATGTTTAATATTATAAGATAAACAAAGGAAAAAGCTACATTTATGTTTGCCCAGACTCTGATACTTCTCACTCTCAATTTTAATAGGGGTTCTGATCAACTTAAATTTACCCTTATTTGGCGCCTAGGGCTGGCCTTAAGGCATGAATGTGACTAATACAATGCAGAGAATGAAGGTAGCACAAGTCCACCACCTGTGAATCACCCATACACCCCCATAAGAGCAGGTAAGGATACATTTACATTGTATTACAGTAATACTAT
This sequence comes from Ranitomeya imitator, assembly GCF_032444005.1. Taxonomy (NCBI): domain Eukaryota; kingdom Metazoa; phylum Chordata; class Amphibia; order Anura; family Dendrobatidae; genus Ranitomeya; species Ranitomeya imitator. Next base: position 317,729,770 of record NC_091285.1, on the reverse strand, counting down.
GTGCTATGCTTTCCATCGGAAGTTGCATTTTGAATTCCTCAACCCCTTCATGACCGGGGCTATTTTCGGTTTTGCGTTTTCTTTTTTCGCTCCCCTCTTTCCCAGAGCCATTACGCTTTTATTTTTCCATCAATATGGCCATGTGAGGGCTTATTTTTAAAAGTTGTACTTTTTAACGACACCATTGGTTTTACCATGTCGTGTATTAGAACACTGGAAAAAAATTCCAAGTGCGGTGAAATTGCAAAAAATGTGCAATCCCACACTGGTTTTTTGTTTGGCTTTTTTGCTAGGTTCACTAAATGCTAAAACTGATATTATGATTCTCCAGGTCATTACGCGTTCATATACACCAAACATGTCTAGGCTCTTTTTTATCTAAGAGGTGAAAAAAATTCCAAACTTTGCTAAATAAAAAAAAAAATTGCCCAATTTTCCGATACCCGTAGCGTCTCCATTGTTCATGATCTTGAGTTGAAGGGCTTATTTTTTGCGTGCCGAGCTAACGTTTTTAATGATACCATTTTGGTGCAGATACGATCTTTTGATCGCCTGTTATTGCATTTTAATGCAATATGGAGGGGACCAAAAAACATAATTCTGACATTTTAAAAATTTTTATCGCTACGCCGTTAGCGATCAGGTTAATCCTTTTTTTATTGATAGATTGGGCGATTCTGAATGCAGTGATATCAAATATGTGTTTGATTTTTAATTTTTTTTAATTGTTTTATTTTGAATGGGGCAAAAGGGGGGTGATTTAAACGTATTTTTTTTTACATTTTTAAAAACTTTTTTTTATTTTTGCCATGCTTCAATAGTCTCCATAGGAGTCTAGAAGCTGGCACAACTTCATCGGCTCTGCTACATAGAGGCGATGTTCTGATCGCCTCTGTGTAGCTGAATTGCTGAGTTAATATGAGCGCCGACCAAAATATGCCCCCAAAAAATGATGTGGGGGTCCCCCTATTTTTAATAACCAGCAAGGCGAAACAGATAACTGCAGGCTGATATCAATAGGCTGGGAAGGGGCAATGGACATTGACACCCTCCAAGTCTAACCAGCTCACAGACACCTCAGAAATGGTGCATACATTAGATGCCGCAATTCTGGCTCTTAGCCTTGGCTCTTTGCATTTGCCCTGGTGCGTTGACGACAGCTGTGTAATGTCTGCCGACATCAAGACCAGGGGTTATTAATTTTGTAGAAAACACTCCCCAACCCTCTTTTACCCATTTATTACCTTTGCAAGATAAAACAAACCAAAGCACTTTGCCGTAAACCCATCCCATGTCACACGACAATCCCCGGCTCTGCTACATCTGGATGGTGTGTTCATCGGGAACATAAGAAATGTCAGCATGCCAGCCGGAACACACTGCATGAATCCAGCTTCTGCAATAAGAGCAACCATTAGTAAGGTTATCACAGTTCATAGCCAATGAACTGTGGTAACCTAGTGAACGTCAGCGCTCTTTGCAGCAGCCGGATTCACACCTTACTGTCAGTGTGTTCCAGCTGGTGGTAGAGCATACAGCTGAGGGCTGCAGCTCCCAGCCATCTGGTTTACCTTAACTGGTTATGAAAAATGGGAGAGGACGCCACATTTATTTATTTATTTAAATAAAATAAAAAAACAGTGTGAGGGTCCCTCTATTTTTGATAACCAGCCAAGGTAAAGCAGTTGAGGGCTTCAGCTGATAGCCTACTAATAACAGCTCACAACTGTCCAAGTAGCCTTTATTGGTTATTAAAAAGGAGCGACCCAAAAAAATGTGAGGCCCCCCTATTTTTAAAAACCAGCAAGGGCTAAGCAGACAGCTGCAGGCTGATATTAGTAGTCTGGGAATGGGACCATGGATATTATCTCCACCCCAGACTAATAACAGTAGCCCTCAGCCACCCAGGAAATTGCATATCTATTATTATTGTAGAGCTTAGCCACGGCTCTTCCTGCTTGCTCTGGTGTTTTGGCAAGCGGTTTAATGCTTTTGGGGTTAATATTAGCAGTGTAATGTCTGCTGACATCAAGCCTAAAGGTTAGTTATGGAGAGAGGTCTATCAGACACTCTCATTAATAACCCCGTAGTGAAAAGTAATAAACATAGAGAAAATTGTACAAAACACTCCAAGCCTTCACAAGGGAAAATATGAATATCACTGGCGGCTCCCAAAGCAGAGTGAGAGTCTATAAACACGCAGGTTCAGGTGTGTCAATTAGAGCCGGAGGGAGGATGTCAACTGGATCTAAAAAAATAAAAAAGAAGTCTAGCACTCATCTTCAGCAAACGTGGAATAGATTTATTTGTAGCACTTGAAACGTTTCAGTCCAAAGGGACTTTCATCAGTCACTACAGTATCATTAGAAAATAAAGAAACAAAAATGATGAAAAACCAGTACAAAAATAACCAAGGTATATACAGGATAACATACAGTAACATATAAACAATAAATTGACATACAACATTCGCTTGAGGCAAGAGGTCAAAATGGAATATCATACTAGAATAGGATATAAAGGCAGTAGGTTGAACCGCAAATATCTACCCCCCGTGTCAAAGAAAGTGAGACAATAAGTGACCATAAGAGCCCACACAATGGAGAACGTACCGTGCTAATGATAGCCAGTAGGGCTATGTTCATGGGAAAAGAAACAGTACCTAATCAATGTACCTAACATAAATAAACAGGAAACGAAAAGAATGTTTGTAAAGAATGCTTATAAAGGATATCCTGGAGAGGATGATGGTAACAGGAGAAAGAGAGACACGACCTCCAGACACGGTTATTTTTGTACTGGTTGTACATCATTTTTTGTTTCTTTATTTTCTTATGATACTATAGTGACTGATGAAAGTCCCTTTGGACTGGAACATTTCAAGTGCTACAAATAAATCTATTCCAGTCTATGCACCATATAGTGACTGTGCACACGGTGTTTTCACTTAACTGGATCTAAAAGTCAGAAGGATTAAGAAAGCATCTGCAATGCCAAACGCAGAGACCTTCTGCAGCCAGATGCAGAGTAAATGTGTTGCATCTGACACACCCGTGACATTAACACACTACTGTCAGTGTGTCTCGGCTATCACGCTAAGCGGTTACATTACTGATGTCACCACTCAGCACTGAATCTGGATGTAGCAGAGTTGGGGATTGCCCTGAGACATGGAATGGATTTATGGCGGACTCCTTTGGGTTATTTGATTTTTTAAAGGTAATACATGGGTAAAAGAAGGTTGGGGTGCCATTTGTACAAATAAATTACTTTTCTTTGTTTTTTTGCTTTAACCCCTTCCCGACCCATGACGCCACGTAGGCGTCATGAAAGTCGGTGCCATTCCGACCCATGACGCCTATGCGGCGTCATGGAAAGATCGCGTCCCTGCAGGCCGGGTGAAAGGGTTAACTCCCATTTCACCCGATCTGCAGGGACAGGGGGAGTGGTAGTTTAGCCCAGGGGGGGTGGCTTCACCCCCTCGTGGCTACGATCGCTCTGATTGGCTGTTGAAAGTGAAACTGCCAATCAGAGCGATTTGTAATATTTCACCTATTATAACGGGTGAAATATTACAATCCAGCCATGGCCGATGCTGAAATATCATCGGCCATGGCTGGAAATACTAATGTGCCCCCACTCCACCCCACCGATCGCCCCCGCAGCCCCCCCGATCTGGCCGGTACACTGCTCCGGCTCCCCTCCGTCCAGTGCTCCGCTCCCCCCCGTGCTCTTGTCCGCTCCCCCCGTGCTCCAATCACCCCCCCGTGCTCCAATCACCCCCCCGGTGCTCCGTTCCACCCCCCCGTGCTCCATTCCAGCCCCCCCGTGCTCCATTCCAGCCCCCCCGTGCTCCGTTCCACCCCTCCCGCGCTCCGATTCCCCCCCCCGTGCTCCGATCCCCCCCCCTGTGCTCCGATCCCCCCCCCGTGGTCCCCCCCCACCCCATCATACTTACCGATCCAGCCGGGGTCCCGTCCGTCTTCTCCCTGGGCACCGCCATCTTCCAAAATGGCGGGCGCATGCGCAGTGCGCCCGCCGAATCTGCCGGCCGGCAGATTCGTTCCAAAGTGCATTTTGATCACTGAGATATAATCTATCACAGTGATCAAAATAAAAAAAATAATAAATGACCCCCCCCCTTTGTCACCCCCATAGGTAGGGACAATAAAAAAATAAAGAAATTTTTTTTTCCACTAATGTTAGAATAGGGTTAGGGTTAGGGGTAGGGTTAGGGGTAGGGTTAGGGCTAGGGTTAGGGCTAGGGGTAGGGTTAGGGTTAGGGGTAGGGTTAGGGTTAGGGCTAGGGGTAGGGTTAGGGGTAGGGTTAGGGCTAGGGTTAGGGCTAGGGGTAGGGTTAGGGTTAGGGCTAGGGTTAGGGTTTCGGTATGTGCACACGTATTCTGGTCCTCTGCGGATTTTTCCGCTGCGGATTTGATAAATCCGCAGTGCTAAACCGCTGCGGATTTATGGCAGATTTACCGCGTTTTTTTCTGCGCATTTCACTGCGGTTTTACAACTGCGATTTTCTATTGGAGCAGTTGTAAAACCGCTGCGGAATCCGCACAAAAGAAGTGACATGCTGCGGAATGTAAACCGCTGTGTTTCCGTGCAGTTTTTCCGCAGCATGTGTACAGCGATTTTTGTTTCCCGTAGGTTTACATTGAACTGTAAACTCATGGGAAACTGCTGCGGATCCGCAGCGTTTTCCGCAGCGTGTGCACATACCTTTAGAATTGGGCTATGTGCACACGGTGCGGATTTGGCTGCGGATTCGCAGCAGTGTTCCATCAGGTTTACAGTACCATGTAAACATATGAAAAACCAAATCCGCTGTGCCCATGGTGCGGAAAATACCGAGCGGAAACGCTGCGTTGTATTTTCCGCAGCATGTCAATTCTTTGTGCGGATTCCGCAGCATTTTACACCTGTTCCTCAATAGGAATCCGCAGGTGAAATCCGCACAAAAAACACTGGAAATCCGCGGAAAATCCGCAGGTAAAGCGCAGTGCCTTTTACCCGCGGATTTTTCAAAAATGGTGCGAAAATATCTCACAAGAATCCGCAACGTGGGCACATAGCCTTAGGGTTAGGGTTGGAATTAGGGTTGTGGTTATGGTTAGGGGTGTGTTGGGGTTAGGGTTGTGGTTAGGGGTGTGTTGCGGTTAGGGTTGTGATTAGGGTTATGGCTACAGTTGGGATTAGAGTTAGGGGTGTGTTGGGGTTAGTGTTGGAGGTAGAATTGAGGGGTTACCACTGTTTAGGCACATCAGGGGTCTCCAAACGCAACATGGCGCCACCATTGATTCCAGCCAATTTCGTATTCAAAAAGTCAAATGGTGCTCCCTCACTTCTGAGCCCCGACGTGTGCCCAAACAGTGGTTTACCCCCACATATGGGGTACCAGCATACTCAGGACAAACTGCGCAACAATTACTGGGGTCCAATTTCTCCTCTTACCCTTGTGAATCTAAAAAAATGCTTGCTAAAACATAATTTTTGAGGAAAGAAAAATGATTTTTTTATTTTCACGGCTCTGCGATGTAAACGTCTGTGAAGCACTTGGGGGTTCAAAGTGCTCACCACATATCTAGATAAGTTCCTTGGGGGGTCTAGTTTCTAAAATGGGGTCACTTGTGGGGGTTTCTACTGTTTAGGCACACCAGGGGCTCTGCAAACGCAACGTGACACCCGTAGACCATTCCATCAAAGTCTGCATTTCAAAAGTCACTACTTCCCTTCTGAGCCCCGACGTGTGCCCAAACAGTGGTTTACCCCCACTCATGGGGTATCAGCGTACTCAGGAGAAACTGGACAACAACTTTTGGGGTCCAATTTCTCCTGTAACCCTTGGGAAAATAAAAAATTCTGGGCTAAATAATTATTTTTGAGGAAAGAAAACGTATTTATTATTTTCACGGCTCTGCATTATAAACTTCTATGAAGCGCTTGGGGGTTCAAAGTGCTCACCACACATCTAGATAAGTTCCTTTCGGGGTTTAGTTTCCAAAATGGGGTCACTTGTGGGGGGTTTCTACTGTTAAGCCACATCAGGGGCTCTGCAAACGCAACGTGACGCCCACAGAGCATTCCATCAAAGTCTGCATTTCAAAACGTCACTACTTCACTTCCGAGCCTCGGCATGTGCCCAAACAGTGGTTTACCCCCTCATATGGGGTATCAGCGTACTCAGGAGAAACTGGACAACAACTTTTGGGGTCCAATTTCTTCTGTAACCCTTGGGAAAATAAAAAATTCTGGGCTAAATAATTATTTTTGAGGAAAGAAAACGTATTTATTATTTTCACGGCTCTGCATTATAAACTTCTATGAAGCACTTGGGGGTTCAAAGTGCTCACCACACATCTAGATAAGTTCCTTTGGGGGTCTAGTTTCCAAAATGGGGTCACTTGTGGGGGGTTTCTACTGTTAAGCCACATCAGGGGCTCTGCAAACGCAACGTGACGCCCACAGAGCATTCCATCAAAGTCTGCATTTCAAAACGTCACTACTTCACTTCCGAGCCCCGGCATGTGCCCAAACAGTGATTTACCCCCACATATGGGGTATCAGTGTACTCAGGAGAAACTGGACAACAACTTTTGGGGTCAAATTTCTCCTGTTATCCTTGGGAAAATAAAAAATTGCAGGCTAAAAGATCATTTTTGAGAAAATAATTTTTTTTTTTTATTTTCATGGCTCTGCGTTATAAACTTCTGTGAAGCACTTGGGGGTTCAAAGTCCTCACCACACATCTAGATTAGTTCCTTTGGGGGTCTAGTTTCCAAAATGGTGTCATTTCTGGGGGATCTCCAATGTTTAGGCACACAGGGGCTCTCCAAACGTGACATGGTGTCCGCTAATGATTGGAGCTAATTTTCCATTTAAAAAGCCAAATGGCGTGCCATCCCTTCCGAGCCCTGCCGTGCGCCCAAACAGTGGTTTATCCCCACATATGGGGTATCAGCATACTCAGGACAAACTGGACAACAATATTTGGGGTCCTATTTCTCCTATTATCCTTGGCAAAATAGGAAATTCCAGGCTAAAAAATCATTTTTGAGGAAAGAAAAATTATTTTTTATTTTCATGGCTCTGCGTTATAAACTTCTGTGAAGCACCTGGGGGTTTAAAGTGCTCAATATGCATCTAGATAAGTTCCTTGGGGGGTCTAGTTTCCAAAATGGGGTCACTTGTGGGGGAGCTCCAATGTTTAGGCACACAGGGGCTCTCCAAACGCGACATGGTGTCCGCTAACAATTGGAGCTAATTTTCCATTCAAAAAGTCAAATGGCGCGCCTTCCCTTCCGAGCCCTGCCGAGTGCCCAAACAGTGGTTTACCCCCACATATGAGGTATCGGCGTACTCGGGAGAAATTGCCCAACAAATTTTATGATCCATTTTATCCTACTGCCCATGTGAAAATGAAAAAATTGAGGCGAAAATAATTTTTTTGTGAAAAAAAAGTACTTTTTCATTTTTACAGATCAATTTGTGAAGCACCTGAGGGTTTAAAGTGCTCATTAGGCATCTAAATAAGTTCCTTGGGGGGTCTAGTTTCCAAAATGGGGTCACTTGTGGGGGAGCGCCAATGTTTAGGCACACAGGAGCTATCCAAACGCGACATGGTGTCCGCTAACGATGGAAATAATTTTTCATTCAAAAAGTCAAATGGCGCTCCTTCCCTTCCGAGCCTTACCATGTGCCCAAACAGTGGTTTACCCCCACATGTGAGGTATTGGTGTACTCAGGAGAAATTGCCCAACACATTTTAGGATCCATTTTATTCTGTTGCCCATGTGAAAATGAAAAAATTGAGGCTAAAAGAATTTTTTTGTGAAAAAAAGTACTTTTTCATTTTTACGGATCAATTTGTGAAGCACCTGGGGGTTCAAAGTGCTCACTATGCATCTAGATAAGTTCCTTGGGATGTCTAGTTTCCAAAATGGGGTCACTTGTGGGGGAGCTCCAATTTTTAGGCACACGGGGGCTTTCCAAACGTGACATGGTGTCCGCTAAAGAGTGGAGCCAATTTTTGATTCAAAAAGTCAAATGGCGCTCCTTCCCTTCCAAGCCCTGCCGTGCGCCCAAACAGTGGTTTACCCCCACATATGAGGTATCAGCGTACTCAGGACAAATTGGACAACAACTTTCGTGGTTCAGTTTCTCCTTTTACCATTGGGAAAATAAAAAAATTGTTGCTAAAAGATAATTTTTGTGACTAAAAAGTTAAATGTTCATTTTTTCCTTCCATGTTGCTTCTGCTGCTGTGAAGCACCTGAAGGGTTAATAAACTTCTTGTATGTGGTTTTGAGTACCTTGAGGGGTGCAGTTTTTAGAATGGTGTCACTTTTGGGTATTTTCAGCCATATAGACCCCTCAAACTGACTTCAAATGTGAGGTGGTCCCTAAAAAAAATGGTTTTGTAAATTTCGTTGTAAAAATGACAAATCGCTGGTCAAATTTTAACCCTTATAACTTCCTAACAAAAAAAAATTTTGTTTCCAAAATTGTGCTGATGTAAAGTAAACATGTGGGAAATGTTATTTATTAACTATTTTGTGTCACATATCTCTCTGGTTTAACAGAATAAAAATTCAAAATGTGAAAATTGCAAAATTTTCGAAATTTTCGCCAAATTTCCGTTTTTATCACAAATAAACGCAGAATTTATTGACCTAAATTTACCACTAACATGAAGCCCAATATGTCACGAAAAAACAATCTCAGAACCGCTAGGATCCGTTGAAGCGTTCCTGAGTTATTACCTCATAAAGGGACACTGGTCAGAATTGCAAAAAACGGCAAGGTCTTTAAGGTCAAAATAGGCTGGGTCATGAAGGGGTTAAACTTACAGGGTTAATAATGGAGGTGTGCAATACAGTGGGGATAAAACAGTGGAGGAAATAAGTACTGTATTTTCTGGCGTATAAGACTACTTTTTAACCCCTGAAAATCTTCTCAAAAGTCGGGTGTCGTCTTATACGCCAGGTGTCGTCTTATAGGGCAGATGCGGAGTAATCTGCGGTCGCCACATATTGTGGGGGGAGCGGTCCCAATGACGAGGTGAGGGGGCGCCTCACCAGGAAGGTGTAAGTGAAGCAGAGGCAGAGGAGATAATAGGATACAAGGGCGAGCCAGATGAGTGAAAGAGGAGTGTTTTTCTAGGCACAGCATCGCTTTTTTGCATAACCCTGGCATCCCAGACGCTGACAGTTTGCTTCACTTACACCTTCCTGGTGAGGCGCTCCCTCAACTCGTCATCGGGACCACTCCCCTCCACTATATACGTCGACCGCAGATTGCTTCGCACCCATCCTATAAGACGACACCCGGCATATAAGACAACACCCGACTTTTCAGAAGATTTTATATTTTAACTGGAAAAGTTGGGGGTCGTCTTATACGCCCAGTCGTCTTATACGCCGGAAGTTGATCCTTTGCTGATTTTGCAAGTTTGCCCACTGACAAATACATTAACAGTCTATAATTTTAAGCGTAGGTTAATTTTAACATTGAGAGAGAATATCAAAATAAAATCCAGAAAATCACATTGTATAATTTATATAAATTTATTTGCATTTTGCAGTGAGAAATAAGTATTTGATCCCTCTGGCAAACAAGACTTAATATGAGGTTTGTGCACATGTCAGGAGGAATTTTGGTCCACTCCTCTTTGTAGATCATTTCTAAATTATTAAGATTTTGAGGCGGTAAATTGGAGCTTTAATTCCCTCCATAAGTTTTCTATGGGATTAAGGTCTGGAGACTGGCTAGGCCACTCCATGACCTTAATGTGCTTTTGTTTGAGACACTCCTTTGTTGCCTTGGCTGTATGTTTTGGGTTATTGTCTTGCTGGAAGATCCAGCCATGACTCTTTTTTAATGTCCTGGTGGAGGGAAGGAGGTTGTCACTCAGGATTTTACAGGTCACGGCTCCATCCATTCTCCCATTGAAGAAGTGAAGTAGTCATGTACCCTAAGCAGAGAAATACCCCCAAAACATAATTTTTCCACCTTCATGCTTGACAGTGGGTACGGAGTTCTTTGGGTCATAGGCAGCATTTCTCTGCCTCCAATCACGGCGAGTTGAGTTAATGTCAAAGACTCAATTTTTGTCTCATCTGACTACAGCACCTTTCCCACTCACAGAATCATCCAGGCGTTCATTGGCAAACTTCAGACGGGCTAGAACAAGTGCCTTCTTGAGCAGGGGGATCTTGCGGGCACTGTAGAATTTTAAACCTTTGCGGCATAATGTGTTACCAATGGTTTTCTTGGTGACTGTGGTCCCAGCTGCCTTGAGATCATTAACAAGTTTCCCCCATGTAGTTTTAGGCTGATCTCTCACCTTACTCATGATCAAGGATACCCCACTAGGAGAGATTTTGCATGGTGCCCCAGATCGATGTCGATTGACAGTCATTTTGTATTTCTTCCATTTTCTTACAATTGCACCAACAGTTGTCTCCTTCTCATCCAGCGTCTTACATATGGTTTTGTAGCCTATTACGGCTTTGTGCAGGTCTATGATCTTGTCCCTGATAGCCTTTTAAAGCTCTTTGGTCTTGCCCATGTTGTAGAGGTTTGAGTCTGACTGATTGAGTCTGTGAACAGGAGTCTTTTATAATGGTGACTATGTAAGACAACTGTCTTTAATACAGGTAACAAGTTGATCAGGTGCATCTAACTGGTCTGTAGGAGGAGGTCTTAGTGGTTGGTTGGGGATCAAATACTTATTTCTCACTGAAAAATGCAAAAAACATTTATATAATTTATACAATGTGATTTTCTGGATTTTATTTTTGATATTCTATCTCTCAATGTTAAAATTAACCTACCCTGAAAATTATAGACTGTTCATGTCTTTGTCAGTGGGCAAACTTACAAAATCAGCAAGTGATCAAATGCTTATTTCCCCCAGTGTAAGTATTTGTCGTAAGTACACTTCAACTGTGAGAGACATAATCTAAAAATAAAAACCAGATAATCACATTGTATGATTTTTAAATAACTAAATTGCATTCTATTGCATGAAATAAGCATTTGATCACATACCAAACAGCAAGAATTCTGTCTCTCACAGAACTGTTTCTTTAAGAAGCCCTCCTACTCTGTATTCACTACTATTTGCACCTGTTTGAACTCATTACCTGTATAAAAGACACACTCAATCAATCACGCTCCAACCTTCAACCTCTCCACCATGGGAAAGACCAAAGAGCTGTATAAGGACACCAGGGACAATATCGTAGATCTCCACAAGGCTCAAATAGGCTACAGAACAATAGGCAACTAGATTGGTGAGAAGGCAACAGCTGTTGACACAGGTATTAGAAAATGGAAGAAACACAAGAAGAATGTCAATGAATGTTCCTCTGTCTGGGGCTCCATGTAAGATCTGCCTCTTCTCCAGAACTACCTGATCAATGACCTGAAGAGAGCTGGGACCATAGTCTCAAACATTACCATTAGTAACACACTGTACCATCATGAATTAAATACTGCAAGACATGCAAGTTCCTCCTGCTCATGCCAGCAAATGTCCACGTAACCTAAAAGATCTGGAGATCTGTATGGAGGATGGGCCAAAATCCCTGCTGCAGTGAGTACAAACTTGGCCAAGAACTACAGGAAATGCCTGACCTGTAATTGCAAACAAAGGTTTTTTTTTACTAAATATTAAGTTCTGTTTTTCTATTGTATCAAATACTTATTTCATGCAATAAAATGAAAATTAGGTTTGTAAAAATCATACAATGTGATTTTTGAGAAATTTATTTTAGATTCTGTCTCACACAGTTGAACTGTACCTACGATAAAAATTACAGACCTCTCCATTATTTATAGGTGGGAAAACTTGTAAAATTGGCAGTGTATCAAATACTTATTTTCCTCACTTTAGATGCCTCTCCATTACTATCCCCTGGGCTTGATGTCAACTGACATTACAAAACTGACATTAACGCAAAATATTACCCTGTTTGCCAACGCTCCAGGGCATGTGGGAAGAGCCAGGCAGAGTGCCAGAATTGGCGCATCTAATGGATGTGCCTTTTCTGTGGCAGCTGCAGGCTGCTATGTGTAGACTGGGAAAGAACAAATATCCATGGATCTTCTCAGCCTGAGTATACCAGCCCTCAGCTGTCTGCTTTAGCTTCGCTGGTTAACAAAAATGTGGAGGGACCCCATGCGTTTTAATTATATATTTAAATAATTTTAAAAAATGGTGTGGAGGGACCTCTATTTTTGACAACTAGCCAAGATAAATCAGACAGCTGAGGGCTGCAGCCAGCAGCGATCTGTTTTACCTGAACTTGTTATCTAAAAAATGTCTTTTTTTCTTTTTTACATAGTTTGCAAGCCAATCATTGCCATTCCAATACTTCACATGGCTGTTATGGGGCTGGAAATGCCCAGAGAGGAAAAGATTGTTGATTGGCAGCCTTTCACAACAAGCTTTGTTCTCGCTGTCGAACCGTAACAGTAACATGGACTTCAGTGAGAAGCCCTTGTTTGGGGTCCATGCATGGACACAAGGTATCCAGTACTGACCCCGAACTTTGCTGTTCGGGTTCGCCCATCTCTACTTCTGAGTCTACATTTACTGTGCACACACTTTAGTAGCTTAAGCCCTTAATGCAATATACACTTACAGTATATAATGTCACTGAAAGTTATGTACTATACTGTATACATTTACACTACATTTATTGATGGATATGAGAAATATAGTGATACCTAATGGAGTACATGGGTGTTAAATTACAGTAAGCTTAATAACAAGTAAACAGATTTTATTATTCCTACACTTTAATAATAATGCATCTTGGTACATTTATGTAGGGTGTATACACTCTGCGTGACTGATTTACTTAGATTCAGCTGGAGTTGTTCATTTCTACTTGCTGTATTTCCCAGTAGGAGTGCCACAGTAAACCAGCTCTTCTTCACACTTCCCTACCATTCTGCAGTATTTTTTTTTTTAAAGCTCCCCTCTGTGTCTGATGATGTGCAGCAGGAAAATTGTTTTACCCACAGCTTGCCTGCTCTATTATCAGACTACTGGCCCTCAGTAAAATGCATTATTTTTTTGCACAATGTAATAAATGATATAACATCAGTCATTATCTCGTCTTGGGTTAATGTTGCTATGAGAAATGAGAAAGAATAAGCAACTATACTGCACTAAGTACATTCAAATATAATGTAAAGTCAATCTTTCACTAGGTCGCATCTGAGAGCAGCAAATGTAGAGGCAGAGATCCTGATCACAGTGATGTGTCACATAATGGGCTTTTTGCTAGTAGATCGGCCTGCTATGTAGTGCTTGGTATTCATTAGCTTTGGCTTTCCCGCCATTCCGTCACTAATTTGTCTGCTTTCTGTTTGTGCACAGTATGAAGGTGGTTAGGCAGACCTCATCAAGATGACTTAGAGCCCTGCAACAAATAAAGGTGATTTTTTTAAAGGCTACAGCAAGGAGCCCTGAGAGACACTGCTAGAATCAAAATCGCTGTTCCTGTTTATGCTTCTCTCAGCTTTGGAAGCAGTGGCGTACCTTGAAACTCATGGGCCCCGATGCGAAAGCTCCAACGGGGCCCTCAAATTTTTTAAATCTTTAATAGCAATAGTCTTTTTCTATAGGCCAAAGGGACTTTTAGGGTCCCCTAGGCTCCAGGGCCTGGGTGCGATTGCAACTCCTGCACCGGTTGTAGTTACACCCCTGCTTGGAAGCATAAACCTGCTGTCACATCAATACTTGGTTCTGCTTTAGCTACATCTGCTTCGGTTCCCAGGAGATGCCATATTCATTTTGTTGGTGGCACTAGTGATAGAAGAGAGGTATCACTAGATAACACAGATGCTGTCACGCCAGTTATTAGTATTACTGAGACTTGTGGTTTCACCTAGTCAGGTTGGGTGTGCTCTCCATCAGCCCAGCAATCAACTTCCTGATGGAACAGTACTGCACTCCATATAAACTCCCAGCTAACTGCTATAGTTGCCAGATTTTGTGCCTGGAAGTTCCCTGGACTCTGTTCTCGTAGTCCTGATATACAGCTCTGGCAAAAATTAAGAAACCACAGCAAAATGTTCAGATTGCCTGATGTTTCTCTCTATAGGTATATTTTTGAGTAAAATGTAAATTGTTCTTTTACTCTATAAACTTCTGACAACATGTCTCCGAATTAACAAGCAATAAATTTTGTATTTTTTTTCTGATAGAGAAAAATGGTCAAAATAAAAAAAACCCAGTGCTTTCAAACTTTAAATAATGCAAAGAAAACAAGTTCATAATCAATTAGAAACAACAATACTAATGTTGTAACTCAGGAAGAGTTCAGAAATCAATATTTTGTGGAATAACCAGGATTTTTAAATGCAGCTTTCATGCGTCTTGGCATGCTTTCCACCAGTCTTTCACACTGCTCCTGGCATAAAAATGTAAGCAGTTCTTCTTGGTTTGATGGCTTGTGACTATCCATCATCCTCTTGATTACATTCCAGAGGTTTTCAATGGGGTTCAGGTTTGGAGATTGGGCTGCCCATGACAGGGATTTGATGTGGTGGTCTCTTAATTTTTGCCAGAGCTGTATACCCATCTTGTATCTTGACGTCGAATGACTTTTAACCCAAGTATCCTGTCCAAGTCCTGATTGACTACACTCGGACTGATTACGTGGCATCTAACCCTGGCTATCAATCTATGGCTTTTGATTTTGGTTTATCTTTCTTTGTCTTGTTATTCCAGTTATTGATGCAGGAAGCTATACTTCTTTTGCTTTAGACTCGCTGCTCCAGCCAGAAGCCACTGTGTGGAAGCAACAGCAGGTACCCCACTATAAATAAACATTCCTGTGGTTCAAGGGTGAAGACTGGTGTTTCTTCTGGATATTGCCAGATGGATCATGAGGTAGCTAAGCGCTTCTGACAGACATAACAACTGTTGACAGATTCCCTTTTAAATCTCGTTTGAAGACAATATCTTTAGTGCAGGTTTATCACATAAATATTGCAATGTACATAGTAGGAAACAAGATATTATAACTATTACCATAAGCTCAATCTCGACCTAGCATAATTGCTTCCTCTACCTTTAATTTGGAGAAATAAATATGTATACTTCTGCACCAAATACAAATTAGCATATTACTAAGCCCCCCAAAAAATGTAGCCAGGAGATTGTTTCCAACTGGTTGATTTCTTGTGTAAGTTGTGAAATTAGCCTACTGGGAGAAACGATGCAGAATTTCTTTTGGGCACTTGTAATGTGTATAGGCACTTATGCTGCAGAACTAATTCCATTAATGTGTCATTTGAAAGGCTTTCTAATTTACTAGAACGTTTAGAGCAAAATTCTAATTCTTAAGGTTAATCATGAGAAAAAAAAAATGTTCAGCAGAAACGATCGGCAATTAGAGTGCACACGCGGGAACTATAAAAAATACGTTTGTTTAGGTGATAAGATACATTGTGTGAGCCAGATCTTTAATTCACAGTGTAATAATGTTTCTATAGCTTTAGTAGACTAGAAACGCTTTTAGAAAAGGTTCTAGTTATGTATTTGAGAAGGAAATTATTGAGATTTGCACGAGTTTATGCACCGCAAATCAAATTTTGGGTGGAAATTCGGCAAAGTTGTTGAATTCGAATTTCTATAGAGTACCTCATCTCTAACTCCAGCCCATTATTGGAGTACACTTTCTGATGCTGGTACCCAAGCAGCTGGAAGATGTGCCAAATTCAATAAAATTTTACCTTACTGGACTGGGGTTTAATATGACAGTTGTAATGAATTTTCCTCTATGTATTATAATTCATCAACATTTTCGAGATTTTACTGGTGTGAGTAATAGTGTGGCTGTACACATGCAGAAGCTGTATATTGCATCCAGTCAGATGACAGTCATAAATCTCTCTGGTAGTGTGCTACAACGATTCATTCAGAATTCCAAGTTGTAAGAGTAAGGGCAGACATGAGGTTCATGACACGGTTGTGATGCAGCTGAGAAACGCAATGGTCAGGTGTAGTGATGAGCGAATATACTCATTACTCGAGATTTCTCGAGCACGCTCGGGTGTCCTCCAAGTATTTTTTAGTGCTCAGAGATTTAGTTTTAGACCGCACATGGAGTACTGTGTCCAGATTTGGGCACCGGTGCTCAGGAAGGATATAATGGAACTAGAGAGAGTACAAAGGAGGGCAACAAAATTAATAAAGGTGATGGGAGAACTACAATACCCAGATAGATTAGCGAAATTAGGATTATTTAGTCTAGAAAAAAGACGACTGAGGGGCGATCTAATAACCATGTATAAGTATATAAGGGGACAATACAAATATCTCGCTGAGGATCTGTTTATACCAAGGAAGGTGATGGGCACAAGGGGGCATTCTTTGCGTATGGAGGAGAGAACGTTTTTCCACCAACATAGAAGAGGATTCTTTACTGTTAGGGCAGTGAGAATCTGGAATTGCTTGCCTGAGGAAGTGGTGATGGCGAACTCAGTCGAGGGGTTCAAGAGAGGCCTGGATGTCTTCCTGGAGCAGAACAATATTGTAACATACAATTATTAGGTTCTGTAGAAGGACGTAGATCTGGGGATTTATTATGATGGAATATAGGCTGAACTGGATGGACAAATGTCTTTTTTCGGCCTTACTAACTATGTTACTATGTTACCTTAAACGGCAAATTTCAGAAAATTCTACTTGAGCTTGATCCTCCATAGATCAATCCACTCATCCCTACAATGTAAGTCTGAGATATCTGTGCACCCTCAACAGAAAACTTTATGCAACACACTTAAATGTTATACATGATGGAATCCTGACCACTAATGATAAAAGCTTACAGCATATAATATATATGTACCGGAGATGAACGTGAAGGATCCAAACCATCGCCACCCCACCTGACTCCATATTACATCACATCGGAAAACAAATAAATAAGAAAGGGAAAATCAAAAAACGTGTAACATGTAGTCCCTTTAAAACAATATATATTTTATTTAGAGATAATCTAAAAAATACCACTTCCCAGTGAACACAGAAAAATGGAATACAAAAAACGAATCCACTAGTGCACCTTTCCTCACAGATAACCCTACACTCGCCTGCTATCCCTTCCTAGCAGTGGAGGTTGGCACCCTGATAGATATTTTGGCGCCCCCACTCGGCGACGGCTGACACCTGCTATCCCTGTTAATGAAACTAGTCAGCTATAGGAGGGAAAACAATAAGCAATAAAAAGAAATGAAGGAAGATGTAGGGTAGAGAAACTAAGGTGCACAAAAATCTATATACCGTCCTCCCTCAATGACATCTCATGTTCAGCCAACAGACACTCGAGAAAAAAAAAATATATATATATATATACTAGTGCGTGGAGCCAAACAAAACATGTGCTCCCAGCGTTGCAATACAGCAGTCCCGTTATGTATCAGCAAGGGACATAACTCCGTGCATCAAATGGCGAGATGACAGTGGGAGAACAGGTACAGAATAACAAATGACCTGATTTAGTCTAAGATAGACACAGTGCATGGTAGCACCCCCTTGGCAAAACAATCAATATATTTTAGAATGTGAAACAATGTAACACAACTCAGTATAGCTACAATTGTCTCTAGGTACACAGTAATAACATGATGCCACACTGGTACAAAGTCTTAAAGGGATATTTCAAGCTACACACTAGATGAGCTACCCAGTGGGTTCTAATAGCCAATAGTAGGTACCGATACACATGCACAGTCGGATAGACAAAAAATAGATGATTTCAGCAACAGCCAGTGAAAAAAAGGGGGTGGTTAACCCAAAAGAAACCAGACACTTAGCTGTCAGAATAACGCCCCGACGCGTTTCCCCGTCATACAGTTCCTCAGGGGGCAGAGATAATGATAAATCGGAGGTCATAGATACAGGTGCCCTGATGCCCAGGCAGACCTGATTAGATCCCCATATTACATCAGCAAGATCCCCACTTGTACCAACGTGACATTCCACACCCCTAGTGACATGTAAAGTCAGCTTGGCACAGTTTTACACAGACAACCCTGTCCTCACGAGCTCGGGGAGGCACGGGGAGTGAGAAGATGGCCCATGCAGCCACTAATATGGCACCACACTCGCCCACAACCCTGACAAGATGAGAGGCCCCTTTCACTAGCAGAAGTGAAACAGAACCTTATCAGCTTGGTAGGACTGCCACCAGTTCCTTGTTCGATATATGCCTAGTCCGTTAATAAGGTTATATCAGGCCAGGAACCAGCCACCAGTAGCATGTGAGATTAAACCAAGAAACAGACGTGCGGATTCGTGAATTAAGATAAAAGAGCAGCCCAAGGTTAAATTATACATTTAATCACCTTAAGGGCAAACTAGACAATACATTATATATACACAATGGTTATATATATATAATGGTCAGATATGTAAATACAATAGTGGTAGGACAAAAAGTATAAGCAGAACATACGGTCAGTTAGATGAAAGGCCTGGCTTGCAAAAGAGGGACTGCACATGGGAGGCTTGTGGTTCCCTTTGTGTTTGACTTCTCACATGTGTCCTCGCAACCTCCCAGAGAAAAAATAACAGGATATGCTTCACACAAGCATTTAACCCTCTGGGTCACTCCCCTCCTGCCCTCTGCGTTGCACCTAAATCCCCTACCCTGGAGATTTGGAGATAAATCTCCCAAAACCTATGAAAGATCGTAACTCCTTTCTGGGTGGTCCTTTAGCAGTGGTTCTAAGCCAACAGATCTGACTAGGCCCCTGCTACTCATAGACACTAAACACAATTTTGCTACTTAGCAACTAGTGGCTGTTCTATGTATCTCCCTTCTCGTGCGTGTTAGAATGACTTGAGACCAAGACAGGCATTCCTAGTTGGCTGAATGTGCATACCAGCTAGCTGGTGGGGGTGAGGGTGAGGGGGGAAGGGTGAATCCCTTTGATTGAAGCTGGCCAGGTGTCATGTTAACACTGCACGTGCTGAAGCTTTATTCCATTCCATGCATAATAGGGTACAGATGATTGACAAGGAATTATATCTCCAATATTCTTCACAGTACTATCATATCCAAAGTTTCCTTCACTTTTAATTTCTGCATAAGACATTACAACAAGATTTCTGCCTACCCCTTAGGCCTCAAGCTTCATTCAGACATACTTTATTTTTCAGTGTGCTGAATCCACTTTTGGTCTGCTTTTTGGTTTTTACAATTCGTGTGTCATCGATTTTTATAGTAAAAAAAAAAATCTAGAGGTCTCTGAAATCACCTACCAACAGCTCAGTGGAAAATGGTCAGCACTCAAATGACATTATTTGTTTCTTTCACTGACTAGCCATTTGAATGAGTAAGTGTGATCCTGAAATCAGATATAAAACTCACACATCTTCACTTTTATTCCAGATTGCAAGAAAAAAGAAAAAAACGGCCATGTAAACTTTCCAAAGACTGTAATAGGTGCATGCTCCAACCATATGGAACTTGAATGGCCGAGTGCAATCCGAATATTGAATCAAAGTCGGGCATGCTGTGAAAAATTGGACATGGGAATGGTGACATGGAATAACAATGGTCAGAGTGCGATTTACTGTTTTGTCGGAACTCACTCAGACCGAAAATACGGTTATGTCCACAAGCCCTATGACTGAGAATTTTCTATTGGACAAAGGGGTAAATTGGTTAAAGAAACAGTTTAAATATCTTAAATTTGCATACAATCAGGCATATCTATTTTTTAAAGGACATATTTAACAAAATCTACACTGTAATAATGAATATTGTTAACCAAGTACCCCATGTTATTTACATGTACTATTACTATTTACTTGCTGTAGGGTAAATGCTCATTTCTGTTTTTTTCTTGGGTTTTATCAGTGTAGTAATGAATCCACATAACAACTGAAAAGAGAGTTTCACATTCCCAACTCAAATGTTTCCCAGCTTCAAACTGGCAAAAGCACGCAAAGTAATTGCATCTAAAGTAAAAAGAAAGTGCAATTGTCTTCAAGAGTTTATATGATTATTTCAAGTATGCTGTAAGATAGTGTTGTTTTATTTGATCTCTTCCTGATACAATTGATTTTACAAAAGTGATGCATCTTGTGTCAAACCTACACTTTGAAGTTTCTGTAGTATTCAACCTCCATTTAGTGAATTAATGCTACTGGTATCCAATCTCATTATGTAAAAGGTGAAGTTTAGAGAGGACCTTTCACCAGTTTGAGCATTTAACACTGGCCCCATCTTGGAACAATGAGAGCACAGCTAAATAAAACATAATTTTTATTTCATAATTTCTCATTACCATTATGGAGATATTAGCTTGTGAAGTTTAAATTATAATTTATGATAAATCCATCTGGGCATTACCAGAGATTCTTCTCTGCAGGCATGTACCTTGTTCCCTGCTTGGCATTAAGCAATCATAAGCAGGATGCATTAAGCAAATGAGAAAAGAACAGGATGTGCGCAGCCCTGATCTCTGTATAGAGCAGAGCTGAGTGTGATTACAAACACTTCTAAATCTGCTCTCACAACAGTATTAGTGTAGGTGGAGTTGCAAAACTGGCAGAGCTGTGAGTTAAAGGGGTTGTCCAGTCTATGTTGATAAGTCTGCAGTCACTCTGTGTGACTGCAGACTTATGAATCCCCCCAGTGAATGAACTGTGTACTGCGAGGATTTGCTGGTTTCTGAGCTGGGATCGGTGAGTATATACAGTACAGACAAAAAGTTTGGACACACCTTCTCATTTAAAGATTTTTCTGTATTTTCCTAACTATGGAAATTGTACATTCACACTGAAGGCATCAAAACTGAATTAACACATGTGGAATTATATACTTAACAAAAAGTGTGAAACAGCTGAAATTATGTCTTATATTCTAGGTTCTTCAAAGTAGCCACCTTTTGCTTTGATGACTGGTTTGCACACTCTTGGCATTCTCTTGATGAGCTTCAAGAGGTAGTCACCGGGAATGGTCTTCCAACAATCTTGAAGGAGTTCCCAGAGATGCTTAGCACTTGTTGGCCCTTTTGCCTTCACTCTGCGGTCCAGCTCACCTTCAGTGTGAATGTAAAATTTTCAGGCAAGCAGGCAATCCCCACATGTACTCAGCCTGGCAATTAAATCATTCAGCTGAGGCGATGAAAACTAAATCTCCGAGCACTAAAAAATACTCGGAGGACACCCGAGCGTGCTAGGGAAATCTCGAGTAACGAGTATATTCACTCATCACTACTGAACACCACAAGAGAAGACTCTCTGATAATGCTAAGTTTGGCTTATCAAAAATTATAACCTCAACTTTACAAGCTAAATTCTCTGCAGCAGAGATAGGAAATTAAAAAAATATGTTACTTAGCTCAGCAGTCACTATTCCATGATGTGGCCATTTTAACATGACCAAACTGGTAAAAAGTCCATTTTAAGACAAGAGCATCTCCACTGGTTAAGAACCTACATTAGGCCAGTCTCACACGTCCAGATAATTCCGGTACCGGAAAAAATCGGTACCGGAATTATCCGTGTCCGTGTGCCCCTACGTTTCTGTGGCACATCAGTGTGGCATACGTGCGGCACATGTGTGCCGCCCGTGTGCCCACTGGGTACCACACGCACCGTGCTGGGTACCACACGTACCAGCATCTGGTGCTGAAGCCCCATTCATATCTTCCCTGCAGCAGCATTTGCTGTAGAGAAGATATGAATAATTGTGTTTAAAATAAAGATCTATGTGCCCCCCGCCCTCCCACCCCCTGTGCGTCCCCCCCTGTGCGCCCCCCCGCTGTTCTGAAAATACTCACCTGGCTCGCTCCCTCGCCGGCGCTGCTTCCTGTTCTGGCTGCATCTTCTCCTGTATGCGGTCACGTGGGGCCGCTCATTTACAGTAATGAATATGCGGCTCCACCCCTATGGGAGGTGGAGCCGCATATTCATGACTGTAATCGGCGGCACCACGTGACCGCTGATACATTAGAAGATGCGGCCAGAACAGGAAGCAGTGCCAGCGAGGGAGCCGGGTGAGTATTTTCAGAACAGTGGGGGGCGCACAGGGGGTGGGATGGCAGGGGGCACATAGATCTTTATTTTAAACACAATTATTCATATCTTCTCTACAGCAAACGCTGCTGCAGGGAAGATATGAATCGCGGCTTCAGCACCAGTGGGGGGACAGCGCTTAATGTAGCGCTGTCTCCTGCACGGCACACGGACTGCACACGGACAACGTCCGTGTGCGGTTTGTGTTTTACATGGACCCATTGACTTTAATGGGTCCGTGTAATACGTGCGCTTCCACAAACACTGACATGTCTCCATGTTTGGCACACGGAGAAACGGTCCGCAAAAAAATCAATGACATCTGAACAGATGCATTGATTTTAATGTGTCTACGTGTGTCAGTGGCTCCGGTACATGAGGAAACTGTCACCTCACGTACCTGAGCCACTGACGTGTGAAACCGGCCTTAAAGTGCTCACACAATTGGCCATGTGCATTAATATGCTTGCGCGATTATGTTCTGGCATAATATAAGAAATATCATGAATTTATTGTTACATTATTACTGCAATCTCATGTCTTGTAAAACAGTATATACCAAATACTAAGGTCTTAGACCCACATTTATTTACTGAACAGTTTATACCAGTTTTTGGTGCAAAAACGCACCAAAAAATTGCAAATTATGTTGCACCTCAAATTTGCATCAGATAGTGCCTTTTTTTCCGGCAAACTGTAAAAAGTAAAAAGTAAAAAATGGCCTCGGTCTCCAATCAGTGCTCAAGTTTTAATCAAATTTAGGAAGAAAAAAATCATTAAAACAACTAAAATTTTAGTGCAAATCTAAAGTTAAAGGGTTATTCCCATCTATGGAGGTAGGGCTATGGAAACAGTTGAGAAAGGCAGAGCTGTGCTATTTCTGTAAGCCACTTATGGGAGTCATGAAAAGAGTACAGTTTAGCGGCTTCCAGCATTTTCCATAACTACACCTCTCGTGGTCATCACCTGGATGGAGTTGTTCCCATTTCAGCCAGAAAAGACTATGATAGAAATAACCTTTAAAAAATCCCATCTTTTCTGGGGTAAGATACTGGGCTATAAGCAACTAAGCTGGTTCCAGAAAAAAAAAACATAGCACAGTTAGGCAATAGGAAATAATTTAATTACTTTTGTTAGGCCGGTTTCATACTTGCGTTCCCCTGATGTGCGGCGGGCTGCGGACTTCCTCCGTGAAGCCCCGCCCTCGGTCGCACCTCCCCGCATGCGACCTGCGTACCTATATTTAACATTAGGTACGCAGGTCGTGCGGCTGTATGCGGATGGTGCCGCATGCGTCGTTTTGACGATGCGGCGACCAGTGGAGACGCAGCCATGTAGCATTTTTTTTTTGCCGCATCGTCAAAACGACGCATGCGGCACCATCCGCATACAGCCGCACGACCTGCGTACCTAATGTTAAAGATAGGTACGCAGGCCGCATGCGGGCCGCATACAGATGTAGGGGGAGATAACAGCGGAGGTGTGGCCAAGGGCGGGGCTTCACAGAGGAAGTCTGCAGCCCGCCGCACATCAGGGGAACGCAAGTGTGAAACCGGCCTTAACTACACACGATACATACATCTCAGAGCTTATATCTACGACTGATATCAATGGCATCCTGGCAAGGCAATTCCCTGCTTTATATTTTTATCATGGAGGACTAATAGATATTCTACATACAAAATAAAAATAATGTTTTATGAGTAATTTGTGGTTCTTTTGTTCTCCAAAATAGGTAAGCCATACTGTATGTAGTAAATGCATGAAATCATTTAGTCAGTTTTTATCTCACATGCCGTTATTATTCCCACAAAATAGAGAATGACAAGGTATAAAGGCGCAGTCATGTACAATATGCTTGTAAAGCTTTGTAATGCACAGTAAATCCTCCCTCTGTTCCCCTTATTATCCATTCCTCATTGATTTGTAAATGTCTTTATGTTTGTGTGCTTGGTGCGCTGTCTTGTCTCTTCTCTTTGATAGCATTAAACAAGACAGCTGTGTCATGTGCTAGAGGTCTACTGCCCGGAGATATTATGAAAATTCGGTTTAACCCCATGCCTTCTATTATTGCAGGTCAAAGAACATGACTCTCATTGACTAGTATTACATCAATAAGTCCTCTGTGGTAGATATTATATACTTATTGATATTGATATGCTCTTATATAGTCAAACATAGTCAGTCCTTATGGAGCTGCTCTTAGAAGGCTCCAGTGATGAACAGTCTCAGAAGCATTGCTAATTCTATATTTTATTTTAAAAAAAAAATCATATTACCATTTCAATCTCTCCCTTTCCCTGTCCTCACACAATTTCATGCATTGCAGCACTCTGCTATCTGCGAAAGAACTCTCTGGCCTCTTCGTGAGCTTTTTTTTTTTTTTTACAGTGATTTTAAATGCTTGCAAAAATGCTACATGAATTTCATAGTGTTCATAAGGTTGATAGAATAGTTGAGCAAAAAGATTCATAGGACCCTGACAGAGGAGCCGTGTCCTGCCAACTGTCCCTGGTGCATCTTCTGATTACTAGGGTCTGCAATGTCATTACATTGTGGCATGATGAACAAATGATGTCGAGGGGGCTAATGATTAAAAGCAGTGTCGGGGATGTTGTAGGAAGTTTGCAGTGGTCTAGGACTTCCAACGTGGCTGATGGACCAAGGTTCTGCAAATGTTGGCTAAACACTAGTTGGAAGTAGACTTTCTTTTTTTAGACAAAACCCGAAGTGAATTAATTAGCAAAGAGAAAGCTAAGTTTTCTGCTAGGAATAATGTTTATAAGGTTAAAAGTCTAGTTGAGCAAAAAGATTTGTTGGACTCTGATAGAGTGGCTGTGTCCTACTATCTGCAGTATCCATGGCTCTTCTTTTTATTAGTAGGCTTTGCACTGTCATTACATTATGGCATGGCATGATGCATGCATTATCAATCAAAAGAGGTGTCAGAGATGTTGCATGTAGCAATCTCGCAGTGCTTTGGTCTGATGACCAAGTGCTTCCAATGTGACTTCAGGTCTAGGTCCTGCAAATTTTTGTTGAACAAAAAAATTCGTAGAACTCTGACTGGGCAGCCAATTCCAGCTACCTGCGGCATTCCTTCTGATTAGTAGGCTCTGAAAAGCCATTACATTACAGTATGATGAACTCATGGCTTACTAATCAAAAGAAGTGTTGGGGATGTTGTAGGTAGTAGGAAGTTTGCAGTGCTCTTGTCCAACTCCCAAGGACTTCCAAAGTGGGCCGAGGTTCGGTAAAGTTTTTCTAAACACTAGTTGGAAGTAGACATTTTAGGTATTTTTTAGACAAGACCTGAAGTGGATTATAAGCAAAGAGAAAGATAAGTCTTCCCCTAAGAATTTCATAGTGTCTATAAGGTTGGACGAATAGCTGAGCAAAATGATTTGTAGAACTCTGATTGGGCAGCCGAGTCCAGCTACCTGCGGCATCCCTAGCGCCTCTTATTAGTAGGCTTTGCAATGTCATTACATTACGGCACGGCATGATGCATGCATTACCACTCAATAAGTCTTCTGTTGATATTTTCCACTATTTTCAAATGAATATGCCGTTCCTGTTTTCTTTAAGTTGCACAGAGAAAAAAATGGCTTAAAAAAATCCATTGTCTTATTACACCAAGGCAAATAACTAAAATAAAGCATGAGAAGGTGCAGATTATCATAAAACTGTACAATCAAATAACAAATATTTTTAAATCTCGCCCACCATATGTTGGCACGATTCTGCCCATATTGACTACATGATTGTGTGAACGTACCCTACATAAACAGACAGCAGAATCTGGGTCGCATTGTAATAAGGCTAAAGACAGAGATTACGTGTGCTTTTTCTTTGAAACCATGACAATTCCAATAATTCATATCTTAAAAACATGGAAAGATAGGTGATTCCTGACACCTTATATTGCCTTTCTATGAGGACTGATAGAACCAGAATAAGAATCAGAGAATTCATTTTGCAAATGGGGCATGGAAGCAGTTTAGTCTTTTACAGTGATGTATGCCCTCGTAAAACTCTGGAAGGAGAATAGGCTTAGGTGACAGAGGCAGTATTTATGAAATTATTACTTTTATAAAGATAGGAGCTTTCAAACCATGCAATCTAAAAGCAGAAAAATCTAACTCTGGCAGACTTCCTGGCTTAACCCTATGAAGCACAGTTACACAGATTTATTATGTAAGGTCCTGGCCTACGAAACCTTTCTCATCGCCCCACAATGATGAGCATGGCTCTAACGGTACAATAAATGCAGATGATCATCTTATAAAACAGTAGAACATACAGTTCTTTGACATTTGAGATCCAGGGCCTGACTTTGTCTACTCTAGTTCATGCAATTGACCTGCATATTATAATTTGTATAGATACATTATAGCAATTAATCATTTATGATCTTTCCATAATTTGATGGTAAATTGCACAAAACATAGGTACAGTCTAAGGGTATGTTCACACATCACGTTTTTACAGCATTTTTTGTAACTTTTTCCATCTGTTTATCTGAATGGGTGAAAAGCGTTGCAAAAATGCTTAAAGAATTGACACTGTCTTGAGATTGTCTTGGCAGAAATGCAGTAGGGGTCAAAACATGTGTTAGCGAGGGCACAAGATTTCCAAAATCTCACTGATCATGCTGGCAGTGTAAAATGCTGCAGCACATTTTATGCACCAAATATTACGCGAAAAAAAAACTTTTGCCGCTTTTACCTAAGTCAACATTTTGAAAAGTGAGTGGAGCTTGGGACGGACGGGCCATGGCCAAGAGCCAACAAGTTTAACACAATTCATGCCTCAAAAGTGGCAAACATGATAATTAGCATGGAAGCCAGCCTCTGACTGCAATGGCAGTTGAAAGATGCAGCAAATTTATTATGAACTAGATGGCAGCCCGATTCTAAAGAATCGGGAGTCTAGAATCCATATATACTTTATTTATTCAAATGTAAGAATAATACAATTAATAAATAATAGTAAGAAAGAACAAAAATAATAGGCAGTATATGGAGAAAACACCAAACAAAAGTTCAAAATTGGTGTGAAAATGTCACTGAACCACTTCACAACTAAATATATATAGTTTTGGTAAATGGTATTATCATTTTTTTGACGAAATTCGGCAGGAGCTTGAAGAGCAACGTCACTGGGCCCGCCTCCACGCAGTAGAAACTTGCTGTGAGGTAAAAATTCAAAAATCACACCAAAATGGCGGGCGGAGTGTGTCACAGTACGGCACGTTTCTGATTGGTCACTCGCAGCAGGCGGCAACCAATCAGACACTGGACACTGTTGACGTCACTTATCTCCGGACATTAGCTCCGGACATTATCTCCGGACATTATCTCCGCACATTAGCTCCGGACATTAGCTCCGGACATTAGCTCCGGACAAAGCCACGGAAGTTGGCACAAATTGCAGGAAGTAGTATTCTAGGCAATTAATCTCCGGACATTAGCTCCGGACATTAGCTCCGGACATTATCTCCGCACATTAGCTCCGGACATTAGCTCCGGACAAAGCCACGGAAGTTGGCACAAATTGCAGGAAGTAGTATTCTAGGCAATTAATCTCCGGACATTAGCTCCGGACATTAGCTCCGGACATTAGCTCCGGACAAAGCCACGGAAGTTGGCACAAATTGCAGGAAGTAGTATTCTAGGCAATTAATCTCCGGACATTAGCTCCGGACATTAGCTCCGGACATTAGCTCCGGACAAAGCCACGGAAGTTGGCACAAATTGCAGGAAGTAGTATTCTAGGCAATTATATATTAGATTAATACACGAGTCTTAATGAATTTGGCATATTTTACTGCAGCGAACTGGTCATCAAGACTGGAGAACAAAAACCCAGTCTGAAGCCTAAATGGACCTATGTAGCCGAGAAGTCTTCTACATCCATCACCAAATACAATTAAATCACTTTTTTTTTTTAAATCTTATTTTGCAGTCAGCAAGCAGACACCTCAGAACTTATATAGGTCTGTAAAATGAGAAGTCTGTTTACCTCTGTGCACATTTATCTCTGAACAGGATGATGAAAACTGGGTAAAAAAATATACATTTATGTAACTTTATACAGCAGATTAGGAACTCCTGATGTATGATGATTAAATGACAGTTGTGCACCAGCTGCAAAGCTAAAATTCATAAAGATTTTCTTGGAATGTGCAAGATTTTTAAACGAATTACCATAAAAGCAGAGCTAGAAGATAATATATTTTCACCAGAGATGCAATGCAATCAGCAAATATAATAAAGTATATCAGAAGATGCTTTCTTAACTCCTACAGGACACAGCTGTTTTCAACCTAATGTATAATGTTTATTATTATTTTTTTTTATTATTAATATGCCCTTTAAAATTGTGCTCACAGGTTTCGGAGATGTATAAATTTATTTTGTGTCAAAAATGCAGCAAATCGGTGCAAAGAAAAAAATCTCAGCTGCAACGTGTGAACACAGCTGAAAGTCGTAATGGTTTCATTTTTTAGTCCATGTGAGGGCTTGCTTTTTTGCAGACAAGCTGTATTTTTTAATTGTGAAAAAAATATTATTTCTTATTTCAGGGAAATGAAAAAAGTGCAATTATGACATTTTTTCCAGTTTTTTTTTTTAGGTGGGGGGAGGAGGTAGATTTTTTTTAATGACATTCATAGTGAAGTGTATGTGAAATGTTATTCTACTAGTCGGTATCATTATGGTGATAGCAAATTGTATTAGGGTTTTTTTTATGATTTGTAACTTTTGCACAAAAGATTTTTTTTTAGTTTATCCATAATCCGAGGCCCTTAATTTTATAGTATTCTGTGAAAAGAGATGTGGAAGGACTTTTTTTTTTTTCAGGAGTTTACATTTTTGATCATTCGGGAAAAACACACATGTGCAAACACCCGTACACTATAATGTGTTCATTTGCTATACATTTAAAAATTATTTTAAATTGTGCTATTTAAAGAGAACCTTTCACCAGAAAAATCACTGTTAACCCACAGATATGGAGTTAATCTCCATAATAGCGTTACTAACCTGCTCGGCGCCCAGATATGAAAGGAAGATGAAAGGAAAAAAATAATTTTATTCCAACCGCAGCGTCCCGGTTTCAGTCACAGGGGTGGCGTTGGTTCAGTCACCACTGAGAATCGAGAGTGGTGGCTTTTACTTTGCCCCTTGCCCTGACTGACGCTAGCTCTACATTGGGGCTGTCAGTCAGGGCCGCAGGCACGATTACAGCTGCCACTCTATGTGTACTGGGCAGTGACTGAACCATCACCAGCGCCAAAACCAGAACACTGCCAGGGAGAACAAAGTTAATTTTTTCTCCACAGCGTTCGGCGATGGGTGGGTGCTGGGTAGGTTAATAATGCTGTTAACCTGCAGAATAACCCCATATCTGCAGGTTAATAGCGGTTGTCCTGGTGACAGGTTCCCTTTAAATTTGTCTTTGGCTGATCTAGGCCAAACAGGGCAAAGTAACTTCAACTTTAGTAGCCCGGTAGACCACGCCATGACCGTTTTAAGCAAAAAAAAAAAATGTATCTATAAGCAACATATTCCCAGCCACACTGGCAAACTGGCTCCCAGCATTTGTCCAGTAAAATAGAAAAACGGACCTAGATTGGAGTGGTTAGCATATTACAGGAAATGCTGAACATAAATGACAGACAATGACTAGATAGTGTGTAGCTGCAGTGGGTGTATTTATGTGACTGTATAGGAAGAAGGTATATCACATACCATTCATCAAGTCTCTTGGATATCACATGCAGAGATAAAAGAAATCTCTGATGGGTAGCAAGGCTTTACGGCAAGGAAAATGTTCTCTGTGAAGTTTAAACATCCTCTGCAGAATCAATATGGTAAATAAAAGTTGTGCGCATCATGAATGTTTGATAAATTCCTCCCTCTGGGTTTTATCCTTTTTTTATTGCACATATAAATATTGCATAGGTAATGCGGTTTTCTAAGACTTTAACTATCAGAAAGTGGTAGAGGATTTTTCTCTATCAACAACTGTGCAGCCATAGCCCCCCCATGCAGGTCAGCACACACGTTTTCCTCCAATCCAGGAATCCGAAGTGCTACTTTAAGTGAATAACATGGGTAAAAATATGAAATAAGATTATTCTGATTTATCATAGCCACATGTAATAGAAAAATTGGAGTTTGAATATCATTTTAAAGTAGAGTTTCATAGTAGAGAATTACATTGTTTTGGAAACTTAATTCCCTCCCCCCCCAGTGATGGCCTAAAAGAAGCAGCTTTTGATCCACTGACCCAAATAGGCTTCCTTGCAAGACCATGTCTAACTATACAGTATATACTCAAAACACAGGACATCCATTGTTATTTACAAAGTTCTTGGATAGCTCCCTTCATAACATTAGAGTGGGCAGCCGCTGTAAAAGAGTGATTCTGTTTGATACTTGAAATGCTTTCATTATTCCTTATGTACCATGCACACCTTTGAACATCTCTTACTTTGAAATGCCAGAAGATGTTCAGCGATAGTGCAAGCGCTGAGACACTGGAACTCTACACAACTCTGGTGTCAGACAGTTACATTTGGAAATTTCTATGTGGGAAGCTCACAAAGAATTTAATCCCCAGGGTAAGTGAGGTTAACTTAGTGATGCAGAAATCTACCATTGAAGATGAATAGTCACATCCCATCTTGAGTCATTGATCCTTACAATATCCTTACAATATCAACTTTTGATTTGTATCAGTGACATGAAAATATTTAATGTCTAATAGAGCCTGTAAGACTGGAGATCTTTACTGACTTCTATGTGAGAGTTTTCTAGACATGCTTTGTGATCTGTACAGAGGTCATTGTGCATGGGGAAGGTGAGGAACTAACTTTTACCTATTGTGAATGGTGTGATCTTATGTTATCAATATATGAGCTTGTGCAGACGACCATAGTTTCTGTCTGAGAGCAATCTGGCCAGACATATCCCAGCAGGCCCAAACCATGATGCTGCCACCACCATGCTTGACAGTGGGAATGGTTTGTTCAGGGTGATGAGCTGTGTTGCTTTACTCCAAACATATCGTTTTGCATTGTTGGCAAAAAGTTTGATTCTGGTTTCATCTGACCAGAGCACCTTCTTCCACATGTTTGGTGTGTCTCCCAGGTGGCTTGTTACAAACTTTAAACAACACTTTTTATAAATATCTTTGAGAAATGGCTTTCTTCTTGCCACTCTTCCATAAAGGCCAGATTTGTGCAGTGTACGACTGATTGTTGTCCTATCTGTCCTACCTCAACTGTAGATCTCTGCAGTTCATCTAGAGTAATCATGGGCCTCTTGGCTGCATCTCTGATCAGTCTTCTCCTTGTTTTAGATGAAAGTTTAGAGGGATGGCCGGATCTTGGTAGATTTGCAGTGGTATGATAATCCTTCCATTTAAATATGATCGCTTGCACAGTGCTCCTTGGGATGTTTAAAGTTTTGGAAATCATTTTGTATCCACATCTGGCTTTAAACTTCTCCACAACAGTATCAAGGACCTGCCTGTTGTGTTCCTTGGTCTTCATGATACTCTCTGTGCTTCAAACAGAACTATGAGACTTTCTCACAGAGCAGGTGCATTTATACAGAGAATTGATTACACACAGGTGGATTATATTTATCATCATTAGGCATTTAGGACAACATTAGATTATTCAGAGATCCACAATGAACTTCTGGAGTGAATTTGCTCCATTGGAAGTGAAGGGGCAGAATAATATTGCACTGTCTGTGTTAAATGTGGTTGCCCAAGAGTTGGGGGCCAACACCAGGTTCCTGTACTTTGCAGTTAATGAGGATTTGCTCTATTGGGCCACTGAACAGCGAGGGGAAGTATTAGAGCAGTTATTAGTCCTGTGAACCAATAGATGTAGGGTTCTGGATCTGGCCCATTGTCATGTTTTGGGGGGCATCGAGGAATAGATAAAGCCCAAGAGCGATTCCTTCAGAGGTTCTACTGGCCTGGGCGTCACAGGGACATTTTTAATTTCTGCCAATCCTGCCCTGTCAGCTAACTGCTCCCATATCCCACTTTTGCAGTCCCCTAGTTCCATTACTCATTATAGAGGTACCCTTTGCCCGGATTGCCATTGAATTAGTAGGAACTCTAATTAAGTCAGTCAGCCTGAGGCCATCAATGCATCTTGGTGATCATGGACTATGCGATACGGTACCCGGTTGGTGGAACCACTGAGGAACTCCTCAGCAAGGAGTATAGCCTGAGAGCTAGTCCATATTTTCTCCTGGATGGGCTTTCACAGGGAGATTCCGAGGGACCAAGGTACAACATTCATGTCCAAGGTAATGAGAGTTATGTAAAGCCCCCAAGATTACCCAACTCAGGACATTTGTGTACCATCCACAGACAGACTTCCTCGTGGACAAATTTAACAAGACCTTGCAGTCTATGCTGAAGAAGATCATGGAGAAAAATGGCTGGGACTAGGATTGCCTGTTAACGTACATATTGTGCTCCATTAGAGAAGTCCCACAGGCCTATACGGTGTTCTCCCTGTTTGAGCTGTTATACGGATGGCACAGACGGGGACTTCTGGACATTGCAAGGGAAACCTATGTAGCAGAGGAAACACCCCAACAAACCGTTATCGAAAATATGGCCCAGAAGGACAAGATCCAGGACAGGATCGCAAGTGTAATGCCAGTTGTGAGGCAGAGTCTCCTTCAAGCCCAAGAGGACCAGGCAAGGGTCTACAATTGGTCGGCAAGACTGAGACAGTTTAGTCCTGGAGACCGGATGTTGGTGTTGATCCCCACAGTTGAAAGTAAGTTCCTGGCCAAATGGCAAAGGCCATACAAGGTGGTTGAATAATTGAGTGACATCAACTACAAGGTCCACCAACCAGGGAGAAGAAAGCCGTATCAGGTGTACCATATTAACCTGCTGAAACTGTGGCAAGACAGAGATCCAGTAGAAGCAATGTGCCTAGTGGCCCATCCTGAAACCAGGGTTGAGGATTTCAATGTGGCAAAGACCATGTTTCCAGCCCAGAAACAACAGTGCCATGAGCTGTTTCAGAGAAACCAGGACCTGTTTTCAGAAATGCCAGGTTGTTCGCAGGTTGTGGAGAATGAAATACTGACAAAACCGCATGTGAGGGTGAATCAAAAGCCATATCACATTCCTGAAGCCTGCCATGAGGTGATCTCCAAGGTGGTGAGAAGGATATTGAGCTTGGGCATCGGAGGAGTAAAAGAGCGGCTGGTCTAGCCCTATTGTTCTTGTGCCAAAGCCAGAAAGAGAATGGCGGTTCTCTATTGACTACAGAAGACTGAATGAGGTGCCCAAGTTCGACACGTATCTGATGCCCCAGGACAATGAGCTCAGTGAGAGGCTAAGGTCAGCCAGATATATCACCACCCTGGACCTAACGAAAGGGTACTGGCAAATTATCCTGTCTCCAAGTGTCAAGGAAAAGACAGCTTTCTCTACACCTGATAGCTGCTTTCAGTATAACAGGAAGCCGTTTAGTCTGCAGGGAGACCCAGCTACCTTCCAGGGAGCCATGGACCGGATCCTAGCCCCTCACAAAAAGTACATCACAACTTATCTGGACGACGACATTGTGCTATTCAGCCAGGACTGGGGAATTCACCTTCAGAAGTTCCAGGCAGTCCTGGATGCACTGAAGACAGGGTTTACCATAAACCCAAAGAAGTGTGTCATGGGGAAAGAAGAGGCAAAATACTTAGGCTACATTTTAGGGAATGGTCTAAATAAAGCCACAAGTAGACAAGGTGGAGGCAATACAAAAGTGGCCACAACCGGTTTCCAAAAAGCAGGTTAGATTGTTTTTGGGAATTGTGGGATCAACAATTTACCACAAATTGTACCATTATCGCCACCCCTGACTGATCTTCTCAAGGGCACAAAGTTATCGATGGTCAAATGGTCCTCTGAAGTGGAGATGGCATTCCAGGAGTTGAAGCTTGCCCTGTGCAGACAGCCGGGCTTGGTTGCACTGGATTTCACTAAGGAATTCATGCTCCAGATGGACGCATCGGACATCGGGGTGGGAGCTGTGTTGCCCCAGGAGATAGATGGGGATGAACATCCAGTCCTATACCTGAGCAGGAAACTCTCCTCCTGTGAAAAGAACTTTGCCACTGTAGAAAAAGAGTGCTTGGCTATCAAGTGGGCAATCGACACAGTTAGGCAGGAAGTTCAGGCTAGTCTCAAATCATCTGCCCCTGAAATGGATGAGAGAAAGTTAAGGTAATAATACTCAGGTGACTAGATGTTATTTAGTGATCCAGGACTTTAACCCCTTCCCGACCTGTGACACAGCGTATGCGTCATGAAAGTCGGTGCCAATCCGACCTGTGACGCATATGCTGTGTCACAGAAAGATCGCGTCCCTGCAGATCGGGTGAAAGGGTTAACTCCCATTTCACCCGATCTGCAGGGACAGGGGGAGTGGTAGTTTAGCCCAGGGGGGGTGGCTTCACCCCCCCGTAGCTACGATCGCTCTGATTGGCTGTTGAAAGTGAAACTGCCAATCAGAGCGATTTGTAATATTTCACCTAAAAAACTGGTGAAATATTACAATCCAGCCATGGCCGATGCTGCAATATCATCGGCCATGGCTGGAAACACTTATGTGCACCCACCCCACCCCACCGATCGCCCCCCCAGCCCCCCGATCTGTGGTCCGCTCCCCTCCGTCCTGTGCTCCGCTCCCCTGTCCTCCTGTCCGCTCCCCCCGTGCTCCAATCACACCCCCCGTGCTCCAGTCAAACCCCCCCACACAGCGATCCCCCCCCGCACAGCGATCCCCCCCCGCACAGCGATCCCCCCCGTGCTCCGATCCACCCCCCCCGCACAGCGATCCCCCACCCCGTGTTCCGATCCACCCCCGTGCTCCAATCCACCCCCCCGTGTTCTGATCCACCCCCCGTGCTCCGACGCCCCCCCGTGCCCTGATCTCCCCCCCTTATACTTACCTAGCCTCCCGGGGTCCGTCCGTCTTCTTTGCTGGGCGCCGCCATCTTCCAAAATGGCGGGCGCATGTGCAGTGCGCCCGCCGAATCTGCCGGCCGGCAGATTCGTTCCAAAGTGAGTTTTGATCACTGAGATATAACCTATCTCAGTAATCAAAATAAAAAAAATAGTAAATTAATTTTTTTTTTGTTCCACTAATGTTGGGGTAAGAACTAGGGTTAGGGTTAGGGGTAGGGTTAGGGGTAGGGTTAGGGGTAGGGTTAAGGTTAGGGGTAGGGTTAGGGGTAGGGTTAGGGTTAGGGGTAGGGTTAGAGTTAGGGTTAAAGGTAGGGTTAGGAATGTGCACACGTATTCTGGTCCTCTGCGGATTTTTCCGCAGAGGATTTGATAAATCCGCAGTGCTAAACCGCTGTGGATTTATCGCAGATTTACCGTGGTTTTTCTGCGCATTTCACTGCGGTTTTACAACTGCGATTTTCTATTGGAGCAGTAGTAAAACCGCTGCGGAATCCGCAGAAAGAAGTGACATGCTGCGGAATGTAAACCGCTGCGTTTCCGTGCAGTTTTTCCGCAGCATGTGTACAGCGATTTTTGTTTCCCATAGGTTTACATTGAACTGTAAACTCATGGGAAACTGCTGTGGATCCGCAGCGTTTTCCGCAGCGTGTGCACATACCTTTAGAATTAGGCTATGTGCACACGGTGCGGATTTGGCTGCGGATTCGCAGCAGTGTTCCATCAGGTTTACAGTACCATGTAAACATATGGAAACCAAATCCGCTGTGCCCATGGTGCGGAAAATACCGCGCGGAAACGCTGCGTTGTATTTTCCGCAGCATGTCAATTCTTTGTGCGGATTCCGCAGCGTTTTACACCTGTTCCTCAATAGGAATCCGCAGGTGAAATCCGCACAAAAAACACTGGAAATCCGCGGAAAATCCGCAGGTAAAACACAGTGCCTTTTACCGGCGGATTTTTCAAAAATGATGCTGAAAAATCTCACACGAATCCGCAACGTGGGCACATAGCCTTAGGGTTGGGTTGGAATTAGGGTTGTGGTTAGGGTTAGGGGGTGTTGGGGTTAGGGTTGTGGTTAGGGGTGTGTTGCGGTTAGGGTTGTGATTAGTGTTATGGCTACAGTTGGGATTAGGGTTAGGGGTGTGGGGGGTTAGTGTTGGAGGTATAATTGAGGGGTTACCACTGTTTAGGCACATCAGGGGTCTCCAAATGCAACATGGCGCCACCATTGATTCCAGCCAATCTCGTATTCAAAAAGTCAAATGGTGCTCCCTCAATTCCGAGCCCTGACGTGTGCCCAAACAGTGGTTTACCCCCACATATGGGGTACCAGCATACTCAGGATAAACTGCGCAACAATTACTGGGGTCCAATTTCTCCTGTTACCCTTGTGAAAATAAAAAAATGCTTGCTAAAACATCATTTTTGAGGAAAGAAAAATTATTTTTTATTTTCACGGCTCTGCGTTGTAAACGTCTGTGAAGCACTTGGGGGTTCAAAGTGCTCACCACATATCTAGATAAGTTCCTTGGGGGGTCTAGTTTCTAAAATGGGGTCACTTGTGGGGGATTTCTACTGTTTAGGCACACCAGGGGCTTTTCAAACGCAACGTGACGCCCGCAGACCATTCCATCAAAGTCTGCATTTCAAAAGTCACTACTTCCCTTCTGAGCCCCGACGTGTGCCCAAACAGTGGTTTACCCCCACACATGGGGTATCAGCGTACTCAGGAGAAACTGGACAACAAATATTGGGGTCAACTTTCTCCTGTTACCCTTGGGAAAATTAAAATATTCTGGGCTAAATAATTATTTTTGAGGAAAGAAAACGTATTTATTATTTTCACGGCTCTGCATTTTAAACTTCTATGAAGCAATTGGGGGTTCAAAGTGCTCACCACACATCTAGATAAGTTCCTTTCGGGGTCTAGTTTCCAAAATGGGGTCACTTGTGGGGGGTTTCTACTGTTTAGCCACATCAGGGGCTCTGCAAACGCAACGTGACGCCCGCAGAGCATTCCATCAAAGTCTGCATTTCAAAACGTCACTACTTCAATTCCGAGCCCCGGCATGTGCCCAAACAGTAGTTTACCCCCACATATGGGGTATCACCGTACTCAGCAGAAACTGGACAACAAATATTGGGGTCAAATTTCTCCTGTTACCCTTGGTAAAATTAAAAAATTCTGGGCTAAATAATTATTTTTGAGGAAAGAAAACGTATTTATTATTTTCATGGCTCTGCATTATAAACTTCTGTGAAGCACTTGGGGGTTCAAAGTGCTCACCACACATCTAGATAAGTTCCTTTCGGGGTCTAGTTTCCAAAATGGGGTCACTTGTGGGGGGTTTCTACTGTTAAGCCACATCAGAGGCTCTGCAAACGCAACGTGACGCCCACAGAGCATTCCATCAAAGTCTGCATTTCAAAACGTCACTACTTCACTTCCGAGCCCCGGCATGTGCCCAAACAGTGGTTTACCCCCACATATGGGGTATCAGCGTACTCAGGAGAAACTGGACAACAACTTTTGGGGTCAAATTTCTCCTGTTACCCTTGGGAAAATAAAAAATTGCAAGCTAAAAGATCATTTTTGAGAAAATAATTTTTTTTTTTTATTTTCATGGCTCTGCGTTATAAACTTCTGTGAAGCACTTGGGGGTTCAAAGTCCTCACCACACATCTAGATTAGTTCCTTTGGGGGGTCTAGTTTCCAAAATGGGGTCATTTCTGGGGGATCTCTAATGTTTAGGCACACAGGGGCTCTCCAAACGTGACATGGTGTCAGCTAATGATTGGAGCTACTTTTCCATTTAAAAAGCCAAATGGCGTGCCTTCCCTTCCGAGCCCTGCCGTGCGCCCAAACAGTGGTTTACCCCCACATATGGGGTATCGGCGTACTCAGGACAAACTGGACAACAACATTTGGGGTCCAATTTCTCCTATTACCCTTGGCAAAATAGGAAATTCCAGGCTAAAAAATCATTTTTGAGGAAAGAAAAATTATTTTTTATTTTCATGGCTCTGCGTTATAAACTTCTGTGAAGCACCTGGGGGTTTAAAGTGCTCAATATTCATCTAGATAACTTCCTTGGGGGGTCTAGTTTCCAAAATGGGGTCACTTGTGGGGGAGCTCCAATGTTTAGGCACACAGGAGCTCTCCAAACGCGACATGGTGTCCGCTAACGATGGAGATAATTTTTCATAGAAAAAGTCAAATGGCGCTCCTTCCCTTCTGAGCCTTACCATGTGCCCAAACAGTGGTTTACCCCCACATATGAAGTATCAGTGTACTCAGGAGAAATTGCCCAACAAATTTCAGGATCCATTTTATCCTGTTGCCCATGTGAAAATGAAAAAATTGAGGCTAAAAGAATTTTTTTGTGAAAAAAAAGTACTTTTTCATTTTTACGGATCAATTTGTGAAGCACCTGGGGGTTCAAAGTGCTCACTATGCATCTAGATAAGTTCCTTCGGGCGTCTAGTTTCCAAAATGGGGTCACTTGTGGGGGAGCTCCAATTTTTAGGCACACGGGGGCTCTCCAAACGTGACATGGTGTCCGCTAAAGAGTGGAGCCAATTTTTCATTCAAAAAGTCAAATGGCGCTCCTTCCCTTCCAAGCCCTGCCGTGCGCCCAAACAGTGGTTTACCCCCACATATGAGGTATCAGCGTACTCAGGACAAATTGGACAACAACTTTCGTGGTTCAGTTTCTCCTTTTACTATTGGGAAAATAAAAAAATTGTTGCTAAAAGATAATTTTTGTGACTAAAAAGTTAAATGTTCATTTTTTCCTTCCATGTTGCTTCTGCTGCTGTGAAGCACCTGAAGGGTTAATAAACTTTTTGAATGTGGTTTTGAGTACCTTGAGGGGTGCAGTTTTTAGAATAGTGTCACTTTTGGGTATTTTCAGCCATATAGACCCCTCAAACTGACTTCAAATGTGAGGTGGTCCCTAAAAAAAATGGTTTTGTAAATTTCGTTGTAAAAATGACAAATCGCTGGTCAAATTTTAACCCTTATAACTTCCTAGCAAAAAAAA
Source organism: Ranitomeya imitator (assembly GCF_032444005.1). Classification (NCBI taxonomy): domain Eukaryota; kingdom Metazoa; phylum Chordata; class Amphibia; order Anura; family Dendrobatidae; genus Ranitomeya; species Ranitomeya imitator. The sequence goes on along the minus strand of NC_091285.1, from coordinate 317,690,650 downwards.
ATTTTGTTTCCAAAATTGTGCTGATGTAAAGTAAACATGTGGGAAATGTTATTTATTATCTATTTTGTGTCACATAACTCTCTGGTTTAACAGAATAACAATTAAAAATGTGAAAATTGCGAAATTTTCAAAATTTTCGCCAAATTTCCGTTTTTATCACAAATAAACTCAGAATTTATTGACCTAAATTTACCACTAACATGAAGCCCAATATGTCACGAAAAAAAAAACTCAGAACCGCTAGGATCCGTTGAAGCGTTACTGAGTTATTACCTCATAAAGGGACACTGGTCAGAATTGCAAGAAACGGCAAGGTCTTTAATGTCAAAATAGGCTGGGTCATGAAGGGGTTAATTTTCATGTCGAACACAACCCATGGAAATTTATTTGGAATGAAGATGCACTATCCAGACTCCCCTGCTTAGCGAGTGAAGGTGTCAAAACCTCCAGATTTGGGCAGAGAAGGTGTGTGACAAAGTCACTGGTAGAGTGCTGGAGGGGAGATATGTTTCACTGAGCTTAATGGCATCAGTGATATAAAATCCAGATTTTCCTCCAGCACACTTTGTGTGGTGAGGGGTTAACAGCTAATTTGTATAATGGACTGAGTTTTATGTGGCCATCCATAGAGTGAGTGGGAGGATGTCCAGCTTATCTCCACCCTAGGGTGTGGTCTGGGGCTGAAGTAGCTGGCCTCCAGATGCCGTAGCTGTTGTGTCTGGAAAGGAACTCTCCAGAGAACTGGTAGTGCTGGAACTAACCTGAACCGTGTGTGTTCTGCTAGCGGTGAGTGGGAGGAACCCTGCTCTCAGAAGGACTGTGATTTGTGCTTACCATTGCCGTGCTTTTGTATTTTGTTTGTTTTCCCCAGAGGGCTGTATTTATTTTACTACACCTTGGCTTATGCTGTCTATAATAAACCAAAGGATGTTCTTAAAGAAAGTGTTCCCTTATCTACCCCTGTGTACAGCCGAGTGAGTCGATCTACAACACTGTACACAAACACCTTGTTCTATAGCCTGTGTAATATATACACCCTGTTGTATACACACTATAATGTAATGTATTTACGTATACATTTCTCTTCCCCACACATCCATTCATACTACAGCAGGGGATAAACTGTATTGCCAGTGCTGCTGTTCTGGTACTTTGTATTACTTCTATGCACTTTATCATTGACTTGACTGCAGCAGTGTACAATACATTATACTGATGATGTAAAACGGGGAACAGTGTCAGGGGTTTAGGTGCAATTACAGGGAATCTGATCACTGCTGGCTTGTAGTCCAGCATATGGGATGATAGGAAAGGTAGTAAGAAGGGAGCAGAGGACCCTTAAAAGGAAGTGATGGCTGTGAGCAACAGATCTAGTGCAAGGGCAAAGGCAATGAAGCAGAACATGAAAATTGTCAGAAAAGGTATGTGGGATTCTTTAGGGGCTTTATACTTAGGGATTTAAGGCAAAATCAGTTACTTTCTCTTGTTAGCGCAACTTTCCCCATGCACTTCTATCCATAAAATGGCCATTGGTGGATGATCGCGTGAGTAGACATGTCCATGAGCCTCCTCCAAAAGAAATGCAGCCTTACCATGTAAAGGGTTTCCAAATTGGAGGAGTCGGAAATACTGGTCCATCCATAAAATAGCCATCGGTGGAAGATCATGTGGGTAGAAGTGCTAGTTAATCTGTGAAGAACACTGCACTAACAAGAAAAAGGACCAACCCTTTAATAGTAATGCATAGTAATGTAATAGTAATGTAAAGGATTCTACTGGCGGCACTCACTTCCGATTTCAGGTGCATCAATGATGTGATATCTACAGATACTTGCCAGGATGTATGCGCCTTTAACATGTATCATGCAAATGTCCTACTCATTAGGTAAGTGAATGGTCCCGGGAGGAATAACCCTTTAATTCTCATTTTAACAAAGGTGCAACATGGAGTTCATTATAATCAACTGATTTCTTTTCATTAATTTTAAAGGGACACCAGAGATATTCCAGAAAAGAAAGTTGGTTGATTCTTAGTTCTGGCTTTTATAAGGGTATTTAAATTATGGGATCCCCTCTACAAGTCTTAAATAAAATATTACGATAGTTTGTTCTAACCAAAATGCTGTGAAGGAAACTAAATTTGTAGGATTGAAAACTCTAATCTCATCGTTAATCACCTTTTATTCATTCCAGTTGCATAATATAGAAAACGGTGAAATATCATCTGTCCTCTGGAAGGTACAGGAGAAAAGCCTTGGCGAGACATACAGTACACAATGTAGGGATTAGAATAGACAGTTATCGGGTTGCAGTTCCAATCAAATCTGGCAGAAGATAAGTATAAATTACAATGTGGTGCTTGTCACTGCATGTATACCTTAGTATTATATGTGTGTAAGCTAGGGAGGAATGCCAAGTAGCAAAAGGCATTGCATGAAACCTCTCCTATATACTCAAACAGAAATTTCTCATATGCCAAAGGTTATATATGAGAATCAACCAAAATTAAACATTATTATATAGCATTTACGTATGTGTGAATTCTGGGAAGAAAGTTGAAATGTAAAAGACTGTCCAATATTTATCAATAGATATGAGTAAATACATTGCTGAGGAACTGAATTCTACAGAAAAATCCACATTTGGCAAAATGTGGATTATTTGTAATTCACTTCTGCGTGGATTAAGCAAAATGGCCTCCTTTTTTGTGAGCCATAAAGGTCTATCAAAAGATTGAAAAATAAAAAAATACTCACCTTCTTGCACACATCTCGGACCCCTCTACTCATCACCGTCATACCATCTAATCTTCGGATTGGGAAGTTACTGTGCATGCACCCGCAAGACCACAGCGCACATCATAACATTAGGACGTTGCGACATTTAGCGCACTTGTGTAAAACCCTCCCAGTCCTCCGAAGGGGCCGGAAGTACCGGCCTATTGTGAGAGACCTCTGCATTTCAGCCTGACAAGAAGATGCAGTCAGAAAGGGACAAGTGGCGGTGAGGAGTTGAAGAACTTTAAAGGAAATCAGTAAGGTGAGTATAAGAATATGTTTTTCTTGCATCTTACATTTATTTTGCTCTATGGTCCAGAGAGACCCCATTGCATAATAAGGGACATTAAATTTGCGCAGAATAACTTCTCTGCAAACAAACTTTCCGGGGAATATCTGCATAAACAAGTACATTTGAATTTTTCCAGATTCACTCATTTCTACTTGTAACCCATGATTCGTTAGATCATAGCCCCAATATCTTACTTATGTCATATCCGAAGAACATAGCTGGTATTTCAATATCAGCGCAATAAATCATTTTATTACCATCATACTGTTTGCTAAACATGATTTGCTGCTTACTCCAATATTTAAAAGATATTTTCCAATTAATCTCCTCTTACAATGGACATATATTATTGTTTAGTCTTTAAATTATTATTAGTGAATGTAGCAGACACAAACTATTTTGAGGAGGAAAATGGTACTGTTCTAATTTATTTCGCCATCTAAATTGTAGACCTCTATTGACAGTTCGCCAATAAGAAGTGTTATTGAAAGGTTATGCCAAAGCTCATAAAGCTGCAATTTAATTAAAGTTTCCATTAAAGAACTTCAGCTGCTAAGCAAAAAGTCCCCTTTTTATATGAACTTTGAATTATATCACAAGCATCAATGTGTTGATGTAGCAGATGTCGGTGAACACTAGTCTTTTACTGTTGCAAAACCCAATGAAACATTAATTAATGATACTGTATTTCAAAGGCCATATTCAATTTAGAAGAGTGCTCTTTTCAGGTATCAGGTGAGGAATACTAGGTGACACCTGGAAGCAGGTGCTGCCGTGCAAGCGCACAACAAAACACACTTTTAAAGCGTGCTTTGTGGAATTTACCAGACACCTGAAATTGTTCCAGCAGATGGAGGACCATGTCATCTATTGTTATACGATAAATCTTGGATACACTTATAGAGACATTAAATACATCAGCGCTCGCCACGATTACAAAGACGGATAATTTATCTTGTTGCATCTTTTATTATTTATTTAGGTGATATTCTTTGTAATCCTAGAACTAAATGCAGCTACTGTCTATTGTGGTTAACGTTATGTCTGCATTTTATTCGGTAGGGGATATATTTCATCCAGACAAAAACTCATAAATGTTGGATGCTGTATTGTATGGGTGAGTTATTGACAAGAAATAGAACACTGTAAGCAAAATTTATAATAATAAGCATAAAAAGCACACTATAAATAAACACATTTTTTCATTGGCAAAATGGTACTGATATATTATAATTTTTGAAGACCCAACATTGTACCCTGAAGTTGTGTATCAACCATTGTGTCAAAAATAATGACAGCCAAAATAACCAACCTATTTTCAAAAGGAAAAGTCAGGTCCAGTGTAAAAATGAAGATTGGTGAAAATGTTTCGAAGGCATACATTTAGTAGTTCAAAGAGTAGAATTCACTAAGACACTGACTTGTATTTTAACCCTTTCATGACCCCAGCTTTTTTCAGTTTTGCGTTTTCGTTTTTCGCTCCCCTCATTCCCGGAGCAATAACATTTTTATTTTTCCGTCAATATGGTCATGTGAGGGCTGATTTTTTGCGGGACAAGTTGTACGTTTGAACGACATCATTGGTTTTACCATGTCATGTACAGGAAAACGGGAAAAAAAATCCAAGTGCAGTGAAATTGCAAAAAAAAGTGCAATCCCACACTTGTTTTCTGTTTGGCTTTTTTGCTAGGTTCACTAAGTGCTAAAGCTGACCTGCCATTATGATTCTCCAGGTCATTATGAGTTCATAGACACCAAACATGTCTAGGTTATTTTTTATCTAAGTGTTAAAAAAAATTCCAAACTTTGCTAAAAAAAAAAATAAAATTGTGCAATTTTCCGATACTCGTAGCGTCTCCATTTTTTGTGATCTGGGGTCGGTTGAGGGCTTATTTTTTGCGTGCCGAGCTGATGTTTTTAATGATACCACATTTGTGCAGATACATTCTTTTGATTGCCTGTTATTGCATTTCAATGCAATGTTGCAGCGACCAAAAAAACAATTCTGGCGTTTCAAATTTTTTTCTCACTACGCCGTTTACCTATTAGGTTAATCCTTTTTTTATTGATTGGGCAATTCTAAATGCGGCAATACTAAATATGCGTATATTAGATTTTTTTAATGTTTTATTTTGAATGGGGCGAAAGAGGGGTGATTTAAACTTTTATTTTTTTATTTAAAACTTTTTTTTTACTTTTGCCATGCTTCAATAGCCTGCATGGGAGACTAGAAGCTGGCATAGCCTGATTGGCTCTGCTATATAGGAGCGAAGCTCAGATCATTCCTATGTAGAAGATTTACTGCATTGCTATGAGCGCTGGCCACAGGGTGGCGCTCATAGCAATCCCACATCAACAACCATAGAGGTCTCAAGGAGACCTCTGGTTGTCATGCCGGCGCATCGCTGACCCCCGATCACGTGACGGGGGTCAGCGATGCGCTCATTTCGGGCCCGATGGCCAGAAGCGCTAGTTAAATGCCGCTGTCAGCGGCATTTATCTAGTTAATAGCGGTGGGTGGATCGCGTTTCCACCCGCCGCTATTGTGGGCACATGTCAGCTGTACAAAACAGCTGACATGTCCCGGCTTTGATGCGGGCTCACCATCAAAGCGGGGGTTATGTCCTTGGACGTACTATCCCATCCGAGGTCAGAAAGGGGTTAAAGATCACAAAAGTCAAGCTATTGGATTAGGACGGTCCAGAGAAAGGTCATCCAAACATTCAAAATATGCATGAATTCTGTAATGCTGTAGATAAACCCCGATGTATCTTGAAAGATAAGAAAAACAGGTTTTATCATACTCACCCAGGGGCGGTCCCGCTGCGGTCCGGTCCGATGGACGTCGCGGTCTGGCGCCTCCCATCGTTAACGATATCGTTATGTGTGAAGGTGCCTTTAGTTTATAGGCCAATTTAGGGGTGAAAGATTCCCTTTAATCTTGCTCACTCACTACTAGGACTGTATTGACTCAATGTCAGTTGGAAAGACTGCAGTCGTCTTCCAAGACAATCACACAGACAATCCTGGCGGATTAAAAATGCTTTTCTCAGGATTATTTCAAATATCAAATCTTTAATAGTTGGTGTATTTCTTGAACAGGAAATCTTGATCATAGAGGACAAGGGGTTGGGAGGTAGCCAGAAGAATATTACGTTTTGTAGACTGAACTATACTTTAATGAAGTAGATAAATGAAACTCCTACCTACAGATATCAATTCTTAAGGCAAATGACAGTTTTAGGGAATTCATCAAACAATTGAATTTTGGCCAGAAAACAGGTGAAGAAAAGTATCAAATTTTGGGGAAATGCAAACATCTTACTCGAACAAACTGGCAAACAAAATGCTCATATTGATATTGTAACAATGCTTCTCATTTGCGGGACTTTTCAGATCTATTTTTATAATTCAAAGTTGCAGATCATGTTGATAAAAGAAGACAAGAAGCTATATTCACCACAAATCTACTCTGAGCTTCAGTGCTACTGCTCCGCCGATTTCTGTAGGAATAGAGGTGATAATCTCAGGACCAGCAGTCACCTTAACGCTGAAGGATCAGGAGAATGATGTTCAGGATGTAATCGCATCTGGCCCAGTTGAAGCATTTGGAGTTGAAGTGCTAGAGCAAATAACATCTTCCATAAGAGTATAACATTTCAACATGGCTCCCCACTGTGATGTAAAAAAAAATCAAATGGAAAACCCCTATAAATATGGCTACAGCTGAAATTGAAAGTACACCAAAGACACTAAAAATTGTTTGTAGTTGTAAACCCAACTAAGACACTAAATGGGTTGTCCATCCCTAAACTTGTTTTTTTCCTAATCCATCCAGAATGGCATGAAAAATGGGTTTTACAATGTAGTTCATAACTCAGAAATGTGGTTAAACTAATATGCTGTTTAAATTAATCCTAACGTCTGTATATAGGAGCATTTTCCTCCATTTATACATCGTTAAGTTTTTTTTTACGCATTTGCTCCATAGTGTATATAGAACACGCACTTTACCCAGGGTTTCACTACATTAGAGGCAAAGGGAATTCTTTGAGTGGATGTACTTTGGATTCCTTCCTGCAACAGTTTTTTTTATGATAACATTTGCATTTGATTCCCGTTAGATACTACACTTCAATATTAATTTTAATAAAGAATACAGCACTAAAAGCTCTATTAGCTCACTGGTCATGTATACTGGATAATACACAAAAACCTCCTGTGCCATAGGTAGTGTTGGTGCTAACAAACGTAAAATTCTAAAAAAAAGAAATGATAAAATCTTGCTGTTATTAGTTCCACATCAGAGACTTATGGGCTTAAAGAGAAGGAATTGCTGATAATAACACAAATTTCATATGCTATTAACAATTCATTATTTGTTCTTTAGTTTATTACATGGTTATTTGTTTGACGGATGACTCACTATGAATACTGATCATGCACAGCTGTGCTTTACCATGAAGAGCCCAAACTGAAATTTACAGTGCCTTGCAATTAATGTTTATATACTACATAATTACTATATAGATTTTGTATGGATTAAATAACAGCGCTACAATGTGTTCTACTTACAGAATGAATAAAAGCAAGCTTATTCGTGAGCAAGTACAATAAACCAATTTACTGCTAAAATTAGCTTACATACAGTACTGTGCAGAAGTTCTAAGAGTTTATTTTTATCAATTACGACAATGCAATGCTAATAAACAAGGGACATCAAAATCACATCAATATTTGATGTGATCACCCTATTCCTTCAAAACAAAATCAATTCTTCTAGGAACGATTGAACAAAGTCAGGGATTTTATAGGATTATTGTCAAGTGTATGCGTGCAGTCAGATAGACTTAAAAATCAGACCGAGATTATAGGTGAAAGTGCAGCCAGCCAGTCCGTGCATTACATTACTATCTCAGTCCGATTTATACAGCCGTCTGACTGCTCCCTATCAGTGACAAATTATACCAGATGATAATGATCATTTTCATATGTGGTTCTCAGCTTGAAACAGAAACAGCTCTGTAGCAGGTTTTAAACTGGGTAATAGCCAAACTCTGTTGCAGCTGACGTTGCTGTTGACAGTTTTTTCAAAAGTCTTACATCATAGAAAGAAAAATTATAAGCAGGTTTATCTGCAGGCAACAGTGAAGCATGGTGGAGGTCCTTTGAATGTTTTGAGGCTGCATTTCAGCAAATGGAGTAGGGGATTTGGTCAGACTTAATGGTGTCCTCAGTGCTACAAAATACAGGAATGTACTTTTCAACATACAATACCATCAGAGAGGAGTCTGGTTGAATTTACTCTGCAGTAAGACAACCCGAAACATATAGAAAATGCCACTAAGAATTATCTTCAGTGTGAAGAACAAGGAGTCCTGGAAATGACATGGCCCTCACAGAGCCCTGATCTCATCATCGATCAGTCCGTCTGGGATTAATGTGAAGAGACAGAAGAATTAGAATAAGTCTACAACCACATTCTATCTCTCAATGTTGAAATTAACCTACCCTTAAAATTATAATGCATGTCTTTGTCAGTGGGCAAACTTACAAAATCAGCAAGGGATCAAATACTTCCCTCACTGTATATCACCTAAGCCAAACACAGCAAAATATGTTTAAAGGGAAGGTACCGCGTTTGTAGGTCATTAATAAGTCACTGTAATGTAGCATTTCATGCTGTTATAACCAAGTTTTAAATGCATGTGAAACAGATTTCATGTGTTATGAATTTAAAGAATGCACGGGGGGCTGACGTCTTGGTTTCACAGCAGTAGCACGACACTACCAGCGTCATATTACGGCACCCCATGGACATAGGAGATAATAGACCGCCGCGGACCCTATCTCTAACATTGCAGCAGCATTAGCAGTGAGCTGGGCACGCCTCTGTGGGCTGCACAACTCACTGCTGTAGGTGTGACTAGCTGCCATTTTATTATAGCCCAGTGCATCTGAGCTCCACTTACTCTCTATCGCAGGACAGAAGCACTCACTGGAACCGGAGGATAGAGAGTGGGGAGTGCAGGTGATTTACCTCCGTGCTCCTCTGTACTCCAGGCACTGTGCATCCTGAGCAGACATCCTCTGCTCCTCACACGCTGCCCTGTGTCCTTCTCCTGCTCTGTCTCCGCCTCCCCCCTCACACAGTCCTGTGATCTCTGGTAAGCTGCACTCACAGCCTGCAGAGGGAGCTGACACCTGGAGAGAGAGCAGGGCAGCTGACGGGACAGGGATTAAGGTGGGGGAAGGGGGATGGCAAGAATGTTATTCACAAAACAGGGGAGAGAAGTAGCATGCCCACAGCAGGGGTCATATAGCCTTACCCCATATATCTCCTCTGTGATCTTCCATAGGCCAGCACACTGCTCTCCTGAAATACTCTGTGCTGCAGTCACCCTGTTCCTTCCCCCATATATTCCCCCCTGTGACCCTGGAGGTGACTGGCTCTCCATATGGGTGCTGTCTCTCTCCCCATGTGTGCCCTCCATCCCCCTGTGCCTGGTCGCTCTCCCTCCTATGTAGTCCTCTCCCCCTTGCATGTCTCACTCCCCATGGGTCACTCTCCCTCCTCTCCCCCCTCCATGTCTCTCTCCCTATGAGTCGTTCTCCCCCTTGCAGGGTCTCACTCCCCATGAGTCGCTCTCCCCATTGCATGTCTTACTCCCCATGGGTCGTTCTCCCTCCTCTCCCCCTCCATGTCTCTCTCCCTATGAGTCGTTCTCCCCCTTGCATGTCTCACTCCCCATGAGTCGCTCTCCCCATTGCATGTCTTTCTCCCCATGCGTCACTCTCCCTCCTCTACCTCCTGCATGTCTCTCCCCCTTGCATGTCTCACTCCCCATGGGTTGCTCTCCCTCCTATGCACTCCTTTCCCCCCTGCATGTCTCAGTCCCCATGGGTCGCTCTCGCTCCTCTTCCCCCTGCATGTCTCACTCCCCATGGTTCGCTCTCGCTCCTATGAACTCCTCTCCCTCTGCATGTCTCACTCCCCATGCGTCGCTCTCCCTCCTCTCCCCCTGCATGTCTAACTCCCCATGAGTCGCTCTCCCCATTGCATGTCTTTCTCCCCATGCGTCACTCTCCCTCCTGCATGTCTCTCCCCCTTGCATGTCTCACTCCCCATGGGTTGCTCTCCCTCCTATGCACTCCTTTCCCCCCTGCATGTCTCAGTCCCCATGGGTCGCTCTCGCTCCTCTTCCCCCTGCATGTCTCACTCCCCATGGTTCGCTCTCGCTCCTATGAACTCCTCTCCCTCTGCATGTCTCACTCCCCATGCGTCGCTCTCCCTCCTCTCCCCCTGCATGTCTCACTCCCCATGGGTTGCTCTCCCCCTGCATGTCTCACTCCTGATCCTCTCCCCCTGCATGTCTCACTCCCCATGGGTCGCTCTCGCTCCTATGCACTCCTCTCCCTCACATGTCTCCCCATGGGTCGCTCTCCCTCCTCTCCCCCCTGCATGTCTCACTCCCCATGGGTCGCTCTCGCTCCTATGCACTCCTCTCCCCCTGCATGTCTCTCCCCATGGGTCGCTCTCCCTCCTCTCCCCCCTGCATGTCTCACTCCCCATGGGTCGCTCTCACTCCTATGCACTCCTCTCCCCCTGCATGTCTCTCTCCCCATGGGTCACTCTCCCACGTGCATGTCTCACTCCCCATGGGTCGCTCTTGCTCCTATGCACTCCTCCCCCCTGCATGTCTCTCTCCCCATGGGTCGATCTCCCCCCTGCATGTCTCACTCCCCATGGGTCGCTCTCCCTCCTATGCAGTCCTCTCCGCCTTCATATCTTTCCCCATTGCACACACAGCTCAGTGCGTGCAATAACAGGAGCTGCGTGGGTCATGATGTCACATGTCAGCGTGACCCCACAGGTGTGGCTGTCACCTGCGGTATGGCAGTATTATGAGAGAAGTATATGGCGGTATTATATGAGAACACTATGGCGGTATGTGTGATCTATATGATGGTATTATATGAGAACTATATGGCGCCATTATGTGTGATCTATATGGCGGTATTGTGAGAAGTATATGATGTTTATAGCTTAGGAAGGGGTTAATACCCATGGATCTTCCCAGGCTATAAACATCAGCCCGCAGCTGTATATTTAGCCTTTATTGGCTATTAAAATAGGGGGACCCTCCAAAAAACGACGTGGGGTAATTAACCCCTTCATGACCTTGGGATTTTTCATTTTTCCGTGTTCGTTTTTCACTCCTCTCCTTCCCAGAGCCATAACTATTTTATTTTTCCGTCCATTTGGCCATGTGAGGCCTTATTTTTTGCAGGACGAGTTCTACTTTTGAACGACATCATTGGTTTTAGCATGTCGTTTACTAGAAAACGGGAAAAAAAATCCAAGTGCGGTGAAATTGCAAAAAAAGTGTAATCCCACACTTGTTTTTTGTTTGGCTTTTTTGCTAGGTTCACTAAATGCTAAAACTAACCTGCCATTATGATTCGATCTGCTGTTCACTGCTATGTAGCTGAAAATCAGGTGTGCTGTGAGCGCCGACCACAGGGTGGCACTCACAGCTGCCGGCGATCAGTAACCATAGAGGTCTCAAGGACCTCTATGGTTACAATTCTGAAGCATCGCCGACCCCCGATCATGTGACGGGGTCGGCGATTACGTCATTTCCGGCCGCCCGGCCGGATGCGGTAGTTAAATGCCACTGATGAGGGGCAAAAACCCCGAAACAGCTGTCTGTGGATGGATACCATGTTTGGCATAGGTGGCTTTCCTTCATAGGATGCTGCCCTTCCCGTGGTTGTTCCTTCCCGGGGAAAGGCCTGGCTATTCACTGCTTGCGTCGAGAAACACGTGATGGTGTCTCCGCAGCTTCTTTACATGCATCTGCATATTTCCCATAAGGGATGGGGGCAGTGTTCTGGAATCACTGCTTTGAGAAACACGTGATGGTGTCTCCGCGGTGTTGGATGTTTTGGTCTCCCCGAGGCCTATCATCTGTGCCTTTATAGCCTTTTTACTAGGCACTGCTCCTAATAGGAAAAAACAAAATCCAGCTCACCATACCGACATTCCCAAGAGCTCGGAGCACGGAACCGCTGTGTCAGGGCGTGGACGAACAGGAAAGAGAAGGAGATCCAGCTCAACGAAATAGTGAAAAATCCATAATTTATTTCACTTAAAATATAGCGAAAGGACAAAACATCAGCATACAAAAAAATTAAAACCAAGGTCTGCAGCTGTGCTTTTACCTATTTGCTCCAACCTATTTTGGCTGTTACAGCTCCCTGTGTGGGAGATTCCTGCCATTGACTGTTCTGTTTTTCCATCTATGGTAGTCTGTGAGCTCGCTATTTTCAAAGGTACTAGGGAATTCTGTAGTTCTATTCATTACGAGATTTACATGTATGTCTTATTTTCTCAAGAACTCACACGAGTTTGTGTCTATTTAAGGATGGTTTTTTTTTTTTTTTTTTTCTTGACTAATATAGTTTTTTTCTATATTGTTATGTGGGTTCACGACATATGACACTGTGCATACTATGTTACTATCATATTCTTGGTTTTATTTAATGATTATTGCAATGTCATTTCGTTTTTTCATTCTGTATATAGTCCTTGTATTTTGTGCTATTTCTGTTTTCTCTGCATTTCTGTTTAGCTAAAACATTTGTTTTTGTCTTTCCATCAAGCTTGTCTTGCTTTCATTATCATGTGTGCCTATTTTTGCTTGATTAGACAATTCTACCAATTGCAACACTGGAGTGATGACCGGATACTAGTATAAAAGTATAGACATGTCTTGTACCAGGTATCATGATTAAGGGTGCTTAGTCACCGGAAACGCGTGACCTTGGTTTTAATTTTTTTGTATGCTGATGTTTTGTCCTTTCACTATATTTTAAGTGAAATAAATTATGGATTTTTCACTATTTCGTTGAGCTGGATCTCCTTCTCTTTACTGCTCCTAATAGCCAGATTCCTACTCCACACTGATGAGGGGCAAAAACCCCGAAACAGCTGTCTGTGGATGGATACCATGTTTGGCATAGGTGGCTTTCCTTCATAGGATGCTGCCCTTCCCGTGGTTGTTCCTTCCCGGGGAAAGGCCTGGCTATTCACTGCTTGCGTCGAGAAACACGTGATGGTGTCTCCGCAGCTTCTTTACATGCATCTGCATATTTCCCATAAGGGATGGGGGCAGTGTTCTGGAATCACTGCGTTGAGAAACACGTGATGGTGTCTCCGCGGTGTTGGATGTTTTGGTCTCCCCGAGGCCAATCATCTGTGCCTTTATATGCGTTTGACAGCAGCATTTAACTAGTTAATAGGCGTGGGCAGATCACGATTCTGCTCGCGCCTATTACGGGCACATGTCAGCTGTTCAAAACAGCTGACATGTCCCGGCTATGGTGCGGGCTCACCGCCGGAGCCCGCATCAAAGCAGGGGATCTGACCTCAGACATACTATACCGTCCGAGGTCAGAAAGGGGTTAATAACCAGAAAAGGCTATGCAGACAGCTGCGGACTGATGTTAATAGCCTAAGTGGCCATGGATATTGCACCTTCCTGGCTACAAACACCAGCTCAAAACTACCCCTGAAATGATGCTCTAAGATGCGCCAATTCCGGCACTTAGCCTCTCACTTCCCACTACCCTGTAGAGGTGTCATATGGGTAATATTTGTGTGGTTAATGTCACCTTTGTATTGTAAGGTGACATCAAGCCGACTTAGTAATGGAGAGGCGTCAATAAGACACCTATCCATTACTAATCCTATAGTTGTTAAGGGGTTAAATAAACACACAGCAAGAAGAAAGTATTTTAATGAAATAAAACACTACACAGTTTCTCATCTTTATTAGTCAGCTAGCCATGCAACGACCTCAATCTCCTGAAAAAATTTTTAAAAAATAAACCAGCAGTGTACTCCCTGTTCCCGCACACACACATACACGCAGATACACACAGACATGCACATATTCACAGCTCACAGTCTCCACACACACACTCTCCCTCCTCCCTATCTGCAGTGTTTATCGCATGCAACTCCGCAGCAAAACCTCAGATTTTTACACCTGCGGTTTTGGTGCGGATTTGCCTAACTCAATGGTAGTCAATGGGTGCAGAAATGCTGCAGAAAATAAAACCCTGCAAATCCGCACATATTTTTCCGCAGCATGTGCACACCAATTCTCAATTTCCCATTGACTAACATTGGTTGTGCACTACACTGCGGATTTGATGCAATTCCGCGCATCCAAAAACGCTGCAGAAACTCATCAAAATCATCAGTGTCTCACCCCAGCTGTTCCATGTGTAGCTCTCTCCCCATCACGCTCCATGTGTCTCACCCCTGCTGTTCCATGTGTATCTCTCTCCCCATCACGCTCCATGTGTCTCACCCCTGCTGTTCCATGTGTATCTCTCTCCCCATCACGCTCCATGTGTCTCACCCCTGCTGTTCCATGTGTATCTCTCTCCCCATCACGCTCCATGTGTCTCACCCCTGCTGTTCCATGTGTATCTCTCTCCCCATCACGCTCCATGTGTCTCACCCCTGCTGTTCCATGTGTATCTCTCTCCCCATCACGCTCCATGTGTCTCACCCCTGCTGTTATATGTGTATCTCTCTCCCCATCACGCTCCATGTGTCTCACCCCTGCTGTTCCATGTGTATCTCTCTCCCCATCACGCTCCATGTGTCTCACCCCTGCTGTTCCATGTGTATCTCTCTCCCCATCACGCTCCATGTGTCTCACCCCTGCTGTTCCATGTGTATCTCTCTCCCCATCACGCTCCATGTGTCTCACCCCTGCTGTTCCATGTGTATCTCTCTCCCCATCACGCTCCATGTGTCTCACCCCTGCTGTTCCATGTGTATCTCTCTCCCAATAACGCTCCATGTGTCTCACCTCTGCTGTTCCATGTGTATCTCTCTCCCCATCACGCTCCATGTGTCTCACCCCTGCTGTTCCATGTGTATCTCTCTCCCCATCACGCTCCATGTGTCTCACCCCTGCTGTTCCATGTGTATCTCTCTCCCCATCACGCTCCATGTGTCTCACCCCTGCTGTTCCATGTGTATCTCTCTCCCCATCACGCTCCATGTGTCTCACCCCTGCTGTTCCATGTGTATCTCTCTCCCCATCACGCTCCATGTGTCTCACCCCTGCTGTTCCATGTGTATCTCTCTCCCCATCACGCTCCATGTGTCTCACCCCTGCTGTTCCATGTGTATCTCTCTCCCCATCACGCTCCATGTGTCTCACCCCTGCTGTTCCATGTGTATCTCTCTCCCCATCACGCTCCATGTGTCTCACCCCTGCTGTTCCATGTGTATCTCTCTCCCCATCACGCTCCATGTGTCTCACCCCTGCTGTTCCATGTGTATCTCTCTCCCAATAACGCTCCATGTGTCTCACCTCTGCTGTTCCATGTGTATCTCTCTCCCCATCACGCTCCATGTGTCTCACCCCTGCTGTTCCATGTGTATCTCTCTCCCCATCACGCTCCATGTGTCTCACCCCTGCTGTTCCATGTGTATCTCTCTCCCCATCACGCTCCATGTGTCTCACTCATCATTCTACATGTCTCTCTCCCATCAATCTCTCTCGGCCATACCAATGTATCTCTCCCCTCCCTCCACAATGCCTGGCCATTCACTGCAGACCTGAATCTCCTTGTTATCTTACTGATGGATGAGTCACAGACAGCTCTGCTCAGACAATGCTGCTCCATACACACCACATGTCTTCACTCTTCCTCCAGTCCTCCATGCTGCTGAGTCCACCATCTTCTGCTCCTCTGTAAACAAGCTGTGCTTCTGATGCAGTAACTGCTGGTGATAGCAGATCACAGGGCAATCACACACAAAATGGCGCTGCCCTGTGATGCTGCTCTTCATTCTGCCCCAGGGAAATTAGACCACCCAAAAGGGGAGGGAAATGGTGATGTCAGCAGTTACTGCCCCAATTTTCCAGCTAACAGTAAAGCTGGTAAGTCTTACTATAGCTGCTTGAGGTCTAAAACGGAAAATGCTCCCCCTAGTGGTCAATATATATATTTGTAAGAAAATATATAATATTTTTCATACAGAAATGTTTGCAATCAGTGCAAAAATTGCATTAATACATTTTTTTTTCTATTTTAAGCTTAATTTCACAAAAAACAAACTACAAGAAAACTGGTGGCACCTTCCCTTTAACCCCTTCATGACCCAGCCTATTTTGACCTTAAAGACCTTGCCGTTTTTTGCAATTCTGACCAGTGTCCCTTTATGAGGTAATAACTCAGGAACGCTTCAAGGGATCCTAGCGGTTCTGAGACTGTTTTTTCGTGACATATTGGGCTTCATGTTAGTGGTAAATTTAGGTCAATAAATTCTGCGTTTATTTGTGATAAAAACGGAAATTTGGCGAAAATTTCGCAATTTTCACATTTTGAATTTTTATTCTGTTAAACCAGAGAGATATGTGACACAAAATAGTTAATAAATAACATTTCCCACATGTTTACTTTACATCAGCACAATTTTGGAAACAAAATTTTTTTTTGTTAGGAAGTTATAAGGGTTAAAATTTGACCAGCGATTTGTCATTTTTACAACGAAATTTACAAAACCATTTTTTTTAGGGACCACCTCACATTTGAAGTCAGTTTGAGGGGTCTATATGGCTGAAAATACCCAACAGTGACACCATTCTAAAAACTGCACCCCTCAAGGTACTCAAAACCACATTCAAGAAGTTTATTAACCCTTCAGGTGCTTCACAGCAGCAGAAGCAACATGGAAGGAAAAAATGAACATTTAACTTTTTAGTCACAAAAATTATCTTTTAGCAACAATTTTTTTATTTTCCCAATGGTAAAAGGAGAAACTGAACCACGAAATTGTTGTACAATTTGTCCTGAGTACGCTGATACCTCATATGTGGGGGTAAACCACTGTTTGGGCGCACGGCAGGGCTTGGAAGGGAAGGAGCGCCATTTGACTTTTTGAATCAAAAATTGGCTCCACTCTTTAGCGGACACCATGTCACGTTTGGAGAGCCCCCGTGTGCCTAAAAATTGGAGCTCCCCCACAACTGACCCCATTTTGGAAACTAGACGCCCAAAGGAACTTATCTAGATGCATAGTGAGCACTTTGAACCCCCAGGTGCTTCACAAATTGATCCGTAAAAATGAAAAAGTACTTTTTTTTCACAAAAAAAATCTTTTAGCCTCAATTTTTTCATTTTCACATGGGCAACAGGATAAAATGGATCCTAAAATGTGTTGGGCAATTTCTCCTGAGTACGCCGATACCTGATATGTGGGGGTAAACCACTGTTTGGGCACATGGTAAGGCTCGGAAGGGAAGGAGCGCCATTTGACTTTTTGAATGAAAAATTATTTCCATCGTTAGCGGACACCATGTCGCGTTTGGAGAGCTCCTGTGTGCCTAAACATTGGCGCTCCCCCACAAGTGACCCCATTTTGGAAACTAGACCCCCCAAGGAACTTATTTAGATGCCTAGTGAGCACTTTAAACCCTCAGGTGCTTCACAAATTGATCTGTAAAAATGAAAAAGTACTTTTTTTTCACAAAAAAATTCTTTTCGCCTCAATTTTTTCATTTTCACATGGGCAGTAGGATAAAATGGATCATAAAATTTGTTGGGCAATTTCTCCCGAGTACGCCGATACCTCATGTGGGGGTAAACCACTGTTTGGGCACACGGCAGGGCTCGGAAGGGAAGGCGCGCCATTTGACTTTTTGAATGGAAAATTAGCTCCAATTGTTAGCGGACACCATGTCGCGTTTGGAGAGCCCCTGTGTGCCTATGCATTGGAGCTCCCCCACAAGTGACCCCATTTTGGAAACTAGACCCCCCAAGGAACTTATCTAGATGCATATTGAGCACTTTAAACCCCCAGGTGCTTCACAGAAGTTTATAACGCAGAGCCATGAAAATAAAAAATAATTTTTCTTTCCTCAAAAATGATTTTTTAGCCTGGAATTTCCTATTTTGCCAAGGATAATAGGAGAAATTTGACCCCAAATATTGTTGTCCAGTTTGTCCTGAGTACGCTGATACCCCATATGTGGGGGTAAACCACTGTTTGGGCGCACGGCAGGGCTCGGAAGGGATGGCACGCCATTTGGCTTTTTAAATGGAAAATTAGCTCCAATCATTAGCGGACACCATGTCACGTTTGGAGAGCCCCTGTGTGCCTAAACATTGGAGATCCCCCAGAAATGACCCCATTTTGGAAACTAGACCCCCAAAGGAACTAATCTAGATGTGTGGTGAGGATTTTGAACCCCCAAGTGCTTCACAGAAGTTTATAACGCAGAGCCATGAAAATAAAAAATAAAAATTATTTTCTCAAAAATGATCTTTTAGCCTGCAATTTTTTATTTTACAAAGGGTAACAGGAGAAATTTGACCCCAAAAGTTGTTGTCCAGTTTCTCCTGAGTACGCTGATACCCCATATGTGGGGGTAAACCACTGTTTGGGCACATGCCGGGGCTCGGAAGTGAAGTAGTGACATTTTGAAATGCAGACTTTGATGGAATGCTCTGTGGGCGTCACGTTGCATTTGCAGAGCCCCTGATGTGGCTTAACAGTAGAAACCCCCCACAAGTGACACCATTTTGGAAACTAGACCCCGAAAGGAACTTATCTAGATGTGTGGTGAGCACTTTGAACCCCCAAGTGCTTCACAGAAGTTTATAATGCAGAGCCGTGAAAATAATACGTTTTCTTTCCTCAAAAATAATTATTTAGCCCAGAATTTTTTATTTTCCCAAGGGTTACAGGAGAAATTGGACCCCAATAGTTGTTGTCCAGTTTCTCCTGAGTACGCTGATACCCCATGTGTGGGGGTAAACCACTGTTTGGGCACACGTCGGGGCTCAGAAGGGAAGTAGTGACTTTTGAAATGCAGACTTTGATGGAATGGTCTGCGGGTGTCACATTGCGTTTGCAGAGCCCCTGGTGTGCCTAAACAGTAGAAACCCCCCACAAGTGACCCCATTTTAGAAACTAGACCCCCCAAGGAACTTATCTAGATACGTGGTGAGCACTTTGAACCCCCAAGTGCTTCACAGACGTTTACAACGCAGAGCCGTGAAAATAAAAAATCATTTTTCTTTCCTCAAAAATGATGTTTTAGCAAGCATTTCTTTATTTTCACAAGGGTAACAGGAGAAATTGGACCCCAGTAATTGTTGTGCAGTTTGTCCTGAGTATGCTGGTACCCCATATGTGGGGGTAAACCACTGTTTGGGTGCACGTCGGGGCTCGGAAGTGAGGGAGCACCATTTGACTTTTTGAATACAAGATTGGCTGGAATCAATGGTGGCGCCATGTTGCGTTTGGAGACCCCCTGATGTGCCTAAACAGTGGAAACCCCTCAATTCTAACTCCAACACACCCCTAACCCTTATCCCAACTGTAGCCGTAACCCTAATCACAACCCTAACCCCAACACACCCGTAACCCCAACACACCCCTAACCCTAACCACAACCCTAATTCCAACCCAACCCTAGCCCTAAGGCTATGTGCCAACGTTGCGGATTCGTATGAGATTTTTCAGCACCATTTTTGAAAAATCCGCGGGTAAAAGGCACTGCGTTTTACCTGTGGATTTACCGCGGATTTCCAGTGTTTTTTGTCCGGATTTCACCTGCGGATTCCTATTGAGGAACAGGTGTAAAACGCTGCGGAATCCGCACAAAGAATTGACATGCTGCGGAAAATACAACGCAGCGTTCCCGCACGGTATTTTCCGCACCATGGGCACAGCGGATTTGGCTTTCCATATGTTTACATGGTACTGTAAACCTGATGGAACTCTGCTGCGGATCCGCAGCGGCCAATCCGCACCGTGTGCACATAGCCTAATTCTAAAGGTATGTGCACACGCTGCGGAAAACGCTGCGGATCCGCAGCAGTTTCCCATGAGTTTACAGTTCAATGTAAACCTATGGAAAACAAAAATCGCTGTACACATGCTGCAGAAAAACTGCACGGAAACGCAGCGGTTTACATTCCGCAGCATGTCACTTCTTTCTGCGGATTCCGCAGCGGTTTTACAACTGCTCAAATAGAAAATCGCTGTTGTAAAACCGCATTGAAATGCGCAGAAAAAACATGGTAAATCCGCCATAAATCCACAGCGGTTTAGCACTGCGGATTTATCAAATCCGCAGCGGAAAAATCCGCAGAGGACCAGAATACGTGTGCACATACCGAAACCCTAACCCTAACCCTACCCCTAACCCTACCCCTACCCCTAACCCTAGTTCTTACCCCAACCTTAGTGGAAAAAAAAAAATTATTTTTTTTATTGTCCCTACCTATGGGGGTGACAAAGGGGGGGGGGGTATTTACTTTTTTTTTTTTTTTTTGATCACTGAGATATAACCTATCTCAGTGATCAAAATTCACTCTGGAACGAATCTGCCGGCCGGCATATTCGGCGGGCGCACTGCACATGCGCCCGCCATTTTGGAAGATGGCGGCGCCCAGGAAAGAAGACGGACGGGCCCCGGGAGGCCAGGTAAGTATAAGGGGGGGGTGATCAGGGCACGGGGGGGCGTCGGAGCACGGGTGGGGGTGGATCGGAACACGGGGGGGTGGATTGGAGCACGGAGTGGGGGATCGCTGTGCGGGCGGGTGGATCGGAGCACGGGGGGGGGAATTGCTGTGCGGGGGGGAGGATCGCTGTGCGGGGGGGATCGGAGTGCAGGGGGGTTTGATTGGAGCACGGGGGGTGTGATTGGAGCACGGGGGGAGCGGGCAGGAGGACGGGGGAGCGGAGCACAGGACCGAGGGGAGCAGACCACAAATCAGGGGGCTGGGGGGGCGATCGGTGGGGTGGGGTGGGTGCACATTAGTGTGTCCAGCCATGGCCGATGATATTGCAGCATCGGCCATGGCTGGATTGTAATATTTCACCATTTTTTTAGGTGAAATATTACAAATCGCTCTGATTGGCAGTTTCACTTTCAACAGCCAATCAGAGCGATCGAAGCCACCCCCCCTGGGCTAAACTACCACTCCCCCTGTCCCTGCAGATCGGGTGAAATGGGAGTTAACCCTTTCACCCGATCTGCAGGGACGCGATCTTTCCATGACGCATATGCTGCGTCATGGGTCGGAATGGCACCGACTTTCATGACGCAGCGTATGCGTCAAAGGTCGGGAAGGGGTTAAACATCATATTTCTGACCACCAGTTAAGCTCAGGGTTATATATATATCTGTGATATACTTGCACTAAGTGGAAGTGGAAAAAATGTCAGCGTAGCACTAGCCCTGAAGATAATACTACCTCTCCAGGTATTCTTTTCCTGAAAACACTGATTGATTCAGAGATTGAAAGCTCAGGTTTCTACTAACTGAAGAAACTGATATGTTAACAAACACTGAGTGTCCAGTTCATTATGACCAGTGGGATATTCCATGTAAAGTGATTATCATGCAGATATTGACGTCAGGTCAAAGGGAGACATTAGAAGGTGAAATCAATTGGCAACTACCAGAGTCTTAAACAAGACGTGATGGATTAGTGTTGTGATCTCACAAACTTTGAAAGTAATATGATTGTGGTTGAACGTCTAGTGCAGGCATTAGCAAAACCACAGCACTTGTTAATTGTTTCAGAGCAACATTTATTAATACTTTCAAAGTGTGGTGCATACGATAAAGAGATGAATGAATTCAATGTCTTTGGTAATAAACAGCTGTTATATCATGAAATTGAGCAAAGGGTTTTTCGATGTTAGACATGACAGGGAAATACAATGAAAACAGTCATATGGCAAAAAATCTGAATTAAGGAGCAAGTCTTATCTGAAACAGTACAACTTCTTTCATTACATTGTCTTCATGAGCAAAAGAGAGCCCAAGAAAGCACCATAATAAACTAATATAATGGGGTCATTGTTTATAGTCACCTGGCAGTTCTACATCTGGCTACCACAAACAAGTTTAGAGCTAGCAACTCAGTTTAGTAGAATCCCAGGGATTGCCCCTTGGCTTTCATAATCTCTTCTACAGGGATCTGATGTTACACAGAGACCCATGGGCTGGTGCCATGGGAACGGCTGCTGTTCGGTGGTGCAGGAGTAGTCAGTTAGCAATATCAGAAAGAGGAGGGCAGACGAAGGTACAAAACTGTCAGGCAAGCAAATGGTCAGTAAATGAGCTGACGTCAGAAACAACAGAATCCCCTAGAAAACTGGAGCAGATCAATGTGTATAAAACGAGCAAGCAGAACTATATCTTGCAGCTTCCAGCAGGACACTGATAGCTTAAGTAGGGTGTGGTGTTGTCCAATTGGACAAGGTAAGGGGCCGACTACCCAAGCTGATAACACACCCCGATGCTGCCAGACTGCAAAGCAATACAGGACCCAACCACCTTAGGGTTCCGTCACACAGTGGCATTTTGATCGCTACGACGGCACGATCCGTGACGCTCCAGCATCGTAACAATATCGCTGCAGCGTCGTAGACTGCTGTCACTGTTTGCAATGTACCACGCTGGAGCGATAATTTCATGACGTATGTGCGATGTAGAAGCTGTTGGTTACTATGCGCACATCGTATACAATATTGTGCACACCTTTGTTACATCATGCGATCATGCCGCCACAGCGGGACACTAGACGACGAAAGAAAGTTTCAAACGATCTGCTACGACGTACGATTCTCAGCGGGGTCCCTGATCGCAGGAGCGTGTCAGACACAGCGAGATCGCTGGAACGTCACGGATATATCGCTGGAACGTCACAAATCGTGCCGTCGTAGCGATCAAAATGCCACTGTGTGACGGTACCCTTAGTCAGTTTCTGGACAGAGCCTGTGCCACCCAAAGCTTATGGTCCTGGCATCTCCCAGATTGCCTGGTGACTGATGCAGACATCACAGGAGCAGGTCTCAGAGGAAATGTGACAACTACTTATGAGAAACGGTTTTTGGAGTTTATTAAAGGAGCCTTCCTCCAGACAAGTCTGTTTTTAGAAATCCTTTCGCTCTACAATAAACATGAATTTTGAAGTAATTGCGTTTAGAATTCAGCATGCTGTCATTCCTCCATTTCCCCCAAGAAATCTATTAATAAAATACAAACCGAGTGGGTTTCTATATCAAAAGGGTATATCACTACACACTCTAACACAATAAGGATACAAAAAGGGGTATGGCAACACTGAGCCGTGAATTTATTCATAGATTTCCAGAATAGCAGGAGCAGCACAAAGCAGAGTTCTAAGAAAAGATGCACCTTTGGTATTTTATGGTGAATACAAGAATTTAGCAAAGCAGACACATCAGGGGGGCTGACACTGCATCTGTAAAATAATTCAATAAAATAACTTCCTTCTCCCATTTCCGCTTTATATATTAGTCTCCGATGAACTGCTGTGGTTATACATATGTATCGCAGGACCTGTTGAAGCAAATGTTAAATTACATGGAAAAAGTTGTGGTAAAGAAGAGTCACATTATGGTTGCTATTGAATTAATACACATGTAAAGTCTCCATTCACCCACAATTTTAGAAATATAATCACAAATTGAGACAGCTTTTAAGGATCTAGCCATGTTCTTTCCTTAGTCATAATATGAAGATTAAAAAAAATGTAAAAGATGATTTATCCCTTTATTAAAACTTTTCAGTGTATATTTGGGTGGTATACATTGAAAAACCTTTTACGATATTGTATTACAAAGTGTAGTGGACTACATTCTTCAATATATGGAAATCCTGAGAAAAAATGTTTTATTACAGTGGTAGTCAATGAGTGACGTGTGATCTATTTGGCATAGTTTCATCTGCTCAAGCTACACGTTTTATACGTGCATTTGTTGACGTGTACAAGAATTGCTCCGGATTTCTTGTACCCTTGGCCATCAGTGATGAGATGTCCTCACATATTTAATAACACAGGGTGCGGTAGTAACCCATCATCACTGGTGGAGGACCAGGGTATAACCTTACCACGGCATTTTAGGCAATTCACAGCAACAAAATCTGAACCAAAATGCACACGATCTGGTGTGGACTTACCGTGTTGACTTCCCTGTAGCTTCTTCTGGATTTTTTTCAAATTTTTTTTGCAGAAAATCAAGTGCATGAGAACGTACTAAATAGACTTAAAGAATGTTTTCCAGGCGCGTTCAGTCTTAGAAATCTAAATGCTGTTTTTTACCATTATTGACATAAATATGTGAACCAATGCATACCACGGCTAGAAGTAAACTAACCAATGTCATTGTCAAGTCCTTACAATTTACATAACGATTACTGAACTGAAGTGGAAATTCATTGTTTACTATATATTACAACTTCTATACTTCTCATGAATCTGTCATGTATTATATGAAAACATAACATTTCTTATAACTGAGCAAAACATCAATTAAAGGGGAAAAAATCTACAGGAAACAACATTTAGACACACATTAGTGACACATTCTGTACACATAAATGGTAATGATGTTAATAGGATTTCTACCGTAAGCCTTCTTTGAACTAAAATTCTGGAAAGACAACTTGCCATTACCCATGAGGACAACAGATTTTAGATGAAAGGAAAATTATGTAACCAAAATATGTTTTAGACTGGCAGGAAAGAACCCCTGTTGTACTGTACAGATGGCATAGCTGAATAATTTCCAATTGCATGTGCCATCATCTACTGACATTCAGATGTACACTCAATAATTTCCCTAATCAGTCGCCTTTATTGAATAAGTCCTTTCTGTAGAGGAGCTGCATTGTATTTCGCATAGCTGAGCAAAAGACTGCCGACCCTTCACAGCTTCTAATTAAAATCCTAGAAAGCAGGACTGCTAGTGGTTAACAGTGTGAATGTGGTAGAGGAAGTCTCCTGTGTGGCTGAGGTCTTCACCTCCTCCCCAAACCAGTGTGGCAGCCGATATCACTGCAGTCAGTGACAGACAGGCGCCTGATTGTTGTTTACTCTGCTCACTTCCACTGCCTCCTCCGGCTGCATGCTGATCACTTTCCTCACACATTTTGCTGCTTCACTGGTGCTTACAATTACAACACTGCGGCTTTTATAGCTCATTGCTGGACAGGAAATCGGCCACTGCGGCTTGATTGATTTTAGTCTGCCACCCACAGTATTTAGAAGTCTTCATCGTATCAATCTATTATGCTATGTTCATGAAGAGCACCCTAATCCATCTACACAATTTCACAGTCAAACGAACATCCAGCACTTCCAAGGAGATACAAAAAAAATCTAAAACTTTACTCCAAATTCAGCACATGCTTAAAAACATATTCCACGTCTGCACCCCTAAGGCAAAGCTTTTCGAACATTGTGTATTTTATCAAGGTTTGACAAAGAACACCAAGTTCAAAACACAATGCCTTCTACTTCCAGAAGTGGAATATGTTATTAATGGAGTACGGAATTTGGAGGAAAGTTTTACATTTCTATGGTCCGTTTGGAAGTGCTGGATTTACTTTAGGCTGGCGACGACACACTGCAGCGTACCCTAAGGAACTTTATCTGCATTTTCCTTAATTTCACTTCTAACATACTTTTCTATGTTCTCACTATATGCTAGAAGCTGTCCACATTGATTTTCTATATCCTGGCATTATGTGGCAGAGTTGTACAGTGGTACATTGTGTTGGTGTGAGCGTCTGACTAGAGAGAATATAATAGCACAATGCCAGACTTCAGAATAGCCTCACTTCCTTTGATGTCTTTTTTGTAATGTATTTGGATGCGCAACTATGTACACATGACGTCAATGTTATTCTTTTAGTTTGGTGTTCTTTCTCTATCAGTCTTATTTAACAGTACATTTTCAATTGCTTTTGTATGCACTTCTTATGATGGCACCATAGTTAGCAACTAAGCCAATCAAAATAATTTGTTTTATCTTGCATACTTACTGTAGTGCATTTTCATGCACAAGGCATTGATAAACCTTCTTTTTGCACTATTAAAATGAAGGACATAATTTAATTTAATGTAAGTACAGTATGTTTACTCTTGAACACACACATCAAGTACACTATGTGCAACATAATGGAAAAGTTTTACCCCTACATTTACATCATTGGTCGTGTCCCTGCCTTTCATGAGGGCGCCAGCACTGAGCTTGCATCTTTTCCCACAATCAAGTGCCCATAACAAGTTAAATGCAGCTGTTAATTACTGATAGCGGCACTTAATACGCACCGTCTGGAAGAACGTCACAAATCCCACCCATCGGCACCCCGCGATCACATGGCAGGGGCGCCAATGGGCGGCTCATGGCTGACATTCATAAAACACCATGATTTTTTCTAAACATAGCAGTGCTGAAGCACATATTTGATATTCCTGCATTCAGAAATGTCCAATCTATCAAAATATAAAGTGAATTAATCCAATCAGTAAAAGGTGTAATGAGAAAACTAAATTTAAAACCCCCAGAATTAAGTTTTTTTTTGGGTGAATGTAACATTGCAATAAAATGCAATAACGGGCAATCAAACATCGTTATCTCCCACAAAATGGTATCAGTAAAAACATTAGCTTGGGATACAAATAATGAACTCTCACGCAGCCCCAGATCATGCAAAATGAGAATGTTACAGGTCTCGAGGAAAAAAGCAACACAGGCAAAAACTTTTTTTCATACAAATTTCTGATTTTTTTAATCACCATATAAATAAAATAAACTATTCATGTTTAGTATCTGTGTACTTACAGTGACCTGGAGAATCATAGTGGCAGGTCAGTTTCACCACATATTGAACATGATAAATAAAACACCCCCAAAAAATTGTGAAATTGCACTGTTTTTTGCAATTTCACAGCACTTGGAATTTTTTTCCCGTTTCTCAGTACACTTTATGGTAAAATGGTGTAATTGTAGTAGAACTCACACCGCAAAAAACAAGCCCTCACATGGCAATATTACCAAAAAGATAAACAAAAGTTATGGCTCTTGGAAGAATGGGAGGAAAAAACAAAAACGAAAAACAGAAAATTGCCCGGGGGTGAAGTGGCTAAAGGAGACCCACCAGCCGAAAACTGAATAAAGTCTCTTTAATGTAGGTTAGCAATATTAACACTTTAATGCCTTGCTTTAATGTGGCTATTTCATCTGTTAAATTTACAGACGTAAAGCCTAATGCCGTACTCCTGATACATGCTGATAACAAAGATTAAAACTTTGTAATAAACACCATGGCAACACAAACTGTTACCAAATCCCCCTTAATCCAAAACATCACATATTACATGCAAAAAAAACATTTTATATATAAAAAACAACTGAGAAACTATGAAACCCATTTAAAATCTTCATTTAAGTGTAAATTTGTAACTGGATCCATAGAATAGGTGATAAATGTATGAATACTCTTGGACATCCCCATTCTCAATATCGCTAGGGGTCCCAGCCATCAGGTTACCAGTGGTCATGTACATATTACACTGGTCTACAAAAAAAAAAAAAAATTATTGCATGGACATTAAGAATAGTTTTAGACTAATTTGAGGGTGCTGAATCCAAATCTGATCTTATAATTTCTCTATCACATCACGTTTTTGCTCTATAGGTATATAGCCCATTTTCATGAATTCCATGATAAATATAAGTAGTGTATGAAAAGTGCCGTTTATACGGTTCACTAAGGTAAATTTAGTCTCCCAATAAATGTGAGAATATCTTTGTTTTCTTTGAACATGCATATTTCCCATTTGTTATGATAACACCCTTGTTTTCTGTGTTACTGGGACAGTAGAGCTACAGCAGAGCATTGGGTGAAAACTGAATGGCCTCAGCAGCAGAGTTTGGCATCTGGAGATAAGAATGTCATCCATGATCCTCTAGTGGATAGGAAGGAATTGTCTTTCCTCCCTTACACATAAAACTTGGATTGATGAAGCAGTTCATCAAAGCTCTCAATCACAGTGGAGAATGCTTTAACTATATATGTTCAACTTTTCCTGGTCTTAGTGAAGAGAAGAAAAAGGCTGGAATATTTGATGGACCTCAAATAAGAACACTTATGAGAGACACAGATTTTATCACATGCATTTTGTAATGTGGTGCAGAATTTTCTAGGGAATTAGAAAGCAGACAACTATGAAGAGATTGTGGAAGATCTACTAATGAGTCTGCGAAATCTTGGACGTAGAATGAGTATCAAAATTCACTATTTACACAGCCATTTGGACTTTTTCCAGAGAACCTTGGGGATGTGAGCGAGGAACAAGGGGAGCGTTTTCATCAGGACACTAAAACAAGAGTGGTATCAAGGCCGTTGGGACTCACATATGATGGCTGACTATTGCTGGAGCTTGATGAGAGACAACCCAGAAGCTGTACATCACAGATCAGCCAAGAAAGGAAAGTTCAAATAACTGCCATTTGTCATTCATCTGTGTGCCATATATATGTGTTTTTATAATTTGTAGTTTAGTTCTGTAATTATATTTGATTTGCTGTACATATACTTTGTAATCTTTGTTATTCCTTGATTAAAAATGTAGTACCGAAAATCATGTGTTTTTATCATAAAACATTCAGAGTAAGTTTCATCAAAAATTGAAAATAACTCGAAATCCTGATGCGATAGCCAAAAAACAGAGTTCATATTCGTAATCAGCAGCGAAAATTGACTTAAAGTATGTTTTAAAACCTTTTGCCAGAAAAATTGTGTTGGCCAGTGTTATTTATTCTAAGTGGGATAACCACTCTAAAGAATAAATGAATTAAAAACTGATAAAAAAGGTATTTAAAGGGGCCTTTTGTGTCACAGCAAAACCCCTATTATATAGGACCATTACGGGGGTTCAGGGGCTTTAATCCCCCAATACTACAATACTACGATTTCTATGGGACCGCAAAAACGGGCCATATAAATTTGTCAGAGCGCCGTACGCCATGAGGGCCGTATTTATGGCCGTGAAAAAATATCGAGCCTGCTCAACAGTTTTCACAGCTTCCGGACACGGCCCCCTTTAAAAATCAATGGGGCCGCAAAAACAATGAAAGCTTGTTTTTGCGGTGCACCGTCAAGAACGCAATTGCAGATCGCCGTTTTATTTTTCCCTACTTTTCTAAACCACAAAAACAGCGATCCGCAAGATGATTTTTGAGGCCCAATTTTGCGGCAGATCGTGAAAATGACGGCAATGCGGCCTGCAATAATCGCAGCAAGTGTAAAAGAAGCTTAACTGTTTTGATCCAGAAAACAGAATTGATGACATCCAATTCTTCAGTCACAGACCTGAGCGATCAGGGTGGGCCCTGATCGCCATCCCTGGACTAACCACCTTGGATTGCCAACCATCCAGAAATTCCAGGGAAAGCAATAAAAATAGGGCACTTTTTTGTCCTGTCCGTAAAAAGAGATTGAAAGTGTCCGTGATTTTTTTTTAAGCTGAAAAAACTTATGCAGATTATTTTGACTGTAATTATCATTTTACAGGCCACAGTTCATGCAGCTGATGTCTTTATTAGAGAATTATGGTCTGTAGACATATATCAAACTTATAATCATAATGATTTATTATGACTTTCCATTCTGAAGTAAACAAACCTGTCTGTCCATGATTATTTGATAAGCTGTCCAGAAAAACTAAAAAGTCAAATTGGCAACTCTGGGACCACCAGAGCAGCATGTACTAAAGCAGCCAGTATAGCCCTCTGCCAAAACATTTTAGAAGTTAAGGAAACCCTTTAACTTACTGTTTATACTACACTAGATGGTGGCCCGATTCTAACACATCGGGTATTCTAGAATATGTATGTATATAGCAGCCACATAGTATATAGTACAGGCCACACAGTATATAACAGTGGCCACGCAGTATATAACACAGCCCAAACAATATATAACACAGCCCACGCAGTATATAACATTGCCCAAATAGTATATAACACTGGCCACGTAATATATAGCAGCCATGTAGTATATAACGCAGCCCACATAGTATATAACACTGCCCACATAGTATATAGCAGCCATGTAGTATATAATGCAGCCCACACAGTATATAACACTGCCCACATAGTATATAGCAGCCATGTTGTATATAACACAGCCCACACAGTATATAACACTGCCCACATAGTATTTAGCAGCCATGCAGTATATAATGCAGCCCACACAGTATATAACATTGCCCACATAGTATATAACACTGCCCACATAGTATATAGCAGCCATGTAGTATATAATGCAGCCCACACAGTATGTAACACTGCCCACATAGTATATAGCAGCCATGTAGTATATAACGCAGCCCACACAGTATATAACATTGCCCACATAGTATATAACACTGCCCACGTAGTACATAGCAGCCATGTAGTATATAAAGCAGCCCACGCAGTATGTAACACAGCCTACGTAGTATATAGCAATGTGGGCACTATATGCGTGGTTAAAAACGACTTAAAATAAAAAATAAACATATACTCACGTTCCGAAGGCCCCTTGAAGTCCTGGCACCTGTGTGCGGTGC
Source organism: Ranitomeya imitator (assembly GCF_032444005.1). Taxonomy (NCBI): domain Eukaryota; kingdom Metazoa; phylum Chordata; class Amphibia; order Anura; family Dendrobatidae; genus Ranitomeya; species Ranitomeya imitator. Next base: position 317,660,095 of record NC_091285.1, on the reverse strand, counting down.
ACGCGGCAGCTTCCGGTCCCAGGGTTGGTATGAGCGCAGGACCTGTGAGGACGTTGCGGTCACATGACCAGGACGTCATGGAGGGTCCTTCTCGCATAGCATCCTTGGCACCGGAACCTGCCGCTTGCACTGCTGAGGACAGCACGCACGTCGGAGGGTGAAAATAACCTTTTTTTTATTATTATTATTTTTAACATTAGATCGTTTTACTATTGATGCGTAAAAAGTTGGTCACATAGGGTTAATAGCTGCGTTAATGGAGTGCATTACACCGCGGCATAATGCGGTCCATTAACGCTCCCATTAACCCTGTGTGAGGGCTAACTGGTGGGGAGTATGGAGCGGGCACTGACTGCGGGGAGGAAGGAGCGGCCATTTTGCTGCTGGACTGTGCCCGTCGCTGATTGGTCGTGGCAATGGTCGTGGGCGTTTTGCCACGACCAATCAGCGACTTGGATTTCCATGACAGACAGAGGCCGCGACCAATGAATATCCGTGACAGACAGAAGTGACCCTTAGACAATTATATAATAGATCTTCTACACAGTAACAAAAATATGATGACATGAAGACATTCAATAAAGTTTTAAAATAAAAGAGAGTGGTCTTTGTGTCTCACGTTTGTACTACCTAGAATTGATTTTATCGGTAGGTTTTAGGCACATTGGTTTAGTCACCTAAATCATGTATAAAACAGAAATAATGTTTGCAGTAAATGATCATTACAAGGGCTGTAAATTACAGTGTGCTGTTCAGTTTCAGTACCATGGACAGGTTCTGTAATTACTTCAGTGCAATCTGTGATGCACTCACACAAAACATGCTTGTGTTCATTACCTAATTACCCGATTAGCATATGTGACACGTGTAAAGTCATGACATTACGGAGTAGTGCAATAAAATATTTGAAATCTTATAGAATAAATATTTACAGTGGGTGTACAGAGATAGCACATCTACTTATTATCTTGATGATACACAACAGTTATTTTTTAAAGAAACATAAAAGGCACATAAATATTAGTGAAGGGACATCACTGTCATTGTAAGCAATTTACTCTACTCCCCATTTATTTGTGCACTCAATACAATAAGGCTTTGTTAATAACTGGCCATTGCACTTAGGACAGCAGGGGTGACCAGTGGAATATATGAACTTCTATTAGGACATGTCAAGCTCTGCTAAGGTGATTCCAATATATTGCTTTTTCTTTACTTTTTTTTTAAGCAGCCCAATTCACCCATAATAATGTCCATTGGGGTCCAGCACAAAAAGGAGGCTGTTCTATGGTTGACAGGGACAGGATTTACTGCACCAGAAAACTTATATTGCTGACAGTTTGATGTGTTCTGTTATATCAATTTTATTCTGTTAACACCCACAGGAATAAATGAAACCTTGTAGCCTCTGGAAGCCAATGATACCACTCAAGAGTCAACTTGACATTTAAGTGGCTTGCAAAAAGGAACATGCATAGACATTAAAGGGAATCTATCACCTTATTTTGGCCCTATAAACTGCGGCCACCGCCATCAGGGGCTTATCTACAGCATTCTGTAATACTGTAGATAAGCCCCCGATGTAACCTGAAAGATAAGAAAAACAAGTTAGGTAATACTCACTCAGAGGCGGTCCCGGTTCGAGTCCGATGGGCGTCGCAGGTCCAGGTCCAGCGCCTCCCATTTTCATACGATGTCATCATCCTCCTTGCTTCTGTTGCGGCTACTGCGCAGGCGTACTGATTTGCCCTGTTGGGGGCAGTGTAAAGTACTGCAGTGCGTAGGCACTGGGCCTCTCTGACCTTTCCCAATACCTGCGCACTGCAGTACTTTGCTCTGCCCTCAACAGGAAGCAAAGAAGAGGACACCATCGTATGAAGATGGGAGGTGCCGGACCCGGACCGCGACACCCATCAGACCCGGACCGCACCGCGACCACTCCTGGGTGAGTATAATCTAAGGCTGATTTCACACTTGCGTTTTAAAACGCATGCGTTTTTGCATGTGGTGAAAAAAACGCGGCGTTTTAAGGCATTTACATGCGTTTTTTTCATGCGTTTGCGTTTTCTAAACGCATGCAGATAAATGTGTGACAGCCGCCAATCATCAAAATAAAGTAAAAAACCCACTATAAACAGAAAGAGCTAGGGTTAGGGGTAGGGGTAGGGATCCTAACCCTAACCCTACCCCTAACCCTTAAAGGGATTAGGGTTAGGGGTATGGTTAGGGGTAGGGTTAGGGGTAGGGTTAGGGGTAGGATCCCTTTATCAATTTTATGGTGTGGGGTGGTTTATCAGTGTGTTTTTTTGTTTTTTTAAATAAAAACGCATGCGTTTTTAATGCATGCAAATGCATGTGGTTAAAAACGCATGCGTTTACATAGACAGCAATGCATTTTTTTGCGGCAAAAAAAACGCCGCTAAAATTACTACATGTTGCATTTCTGCAACTCAACGCATGCATAAAAAAGACGCATGCGGTGGCAAAACGTGGCAAAATGCATGTGTTTTTAATGTTAAGTATAGGGAAAAAACGCATGCGTTTTTTTTTGCGTTTTTTACCGCAAAAACGCAAAAAAAAAACCGCAAATGTGAAACCAACCTAACTTGTTTTTCTTACCTTTCAGGTTACATCGGGGGTTTATAGGGCCAAAATAAGGTGACAGATTCCCTTTAATTGAAAACAGCTCAAAAAGTCAGACATCGCTAGCAATTTTCTATGTACATTGGTTTCCAGCATTTGTCCAATTCTTACTATGCTAAAACATCCTGCATACAGCAAACAGTGTAAACCAGAAAATATGCATAGAAATAAAGAAATTCTAACAATTATCATACAGGTTCAGTTGTATGCTATAAGTGACTACTAAAACTACACATATACAAAAGAACAAGAAAAGAACATAAGATATCAAAAGACAAAAATGAAAGATGATATTAGGTGATTTCTATCTCAAACATTTATTAAATATTCTAGGGATATGCCATAAATGTTTAGTAACTGCAGATCTAAAATTTGGACTAATATCAATATTGAGGATGTGGCCCAGTCATACGCTGCAGTCAGTGGAAAAGAGAGTGTAATTCCTATACAAATGAATGGGAGTTCTGACAACCACTCCACTAACAGCAGCAACCAATGACCCCATTCTTGAGATAGATGCAGTTTTGAATATATGATGCATGTATTATATATATTGTGGATATGCCATAAATGTACAAAATGGGTATACTCTATTAAAGATTTACTAATTTGGCATGAAACATTCAGGAAGATATACTATAGCTAAAGTGTCAGAATAGAAATGTGACTATTGGTAATATATTACTAAATGATTGTGATTTCTTTACTAATTACTGTAATGATTTGAGAGTACATGCAATGACTAGGAGAGTTTGGAACAATTGAGCACATAACAGCAAATCTGAACCTCCCCTCAGAAATTAAAGTATCGTTCCAAGATTACAGATTACATAGCATTCCTTAGTTCCATAGCCCATACAATCCGTATATATATATATATATATATATATATATATATATATATATATACATGTAAACTGCCATACATTTTTTAACACTGACTAATATGTTCCAGTGAGGTTAAATTGCAGATACCGTATATACTTGAGTATAAGCCGACCCAAGCATAAGCCGAGGCACCTAATTTTGTCACGGAAAACTGGGTAAGCTTATTGACTCAATTATAAGCCGGGTATGTATTGTCCCCTCATTCCTGTCCCGGTATGCGTGGTCCCCCCGTCATGTTCTGCTCTGTGTGGCTCCCCCTGTTGTATGCATGGCTCCCTCCATCCCATCTTGTATGCATGGCTCGGCTCCCCTGTCCCATCCTTGTATGCATGGCTCCCCCCGTCCCATCTTGAATGCATGGCTCGGCTCCCCCATCCCACCCTTGTATGCATGCTCCCCCGTCCCATCCTTGTATGCATGGCTCAGCTTCCTCCCCTCCCATCCTTGTATGCATGGCTCCCCCCTTCCCATCTTGTATGTATGGCTCGGCTCCCCCATCCCGCCCTTGTATGCATGCTTCCCTGTCCTATCCTTGTATGCATGGCTCAGCTTCTTCCCCTCCCATCCTTATATGCATGGCTCCCCTGTCCCATCTTGTATGCATGGCTGGGCTCCGCTGGTCTCCCCGTCCTCCCCCATCATGCTAACCCTCCTCACACCGTCGCTGAACATCCCTGCATCTCCATTGACCCGGCACGGCAGCTTCTTCCTGCGCTGAGCGGTCACGTGGTGCCGCACATTAAGGTCTTGAATATGCGCTCCACGCCTATGGGAGTGGAGTTGTGTCCATATTCATTACCTTAATGAGAGGTACCAAGTGACCGCTGAGCACAGGAAGAGGAAAGAACTGCCGGCACCGGGACAGAGATGCAGGGACAGAGATGCAGCAACGGAGGGTGAGTATTGATGTTTTATGTAAGCCAGCGGCTGCAGCTGTCACTGTGCTACAGCCACCGGCTCCCCGCTACCCCTCCAGCTTTCTGGACCATGACTCGTGTATAAGCCTAGGGGGGCGTTTTCAGCACACAAAAAATGCGCTGAAAATATCAGCTTATACACGAGTACATACTTTTCACGTAGGTGTTTGTATTTCCTCTCAGAACCTACCATGTTCATTGTTAGATGGCAAGAAGCCACTGATTCTTCTTGGTTGGACTGCAAAAGAGCAGGAATCACTCTGCTGCGATCAATACTGTCAGACCGAGCTACTGAGCATATGTGTCCACCAGCACTGGATTCAATAGGTAAAGTTTTGAATAGAATGATGAAAACAAACAAAAAAACATCATTGGACGCCATATATATGTAACATTAAGTTACATAGATTGAAAAAGACCAAGATCCATCAAGTGTAACCTTTCTCCACCAATTGTACATTTTGTCACTAATTTAGCTATATCACACAATGTTATGTGTATCAAGGAAATCGTCCAGCCCTTTTTAAAAGCTGTTCTAGTGTCTGCCATTACTACCTCCTGTGGTAGGGCATTACACAGTCTGACTGCTCTAACTGTAAAGAACCCTTTCCTGTTTAGCTGCCATAATCACATTTCTTCCACCAGAGTGCTCACTAGTCCTCAGGTTAAAGGGAATCTATCAGCAGGTTTTTGCTACCTCATCTGAGAGCAGCCTGATGTAGACAAAGATGATTCCAACGATGTATCACTTAGATAACTGGGTGCAGTCGTTCTGACACAAGCCAAGCGTTTAGATTTAGAATGAAGCAGAGCTGAGAAAGCTAACCCCACCCTCACCAGGATCTCCATGTACAGGTGCTTCACACAGAGGGAGGGGCCTCGCCGGACTATTGTTGTGCGACAATGTTAATCTGCTAGTGATAAATCCTTCACTGTAAGTAAACAACAACATGCACTTTGATAAATGACACATCCCTGTACATGTATTCTGTGTTTCAGCCTTCACCTCATGCTGTCTTCAAATTACATAGGAAAAACCTGCTGACAGATTCCCTTTAATATTACGACAGGAACATTTTTCATAAAGGTAACCTGTCACATCCGCAAATGCAGGGTTAATCTGTAAGTTAATAGCACTCCAATGCAGTCCGGCCACCTTGCTGAAGTGCAGCAATAGGAACTTTATCAGTCCCAGGGAGCTGTGCTTTCAGTATCGCATCCAGACAGCATTTTAAGGGCTCATTTCCATTTGCGAGAAACACGTCCGTGTCTCGCATGTGAAAACCAAGCTCTAGCGCCGGCACTTTGGAGCGGAGCGTGCAGCTCCATGTGTTGCTATGCGGCCGCACGCTCCGCTCTGGAGTGCCGGCGCCAAAGCTTGGTTTTCACATGCGAGACACGGACGTGTTTCTCGCAAATGGAAATGAGCCCTAACATTAGTAACCTGAACATTGACCCTGTACCTGCAGAATAGTAGCATTTGGGGACACGGCGTGTTCCCTTTAATAATTTACTCTAGTTAACATATTTGTAGACAGTATCAGCATCCAACAATAAAGCACTTTATATTTTGGTCCTGAAGAATGAAAGCTTAATATGGGCAATTAATATATATTTTTAGACAGTAACTATGCCCCAACATTTCTACTCTGCCTAAGAGAGCAGTTATACAGTAGAAAGTGCAAACAGAAAACACACTGGGGCCCCAATTCATCAGTTTTTGCCAAAAATATGTACTTGAAATGTTGTAAATTTTTTGTAGAGTTGTCCAAAAGTTTTGAAACTGCTTTCAAGCCAGCTCTGCCATCGTTTTGAAAAGTGGGTAAAGCTCCAGATGTAGGTAGTATGGCTGACAAATTGATCAAAGAGGTGATGGAAGCTAGACCTGAAATGCACTCTTGTTTCTGATTGGAGAACGCTGCCGTATGGTAACTGACAGTGAGCCCCATTCATAAAAAGATGTACACCCCCTATTGAATTTGGAGCATCTTGCAGCACACCCTGGACCAAAACTACTGTGCGACGTCTTAAATCAGGGGCCTAAGACTCTTTAGAATGGGGACAGCAATTCAATGTCAATGATAGTCATTATTAATTAGGAGCAGAAATTCAAAGCCAGAGCCATCATTGGAAATGTAATCTGCATTACGGAAACTATACCGAAAGGAAGAAGGAATACAAGTGGCAGAAATGGCACAACAACACAAGACATACAGTACAGACCAAAAGTTTGGACACACCTTCTCATTTAAAGATTTTTCTGTATTTTCATGACTATTAAAATTGTGCATTCACACTGAAGGCATCAAAACTATGAATTAACACATGTGGAATTATATACTTAACAAAAAAGTGTGAAACAACTGGAAATATGTCTTATATTCTAGGTTCTTCAAAGTAGCCACCTTTTGCTTTGAAGACTGCTTTGCACACTTTTGGCATTCTCTTGATGAGCTTCAAGAGGTAGTCATCGGAAATGGTTTTCACTTCACAGGTGTGCCCTGTCAGGTTTAATAAGTGGGATTTCTTGCCTTATAAATAGGGTTGGGACCATCAGTTGTCTTGTGGAGAAGTCTGGTGGACACACAGCTGATAGTCCTACTGAATAGACTATTAGAATTTGTATTATGGCAAGAAAAAAGCAGCTAAGTAAACAAAAACGAGTGGCCATCATTACTTTAAGAAATGAAGGTCAGTCAGTCCAAAAAATTGGGAAAAATTTGAAAGTGTCCCCAAGTGCAGTGACAAAAACCATCAAGCGATACAAAGAAACTGACCCACATGAGGACCGCCCCAGGAAAGGAAGACCAAAAGTCACCTCTGCTTCTGAGGATAAGTTTATCCAAGTCACCAGCCTCAGAAATCGCAGGTTAACAGCAGCTCAGATTAGAGACCAGGTCAATGCACAGAGAGTTCTAGCAGCAGACACATCTCTACAACAACTGTTAAGAGGAGACTTTGTGCAGCAGGCCTTCATGGTAAAATAGCTGCTAGGAAACCACTGCTAAGGACAGACAACAAGCAGAAGAGACTTGTTTGGGCTAAAGAACACTAGGAATGGACTTTAGACCAGTGGAAATCTGTGCTTTGGTCTGATGAGTCCAAATTTGAGATCTTTGGTTCCAACCACCATGTCTTTGTGCGATGCAGAAAACGTGAACGGATGGACTCTACATGCCTGGTTCCTACCGTGAAGCATGGAGGAGGATGTGTGATGGTGTGGGGGTGCTTTGCTAGTGACACTGTTGGGGATTTATTCAAAATTGAAGGCATACTGAACCAGCATGGCTACCACAGCATCTTGCAGCGGCATGCTATTCCATCCGGTTTGCGTTTAGTTTGACCATCATTTATTTTTCAACAGGACAATGACCCTAAACACACCTCCAGGCTGTGCAAGGGCTATTTGAACAAGAAGGAGAGTGATGGGGTGCTACGCCAGATGACCTGGCCTCCACAGTCATCAGACCTGAATCCAATCGAGATGGTTTGGGGTGAGCTGGACCGCAGAGTGAAGGCAAAAGGGCCAACAAGTGCTAAGCATCTCTGGGAACTCCTTCAAGATTGTTGGAAGACCATTGCCAGTGACTACTTCTTGAAGCTCATCAAGAGAATGCCAAGAGTGTGCAAAGCAGTCATCAAAGCAAAAGATGACTACTTTGAAGAACCTAGAATATAAGACATATTTTCAGTTGTTTCACACTTTTTTGTTAAGTGTATAATTCCACATGTGTTAATTCATAGTTTTGATGCCTTCAGTGTGAATGTACAATATTCATAGTCATGAAAATACAGAAAAATCTTTAAATGAGAAGGTGTGTCCAAACTTTTGGTCTGTACTGTACACAAGAGCCTCTGGATTATCTAATATATAAAGCTGAATGTGTGTGTGTGTGTGTGTGTGTGTGTGTGTGTGTGTGTGTGTGTGTGTGTGTGTGTGTGTGTGTGTATGTATGTCAGGGATTGGCATCTGCACCGTCGCAGCTACAGCCACAAAATTTTGCACAGTCACACATTTGGACCCCGAGAGCATCATAGGCTATGTTGTGAGGTGAAATTTTAACCCTGCGCGTTCCAATTCACCAAACAATTTTGCCCCTATCTACATAATGGGGAACAACTGAAAGGAAAAGTGTTGGAGGCAAATTGACAGCTGCCGGATGTGAACAAGGAATGAGAGCGATGGCGCCAAAGAGTATATACCGTACAGTTGCTATGCTGGGGCCCCGACATGGGATACTCACCACACATGGGGATATGAACACACACACAAAACACGCCACACACTACCACGTGCTTGAACACATATACCACCCTCAGCACACATTTCACCACACATACACCAACCTCGCCACATAAAAGTCGAAACACAAAAGTCGCCACTCAAAACTCGCCATGCGCAAAATTCGCCACATGCAAAACTAGGCTCACGCAAAACTCACCTCATGGAAAACTCACCACACGCAAAACTTGCACACATGGAAAAATTGCCACATGCACAAAAGTTGCAACACATGCAAAAGTTGCCTCACACAAAACTTGCACCTACTCAAAATGCACCACACATAAAACTCGGCACGCGCAAAACTCGCCATGAACAGAACTTGCTGCACACAACTTGCTACACTAACCTGTCACATGCAACTCGACACACAAAAAGTTGCTACACGCATGTCGCCACACAAAACTCATCTCACAAAAGTCACTACATGCATGCCGCCACACGCAACTCAACACACACACAACTTGACACATAAAACTTGCCCTAAAACACACACAAGTCTGGTATTATCCTTCAAAAATAAAAATCTGATTACGGTAATAAGCAGAACAACTACAAGAGCAACAAATGTATCATATAGGAAATACGGCAGCTGTCAGTCACATGACCTGTCTATTATGTGTATGTGTGAGCTAATATATACTGCCAGGGGGGAGGGCTTCCTGTTAGCTGGGGATTTATCAGGCTGCCAATTTAGCTTACAAATACTGAGATAAAAATACTGACCAAATAACATGTGAACGAGGTCTAATACAGGAGGAGATGACATACAGGTATATACTATATATAGGAGCAGATAACACACAGGTATATACTGTATACAAGAGCAGATGACACACAGGTAAATACTATATACAGGAGGAGATGACATACACGTACATACTATATACAGGGGGAGATGACTTACAGGTATATACTATATACAGGAGGAGATGACATACAGGTATATACTATATAAAAGAGATGACACATAGGTATATACAGGAGGAGATGACATACAGCAGGTATATACTATATACAGGGGAGATGACATACAGGTATATGCTGTATACAGGAGATGACATACAGGTATATACTATATATAAAAGGAGATGGCATACAGGTATATACTATATACAGAAGAGATTACATACAGGTATATACTATATACAGGAGGAGATGACACATAGGTATACACAATATACAGGAGGAGATGACATACAGCAGGTATATACTATTTACAGGGGAGATGGCATACAGGTATATACTATATACAGGGGAGATGACATACAGGTATATATACAGGAGATGAGAGGTGTGAGTGCAAAATGAGAGGCGTAAGGGAAAATAGTGGAGTGATCAGAAAATGACAGATGTGAGGTCGAAATGTCAAGTGTTAGGGGGGAATGAGAGGAGTGAGGGGGAGATGAGAGGAGTGAGGGGGAAAATGAGAGGTGTGAGGGAGAAAATGAGAGAAGTGAGGTGCTAAATGAGAGGGGTGATGGGAAAATAAGAGAGTGAGGTGCTATAACTAATCCCAGATATTTACTATGCCCAGGCAACGCCGGGCTCTTCAGCTAGTTCTTAATAAGAATATATGCTGCACTGTATGAGCATTAATATATTACTGGCGTGCTGCTGTAAATATGTACAAGAAAAAACACCAGAAAAAGATATGCACAAACTGGGATCACATATATATTAAATTTTATTATAACAAATCTTAACAACAAAAGGCAATAAACAGAACACACAATTAAAAACATTTAAAACTAGAACAGACCAACCCTCCTCCTCTAGGATATAAAGTAATACAAATAGGTATACAGATATTACACAGGGCATAAAGTCAGAAAAATACACATACATATCATCCAAATATTTGTCACATAAGAGATCGACAAAGCCCTATATGAAAATCCGTCTAGACCCCTATTATAGCCATAGTCTCCAGCCCCTAGTGAAGCAGCAATAATGCAAAAAACCAAAAAAAATAAGCCCAACCAATGTGGTGCTATATCCAGTATCCACACCCCCGCCACACACCCAAACCTGGACAACCAACCTCATACATCACCTAGTCTGGAATAAATCCAGATCAATGCCGGAATGGTCCCTAGGTGGCCAAGGTGCTGGGCAAGCGTGGAGAGGGTAATGAGAAAAGCCGGTACACAGAATCCGTGTGTCCCTAAGCAAGGCTGGATGTAACCAAGGGGTGACTGACGGAAAAAGAAAATCCAAGAGGAGGGTGACGGCCCCACGCGTTCCGACGCTACTAAGGCGTCTTCGTCAGGGGAAGGTAGTGAGGAATGTGTCCCGCATACGCCTTTTAAATGTACAACATAATGAGCGATGGGTTTCACCTGTGAGGCTGCGGCGGCGTGTATCCTCAGATGCCGACATATGGAGGGCGAACACTTCCGGTCATGCGTACATGGTCCCAGAGGTTTGACATTGCTCTTTAGTCTAACAGACTACGCACGCGCTATGGTCTCCAGGGAAACGTCCAATACCAAGGAGGAGAGAAAAGAGCGCAGGCGCCGAACTAGTAAGCACAAGGGCGACCCAGACATGCGCACTGCCCATTACGCTTTCTATTCCTTAATGAGAATGAGTCACAATATGGTGAAACCCAATACGGGTCTCTTACAGATCTAGGAACACGCCAGATATTGAGCGGCGCAAACTATCTCAGTGATATCCAGCGGGGTCCGCATTGGTATAAATAGTTAACCTAATATACTTGCAAGCGCAAGCACATATGAATACTAAGGAGATGATGCCTACACAGTGTGCACACTGTATCAGTCGGTCAAGTGCCTAAATCTGGACAAAGCCATGTCCAAACACCGGCACCTAACCTCCTGAACATAGGGGTGACGCTAAGCGTCATTCCTGGAAGATACACTATTAGGGAATATCAGTCATATAGCACCCCACCTACACATCAGAGATGAATAGTTACAAAATCAATGTTTTAGTACGGCAAAGCCTGCAAAAGTGCCGTTTTGCCGGAAAAGATGAAACTTCGACAGTGCAAGATAGATGTTGGAATTATCCATGGTAGTGCCGATAATGTCGAAGCCAAAACATGTACAAATCTGTAGTGAATATAAAAAGAACGCATAACTGATTCAGCAATGAAGGATAACCAGATGGTAAAAGTTATCTATCCAAGCGCCACAGTATGCGTGCTGCACTACAGAATATGTACATCTGCATGTCCAAACCAAGTATAGTGATACATACAAAATTCAGTGACACATAAATCCCAGCCACTCATGATGAAAAGCAGGCCGGTATAAAGTTTAACCCTTATAGAACCTCACAGACACTCAATTGGTCCAGATGGCAGAACAATCGTCCCAGGATCCACGATCTAAGGTGAGGAAGTTACAAAAAAAAAAAAAAAAAAAAAATTTTTATACTCCCTATTCTGATTCTCCTTTCTATTACCTTCCTTCCCTTCTCCCTCTCTTCCCCTTTCTTTAAAAATATATATATTTAAGTCATCAATCATAAAAAGTATATAAGTAGACTCAATTAGCTTCTGATGGAAGAAAATGCTGGAAAAATATAGTTGCCTAAATCTGCTTATAAAACCCGGTAAATAGTAGTTCCTCATTCATCCCCCCTGGGGCCCGACTATTCAAGTTGTAAATCCACTTGGACTCCCTCCTAAGGAGGTCTAATGTAATGTTCCCGCCTCTTACATCGGGCCTAACTCCTTCCAGGCCCATAACCCTCAGGCTACTTGCAGATCCACCATGTTCCTGTAAAAAGTGGCCTGCTACTGACGATAGTTTCTTACCCCTTCCTAGATCTATCTTGGCCGTATTGATATTAGAGAGGTGCTGCTGCACCCGGCGCCTCAGCTCCTGTGTAGTATAACCCACATATAATTTGGGACAGCCACATACCAAAGCATATACCAAATATCTGGTCCGACAATTGAAGTACGCAGAGGGCTCAATTCTCTTAGGAATATGTGGTAGAGTTAGGCCCGTATCAGAGATCATCAGGCCACAAATACTGCACCCTCCACATGGATAGGACCCAAATATCTGGCCACATGTGCCGCTTTTAGTAGTTGCCCGTTTAAAATGACTCGATACTAAATCATCCTTTAGGTTACGTGACCTCCTGGCCACCATCCTAGGAGTAGAGGCTAGCCAGGGGTGGAGTTTGGGTTCCGTCAATAGAATGTTCCAGTTCTTCTTCAAGATCTCATGAACATCCCTCCACTGATTGTGGTATACTGTAATCAAGTTGATAGGCTGTGTAGTCTTTTTCTCTCTTGGTTTAAGGATATCCTCACGTACACAACGTTGAGAATGCTGGAATGCCTGTGCAACCACTCTGTGTGGGTACCCCCTATCCCGAAATCTTCCTGTTAGTTTTCTGGATTCTGCCAAAAAATCCTCCTTGGTAGAGCAGTTCCTCTTGACCCTTAGGAATTGCCCCTTGGGTATGCTGTTCCGAAGGTGGACCGGATGCGCACTCTTATAATGCAATAGGCTGTTAGTCGCTGTTTCCTTCCTATGGAGACTCGTGACAATGTGGTTATCTCTCAAGATTATATTAAGATCCAGGAAATCAACCCCCGTGGAGGACACTTTTGATGTCAGTCTAATATTCCAGGGATTCCTGTTGAGAGAATCAATGAAGTTGTTACACTCATCCAGAGTTCCTGTCCAAAAGAATAGAACATCATCGATAAACCTATGCCACTCCAGCACACATCTTTGGAACATATGTAACTGATATACATGGGTCTCCTCCCACCACCCCATGTATAAGTTAGCATACGAAGGTGCGCATCTGGCACCCATAGCAGTGCCAGACGCTTGTCTGTAGAACGTGCGATCAAATATAAAATAATTCTTTTCTAGAACCATTTTTAACAGATCAAGAATAAAGCAATCATGATCTCTATCCCTACTTGATTTCTTGTCCAGAAAGTAGGTGATTGCATCAAGTCCCAATTTGTGGTCAATACTCGTGTAGAGAGACTCCACATCGAGTGTGATGATCAAGGTATCCCTCGGCACCTCAAGTTTACCAATTCTCTCAATCAGGTGCATCGAGTCCCGTATATAGGACCCTAAGGAGAATACCAGGGGCTGTAGAAAATAGTCCAGATATACACACGGCCTCTCAAACAACCCCCCAATCCCCGATATTATTGGCCTACCTGGGGGGTTATCCAAGCTCTTATGCACCTTCGGTAGCATATAAAACGTAGGAATCCTAGGTGTTTCGGTGGTCAAGAAGTCTTTTTCCCTTTTGTTAATAATCCCCAGGCCAAGAGCAGTCCGAACCAATCCATCAAGGTGTTTCTTGAAGACATCCGTAGGGTCCGAAGGCAAAACCTGGTAATGAGAGGTATTAAGCAGCTGTCTCTTAGCTTCGACCACATATAAGTCCTTAGGCCAGAGGACAATGTTGCCCCCTTTGTCGGCCTCTTTGATCACAAAGGAGTCCTGTTTTTTAAGATGCTTCAAGCAGCGGGCCTCCTCCCTGGTCAGGTTACCCAATCCCTTTTTGATAACTTTTAAATTGGCAATGTCTCTACTCACGGTCTCAAAAAATATTTGTACGACCGGAATGAGTGAAAATATCGGGGATTGGGGGGTTGTTTGAGAGGCCGTGTGTATATCTGGACTATTTTCTACAGCCCCTGGTATTCTCCTTAGGGTCCTATATACGGGACTCGATGCACCTGATTGAGAGAATTGGTAAACTTGAGGTGCCGAGGGATACCTTGATCATCACACTCGATGTGGAGTCTCTCTACACGAGTATTGACCACAAATTGGGACTTGATGCAATCACCTACTTTCTGGACAAGAAATCAAGTAGGGATAGAGATCATGATTGCTTTATTCTTGATCTGTTAAAAATGGTTCTAGAAAAGAATTATTTTATATTTGATCGCACGTTCTACAGACAAGCGTCTGGCACTGCTATGGGTGCCAGATGCGCACCTTCGTATGCTAACTTATACATGGGGTGGTGGGAGGAGACCCATGTATATCAGTTACATATGTTCCAAAGATGTGTGCTGGAGTGGCATAGGTTTATCTTGATCTGTTAAAAATGGTTCTAGAAAAGAATTATTTTATATTTGATCGCACGTTCTACAGACAAGCGTCTGGCACTGCTATGGGTGCCAGATGCGCACCTTCGTATGCTAACTTATACATGGGGTGGTGGGAGGAGACCCATGTATATCAGTTACATATGTTCCAAAGATGTGTGCTGGAGTGGCATAGGTTTATCGATGATGTTCTATTCTTTTGGACAGGAACTCTGGATGAGTGTAACAACTTCATTGATTCTCTCAACAGGAATCCCTGGAATATTAGACTGACATCAAAAGTGTCCTCCACGGGGGTTGATTTCCTGGATCTTAATATAATCTTGAGAGATAACCACATTGTCACGAGTCTCCATAGGAAGGAAACAGCGACTAACAGCCTATTGCATTATAAGAGTGCGCATCCGGTCCACCTTCGGAACAGCATACCCAAGGGGCAATTCCTAAGGGTCAAGAGGAACTGCTCTACCAAGGAGGATTTTTTGGCAGAATCCAGAAAACTAACAGGAAGATTTCGGGATAGGGGGTACCCACACAGAGTGGTTGCACAGGCATTCCAGCATTCTCAACGTTGTGTACGTGAGGATATCCTTAAACCAAGAGAGAAAAAGACTACACAGCCTATCAACTTGATTACAGTATACCACAATCAGTGGAGGGATGTTCATGAGATCTTGAAGAAGAACTGGAACATTCTATTGACGGAACCCAAACTCCACCCCTGGCTAGCCTCTACTCCTAGGATGGTGGCCAGGAGGTCACGTAACCTAAAGGATGATTTAGTATCGAGTCATTTTAAACGGGCAACTACTAAAAGCGGCACATGTGGCCAGATATTTGGGTCCTATCCATGTGGAGGGTGCAGTATTTGTGGCCTGATGATCTCTGATACGGGCCTAACTCTACCACATATTCCTAAGAGAATTGAGCCCTCTGCGTACTTCAATTGTCGGACCAGATATTTGGTATATGCTTTGGTATGTGGCTGTCCCAAATTATATGTGGGTTATACTACACAGGAGCTGAGGCGCCGGGTGCAGCAGCACCTCTCTAATATCAATACGGCCAAGATAGATCTAGGAAGGGGTAAGAAACTATCGTCAGTAGCAGGCCACTTTTTACAGGAACATGGTGGATCTGCAAGTAGCCTGAGGGTTATGGGCCTGGAAGGAGTTAGGCCCGATGTAAGAGGCGGGAACATTACATTAGACCTCCTTAGGAGGGAGTCCAAGTGGATTTACAACTTGAATAGTCGGGCCCCAGGGGGGATGAATGAGGAACTACTATTTACCGGGTTTTATAAGCAGATTTAGGCAACTATATTTTTCCAGCATTTTCTTCCATCAGAAGCTAATTGAGTCTACTTATATACTTTTTATGATTGATGACTTAAATATATATATTTTTAAAGAAAGGGGAAGAGAGGGAGAAGGGAAGGAAGGTAATAGAAAGGAGAATCAGAATAGGGAGTATAAAATTTTTTTTTTTTTTTTTTTTTTTGTAACTTCCTCACCTTAGATCGTGGATCCTGGGACGATTGTTCTGCCATCTGGACCAATTGAGTGTCTGTGAGGTTCTATAAGGGTTAAACTTTATACCGGCCTGCTTTTCATCATGAGTGGCTGGGATTTATGTGTCACTGAATTTTGTATGTATCACTATACTTGGTTTGGACATGCAGATGTACATATTCTGTAGTGCAGCACGCATACTGTGGCGCTTGGATAGATAACTTTTACCATCTGGTTATCCTTCATTGCTGAATCAGTTATGCGTTCTTTTTATATTCACTACAGATTTGTACATGTTTTGGCTTCGACATTATCGGCACTACCATGGATAATTCCAACATCTATCTTGCACTGTCGAAGTTTCATCTTTTCCGGCAAAACGGCACTTTTGCAGGCTTTGCCGTACTAAAACATTGATTTTGTAACTATTCATCTCTGATGTGTAGGTGGGGTGCTATATGACTGATATTCCCTAATAGTGTATCTTCCAGGAATGACGCTTAGCGTCACCCCTATGTTCAGGAGGTTAGGTGCCGGTGTTTGGACATGGCTTTGTCCAGATTTAGGCACTTGACCGACTGATACAGTGTGCACACTGTGTAGGCATCATCTCCTTAGTATTCATATGTGCTTGCGCTTGCAAGTATATTAGGTTAACTATTTATACCAATGCGGACCCCGCTGGATATCACTGAGATAGTTTGCGCCGCTCAATATCTGGCGTGTTCCTAGATCTGTAAGAGACCCGTATTGGGTTTCACCATATTGTGACTCATTCTCATTAAGGAATAGAAAGCGTAATGGGCAGTGCGCATGTCTGGGTCGCCCTTGTGCTTACTAGTTCGGCGCCTGCGCTCTTTTCTCTCCTCCTTGGTATTGGACGTTTCCCTGGAGACCATAGCGCGTGCGTAGTCTGTTAGACTAAAGAGCAATGTCAAACCTCTGGGACCATGTAAGCATGACCGGAAGTGTTCGCCCTCCATATGTCGGCATCTGAGGATACACGCCGCCGCAGCCTCACAGGTGAAACCCATCGCTCATTATGTTGTACATTTAAAAGGCGTATGCGGGACACATTCCTCACTACCTTCCCCTGACGAAGACGCCTTAGTAGCGTCGGAACGCGTGGGGCCGTCACCCTCCTCTTGGATTTTCTTTTTCCGTCAGTCACCCCTTGGTTACATCCAGCCTTGCTTAGGGACACACGGATTCTGTGTACCGGCTTTTCTCATTACCCTCTCCACGCTTGCCCAGCACCTTGGCCACCTAGGGACCATTCCGGCATTGATCTGGATTTATTCCAGACTAGGTGATGTATGAGGTTGGTTGTCCAGGTTTGGGTGTGTGGCGGGGGTGTGGATACTGGATATAGCACCACATTGGTTGGGCTTATTTTTTTTTGGTTTTTTGCATTATTGCTGCTTCACTAGGGGCTGGAGACTATGGCTATAATAGGGGTCTAGACGGATTTTCATATAGGGCTTTGTCGATCTCTTATGTGACAAATATTTGGATGATATGTATGTGTATTTTTCTGACTTTATGCCCTGTGTAATATCTGTATACCTATTTGTATTACTTTATATCCTAGAGGAGGAGGGTTGGTCTGTTCTAGTTTTAAATGTTTTTAACTGTGTGTTCTGTTTATTGCCTTTTGTTGTTAAGATTTGTTATAATAAAATTTAATATATATGTGATCCCAGTTTGTGCATATCTTTTTCTGGTGTTTTTTCTTGTACATTGTTTATATGCACGTGGTTGATCACCGTTGTATTTTGTGCGGTGCCCGCCTACCTTTGTTGCTTATACTGCTGTAAATATGTCCCTCAATATTGTTGTCCATGCTGCAAATCACTGTTGTAGAGAAAAATAACAATGTGTAGCAATGGAAAATGTACCACAAAGTCTCACGGTTAAACATTTTTCTCTGGAAAATGTAATTGTGCATTTTTGGACAATTACTGAAAAATCTCAATTAATCTGGTGAACGATGTAACGGTACGTTCTGACATCTAAACATTTTCAGGCTATGCTGAAGGTTTCTGTCGTGTGCAAGATTTTCTCTGCATATCGATTGCAGTCCTAGTTCAACATGCAAGCCCCTTATCCATAATGTAATAATAAAATAAATTATGATATGCCACTCCAACCCTATATCAGTGACAGGCCTGAATATACATGTAATAGGCATATGACCTGAGATCAGCAATAATGGTCCTATGAACAACAGCAGCCTACCCATGATATAGACAAAAAAATAGCACCTGGGTGAAGTAGCTGAGAAGACAGGTGCTGAAAAGAGGGATGCGAAGAAGAATGCAGGTATATGGCACAGGTTAGGGGTTTGCCATATGGATACAGACCTCAGTCTCTGTGTAGTGAGGCTTTAAGGCAAGTCTACAGAAGGTTCACTCATCATATAGGTTTAAGTTGTCCAATTTTTGATTAAACAGTTGTATATAATGCTTATCAGAGTTCTGGTCTCACTTCTTAATAATGCCTAATACAACATTGCATCGATCATGCCTTGATTTAGTGAAAGAAATGCATTCTGTACTGCCAAGTTGCCAGAAGACAATAGACAGCTTTCTCTACATGTTAATCACTTTAAGAATAGGTTTCCATATGTTACGCTTAGCTTTAGATCTTCCTGCAGGCCATTATCATACAGAAGACTGTAGAGCCCTTCCATAACTGCAACAGCTGCCCCTACATACTTGACATGCAAGTGGACATAAAACATTTGTGCTGTATCATATTTTGTCTCCCGTAGCAGTCCATAAGACTCTGCTGTCCCATTGTATGGTTCCTGGATTCACACATTGTCTGGATTCTAACACCTTACATATGGATCCAAGAGAACACAGTAAAACTAAACTGATGTACACCAATGGAAAACTGGTTTGGTCATATATGAGAAAGATTCTTGGAGAGAAGAAAAGTATGAGTTATAGCCATTGCCTTCAGACATGTTAACATACACCATTCCACTGTTAATTCATTCTGCTATATACTGTGTTGCAGAGAGGCTGTAGACTCCAACCAAATCAACCTTTTTTTACAGAAGCCCTATTGCAAAAATGCTCAGACAAAAATACATCAGCTTCCTACACACAACACCGTGACTTTGTTCAGACTCTACTATGTCTTCTTGTACATCACAGAGACCCTGAACAATGTAATCCCTATAGAAAGGAGACTATTATTTGACTGGCTGGCTTCTCAGGTTGAGGCTCCTCAATATTACTGCTCCAGAAAACTAATAGGATAACATTTCCTTCTCACTGGACTGCTGATAGTTTTGATTTCAACTATTATAACAACTTTAATCTGTTAACAATGAAAGGAATGGATAAAACACTGTAGTCTCTAAAAGCAAATAGTACCTCTAAAGAGTTAAAGAGGTTGTCCACTACTAGGTCAACCCCTTCTTAAATGAAATGTTCGACCCCGATAAAATAATAAAGCCTACTGTATACTCCACTCCGGTGTCGGGTACGTTACAACGGTGTTGGCTCTCACGGTCCCGTGTTGTGATGCAGTGGAATGACACGTGATGCCGGGCATTCAATCAGCGCTAGCGTCACTGTCTCCGCCTTCGGACAAACTGATCATGAAAAGGAAGTCTGGGCTGCAGCTGATCCCTGGCTTCCTTTTCAATAACAAAGCCTAACTCACCTCCCGTGCTGGCGCCGTTCCCCTGTGTCGGCACTCGCTCTCCCTGGAGCTGTGGTTCTGTGTTATGACACGTGACGCGGGTGCCCAATCAGCGCTCGCGTCACTGTCTCCACCTTCAGAGAAACTGAACATGAAAAGGAAGCCAGGGATCAGCTGCAGCCCAGACTTCTTCTTCATGTTCAGTTTGTCCGAGGGTGGAGACAGTGACGCCAGCGCTGATTGGGTGCTGGGCATCACATGTCAGTCCACCGCATCACAGCCCCGGGGCCGTGAGAGCCAACTCTGCCAGAACGTACATGGCACGGGAATGGAGTATATGGTAGGCTTTATTATTTTATCGGGTTGAACATTTAGTTTTAAGAAGGTAAAACAAAAAATGACTAGAAAATACACCAGTGCCCTTATAGATAGGGAAGAAGATTGAGGGTGCTAAAAAGCTTCAGATAGTGGAATCTGTGTGTGGGTTCCAATGCTGATGAAACAGAAAATAGCCTATATTTATGGACTCTGTTGCGCTAATAGCTTTGTATGTTAATCACTAATAGGATGCGTGAGTCACACATTAGGCGGTGTAGAGGATCATATATTAGTGCTGTAGGCTACGCAAGCTTTTGTTGTTTAGGCCCCTTTCACACATCAGTCTTTTACCGTCAGTCTCAATCCGGCAAACTTTGAAAAAAACGGATCCGGCGAATATTGCCGCTGGATCCATTTTTTTTCTCATAGACTTGTATTAGAGATGGATTGCGACGGATGGTCTCACGTTTCATCCGTCGGTCGCCGGATCCGTCGAAAATTGTTCATCCGGTGGCTGGAGAAAACGGACATTTTAACATTTTTTGTGTCTGTGGAAAAAACAGACAGCGACGGATCCATCGTCATCCGTTGTTTGCTAGAATGGAAGCCTATGGCACCGGATCCATCAAATGACGGAATCCGTCGCCGGATTCCGTTTTTTTAAACAGAGAATACTCCAATTTTATTAGGATCCAATTAGCTGGATCAGCTACTCGGATCCGGTGAAAGAACGGATCCATCGCATCAGTTTTTCACAATCTGCGACAGATCCGTTTTTTTCCACATTTGACGGATTGTGACTGATGGCAATAAAACGATGTGTGAAAGGGGCCTTTACTGTCATCAAAACTGCTCCACACTTTTGCTAGAAGAAACAGATTTCCAAAAGAAGGAGTGATAACCTATCTATTATGATAAAAATGGCTTTATATATAACTCATTGTTCATCGGTGTAAGTGCACATGGTTCAAATAGAGTGAGTAGTGTAAGACGTACTAATTTAGTGCCACCGATTGAATATACTTTTACACTGATTTAACTGTTAAGCTGGCACTGATGGTGCTGGTGAGTACCGAACACTTCACACTCCCGTAATAGGCTGGCACTGCAGGTGCTTGTGCTACTGCTAGTCAGAACCGATAAGCGGATGGTGGACTTTCGAATAGCGACAGTTGCGGCAGTGTGTCTGTCCTGTGTTTATTCCATTGGAGAAGGAGTTCAGGTCAACGCTGTAGAATTTTAACACTATCTATGGAGCAGCTTTTTTTATTTTTAATTACGGTATGTTCCGATAGGTAAAACCATAGAATTCAAAGAGGGTGTACTTAGTTTTTCTCATGAATGTATTTATACCATGCCGGTGCATCCCTATATAATTTAGATTTAGGACTACATAGAGACTGCTCTCTGGACAACACATTTCTGAAATACACAAAAATAATCATTCACGCTGGAGTGACGGAATTATATGAAGACAAAATACCCTTTGATTAGCATGAGGAAACTTATTCACAAGGGACGTTGTTTCATATTCCTGTACAACGAAACATGAAATTGACTGAGTTGATGTGAGACTTGTAAAATATTTCTGAGAATATCTTAGTAGCTGTTGGACGGAATATGTTAAAGGCACACAAAACCCAAAATATGCCGCCTATAAAACACAGAGCACTTACAAACATTTATGCAAAAGTCTCTGTAGGACTTCTCGGACCTGGAGATATTTGGTATTTGTAAGAACATTACAGACATCCTATGAACAGTATGAAATAGCTGCATATATACAGGCATAATATGGGGACTGGTCCAAAGCCACTGGGACCCTGGAGATGCTAATGGAGTTCCAACTTTTGGTAGAGAGGATGCAATGAGCTCAAAGTTACTCTTGAATATATTGAAAAATACAGAAACAGCTGAGTGCAGAAGGTTCTCTGGGGAGAAGTGCCATCATGTACATAGTCACACTCCATTAAATACAACTTAGAATATGGATAAAGTCAAAACACATTGACACAACTGTATCTCACAATAGAGAGAGACTACTCCTCTCTAAGAGCCACCTTGTCATTTCAGTACTCGGGTTGGGAGTCTTACTTAGAAAATCCCTAAAGATTAACATGCCATAAAAGTTTCTTGGAAAACCCTATTCCTTCTTCAGCTTTCTGAGTGTAGGAGTAAAACATCACTGATGAATCAGAATTTACAAGCTTTGTTTTCAGACCTTAACTATGGAGAAACATAGGCATATTTAAAGGGGTTTTCTGGGGATATAGAACATTGGCCCTGAAGTAGGGAATGTTATAATAAAAACAAATATGAATTACTTAACCCTTCAATCCTCTTCCACTTCAGTGCTTCTGCTTGTGGTCCGCGGTGGTACCAAAAGTGATTAAGTCTGGTCTATCAGCCCAGAATCTCTGGCCTTCTTGGTCACTTGGTGTACATGCAAACGTCACGACAGAGGTGACTGATGAATGGGACATAGTCACTTTCTGGGACCATTGTAACATAACATTATGTATCCGTACTCCAACAGAGTTTTGTATATCCAAAATATCACAAAACATCATATTCTCACAATAGAAACAACTTCTCAACTGAGGTTCGGTTCTATATCTGCTTATGCCTACCCTGTGTTACAGTTCATCGTGACCTTTATGTGGACACGGTGAACTGCGGGACCGCTAAATATTCAAGGTGTTGCTATATCATTTATCACGAGATGGAGAAAACGATAAACTGTGGAGAGGTGGCAACATATGATCACTATTCATACAAGTCAATGGGATGTCTGAAAATAATCATCAGCTCATGAATTGTGTCCAGAAGTAGAGTCCTCTCCTGCCTAGACGTGCGGAGAATTCTCTCCAGGATGCATGTCTTTAATGATGGACGGTCAACAAGTGCAACCTCTAGAAGTTCACGGTCAAGGTAGGAGCTCCATGTAGTTTACTATTAGCCCTAGGAGTCTATGACATATTTACAGCTCTGGTCTAAGGGAACATGAAACAGTAAATCTTGACCTACTTCATGATGCTACTACACCTTATCGTCCGCTCATACACAGCAGCCCCAGTCAGGCTCAGGTACACATTCAAGATTGTTGCTCCACATTCCTGACTACATATGCTTGGAAGAATACATTATTACAAACGATGGTTTTTGGATTATACTACCATGAGCAAAGTCAACCAGAGAGCGTGCACATTGTGTCATGACAGGTGACATGCTTTGCCAATGACACATATAAAGAAATTAGTCAACAAGAAACAGAAATGTTAAGTATTTAGCACACAACGTAAAACTTACCCTAGTGTTGTCATGGTCACAATGGTGTACCAAAACGCCGCGGGTATACTAGTGAATTTGCTGTTTAGGGAGCCCTTCTCCGCATAAAACATTACGGTGGCAAAGATGATGATGGCCATAGTAAGGGAGAATAGCAGAAAGCCCAATTCCGAGGCACAGCTCTTAAGAGTATAACCCAAGATCCGCAGGCCTTGCGAGTGGCGGGAAAACTTAAAGATCCGAAATACCCGGAACACCCTCAGTGTTACAAAAGCACCACTCACGTCTTCGTTGTTTGTCATGACCAGACCTATGTAATAGGGCATGATGGCCACCACATCAATGATGCTCATGACACTTCGTACAAACCGGTATCGACTGGGCGCAGCCACCAACCGCAGCAAGTACTCCACAGTGAAAATCATGACACACGCTGTATCCAGACAGAAAAAGGCCACCACGTAACGCTCACCACACGGTAACTCCCGCACGGATCCCGGCATTGTACCACACGGCACAGTCTCCACCACATTGGCGATGACGGACACTGCAATGAAAAAACCAGTTACATAGTAGAATACTAAAGCGAGCGTACTGGTGTGTGGGTTCTCGAACGCTCGCCACATCTTCTGCCTTGCCGACATGGGGGGCAGGGGACCCTCCATTGTGCTATCGGATTCAGCATCGTCCAATAATCTCTCAGCATTCTCCCTTCTCCGATCCTTATATTCCTCGTAACAGCAGTCCCCGACAATCTCCGGGATGATTCCAAAAAATGCCAGTTCTTCATCGTATGCCGCAATACACTCATGGCGCGGGTAGTGAAGTTTACCTGTGCGGTAAAAGTTGAGAATGTTGCGGAAAATGTCCGGGTCCCTATCAAAGAAATATTCTCCTGTATCCTGATTAAAGAAGAAGTCTTTCTCCGTGCTGCCGAGGAGAGTATCCGGGTAGCGCTCTAGCGTGTTCCTCCATGTCTGGAAGCGGGTACCGCTGACGTTTAATACAATTAAGGAGTCCTGAGACCTTCGTTTTTCTCCTCGAGGTGGAGGTGGCATACGGCCTGAAGCTACCGGCATCCAGCCGATGGCCGCTGCCCGGGCGAAGGGTAGCCATGCTGCCACCCCAGCTGCCATGGTGGTGGTGTAGGCTTAGGTTTCGGATGGTACAGTAGGCTCTCTGTTTAGGAGGAGTTCTTCTTATAGGGTGCGATACCAGACAGTGCAGCAATCTCCATCCACATGTGTCTCAGCTGCGGCGTTCAGTCTATGCCCAGGGCTGGCTACCATGTGGAAGGGGCACAGGAGGGCACAGGTATGCAGCCTCTGCCAGGGACTGGCACACAACACACATACATGCAGTGGCATGGCTGACTTCTGCAGAGCCCACGCTGGGTGCCATGGCCAGCCTGGAAGCCTGGGAGGCAGCTGCTACCATGTCGTGCCCAGGTGCCGCACGCGTGGTCTGTGATGGACCGGCTCCAGCTCGTACCTGGACGGGACTCACCAGTCACCACAGCCCGACCGCCGGCAGCAACAAGTCGGCACAATCCCGGAGCGTGCACCGCGCTCCCAGCTCTCCGGGGCCGGCACGTCTCTGCTCACACCGGGCGGCAGTCCATCTCAGCAGCACGGGAAGCCCTCCCCCTACCGCCGGAGCCCAGACATGTGCGGTCCCCGCCGGACAGGTGTGTGTGCGGACATGCGGCTAGCGGGAGCGGAACGCCGGCATTCCGCAGCGTCCGTGCAGCAGCAAGACTGAAGGATGCGACATTATCGCTATATGGCGCACAGCAGCGTGGAACAACATAGACGAAACGGCTCTGCTTCACCGAAGAGTTGCACTGAAGTTGCAAAAAGTCCAATAGACGAAGAATATCGACCCGAGGAGACAAATCCGGGAGTCAGGCGCAGTGTGCAGTGCTGCTGGATGCCACAGGATAGATAACGTCCCCCTCAGGAGCACCCATTCTGACAGATCGCCGAAGACACGGGAAATCCCGCCATCTCACCGCTAGATGGCGCACGAAGTCAGATGACGGCGCTACATGAGGAGCCAGGTGGCATCACACAGCAGAGCTGAGGCGGCGCCTGCAGGAAGGAGTCCTCTTACCGCTGCACGCGGAGCCACTTCTGTTCTCTCCCTCAAAGACCGCAACACAAGTAGTATAAGTAATTCTAGCTTAAAGGGATTGTCCACACCTGTGGTCTGTTAAAACGCAGTCAAGCGAAGCGTGGTGAAAAATAAAAAATACAGCATACTTACCCAGCAATCTTACCCACCTGTCCCTGCCCATCGGTCTCTGGGCTTAGGATTGCTAGGTGACTATCCTACCCGCAGAGGATGGCTAGGTGAATATCTTAGGCTACTTTCACACTAGCGTCGTACGTCGCACGTCGCAATGCGTCGTTTTGGTGAAAAAAACACATCCTGCAAAGTTGGCTGCAGAATGCGTTTTTTCCCCATAGACTAACATTAGCAACGCATTGCCACACGTCGCAACCGTCGTGCGACTGTTGCGTCGTGTTGTGGCGGACCGTCGGAACAAAAAAAGTTACATGTAACGTTTTTTTGTGCGCCGTGTCCGCCATTTCCGACCGCGCATGCGCGGCCGGAACTCCGCCCCCTCCTCCCCGCAACTCACAATGGGGCAGCGGATGCGTTGTAATAATGCATCCGCTGCCCCGTTGTGCTGCGTTGTCACAGCATGCGTCGGTACGTCGGCCCGATGCACTGCAACGGGCCGACGCCGATGCTAGTGTGAAAGTAGCCTTTGGCCTCTTTCACACTTCCGTCTTTTCAGATCCGTTGCAATGCGTCGTTTTGGGGAAAAAAACGTATCCTGCAAATGTGTCCGCAGGATCCGTTTTTCCCATAGACTTGTATTAGCGATGGATCGCGACGGATGGCCACACGTCGCATCCGTCGTGCGACGGATCCGTCGTGTTTTAGCGGACCATCGTCTGGAAAAAACGTTCAATGTAACGTTTTTTGTCTGCGTCGTGACACGTCGTATGACGGAATCCAGCGCTGGAATCCATTTTTTTACACTGACCATGCTCAGAATCAGGAATTTGTAGCCAATTGGCCAGACAGGCCCCAAATCTATATAAAGCTGGCCTGGGGCGTCACCCCCAAATGTGCCAGCAAGACTCCTGCCAGCCTGAAGACAGCCAGCCAGTCAATATATTGGTTTCCCTATTTTCCAGTAGCCAATCACATTTGGGAGACTCCCATTTTTAGGAATGGAAAATGGATCCGTCAAAACAACGGATGAAACGGATGGTAAAAATGGACAAAACGGATGCAACGGATCCAGTTTCTCGACGGAACTGTCTAGCAGATCCGTCGAAATACTGGATGCGTTGTATTCGTTTTTCACTATTTTTGACGCATCCGTCGATACGTCACGCCGACGCATTGTGACGGATTCAAAAGAGCGGAAGTGTGAAAGAGGCCTTACCCGCAGAGGATCGCTAGGTGAATATTACCCGCAGAGAATTTCTAGTTGAACATCTTACCTGCAGAGGATCGCTAGGTGAACATCTTAGGCTACTAATACACTTGCGTTGTTTGCTGTATGTTGCAATGCGTCATTTTTTAGAAAAAAAACGCATCCTGCAAATGTGCCCGCAGGATGCGTTCTTTCTCCATTGACTTGCATTAGCGACGCATTGCCACACGTTGCATCCGTCGTGCGACAGATGCGTCGTGTTTTGGTGGACAGTCGGCACAAAAAAACGTTACATGTAACGTTTTTTTGTGCGTCGAGTCTGCCCCCTCCTCCCCGGACCTTACAATGGGGCAGCGGATGTGTTGTAAAACTGCATCCGCTGCCCCCATTGATCTTTTTTTCCACAGTTTGCGTCGGTACGTTGGGCTGACACATGGCGACGGCCCTGTACCGACGCTAGTGTGAAAGTAGCCTTACCTGTAGAAGATCGCTAGGTGAACATCTTACCCACAGAGGATCGCTAGGTGAATATCTTACCTGCAGAGGATGGCTAGGTGAATATCTTACCTGCAGAGGATCACTAGGTGAATATCTTACCTGCAGAGGATCGCTAGGTGAATATCTTACCTGCAGAGGATGACTAGGTGAATATCTTACCTGCAGAGGATGGCTAGGTGAATATCTTACCCGCAGAGGATCACTAGGTGAATATCTTACCCGCAGAGGATCGCTAGGTGAATATCTTACCTGCAGAGGATGACTAGGTGAATATCTTACCTGCAGAGGATGACTAGGTGAATATCTTACCTGCAGAGGATGGCTAGGTGAATATCTTACCCGCAGAGGATCACTAGGTGAATATCTTACCTGCAGAGGATGGCTAGGTGAATATCTTACCTGCAGAGGATGACTAGGTGAATATCTTACCTGCAGAGGATGGCTAGGTGAATATCTTACCCGCAGAGGATCACTAGGTGAATATCTTACCTGCAGAGGATTGCTAGGTGAATATCTTACCTGCAGAGGATTGGTAGGTGAATATCTTACCTGCAGAGGATGGCTAGGTGAATATCTTACCTGCAGAGGATCACTAGGGGAATATCTTACCCGCCGAGGATCACTAGGTTAATATCTTACCCGCAGAGGATTGCTAGGTTAATATCTTACCCGCAGAGGATCGCTAGGTGAATATCTTACCCGCAGAGGATCAATAGGTGAATATCTTACCCGCAGAGGATGTCTAGTCGAATATCTTATCTGCAGAGGATGGCTAGGCGAATATCTTACCTGTAGAGGATGGCTAGGTGAATATCTTACCTGCAGAGGATGGCTAGGTGAATATCTTACCCGCAGAGGATCACTAGGTGAATATCTTACCCGCAGAGGATCGCTAGGTGAATATCTTACCTGCAGAGGATGACTAGGTGAATATCTTACCTGCAGAGGATGACTAGGTGAATATCTTACCTGCAGAGGATGGCTAGGTGAATATCTTACCCGCAGAGGATCACTAGGTGAATATCTTACCTGCAGAGGATGGCTAGGTGAATATCTTACCTGCAGAGGATGACTAGGTGAATATCTTACCTGCAGAGGATGGCTAGGTGAATATCTTACCCGCAGAGGATCACTAGGTGAATATCTTACCTGCAGAGGATTGCTAGGTGAATATCTTACCTGCAGAAGATTGGTAGGTGAATATCTTACCTGCAGAGGATGGCTAGGTGAATATCTTACCTGCAGAGGATCACTAGGGGAATATCTTACCCGCCGAGGATCACTAGGTTAATATCTTACCCGCAGAGGATTGCTAGGTTAATATCTTACCCGCAGAGGATCAATAGGTGAATATCTTACCCGCAGAGGATCAATAGGTGAATATCTTACCCGCAGAGGATGTCTAGTCGAATATCTTATCTGCAGAGGATCACTAGGCGAATATCTTACCTGTAGAGGATGGCTAGGTGAATATCTTAGATGAATAAAACTTGGCACTCAACGTGAGAAGAAAAGCTTCTTATTTTATTGATGCATCTAGTCTCTCCTGGCTGCTGGCCACATTGCTCTCCTTGGATCCAGACCTACAGCGCCGTTATCCCCTCTAGGCTCTGCTCCTAACCGTGGCGCTCCCTCCACATATCAGTGTACTCCGATCCTTCAGCAGACACTTGCCGCAGTATTTCTCTCCTCTCTGATGCTCATCGATACTATTTAGCTTCCACATCCAGTCATTGTCAAAGAAACACTCTGACGAAGGTCCAGTGTAGACCGAAAACGTTTAGCAGTTTTGTTTGTCTGGATGCATCAATAAAATAAGAAGCTTTTCTTCTCACGTTGAGTGCCAAGTTTTATTCATCTATATTCTACGGGGTGGACACCCTACTTGAGCACCTCCAATCCCCATATCTATTGAGTGCCGTGTTCTCCAATAGTAGGTGAATATCTTACCCGCAGCGGATCGCTAGGGGAATTTCTTACCTCTGAAGGATGGCTAGGTGAATATCTTACCTGGAGATGATCGCTAGGTGAGCATCTTACCTGCAGAGGATCGCTAGGTGAACATCTAACCTGCAGAGAATGGCTAGGTGAACATCTTACCTGCAGAGGATCGCTAAGGGAACATCTTACCTGCAGAGGATCACTAGGTGAACATCTTACCTGCAGAGAATGGCTAGGCGAATATCTTACCTGCAGAGGATGCAGTGGCGTAGGAAGGAAGGCATGATTGGAGACACGGGGCAGGATTGGATCATGGGGCAGGATGGATACGATGGAGGCTGGTGGGGCAGGATGGGGAGATCATATGGGGTAGAATGGATACTCATGAGGGCAGGATGCGAGAACATATGGCTGGAGCCAGGAATGAGATAAACGGGGCCAGGGTGGGGAATAGTGTTACCATAGGGGATAATTAAGGGATATTATTACTGCAGTGATGTATTTATTTTATTTTTTGAGTATACTGTTTTAAATGGGGGGGCGGTCCTGTTACTGTGTAGAGTGACACTATATCACCTTTTTTTCTTCATGTGATGTAATGTAGAAGTTGTGAAAAATTAAGTAATGTGTTCTGCAAGCGGAGCTCGAGATAACTGTGTTATTTCCTGCAGAAACGAGTCCTGGCTGGAAGGAATGATGGCGGTCTGTGCTGGATGAAAGATGAAGGACTTCACCTAGAGACGTCACTGGTGAGTCAGTGTTACCTATACACTGACACTATACACTGTATACTATATACAGAGCTCCTGTGTATAATGTCACCAGTGATCTCTGTATTACCTCTACACAGACACTGCATACTAAGTACAGATCTCCTGTGAATACTGGCACTTATGGTGATAGTATTGTGGTTTTTTTTTATTACTGATCAGTATTGTAGTATTCAGTCACTATGTGGTGGTAATATGTGGTCTGGAAATGGTGTTGTGGTATTTGTCCCTTGTATGTAGTATTATTCGGTCACTATGTGGCCTGGTCATGATGTGGTGGTATTAAGTCACAGGTGTGGCATGTGGGGGTGACACCATTAGGCCCAGTTTAAGTTCTACAAAACAGGAAAACCATTTTTGGTAACCTTTGTGTGTATTGAGCCGGGGGGGGGGGGGGGGGCGCCAAACTCGGGAACAGCCCCGGGCGGCAAAAGCTCTAGCTACGCCTCTGAGAGGATGGCTAGGCGAATGTCTTACCTGCAGAGGATGGCTAGGCGAATATCTTACCTGAAGAGAATGGCTAGGCGAACATCTTACCTGCAGAGGATGGCTAGGTGAACATCTTACCTGCAGAGGATCACTAGGTGAACATCTTACCTGCAGAGAATGGCTAGGCGAATATCTTACCTGCAGAGGATGGCTAGGTGAATATCTTACCTGAAAAGGATGGCTAGGTGAATATCTTACCTGAAGAGGATGGCTAGGTGAATATCTTACCTGCAGAGGATGGCTAGGTGAAATCTTACCTCTAGAGGATGGCTAGGTGAAATCTTACCTCTAGAGGATTGCTAGGTGAACATCTTACCTGCAGAGGATTGCTAGGTGAATATCTTACCCGCAGAGGATCGATAGGTGAATATTTTACCCGCAGAGGATGGCTAGGTGAACATCTTACCTGCAGAGGATCGCTAGGTGAACATCTTACCTGCAGAGGATCGCTAGGTGAACATCTTACCTGCAGAGGATCGCTAAGGGAATATCTTACTTGCAGAGGATTGATAGGTGAACAACATCTTACCTGCAGAGGATCACTACGTGAACATCTTACCTGCAGAGAATGGCTAGGAGAATATCTTACCTGCAGAGGATGGCTAGGCGAATATCTTACCTGAAGAGGATGGCTAGGCAAATATCTTACCCGCAGAGGATGGCTAGGCGAATATCTTACCTGCAGAGGATCGCTAGGGGAATATCTTACCTCTAGAGGATGGCTAGGGGAATATCTTACCACTAGAGGATGGCTAGGTGAATATCTTACCCGCAGAGGATCGCTAGGGGAATATCTCACCTTTAGAGGATGGCTAGGTGAATATCTTTCCCACACAGGATGGCTAGGTGAACATCTTACCTGCAGAGGATCGCTAGGTGAACATCTTACCTGCAGAGAATGACTAGGTGAACATCTTACCTGCAGAGGATCGCTAAGGGAACATCTTACCTGCAGAGGATCGCTAGGTGAACATCTTACTTGCAGAGAATAGCTAGGCAAATATCTTACCTGAAAAGGATGGCTAGGCGAATATCTTACCTGAAGAAGATGGCTAGGCAAATATCTTACCCGCAGAGGATGGCTAGGTGCATATCTTACAGTACCTGCAGAGCATGGCTAGGTGAATATTTTACCTCTAGAGGATGGCTAGGTGAATATCTTACCACTAGAGGATGGCTAGGTGAATATCTTACCTGCAGAGGATCGTTAGGTGAATATCTTACCTGCAGAGGATCGCTAGGTGAATATCTTACCTGCAGAGGATCGTTAGGTGAATATCTTACCTGCAGAGGATCGCTATGTGAACATCTTACCTGCAGAGGATCGCTAGGTGAACATCTTACCTGCAGAGACTGACTAGGTGAACATCTTACCTGCAGAGGATCACTAAGGGAACTTCTTCCCTGCAGAGGATTGATAGGTGAACATCTTACCTGCAGAGAATGGCTAGGCGAATATCTTACCTGAAGAGGATGGCTAGGCAATTATCTTACCCGCAGAGGATGGCTAGTCGAATATCTTACCTGCAGAGGATGGCTAGGTGAATATCTTACCTCTAGAGGATGGCTAGGTGAATATCTTACCTGCAGAGGATGGCTAGGCGAATATCTTACCTGCAGAGGATCGCTAGGGGAATATCTTACCTCTAGAGGATGGCTAGGGGAATATCTTACCACTAGAGGATGGCTAGGTGAATATCTTACCCGCAGAGGATCGCTAGGGGAATATCTCACCTTTAGAGGATGGCTAGGTGAATATCTTTCCCACACAGGATGGCTAGGTGAACATCTTACCTGCAGAGGATCGCTAGGTGAACATCTTACCTGCAGAGAATAACTAGGTGAACATCTTACCTGCAGAGGATCGCTAAGGGAACATCTTACCTGCAGAGGATCGCTAGGTGAACATCTTACCTGCAGAGAATGGCTAGGCAAATATCTTACCTGAAAAGGATGGCTAGGCGAATATCTTACCTGAAGAAGATGGCTAGGCAAATATCTTACCCGCAGAGGATGGCTAGGTGAATATCTTACAGTACCTGCAGAGCATGGCTAGGTGAATATTTTACCTCTAGAGGATGGCTAGGTGAATATCTTACCACTAGAGGATGGCTAGGTGAATATCTTACCACTAGAGGATGGCTAGGTGAATATCTTACCTCTAGAGGATGGCTAGGTGAATATCTTACCACTAGAGGATGGCTAGGTGAATATCTTACCTGCAGAGGATCGTTAGGTGAATATCTTACCTGCAGAGGATCGCTATGTGAACATCTTACCTGCAGAGGATCGCTAGGTGAATATCTTACCTGCAGAGACTGACTAGGTGAACATCTTACCTGCAGAGGATCACTAAGGGAACTTCTTCACTGCAGAGGATTGATAGGTGAACATCTTACCTGCAAAGGATCGCTAGGTGAACATCTTACCTGCAGAGAATGACTAGGTGAACATCTTACCTGCAGAGGATCGCTAAGGGAACATCTTACCTGCAGAGAATGGCTAGGCGAATATCTTACCTGCAGAGAATGGCTAGGCGAATATCTTACCTGAAGAGGATGGCTAGGCAAATATCTTACCCGCAGAGGATGGCTAGTCGAATATCTTACCTGCAGAGGATGGCTAGGTGAATATCTTACCTCTAGAGGATGGCTAGGTGAATATCTTACCCGCAGAGGATCACTAGGGGAATATCTTACCTCTAGAGGATGGCTTGGGGAATATCTTACCTCTAGAGGATGGCTAGGTTAATATCTTACCACTAGAGGATTTCTAGGTGAATATCTTACCCGCAGAGGAATGCTAGGGGAATATCTTACCTTTAGAGGATGGCTAGGTGAATATCTTTCCCGCACAGGATGGTTAGGTGAACATCTTACCTGCAGAGGATCGTTAGGTGAATATCCTACCTGCAGAGGATCGCTAGGTGAACATCGTACCTGCAGAGAATGGCTAGGTGAACATCTTACCTGCAGAGGATCATTAGGTGAATATCTTACCTGCAGAGGATCGCTAGGTGAACATCTTACCTGCAGAGAATGGCTAAGGGAACATCCTACCTGCAGAGGATTGCTAGGTGAACATCTTACCTGCAGAGGATCGTTAGGTGAATATCTTACGCACAGAGGTATTTTTTTTAAATCATAAAATAAACAAAAAGGTGAAGAAAATAAAAAACAATAAATAGGTACATTCATGCCAAAAAAACACATATTTGGCATTGCTGTTTCCAGAACAACCTGACCCATTAGGCTGCTGTCACACTAGCAGTATTTGGTCAGTATTTTACATCAGTATTTGTAAGCCAAAACCAGGAGTGGAACAAATAGAGGAAAAGTAGAATAGAAACATATGCACAACTTCTGTATTTATCACCCACTCCTGGTTTTGGCTTACAAATACTGATGTAAAATACTGTCCAAATACTGCTAGTGTGACGGTAGCATTAGACTGGCACACTGTTTAATCGCTTCAGTAAACACCACAAAAACATAGTAGCAAAAACACTATGCTTTTTCATCATACCGCCAAAAAAGTGGAAAAGAACGCAATCAATAGTCAAATGTAAATAAAAATAGTATCTCTGAAAATGGCATCTTGTCTCTCTTAAATAACAAGCTGCCATAAAGCTCGATCAGTGTAAAAATAAAAAAGTTATAGCTCTCAGAATAAAACAATTCAAAAACAATTCTTTTTTTCTGTAAAAGTTTTTATTGTGTAAAACCATCAAAACATTAAAAAAAATAAATGTGGTATCACTGTAATTATACTGAAAAAAATGTATTTTGCCAAAAAAGCATCTTTTAGTTTGTGACAGTAGCCAAACATAAAAAAAAAAATTAATCTTTTATTGCCATAATTGCACCGACTTGAAGATTAAATCCATCTAATCACTTATACAATGCAAGAAATGGCGTAAAAAATAAATTATAACAATTTTTCACCTGCTGTAAATTTGTTCATTCCGCCTCCCAAAGATCGCTGTATGGCTCAGCTCTCATTTATCCTGCACTCTACGCTGAGTGCTGAGTAATGTAAATCTCTGAAATACGTGATTCAGACGAACCCCTGATGGAAGGTTCCCTATAATGAGGCACATGGAGGTACTGTAGACGCTGTCTGGCCTATGATCCATTGGTGTCCGTTTTTCTAAATGTGCCTAAAAGCGCGATCTGCCTTAGTTTTGTGGACTTCTGAAAAGAAGTACACCACTGAATAGAGGCCAGACGGCATCCAGAGTATCTCTGCTGCCTAATTATAGTGAATAGACCCATCAGTATTATATATGAATCATGTGGAGAATTAGATGGAAATTGTGATATAAGTGATCAGCGTAGAGCTCTGGATAAATGTGATCCCAAATGTTATCATTATGTGAAATGTTCCCAATAAAATCTTCAACTCAATCCACAAAAAAAGCCCCCATGTCAGGTCTATCATCTGTCAATGTAAATGGGGGGGGGGGGGGGGGGGAGGGCTGCCTCGTTACTGGTAGTTCAAAGGCTCTCTGGAAAAGAGCTATGGTGCCCCACCCCCAAAAGACATCCAGTGAATTCTGCACTCCCATATCCAAATGCTCCCCTCCTTTCTGAGCCCAATAGTGTACCCAAACCATATTTAACATCCAGATGTTTGGCATTTCTGTAGCAATGATAGCCCACTCAATTTATGTGGTGCATGTCTTCAGAAGCATGAGCTGGGCATAATATATGGGCAGTACAATGTACAGGGCACTAGAGTATACTGGGCACTACACTGTAAGATTTGAAACTTTCACTCAGAACATACACTGCTGCTTGTTTATGGAAAACACCCATGAAGTAAAGTCATCACTTAACCTGTAGAGATATTCCTATAGGGGTGTAATTAAAAAAATGGGGTCACTTGAGTGGGGATTCTGCTCTTCTGGCACTTAGGGGCTCTTTATATGAAGTCTGCAAAGTATTCTACAATAATTTGGTCTCCAAGAATCAAATGGTGCTTCTTCCCACCCCAAGCGTCGCAGTTTGGCTAAGGCCTCTTTCACACTTCCGCCTTCATTTTCATAATGCGTCGTTTTGTGGAAAAAATGGATCCTGCGAATTTGCCCGCAGGATGCGTTTTTTTTCTCATAGACTTGTATTAGCGACGGATCATGACACATTGCCACACGTTTCATCCGTCGTGCACTGGATGCGTCAGAATTTGTTGACACGTCGTCTGGAAAATACGTTCAATCAAATGTTTTTTTCTGTGTCTGAAAAACGTGCCACAACGGATCCTGCGGCATGCGTTGTTGGCTAGAATGGGAGCCTATGGAAGCAGGATCCATCGTGGTACATCACATGAAGAAATCCACTGCTGGATTCCGTTTTTTTACACTGAGCATGCTCCAAATCAGTATTTATTAGCCAATTGGCCAGATAGCCCCAAATCTATATAAACTTGCCATGTAGCTTCATTCCTCAATGTGCCAGCAAGAAGCATACAAGCAAGAAGCCTGCCAGCAACCTGCCTGATGGATAGATGTATAGATGGTCACAATATCTGCTATAGGGGGGCATGGTTTGCAGGGGACAGGAGCGGACTTGCTTCTGCATAGCTCCTGATAAATCCCTATTTTCAGCTACTTCAGCTTACTTATTTTGGGTATATTTGGTCCTAAAACCTGTAAGAATATGCCTGGACTGAGAAATAATAAGATAAAAGATGACACATCAAAAAAATTTCCTTTGCCGAGACGGAGAGGTACCGGAGGGAAGCCTTATGGAGGCCTGCGTTCCCCTGAGGTAAAAGTGACTGGACATTTACCTCATAAATTGGATCACTGCCAAAACCCAAAGGTATCAAAGCCTTATAGATCTAAGAAGACCTGTTGGACATCTGTAATAAAGACTCCTGCCATAAGGGGAAGGGAGTGCTGCAAAGCAGCGAAGCCTGTCAAAGGAATTCCATTCTGACAGGATAATGAGAGAATCCTCAGAGACTCATCATATACAGCAGGTCCCAGAGGGGAAGGTTATCTTGTTTACACAAAATGAAGGAAAACAGAGAAAGGTTCTCAGGAATGACACTTCTCGCCAACCATCTGATAAGATAAGCAGAATATATAAGTATATTCAGAGTATATAAGGGGACAATACAAATATCTCGCTGAGGATCTGTTTATACCAAGGAAGGTGACGGGCACAAGGGGGCATTCTTTGCGTCTGGAGGAGAGAAGGTTTTTCCACCAACATAGAAGAGGATTCTTTACTGTTAGGGCAGTGAGAATCTGGAATTGCTTGCCTGAGGAGGTGGTGATGGCGAACTCAGTCGAGGGGTTCAAGAGAGGCCTGGATGTCTTCCTGGAGCAGAACAATATTGTATCATACAATTATTAGGTTCTGTAGAAGGACGTAGATCTGGGTATTTATTATAATGGAATATAGGCTGAACTGGATGGACAAATGTCTTTTTTCGGCCTTACTAACTATGTTACTATGTTACTAATACCAATACTTAAATCCAAAATTCCTCATCAACCACCTAATATATTGAGTTATAACACTACTAAAGGACACATGACTAAACTACAGTTAAATGGGGCCAAACGTCTACCTAATGGTAATGTTGTAAATTTGCACCTTGGTTATTTACCAGGAGAAGATACCCTTTCTAATTCCATACATATTACCAGAGACTACAATTTGGAGAATATTAACCCCTTTACCCCCAAGGGTGGTTTGCACGTTAATGACCAGGCCAATTTTTACAATTCTGACCACTGTCCCTTTATGAGGTTATAACTCCGAAACGCTTCAACGGATCCTGGTGATTCTGACACTGTTTTCTCGTGACATATTGTACTTCATGATAGTGGTAAAATTTCTTTGATAGTACCTGCGTTTATTTGTGAAAAAAACGGAAATTTGGCGAAAATTTTGAAAATTTCGCAATTTTCAAACTTTGAATTTTTATGCAATTAAATCACAGAGATATGTCACACAAAATACTTAAAAAGTAACATTTCCCACATGTCTCCTTTACATCAGCATAATTTTGGAACCAATTTTTTTTTTTGTTAGGGAGTTATAAGGGTTAAAAGTTGACCAGCAATTTCTCATTTTTACAACACCATTTTTTTTTAGGGACCACGTCTCATTTGAAGTCATTTTGAGGGGTCTATATGATAGAAAATGCCCAAGTGTGACACCATTCTAAAAACTGCACCCCTCAAGGTGCTCAAAACCACATTCAAGAAGTTTATTAACCCTTCAGGTGTTTAATAGGAATTTTTGGAATGTTTAAATAAAAATGAACATTTAACTTTTTTACACAAAAAATTTACTTCAGCTCCAATTTGTTTTATTTTACCAAGGGTAACAGGAGAAATTGGACCCAAAAAGTTGTTGTCCAATTTGTCCTGAGTACGCTGATACCCCATATGTGGCAGTAAACCACTGTTTGGGCGCATGGGAGAGCTCGGAAGGGAAGGAGCGCTATTTGACTTTTCAATGCAAAATTGACAGGAATTGAGATGGGACGCCATGTTGCGTTTGGAGAGCCACTGATGTGCCTAAACATTGAAACCCCCCACAAGTGACACCATTTTGGAAAGTAGACCCCCTAAGGAACTTATCTGGATGTGTGGTGAGCACTTTGACCCACCAAGTGCTTCACAGAAGTTTATAATGCAGAACCGTAAAAATAAAAAATCATATTTTTTCACAAAAATTATATTTTTGCCCCCAATTTTTTATTTTTCCAAGGGTAAGAGAAGAAATTGGACCTCAAAAGTTGTTGTCCAATTTGTCCTGAGTACGCTGATACCCCATATGTGGCAGTAAACCACTGTTTGGGCGCATGGGAGAGCTCGGAAGGGAAGGAGCGCAGTTTGACTTTTCAATGCAAAATTGACAGAAATTGAGATGGGACGCCATGTTGCGTTTGGAGAGCCACTGATGTGCCTAAACATTGAAACCCCCCACAAGTGACACCATTTTGGAAAGTAGACCCCCTAAGGAACTTATCTAGAGGTGTGGTGAGCACTTTGACCCACCAAGTGCTTCACAGAAGTTTATAATGCAGAACCGTAAAAATAAAAAATCATATTTTTTCACAAAAATTATATTTTTGCCCCCAATTTTTTATTTTTCCAAGGGTAAGAGAAGAAATTGGACCTCAAAAGTTGTTGTCCAATTTGTCCCGAGTACGCTGATACCCCATATGTGGCAGTAAACCACTGTTTGGGCGCATGGGAGAGCTCGGAAGGGAAGGAGCGCCGTTTGACTTTTCAATGCAAAATTGACAGGAATTGAGATGGGACGCCATGTTGCGTTTGGAGAGCCACTGATGTGCCTAAACATTGAAACCCCCCACAAGTGACACCATTTTGGAAAGTAGACCCCCTAAGGAACTTATCTGGATGTGTGGTGAGCACTTTGACCCACCAAGGGCTTCACAGAAGGTTATAATGCAGACCCCATATGTGGGGGGGAACCACCGTTTGGGCGCATGGGAGGGTTCGGAAGGGAAGGAGCGCCATTTGGAATGCAGACTTAGATGGAATGGTCTGCAGGCGTCACATTGCGTTTGCAGAGCCCCTAATGTACCTAAACAGTAGAAACCCCCCACAAGTGACACCATTTTGGAAAGTAGACCCCCTAAGGAACTCATCTTGATGTGTTGTGAGAGCTTTGAACCCCCAAGTATTTCACTACAGTTTATAACGCAGAGCCATGCAAATAAAAAATATATTTTTTTCCACAAAAATTATATTTTAGCCCCCAGTTTTGTATTTTTCCAAGGTTAGCAGGAGAAATTGGACCCTAAATGTTGTTGTCCAATTTGTCCTGAGTACACTGATACCCGATATGTGGGGGGGAACCACCGTTTGGGCGCATGGGAGGGCTCGGAAGGGAAGGAGCATCATTTGGAATGCAGACTTAGATGGATTGGTCTGCAGGCGTCACATTGCGTTTGCAGAGCCCCTAATGTACCTAAACAGTAGAAACCCCCCACAAGTGACCCCATAATGGAAACTAGACCCCTCAATGAACTTATCTAGATGTGTTGTGAGAACTTTGAACCCCCAAGTGTTTCACTACAGTTTATAACGCAGAGCCGTGAAAATAAAAAATCTTTTTGTTTTCCCACAAAAATTATTTTTTAGCCCCCAGTTTTGTATTTTCCCAAGGGTAACAGGAGAAATTGGTCCACAAAAGTTGTTGTCCAATTTGTCCTGAGTACGATGATACCCCATATGTTGGGGTAAACCCCTGTTTGGGCACACAGGAGAGCTCGGAAAGGAAGGAGCACTGTTTTACTTTTTCAACGCAGAATTGGCTGGAATTGAGATCGGACGCCATGTCGTGTTTGGAGAGCCCCTGATGTGCCGAAACAGTGGAAACCCCCCAATTATAACTGAAACCCTAATCTAAACACACCCCTAACCCTAATTCCAACGGTAACCCTAACCACACCTCTAACCCTGACACACCCCTAACCCTAATCCCAACCCTATTCCCAACTGTAAATGTAATCTAAACCCTAACCCTAACTTTAGCCCCAACCCTAACTGTAGCCCCAACCCTAACCCTAACCCTAGCCCTAACCCTAGCCCTAACCCTAGCCCTAACCCTAACCCTAGCCCTAACCCTAGCCCTAACCCTAGCCCTAACCCTAACCCTAACCCTAGCCCTAACCCTAGCCCTAACCCTAGCCCTAGCCCTATCCCTAGCCCTAACCCTAGCCCTAGCCCTAACCCTAGCCCTAACCCTAGCCCTAACCCTAGCCCTAGCCCTAACCCTAGCCCTAACCCTAGCCCTAGCCCTAATGGGAAAATGGAAATAAATACATTTTTTTTTATTTTTCCCTAACTAAGGGGGTGATGAAGGGGGGTTTGATTTACTTTTATAGCGAGTTTTTTAGCGGATTTTTATGATTGGCAGCCGTCACACACTGAAAGACCCTTTTTATTGCAAAAAATATTTTTTGCAATACCACATTTTGAGAGCTATAATTTTTCCATATTTTGGTCCACAGAGTCATGTGAGGTCTTGTTTTTTGCGGGACGAGTTGACGTTTTTATTGAAAACATTTTTGGGCACGTGACATTTTTTTATCGCTTTTTATTCCGATTTTTGTGAGGAAGAATGACCAAAAGCCAGCTATTCATGAATTTCTATTGGGGGAGGTGTTTATACCGTTCCGCGTTTGGTAAAATTGATAAATCAG
Source organism: Ranitomeya imitator (assembly GCF_032444005.1). Classification (NCBI taxonomy): domain Eukaryota; kingdom Metazoa; phylum Chordata; class Amphibia; order Anura; family Dendrobatidae; genus Ranitomeya; species Ranitomeya imitator. The sequence goes on along the minus strand of NC_091285.1, from coordinate 317,619,163 downwards.
TTTTATTCTTCGGGTCAGTACGATTACAGCGATACCTCATTTATATCATTTTTTTATGGTTTGGTGCTTTTATACGATAAAAACTATTTTACAGAAAAAATAATTATTTTTGCATCGCTTTATTCTCAGGACTATAACTTTTTTATTTTTTTGCTGATGATGCTGTATGGCGGCTCTTTTTTTGCGAGACAATATGACGCTTTCAGCGGTACCATGGTTATTTATATCTGTCCTTTTGATCGCGTGTTATTCCACTTTTTGTTCGGCGGTATGATAATAAAGCGTTGTTTTTTGCCTCGTTTTTTTTTTTTTTTTCTTACGGTGTTTACTGAAGGGGTTAACTAGTGGGACAGTTTTATAGGTCGGGTCGTTACGGACGCGGCGATACTAAATATGTGCACTTTTATTGGTTTTTTTTTTTATTTAGATGAAGAAATGTATTTATGGGAATAATATATATATTTTTTTTTTCATTATTTTGGAATATTTTTTTTTAATTTTTTTTACACATTTGGAAAATTTTTTTTTTACTTTTTTACTTTGTCCCAGGGGGGGACATCACAGATCAGTGATCTGACAGTTTGCACAGCACTCTGTCAGATCACTGATCTGACATGCAGCGCTGCAGCCTTCACAGTGCCTGCTCTAAGCAGGCTCTGTGAAGCCACCTCCCTCCCTGCAGGACCCGGATCCGTGGCCATCTTGGATCCGGGGCTCGAGCAGGGAGGGAGGTGAGGAGACCCTCGCAGCAACGCGATCACATCGCGTTGCTGCGGGGGGCTCAGGGAAGCCCGCAGGGAGCCCCCTCCCTGCGCGGTGCTTCCCTGCACCGCCGGCACATCGCGATCATCTTTGATCGCGGTGTGCCAGGGGTTAATGTGCCGGGGGCGGTCCGTGACCGCTCCTGGCACATAGTGCCGGATGTCAGCTGCGATAAGCAGCTGACACCCGGCCACGATCGGCCGCGCTCCCCCCGTGAGCGCGGCCGATCGGCTATGACGTACTATCCCGTCCAGGGTCAGATAAGCCCAGGGCACCTCGACGGGATAGTACGTCTAAGGTCACAGAGGGGTTAAAGGGATGTTTCCCAATGTAACTTCCTGCTCTCCTAAATATGCTAAAGAAACAACAAATACCTTCTCCAAAGATGAATGTATTTTATCTCATAAAGATTCAGAAAATAATTTGGATCAATCAAATGGGTCCCTCAACTTATTGGGACATTTGGAGAGTATTCACTCTGAGGAATTTTTGAAGAGATGGATTCTTTTGGTGATATAGGTGGTTATTCATCCGATGACATGGATCCTGATCAAATCTCTTCCTTATATTCATATTCATTTCCTTCCTCATAAGATTCAAAAAGTTGTGAAAATTCCGAAACCATAGGAGAATTTCCACAAAAAAATGATTCTGGAAAATTGGTACAAAGAGAACTAGAAGGGCAATGTGCCTCTTATAATTCATTTATAGACAATATAAGAGCCACTGAGGATCATCCATCAGAAAATTTCATGATCAACATGTGCAAGGCCCTTTTATTATCGGTGAATATTCTAAGAAAAGATTCTATTAAAGATGACAACTCAAAAATATCTTCTGAAAGCGAAACAATGCAGGATCTCCCTACAATCTCAGATTCATTGGAAAACATCTAGAAGGATATTACTTCCTTCAGAAACAGTCTAGCTAATTTGGAAGACTTCAAAAGGAAAAACAATGTGAAGATCAGAGGGATTCCGAAGTCGGTCCAAAACTTCCAGTTAAGGGATTACATTTCTTCGCTAATTTCTCATCTAATTCCTAACTCCAAAAGGGAAAACTTAATTGAAAAGGCATTTAGAGTACACAGGCCATGTGCTCTTCCATCTGATGTTGTTACAAATGTTATTGTCTCATTTTACTGTACCCCAACTGGGTAAGAAACACACTACTGGGTATATCAAAAGAGCCAAGATTCCTCTCTTCTCCGTATAGTCATTTAACCTTTTTTAAAGACCTATCTAAAGAAACTGCAAAAGCGGAAATTATTTCAATCCACTACACGTGAGCTTCTAAAAGCCAGAATACCCTACAATTGGACTCAGTTCTCTACGCTACAAATTAAATTTGCATCTAAACTGATTACTATTTCTTCTCCAAACGGAAGGAGTTGACTTCCTGAAATGTGCCGGCATAGTTTCCTCCGTGGGCTCTCCTGGTCTCCTTTCTATGTCTAAATCAAACCTACTTCCCAAGTAGTACTACAATCAACATTTATTTAAGTCGGTAACTTTATTATTCAAGTTCCTAGAAAAGCGGTTTTCCATTTATTCTTCAATTGTGGCTTGTAAATGAACCGTACTTTGCCCCCACAAAGTCCTAGGATCACCTTTAGGTGATTCCAGACAGGACAGGCCCTTATATACATCATACAATGTACTTACTTTTTTATTGAGAAGTGACAGTTATATTAGGTTTGATAATGAGCTACGTTTAATCTGTTTGAGTAAGCTACAGTCGTTTTCTGTTTGTGTAAGCTACACTATATATATGTATGCCTGTCTTTTCTTTTCACCCTTTTTTCCCTTACCCTTTACCAATATTAAATTTATAAAATCAATAACATTTGTTGGAAAAACAATATCTGCTATAACTCCTTCCATTTCTGCCAATGGCTCTAAACCCTCTCAAAGATGGGGTGTTAAAAACACTCAATATATAGGTTTCCATTATTTTCCAGTAGCCAGTCACATTTGGGTGCCTCCCATTTGAAAAAATGGATGAAACAGATGGAAAAAACGGATAAGACAGATGTAACGGATCCAGTTTTTCGACGGAACCGTCTAGCGGATCCGTCGAAAAACTGGATCCGTTACATCCGTTTTACACTATTTTTGATGCATCCATCGATACGTCGTGCTGACGGATTGTGACGGCCGCCAGACGACGGATGTGTGAAAGATGCCGGAGCAGTACTGTAGAGCCACATGTGGGGTATTACCACGTTCAGCAGAAATTGTGTGACCCAATGTTGTGCCATTTTTACTAATTTCTCTATGTGAAAATATAACATTTTGATCTAAAGCAAAAGTTTGGTGGGAAAAATGTAATTATTTTTTCTTGCAGTGGGTCATGACAAAAAAAAACCCCAAACCATGACAACAAAATATGCACTATAATATGGCAATCCTTCCCTTTTGAGCAAACCATGACAACAAAATATGCACTATAATATGGCGATCCTTCCCTTTTGAGCTTTCCACTATGCCTGAAAAGTATTTCCTGATTACATGTAGCGTATTGGCACACTCAGAAGACATAATAATAATAATAATCTTTATTTTTATATAGCGCTAACAAATTCCGCAGCGCTTTACAGTTTGAACACATTACCATCACTGTCCCCAATTGGGCTCACAATCTAGAATTCCTATCAGTATGTCTTTGGAATGTGGGAGGAAACCGGAGCGCCCGGAGGAAACCCACGCAAACACGGAGAGAACATACAAACTCTTTGCAGATGTTGTCCTGGGTGGGATTAGAACCCAGGACCCCAGCGCTGCAAGGCTGTAGTGCTAACCACTGCGCCACCGTGCTGCCACCGTGCAGCCACCGTGCTGCGCCACCGTGCTGCCCCACATTGCACAACAATCTGTGAAATCAATTTTTCCAGTTAGCCCTTAACCCCTTAAGCCCCAAGGGTGGTTTGCACGTTAATGACCGGGCCAATTTTTAGAATTCTGACCACTGTCCCTTTATGAGGTTATAACTCTGGAACGCTTCAACGGATCCCGGTGATTCTGACATTGTTTTCTCAAGACATATTGTACTTCATGTTAGTGGTAAAATTTCTTTGATATTACCTGCGTTTATTTGTGAAAAAAACGGAAATTTGGCGAAAATTTTGAAAATTTTGCAATTTTCCAACTTTGAATTTTTATGCAATTAAATCACAGAGATATGTCACACAAAATACTTAATAAGTAACATTTCCCACATGTCTACTTTACATCAGCACAATTTTGGAACTAAAATTTTTTTTGTTAGGGAGTTATAAGGGTTAAAAGTTGACCAGCAATTTCTCATTTTTACAAAACCATTTTTTTTTAGCGACCACATCTCATTTGAAGTCATTTTGAGGGGTCTATATGATAGAAAATACCCAAGTGTGACACCATTCTAAAAACTGCACCCCTCAAGGTGCTCAAAACCATATTCAAGAAGTTTATTAACCCTTCTGGTGCTTCACAGGAATTTTTGGAATGTTTAAATAAAAATGAACATTTAACTTTTTTTCACAAAAAATTTACTTCAGCTCCAATTTGTTTTATTTTACCAAGGGTAACAGGAGAAAATGGACCGCAAAAGTTGTTGTACAATTTGTCCTGAGTACGCCGATACCCCATATGTGGGGTTAAACCACTGTTTGGGCGCATGACAGAGCTCGGAAGCGAAGGAGCGCCACTTGACTTTTCAATGCAAAATTGACTGGAATTGAGATGGGACGCCATGTTGCGTTTGGGGAGCCCCTGATGTGCCTAAACATTGAAACCCCCCACAAGTGACACCATTTTGGAAAGTAGACCCCCTAAGGAACTTATCTAGAGGTGTGGTGAGCACTTTGACCCACCAAGTGCTTCACAGAAGTTTATAATGCAGAACCGTAAAAATAAAAAATCATATTTTTTCACAAAAATTATCTTTTCGCCCCCAATTTTTTATTTTCCCAAGGGTAAGAGAAGAAATTGGACCCCAAAAGTTGTTGTACAATTTGTCCTGAGTACGCTGATACCCCATATGTGGGGGTAAACCACTGTTTTGGCGCATGGGAGAGCTCGGAAGGGAAGTAGCGCCGTTTGACTTTTCAATGCAAAATTGACAGGAATTGGAATGGGACCCCATGTTGCGTTTGGAGAGCCACTGATGTGCCTAAACATTGAAACCCCCCACAAGTGACACCATTTTGGAAAGTAGACCCCCTAAGGAACTTATCTAGATGTGTTTTGAGCGCTTTGACCCACCAAGGGCTTCACAGAAGTTTATAATGCAGAGCCGTAAATATAAAATAAAAATTTTGTCCCACAAAAATTATTTTTCAGCCCCCAGTTTTGTATTTTCCCGAGGGTAACAGGAGAAATTGGACCCCAAAAGTTGTTGTCCAATTTGTCCTGAGTGCGCTGATACCCCATATGTGGGGGGAACCACCGTTTGGATGCATGGGAGGGCTCGGAAGGGAAGGAGCGCCATTTGGAATGCAGACTTAGATGGAATGGTCTGCAGGTGTCACATTGCGTTTGCAGAGCCCCTAATGTACCTAAACAGTAGAAGCCCCCCACAAGTGACCCCATTTTGGAAACTAGACCCCCCAAGGAACTTATCTAGATGTGTTGTAAGAACTTTGAACCCCCAAGTGTTTCACTACAGTTTATAACGCAGAGCCGTGAAAATAAAAAATCCTTTTTTTTCCCACAAAAATTATGTTTTAGCCCCCAGTTTTGTATTTTCCCAAGGGTAACAGAAGAAATTGGACCCCAAAGGTTGTTGTCCTATTTGTCCTGAGTACGCTGATACGCCATATGTTGGGGTAAACCCCTGTTTGGGCACACGGGAGAGCTCGGAAGGGAAGGAGCACTGTTTTACTTTTTCAACGCAGAATTGGCTGGAATTGAGATCGGACGCCATGTCGCGTTTGGAGAGCCCCTGATGTGCCTAAACAGTGGAAACCCCCCAGTTATAACTGAAACCCTAATCCAAACACACCCCTAACCCTAATCCCAACAGTAACCCTAACCACACCTCTAACCCTGACACACCCCTAACCCCAATCCCAACCCTATTCCCAACCGTAAATGTAATCTAAACCCTAACCATAACTGTAGCCCCAACCCTAACCCTAACTTTAGCCCCAACCCTAACTGTAGCCTTAACCCTAGCCCCAACCCTAGCCCTAGCCCTAACCCTAGCCTCAACCCTAACCCTAGCCCTAACCCTAGACCTAACCCTAACCCTAGCCCTAACCCTAGCCCCAACCCTATCCCTAGCCCTAATGGGAAAATGGAAATAAATACATTTTTTTTATTTTTCCCTAACTAAGGGGGTGATGAAGGGGGGTTTGATTTACTTTTATAGCGGGTTTTTTAGCGGATTTTTATGATTGGCAGCCGTCACACACTGAAAGACGCTTTTTATTGCAAAAAATATTTTTTGCGTTACCACATTTTGAGAGCTATAAATTTTCCATATTTTGGTCCACAGAGTCATGTGAGGTCTTGTTTTTTGCGGGACGAGTTGACGTTTTTATTGGTAACATTTTTGGGCACGTCACATTTTTTGATCGCTTTTTATTCCGATTTTTGTGAGGCAGAATGACCAAAAACCAGCTATTCATGAATTTCTTTTGGGGGAGGCGTTTATACCGTTCCGCGTTTGGTAAAATTGATAAAGCAGTTTTTTTCTTCGGGTCAGTATGATTACAGCGATACCTCATTTATATTATTTTTTTATGTTTTGGCGCTTTTATACGATAAAAACTATTTTATAGAAAAAATAATTATTTTTGCATTGCTTTATTCTGAGGACTATAACTTTTTTATTTTTTGCTGATCATGCTGTATGGTGGCTCGTTTTTTGCAGGATAAGATGACGGTTTCAGCGGTACCTTGGTTATTTATATCTGTCTTTTTGATCGCGTGTTATTCCACTTTTTGTTCGGCGGTATGATAATAAAGCGTTGTTTTTTGCCTCGTTTTTTGTTTTTTTTTCTTACGGTGTTTACTGAAGGGGTTAACTAGTGGGCCAATTTTATAGGTCGGGTCGTTATGGACGCGGCGATACTAAATATGTGTACTTTTATTGTTTTGTTTTTTTATTTAGATAAAGAAATGTATTTATGGGAATAATATATATATTTTTTTCATTATTTTGGAATATTTTTTTAATTTTTTTTTTACACATTTGGAAATTTTTTTTTTAACTTTTTTACTTTGCCCCAGGGGGGGACATCACAGATTGATGATCTGACAGTTTGCACAGCACTCTGTCAGATCACCGATCTGAGAGATGTGCAGGCTGCTTCACAGTGCCTGCTCTGAGCAGGCTCTGTGAAGCCACCTCCCTCCCTGCAGGACCCGGATGCCGCGGCCATATTGGATCCGGGTCTGGAGCAGGCAGGGAGGGAGGTAAGACCCTCGCAGCAACGCGATCACATCGCGTTGCTGCGGGGGGCTCAGGGAAGCCCGCAGGGAGCCCTCTCCCTGCGGGAAGCTTCCCTATACCTCCGGCACATCGCGATCATGTTTGATCGCGGTGTGCTGGGGGTTAATGTGCCGGGAGCGGTCCGTGACCGCTCCTGGCACATAGTGCCGGATGTCAGCTGCGATAGGCAGCTGACACGCGGCCGATTTCATATGACGTACTATCCCGTCACTGGGAATTAAGTCCCAGGGCACCTCGATGGCATAGTACGTCATATGGGATTAAGGGGTTAATACAAAAAATAAAAACTTCGGGCTAAAATAAAATTTTATTAGTAAAAATTTAATTATTCTTCCTTCACTGCCCAATGGTATAAAATTCTGTGATTTAACATATAGTGTAAACATGCTCACTGTACTCCTAGATTAATTAATTTGGGGGTGTAGTTTGTAAAATGGGGTCACTTATGGGGAGTTCTGCTGTTCTGGACAAGGACCCTGCCAATATTACATGGCAACCTCAAACTAGTCCAGCAAAATCTGATCTGCAATTTGACCCTCCTTCCCTTCTGATCTTTGCACTCTGCCTCAAAAGTAGTTTTTGACCACAAACTGGGTATTGGCATGCTCAGGAGAAATTGCACAACAAAATTCAACGTTTTAGTGGAAAAAATGGTTACTTACCATTAACTGAGCCTAATGTTATACAATTCTGTGAATCGCCTGAAAGTTAAAAATATTCACTACATTCCAAGGTAAATTCTTTGAGAGGTGTTGTTTCCAAATTGGGGTCAATTGTGGGGATGCTGCAGCTTTGGTATGTCAGGGTCTCTTCAAATGTGACATGGCATCTGCAATTTATTCACGCCAAAATTGAGCTCCAGAATTCAGTTGGCGTTCCTTCCCCTCCGAGCCTCGCCACATGTGCAAGCAGTAGGGGTGTTTCGGCACATCAGGGGCTATGCAAACGCGACATGGCATCCACTATCTATTCCAGCCAATTGTGCACTTCACTTCTGAGCCCTGCTGTTTGCCCAAACAGTAGTTTTCCACCATGTAGGGGGTATCAGTGTACTCAGGAAAAATTGCAGAACAAATTGTACAGTCTGTTACCCCTGTGAAAATGAAAAATTTGGGCAAAACCAACATTTTTGATAGAAATTTTTTTTTTTCATTTTCATGGCTCAACGTTATAAAACTTTGTGACGAACCTGTGGGTTCGAGGTGCTCACCACACCTCTAGGTCAGTTTCTTGAGGGGTCTACTTTCCAAAATAGGGTCACTTGTGAAAGTTTTCCACTGATTAGGCATATCAGGGGCTCTGCAAATGTGACATGGTGCCTGATTTCTATTCCACCCAATTTTGTGTTCTAAATTCTAAATAGTAGTTTTCCACCACATACCAGGTATTGGTGTACTCAGTATAAATTGCACAACATATTGAATTATCAATTTTCTCCTGTCACCCTAGAGAAAATGCAAAATTTGAAGCTAAATCAATATTTTTGTGGGAAAAAGTAACATTTTTATTCTTTTTCTTCCACATTGCTTTATTTCCTGTGAAGCATCTACAGCAGGGATAATAAACCTTTTGAATGTGGTTTGGAGCACTTTGAGGGGTGACGTTTTTAAATTGATAGCACTTTTAGATATTTTCTTTCTTAGAGGCCACTTAAAGCCACTTTAAATGGTTTCAAATTGGTTTAGAAAATTTTTGATCAAGTGCCAACCACATTATCTTTTTGACTATTTCAGTGGACCATTGGAACATTGAGAGAAGCAAAAAGTGAAACTAGAAATTACATGATCACAAGCATACATGAAGACTTCTCAAACCCCCAGAGTGTGGTACTTACTTGAAAATCTGTAGAATAGTTAAAAAAAGATATATCAATAGTTAAAGAAAAGTCAAAGATGCTATAGGATTTTTACAGGATGAAAATGGTAAGTAAGGATTTCCGGCCGCTGTGCTCACAGCCAGAGCAGAGAAGCAGAGCGCCGGGGACAGACAGCCGAAGGTAAGTATGAAGCGTTTGTTTTTTTTACTTTTACAATGGTAACCAGGGTAAACATCGGGTTACTAAGCGCGGCCCTGCGCTTAGTAACCCGATGTTTACCCTGGTTACCGGCATCGTTGGTCGCTGGAGAGCTGTCTGTGTGACAGCTCTCCAGCGACCAAACAGCGACGCTGCAGCGATCCGGATCGTTGTCTGGATCGCTGCAGCGTCGTTTAGTGTGAAGGTACCTTTACTCGGGGATCGCAGACCAGGCTGTATAACAAAGTTGTTAAATTGACTAACAAAGCAAAGGGTAGCAATGGTCTCCTCACAGGGAGCTAATAACATTAACCAATTGGTAGTAACAAGGGGAGAAAACAAAGGATTAACGTGACAATCTGATATGTAAATGACACTTATCCTGGTCTTCTCTGGTCCTCATTCAAATACAGTCTGATGGTGGTTGTAGTACCAGCAACGGCCAGCATGGCATCCTTAGGTGGATCCAGTGAATCACCTTCCATCTTTTGGTGGCAATGGGCAATCACCAGTTTTACTCATTGAGCCCCTAGTCCATAAATCTGTGCAGCCAAAGTAGGGAGCGCTGCAGGAGTCGCTGTCCAACACGTGCTGCTGCTCTTCTATCGATGAAGGGGAACGCACCTTGGAACCCTGCACCTGGCACACACTCCTCCTCACGAGCACAGCCCTCTGCCTAGCTGGGCGCACGTAGCTCTGCACACTCACTGTCTATCTGGAGCGCTCGCTAAATCTCTGCTGTGGCTCGTCTCCGCGCTGTCTGTCACCCTGCGGAGCACACCGCACGCCTACTTCTGCTTGCTTTGCTGGCAGGGAACTAACTGTCACTTCGAGCGCATTTTTCTCTGCTTCCGGCTTAAATACGCCCCCTCTTCCCGGGTCATGTGACCTGTCCGGTCCTCTATTCCTTCCGTCAGGCAACATGGGACGCAGCCTCGACAGTTCCGGACCCAGCTCAATACAGGTACCCACAGCCTGGTCTTCCTCCTTACACATATACCATGCTGGGGGACCATATGCAAGGATGTGGAAGCATATACCAGGATGGGGGAGCATATACCAGGATGGGGGAGCATATAATAGGATGGGTGACCAGGCTGGGAGAGCATATAATAGGATGAAGAGGGAGGTTTCTTGTTGAGTAAATCTTACAGCGCTGCCTACAAACGTCCAGTCCAGCCTGAGAAAAGTAGGTTTTAAAAACTTTGATATGCTTGGCTGAAGAAGAAGCTGGAACTGCTCTGAAACATATAGCAAATAAAGTTTTTAAAACCTACTTGTCTCAGTCTGGATGCTTGTGATAGCGCTGTAAGATCAGTTCAACAAGAGACCTCCCTCTTCAATATGTTCTGGATCCTGTGAGGGATCCAGCGGGTGGAGCAGCAGCACTATTGATTCTCACATTTACTACAGGATTGTGCCTGGATGCACAACCACTAAAGGTGAACTTTTCACTAACCTTTATCATTGGTAGTCTTGGTTGATGTGCAGTTGGATCGCCCCCAGACACAGGGCCACGCGTTCTCGGTTCGGGCCTCTCTGGTTCAGTTCTGAGGCTGTCACGGTGGCTAGACCCGGTCCGCAACCCTGCTAAGGGGCGTCCAATAAAGGTGGTGCAGTCTGTCAGGGGTTCGTGATGCCACCTGTGGTGTTCGGTCAGGGTGACCGACGCTGCTGTGGGGTCCGCTGGGGTGATGGAATGGCAGCTGGATGGTACACCTTCCCACAGGTGAAGTATGTCCCCAGGGCTTCCCAGTAAGGTGGATGGTGATGGTGTGAGGTGCAGGCAATAACGAGGACACAAGGTTGCAGTCTCTTTACCTCTTTACTGAAGACTTCAGAATCCTCAATCCAGAGCACGTTTAACAGGGCTATCAGAGACGGGCCGGTCCGATGGGCACTTCCAGAATTCACTTTGCAGGTGGAAATCGTTGCCTACCAATAGCGCCTGTGTGTTGTAGTGCTACCCTGCTGAGCATTCGGAATAATCCTCACAACTGCTGTTCTCGTTTTATTCGTTCTTTACAGCTCTCTCTCTCTCTCTTTAGTTCCAGATGTTGCTAGTTTCTCGTCCCCAGTATGTTTTGGATAGGACGCACCCGTATAACTGGAAGGCCTGGAGGTCTTCCGGGACCCTAGAGACGCCCCTCTCCCACTATTGCCCCCTATGTCTTCTTAGGAAATTTAAGGTAGACAGCCAACCTATAATTAACTGTCCTGCGGAGTTTGAAGTAAGGCCTAGAGTCAGTTACTTCCGCGGTGTTCCGGCCACCGGCTACGCGCCTCAGTGGGATGTTGCCTCGGTCTCACGGCACGACTCCTACTGGTACTCCTTTTTGCTTGATCTCGTTTACACTGTTCCACAATATCCTTCCCTTGTCTCTTTCTTGGGATACCGCCGCAAGGAGGTGCAGGCGCGGCTCCGTTACGTTCTGCTCTGTTCGCTAGGCACCTGCCAGGTTCCCACGCCTGACAGGGACCCCCCTGTGTCTTCTCCCTGCAATACCCCCTGCCACGGGATGTTGCCTGAATCCAACCCAGTCAGCTTCTGACTAACTTTCTATCCAACCCCTAGTTTTACCAGTGTGAGGAGGGGCCCAATAAATAAGGCCTTTTGCTCCCCCTAGTGGCCGGAGTGTGAAGTGTAATGTGTGCTGGTGATACCTGGTCAGTAGAATTCCTTCAGTGCCATCAGACGTACCATTACTCCCCTTAGTGGCAGAGTGTCATACTGCAACGACCAGATCTCTGGGGCGCTGCACTCCCCCCCCGGTTAAATCCAGTACTCCTGGACTGGGAAGAAGAACAACAATACAATTCAGCAAAAGACATACAAAATTTTTGAAATGCTTGATACAAGTAAATAGAACAATGCTTCCCTTTATGGGAGGTGAGGACACTTGAACGTTACAAACAAAAACAGGAATAAATATATATATATATATATATATATATTTTTTTTTTTTTTTTAAATAACATTATGACTATAAATAACTCTTTTTACCCAACCGGGTATTCTACTTAGTGCAAATTCTGAATAATAAGTTAACTTCTCCTTTAAGGGCATATAAGCTGAACCCACTAAAGGCCTACTATAAAATACTATATAAATAACTCAACTTTTCTTTCTAGCTTCACCAATGCAGGACCGCCTAGCTCCTGGGTCGGGCCTACTGTCATTGTCTCTCTTTCAACAACCAACTGTCGTTCTACGGTTCTCAGGAGGACTCTCTCTCTAAGGCCGGCGTCACACTCAGCGTAAGACAATACGGTCCGTATATTACGGCCGTAATATGCTGAAAAGTCCCCAAAATAGTGGTCTGTAGCTCCTCCGTAGGCAGGGTGTATCAGCGTATTTTCCGCATGGCATCCTCCGTATGTAATCCGTATGGCATCCGTACTGCGTGTTTTTCTCGCAGGCTTGCAAAACCGACATACGGCTATACAAGGGATCCATGTGTAAAAAAAACAAAAAAACATATATACTGTATATATATATATATATATATATATATATGTCAGTAGACACATATATGTATATATATTGTTACTTCATCAAGCGCGAGATAGCTTAAAAGCTAGTAATTCAATTATCGGCTTTTGCTATCTCCTTCCTAAACCCGACATGATATGAGACATGGTTTACATACAGTAAACCATCTCATATCACCATTTTTTTGCATATTCCACACTACTAATGTTAGTAGTGTGTACATGCAAAATTTGGCCGTTCTAGCTATTAAATTAAAGGGTTAAATGGCGGAAAAAATTGGCATGGGCTCCCGCGCAATTTTCTCCGCCAGAGTAGTAAAGCCAGTGACAGAGGGCAGATATTAATAGCCTGGAGAGGGTCCATGGTTATTGCCCCCCCCCCCCTGGCTAAAAACATCTGCCCCCAGCCACCCCAGAAAAGGCAAATCTGGAAGATGCGCCTATTCTGGCACTTGGCCACTCTCTTCCCATTCCCGTGTAGCGGTGGGATATGGGGTAATGAAGGGTTAATGCCACCTTGCTATTGTAAGGTGACATTAAGCCAAATTAATAATGGAGAGGCGTCAATTATGACACCTATCCATTATTAATCCAATACTAGTAAAGGGTTAAAAAAACACAAACACATTATTAAAAATTATTTTAATGAAATAAAAACAAAAGTTGTTCTAATAATTTATTCTACGCTCAATCCATCTGAAGACCCTCGCTCTGTAACAAAGAAAAAATAATAAACCAACAATATACATACCTTCCGAAGATCTGTAAGGTCCCACGATGTAAATCCATCTGAAGGGGTTAAAATATTTTGCAGCCAGGAGCTCTGTTAATGCAGCGGTGCTCGTGGCTGCAAAACCCCAGGGAATGAAGGTAAAGTAGGTCAATGACCTATATTTACCTTCATTTGCGGTGAGGCGCCCTCTGCTGGTTGTTCCTGGAGCGTGGGAACTTTCCTAGAAAGCTCCCAGGCTCGAGTTCATATAAGGACAACCAGCAGAGGGCGCCTCACCGCAAATGAAGGTAAATATAGGTCATTGACCTACTTTACCTTCATTCCCCGGGGTTTTGCAGCCATGAGCACCGCTGCATTAACAGAGCTCCTGGCTGCAAAATATTTTAACCCCTTCAGATGGATTTACATCGTGGGACCTTACAGATCTTCGGAGGGTATGTATATTGTTGGTTTATTATTTTTTCTTTGTTACAGAGCGAGCGACTTCAGATAGATTGAGCGTAGAATAAATTATTAGAACAACTTTTGTTTTTATTTCATTAAAATAATTTTTAATAATGTGTTTGTGTCTTTTTTAACCCTTTACTAGTATTGGATTAATAATGGATAGGTGTCATAATTGATGCCTCTCCATTATTAATTTGGCTTAATGTCACCTTACAATAGCAAGGTGGCATTAACCCTTCATTACCCCATATCCCACCGCTACACGGGAAAGGGAAGAGAGTGACCAAGTGCCAGAATAGGCGCATCTTCCAGATGTGCCTTTTCTGGGATGGCTGGGGGCAGATGTTTTTAGCCAGGGGGGGGCAATAACCATGGACCCTCTCCAGGCTATTAATATCTGCCCTCAGTCACTGGCTTTACTACTCTGGCGGAGAAAATTGCGCGGGAGCCCACGCCAATTTTTTCCGCCATTTAACCCTTTAATTTAATAGCTAGAACGGCCAAATATTGCATCTACACACTACTAACATTAGTAGTGTGGAATATGCAAAAAAATGGTGATATGAGATGGTTTACTGTATGTAAACCATGTCTCATATGTCGGGTTTAGGAAGGAGATAGCAAAAGCCGGCAATTGAATTACCGGCTTTTAAGCTATCTAGCGCTGGATGAAATATTAATATATATACATATATGTGTCTCACTGACATATACAGTGGGGCAAAAAAGTATTTAGTCAGTCAGCAATAGTGCAAGTTCCACCACTTAAAAAGATGAGAGGCGTCTGTAATTTACATCATAGGTAGACCTCAACTATGGGAGACAAACTGAGAAAAAAAAATCCAGAAAATCACATTGTCTGTTTTTTTTATAATTTTTTTTGCATATTATGGTGGAAAATAAGTATTTGGTCAGAAACAAAATTTCATCTCAATACTTTGTAATATATCCTTTGTTGGCAATGACAGAGGTCAAACGTTTTCTGTAAGTCTTCACAAGGTTGCCACACACTGTTGTTGGTATGTTGGTCCATTCCTCCATGCAGATCTCCTCTAGAGCAGTGATGTTTTTGGCTTTTCGCTTGGCAACACGGACTTTCAACTCCCTCCAAAGGTTTTCTATAGGGTTAAGATCTGGAGACTGGCTAGGCCACTCCAGGACCTTGAAATGCTTCTTACAAAGCCACTCCTTCATTGCCCTGGCGGTGTGCTTTGGATCATTGTCATGTTGAAAGACCCAGCCACGTTTCATCTTTAATGCCCTTGCTGATGGAAGGAGGTTTGCACTCAAAATCTCACGATACATGACCCCATTCATTCTTTCATGTACCCGGATCAGTCGTCCTGGCCCCTTTGCAGAGAAAGAGCCCCAAAGCATGATGTTTCCACCACCATGCTTTACAGTAGGTATGGTGTTTGATGGATGCAACTCAGTATTCTTTTTCCTCCAAACACGACAAGTTGTGTTTCTACCAAACAGTTCCAGTTTGGTTTCATCAGACCATAGGACATTCTCCCAAAACTCCTCTGGATCATCCAAATGCTCTCTAGTAAACTTCAGACGGGCCCGGACATGTACTGGCTTAAGCAGTGGGACACGTCTGGCACTGCAGGATCTGAGTCCATGGTGGCGTAGTGTGTTACTTATGGTAGGCCTTGTTACATTGGTCCCAGCTCTCTACAGTTCATTCACTAGGTCCCCCCGCGTGGTTCTGGGATTTTTGCTCACCGTTCTTGTGATCATTCTGACCCCACGGGGTGGGATTTTGCGTGGAGCCCCAGATCGAGGGAGATTATCAGTGGTCTTGTATGTCTTCCATTTTCTAATTATTGCTCCCACTGTTGATTTCTTCACTCCAAGCTGGTTGGCTATTGCAGATTCAGTCTTCCCAGCCTGGTGCAGGGCTGCAATTTTGTTTCTGGTGTCCTTTGACAGCTCTTTGGTCTTCACCATAGTGGAGTTTGGAGTCAGACTGTTTGAGGGTGTGCACAGGTGTCTTTTTATATTGATAACAAGTTTAAACAGGTGCCATTACTACAGGTAATGAGTGGAGGAAAGAGGAGACTCTTAAAGAAGAAGTTACAGGTCTGTGAGAGACAGAAATCTTGATTGTTTGGTTCTGACCAAATACTTATTTTCCACCATAATATGCAAAAAAAATTATAAAAAAAACAGACAATGTGATTTTCTGGATTTTTTTTTCTCAGTTCGTCTCCCATAGTTGAGGTCTACCTATGATGTAAATTACAGACGCCTCTCATCTTTTTAAGTGGTGGAACTTGCACTATTGCTGACTGACTAAATACTTTTTTGCCCCACTGTATATATATATACACATATATATATATATATATATATATATATATATATACCTATTCTATGTGTACACATTTATTCTACCTATTCTACTGTAAGCTGTCAATGTGATTTTACTGTACACCGCACTGAATTGCCGGCTTTTCTCTCTAACACCGCTGCGTATTTCTCGCAAATCACACTGCTGGTCCGTGTGTAATCCGTATTTTTCTGGCTTCCATAGACTTTCATTGGTGCTTTTTTTGTGCAATACGGTGACAAACGCAGCATGCTGCGATTTTCTACGGCCGTAGAAAGCCGTATAATACTGATCAGTAAAATACGGCAGATAGGAGCAGGGGCATAGAGAATAATTGGGACGTTTGTTAGGCGTGTTTTACGGACGTATTTTATGCGCTCATACATCCGTAAAACTCGCTAGTGTGACGCGGGCCTCACCCCTACGGGTTCACTTTCAATCTTTCCTGTCCTCAATCTCTATTAACATTATCAAACTTTTCTAAATCACAACATTATCAACATTTCAACTTTTCTTAAGGTAATGTAACAACTCTGCTGGCATCACAGCATGGCCTCACATCTCTCACACAATCTTACCCACTGCTCCAGGCCATGATGTGGTTTCTGTTTTATGCCAGCTCCATGTTCTGTGTCTCTGCTCTCTGCATGCCTCATGGCTATATGTATAGGGGGCCGGCGCCTGAACTCTCTGGTTCTTATAGGAATCAGGTGCATCTGTCTAATCAGTTCCTGACCAATTATCAAGAGGCCTCCTGTATATAGTGCAGCTCCACCCTGTGGTCTGGGCCTGTGCAATGTGTTAGCTCAGTTAGTGTTTAGCTGCTGAGTTTGCCTGGCCTTGCTCTGAGTTTCTCCCTCTGAACTTTTCTCTGTGCTTTTGCCTTGATCTTGTAGTCCGCCCTCCAGGAGGCAGAATATCCTGGTCCCTGTGTCTTTGTCCCTGTGTCTTGTTCCATTGCCTTGTCTGTACTTTGTCTTTTCTCGGTCTCCTTGTCTGTGGCTTCCTTCCCTGCTTTGTCTTTCCTTGTGTTTTCAGTCTGCTTACACTCCGCACTCTTGCGGCTCTGCACTCAGTCCTTGCTTCGTACTCTCTGGCTTTGCTCTGTGGCTCCGCTCTTTGCGGTTCTATCTGGCTCCCCCTCCTGTGTTTCTGCACTTGGCTCCGTCTCTGCTCTTGGCTCCGCCTCCAGCGTCTCCGCTCTTGGCGTTACCTCCAGCGTCTCCGCTCTTGGTTCCGCCTCCAGCGTCTCCGCTCTTGGCTCTGCCTCCAGCGTCTCCACTCTTGGCTCCGCCTCCAGCGTCTCCGCTCTTGGCTCCGCCTCTTGCGGCTCCGCCCTTGGCTCTGCCTTCTCCTTCTCTTCTCTTAGTTCCACCTTCTACTCGTACTCAGCCTCCTGCGTTTCTGTTCTTGGTTCTAGCTCTTGTGCTTTCGCTCTGCATCCGCTCTTGCGGTCTTTCTCTACTTGTTACTTAGTCCTCCTGTCTGAACAGGTTCCAACCTGTTTCTCATACCTGCCTGCAGACCGGTCCCTACCGGTTCTTCCTATGTTCCAGCCGTACCTGCCTGCCTACCAGAGAGCCAGTCGTGTCCGCCTGCCCACCAGTGTCTGTTGTACCCGTCTGCCTGCCTGTGTCCCAGCCGTGCCCGCCTGTCAGCCAGAGTGCCAGCCATGCCCGCTCCGTTCCTTAGTGGGATCAGCAGCCACAGCCAGACATTACCCTGGAGTGGTACCTGGTAGCTTCCTATTGCACAAGTCTGACCTCACCATCAGAGGCTCCAGCGAACACCTAGGAAGCTTTTTAGTCACGCCCCTTCCAGGGAAGTTTGGTCTGTGGTCCAGTGGGGCCACACCCCCGTATGCCCGCGCCATCCAGTCTGGGCGCGTGCGTGACAGGTAACATGTGAACTATCCCTTTAAGAGGGAGCCAAGTCTCTAGGAGGTAGTGTAGATTCTCTCCGTCTGCCAGTCCATGGAAAGCAAGACCTTCTGCGTCATGTCCAAAAGCATTATCTTCACAAAGTCTTCTTTCTTTGTAAAACCAGTAGGGAGCACCTTTACGAAGGTGCAAACTATGTACAAAACAGTTTTGGAATCATTCACCGTTCATGATCCGGCAGTCTTTGGAAACAATGATAACTTGTGCAGAGTAGAAAAAGAAGAAATGTAAAACAATAGGGATCCCGGGTCAACAAAGGGATCCCTTTAAGAAATAACCCTGGACGGGTTTAAAGCAGCAAAACAGGAAACAGTTAAATAACTATGTAGATTTCTCGGGGTTTCGAGGTTTAGTGCTGTAACTCAGGGGGTAGCCCAGCTCGATACTGGCGGCTACCAGGTGCCACATAAGGGGCTCCCTCACTCCAGATGGCTTTGCATATCTCTTTTCTCATCCGATGCGGTATCAATGTCACTAATCGGTTTTTCAGGTATAATCTGGGTTCGAATGTCAGTTTTGGTAGTAAGTTCAGTAGCGGCAATAATGCCCACTGTGGTAGCAGTATTAGGATTTGTCAGTTCAGAGTTAGTCTTAGTCATGGCAGCAGGTGGCGCTGTTATGGAGCCTACCAGTAGTTCTTTGGTCACTGGGTCACTGGGCCTGCTCCGTCTCCGCTGGGATCTGGAATGCTGACTGCGGGGCCTTGCTTTCTGGCTTCGGAGCGCTGGAACTTCTTTCTCGCTCCGGACCACACGAGGCTGCCGACAGACGTCTGGTGAGGCCCCTGATGACGGTCTCCTTCCACCCGGCCTCAGTGCTCAGCTGCATCCGCCGGAGTTGATCGCTGAGCTCGTCCACTCCGGCCTGCAGGAAGTCGGGGCGAACAGCTGACGCCTGGCCGCAGTATCTCTCTGGGTTGCTGGGGGAGTCCTCTGCTCCGACCCCATGCTCCGATCCCGGTCGGCTGGCCATGGCGTCTCCCACGTGGTTCACTTCTTCTCCCTTCTTGTCCTTTTCCCGCTCTCTCCTTCGTGGGCGGTTTCGTTTCCTTTGTCTCCGCCCTCCACTGAGGATTAGGAGGCGGATCTCGGCCGCTGACGGACACGTCCTCAAGGCACAGAAATATTTAGACTGGGCGGCCATTGTCGTTCGCGCTCTTCAGCTTGTCCACGCCCACTTCCACGCCCTTCTTCTTCTCCTGCGCTCCTCGTGGCGCGGCAATGGCGGCGGTTTTGGCGGGAATCTTGGCGGCAAATAGCAATACACAGTCTTTGCAATAAATCACAGTCCAAACATGTTTCAATCACAATTCCAAGGCACACATGACCTGCCTCTCAGGCTTAAGTACGATCCTGTTCGCGATGCCAATTTGGATCGCCCCCAGACACAGGGCCACGTGTTCTCTGTATCGGGCCTCTCTGGTTCGGTTCTGAGGCTGTCACGGTGGCTAGACCCGGTCCACGACCCTGCTAAGGGGCGTCCAATAAAGGTGGTGCAGTCTGTCAGGGGTTCGTGACGCCACCTGTGGTGTTCGGTCAGGGTGACCGACGCTGCTGTGGGGTCCGCTGGGGTGATGGAATGGAAGCTGGATGGTATACCTTCCCACAGGTGAAGAATGTCCGCAGGGCTTCCCAGTAAGGTGGATGGTGATGGTGTGAGGTGCAGGCAATAACGAGGACACAAGGTTGCAGTCTCTTTACCTCTTTACTGAAGACTTCAGAATCCTCAATCCAGAGCATGTTTAACAGGGCTATCAGAGACCGGCCAGTCCGATGGGCACTTCCAGAATTCACTGTGCAGGTGGAAATTGTTGCCTACCAATAGCACTTGTGTGTTGTAGTGCTACCCTGCTGAGCATTCGGAATAGTCCTCACAACTGCTGTTCTCGTTTCGTTCTTTCTTTACAGCTCTCTCTCTCTTTAGTTCCAGATGTTGCTAGTTTCTCGTCCCCCAGTATGTTTTGGCTAGGACGCACCCGTATGACGGGAAGGCCTGGAGGTCTTCCGGGACCCTAGAGACGCCCCTCTCCCATTGTTGCCCCCTATGTCTTCTTAGGAAATTTAAGGTAGACAGCCAACCTATAATTAACTGTCCTGCGGAGTTTGAAGTAAGGCCTAGAGTCCGTTACTTCCGCGGTGTTCCGGCCACCGGCTACGCGCCTCAGTAGGATGTTGCCTCGGTCTCACGGCATGACTCCTACTGGTACTCCTTTTTGCTTGATCTCGTTTACACTGTTCCACAATATCCTTCCCTTCTTGTCTCTTTCTTGGGATACCGCCGCAAGGAGGTGCAGGCGCGGCTGCGTTACGTTCTGCTCTGTTCGCTAGGCACCTGCTAGGTTCCCACGCCTGACAGGGACCCCCCTGTGTCTTCTCCCTGCAACACCCCCTGCCACGGGATGTTGCCTGAATCCAACCCAGTCAGCTTCTGACTAACTTTCTATCCAACCCCTAGTTTTATGTTGTGAATTCAGCTTTTTGGCTCCCTCCGCTGGTTGTAGAGGGTAATGCAGTTGTGCCTGGACTGCAGGAGTGGACAGGTGTATCTGCTAATTGCAAAACTGACTGGGGTATATAGCTTTGCAGGATCCTTTAGTCACTGCCAGTTGTCCATTGTTCTGGAAGGATTCACTTCCCTGCTGGTCTCTCCAGTTTGCTGTGCTTTTCTACAAAGATAAGTCCTGGTTTGGTTTTTGCTGTCCTGTCATGATCCCAATGGCAGGGGATCACAAAAATGACAAGCACAGATACAAACAAGCTCTAGGGCGATGGAACCTGAGCTGACCGCGACCCTAAACCTAACACACAAATAAAAGTAGCCGGGGAACGTGCCTACGATGATCCTAGACGTCTCGCTCCAGCCGAAGATCTAACTTCCCCTATCAGAAGAAACACAGACCTCTCTTGCCTCCAGAGAAATACCCCACAGCAAATAGCAGCCCCCCACATATAATGACGGTGAAATGAGAGGAAAGCACATATGTAGTATGAAAACAGTTTCAGCAAAATGAGGCCCGCTAAAGCTAGATAGCAGAGGATACAAAAGTGAACTGCGCGGTCAGCGAAAAACCCTTCAAAAAACCATCCTGAAATTACTTGAACTCATGCGCCAACTCATGGTACATGAAAAGCAATTTCAGCCCACTAGAGCAACCAGCAGCAGAGAATCACATATCTGCAGGCTGGACTAAAAACCAAATTAAGCAAAACACAAAACAGGAAAATCCAAACTTAGCTTGTCCAGAAGGTTCTAGGAGCAGGGAGCAGAGGTAACAAGACACACTGGATACATTGATAACCGGCGAGGAAATGCCAGCAAAGCCAGGTTAAATAGGAAACTCCCATATGCACACAAGTCACCCAGTACCATCAGTAACCACCAGAGGGAGCCCAAAAACAGAACTCACAACAGTACCCCCCCTTGAGGAGGGGTCACCGAACCCTCACGAGAACCACCAGGGCGACCAGGATGAGCCCTATGAAAAGCGCGAACCAAATCATCAGCATGAACATCCGAGGCAACCACCCAAGAATTATCCTCCTGACCATAACCCTTCCACTTGACCAAATACTGGAGTTTCCGTCTGGAAACACGAGAATCCAAGATCTTCTCCACAACATACTCCAATTCTCCCTCCACCAGCACTGGAGCAGGAGGCTCAAGCGAAGGAACAACAGGTACCTCATACTTCCGCAACAACGACCGATGGAACACATTATGAATAGCAAACGATGCCGGGAGATCCAAATGAAACGACACAGGGTTAAGAATTTCCAAGATCCTATAGGGACCGATGAACCGAGGCTTGAACTTAGGAGAAGAGACCTTCATAGGAACAAAACGAGAAGACAACCACACCAAGTCACCAACAAGAAGTCGAGGACCCACGCGGCGACGGCGATTAGCAAACTGCTGAGCCTTCTCCTGGGACAACTTCAAATTGTCCACCACATGACTCCAAATCCGATGCAACCTATCCACCACCATGTCCACTCCAGGACAATCAGAAGGTTCCACCTGACCAGAGGAAAAACGAGGATGAAACCCCGAATTACAAAAGAAAGGAGAAACCAAGGTAGCAGAACTAGCCCGATTATTAAGGGCAAACTCGGCCAGCGGCAAAAAGGTAACCCAGTCATCCTGATCAGCAGAAACAAAACACCTTAAATAAGTTTCCAAGGTCTGATTAGTTCGTTCAGTCTGGCCATTCGTCTGAGGATGGAATGCAGACGAAAAGGACAAATCAATGCCCATCTTAGCACAGAACGTCCGCCAAAATCTAGACACAAACTGGGATCCCCTGTCAGAAACGATGTTCTCAGGAATCCCATGCAAACGAACCACATTCTGAAAAAACAGAGGGACCAACTCAGAGGAGGAAGGCAACTTAGGCAAGGGTACCAGATGAACCATTTTAGAAAAGCGATCACACACAACCCAGATGACGGACATTTTTTGAGAGACAGGGAGATCCGAAATAAAGTCCATGGAAATGTGCGTCCAAGGCCTCTTCGGGATAGGCAAAGGTGACAACAATCCACTGGCCCGAGAACAGCAAGGCTTAGCCCGAGCGCAAACCTCACAAGACTGCACAAAAGAACGCACATCCCTCGACAAGGAAGGCCACCAAAAAGACCTGGCCACCAAGTCTCTAGTACCAAATATTCCAGGATGACCTGCCAACGCAGAAGAATGGACCTCGGAGATGACTCTACTGGTCCAATTATCCGGAACAAACAGTCTCTCAGGCGGACAACGATCAGGTTTACCCGCCTGAAACTCCTGCAAAGCACGTCGCAAGTCTGGGGAGACAGCAGACAAAATCACCCCATCCCTAAGGATACCAGAGGGCTCAGAATTTCCAAGGGAGTCAGGCACAAAACTCCTAGAAAGAGCATCCGCCTTCACATTCTTTGAACCTGGCAGGTATGAAACCACAAAATTGAAACGAGAGAAAAACAGTGACCAACGAGCCTGTCTAGGATTCAGACGCCTGGCAGACTCAAGGTAAATCAAATTTTTGTGATCAGTCAAGACCACCACACGATGTCTAGCACCCTCTAGCCAATGACGCCACTCCTCAAATGCCCACTTCATGGCCAAAAGTTCCCGATTACCAACATCATAATTCCGCTCAGCCGGCGAAAACTTTCTAGAAAAAAACGCGCATGGCTTCATCACTGAGCCATCGGAGCTTCTCTGTGACAAAACCGCCCCCGCTCCAATCTCGGAAGCATCAACCTCAACCTGAAAAGGGAGCGAAACATCTGGCTGACGCAACACAGGAGCAGAAGAAAACCGGCGCTTAAGTTCCTGAAAGGCCTCCACAGCCGCAGGAGACCAATTAGAAACATCAGCACCCTTCTTAGTCAAATCCGTCAAAGGCTTAACAACACTAGAAAAATTAGTTATAAAACGACGATAGAAATTAGCAAAGCCCAAGAACTTCTGTAGACTCTTAAGAGATGTAGGCTGCGTCCAGTCACAAATAGCCTGAACCTTGACGGGATCCATCTCAATAGTAGAAGGGGAAAAAATATACCCCAAGAAAGAAATCTTCTGGACTCCAAAGAGACACTTTGAGCCTTTTACAAACAAGGAATTGGCCCGCAGGACCTGAAACACCTTCCTGACCTGCTGAACATGAGACTCCCAGTCATCAGAAAAAACCAAAATATCATCCAAATACACAATCATAAATTTATCCAGATATTCACGGAAAATATCGTGCATAAAGGACTGGAAGACTGAAGGAGCATTAGAAAGTCCAAAAGGCATTACCAAATACTTAAAATGGCCCTCAGGCGTATTAAATGCGGTTTTCCACTCATCACCTTGCTTTATTCGTATAAGATTATACGCACCCCGAAGATCAATCTTAGTGAACCATTTAGCCCCCTTAATGCGAGCAAACAAATCAGTCAACAATGGCAAAGGATACTGATATTTTACGGTAATCTTATTCAAAAGACGAAAATCTATACAAGGCCTCAAGGAACCATCTTTTTTGGCCACGAAAAAAAAAACCTGCTCCCAAAGGGGACAAATATGGACGGATATGTCCCTTTTCCAAGGACTCCTTAACATAATCCCGCATAGCAGTATGCTCTGGCACTGACAGATTGAACAAACGACCTTTAGGAAATTTACTGCCTGGAATTAAATTTATAGCACAATCGCAATCCCTGTGAGGAGGAAGCGAACTGAGCTTAGGCTCCTCAAAAACATCCCGATAGTCAGACAAAAACACAGGAATCTCAGAAGGAGTAGATGAAGAGATAGAAATCGGAGGTGCATCATCATGACCCCCCTGACAACCCCAGCTTAACACAGACATTGATTTCCAGTCAAGGACTGGATTATGAGTTTGTAACCATGGCAGACCAAGTACTAGAACATCATGCAAATTATACAGTACCAGGAAGCGAATCACCTCCTGATGAACGGGAGTCATACGCATGGTCACTTGTGTCCAGTACTGAGGTTTATTCATAGCCAAAGGTGTAGAGTCAATTCCCTTCAAAGGAATAGGGACTTCCAGAGGCTCCAGACTAAACCCACAGCGATTGGCAAATGACCAATCCATAAGACTCAGGGCAGCGCCTGAATCCACATAGGCATCGACGGAAATGGATGATAATGAACAAATCAGAGTCACAGACAGAATGAACTTAGACTGTAAAGTACTAATGGCAACAGACTTATCAACCTTTTTTGTGCGTTTAGAGCATGCTGATATAACATGAGCTGAATCACCACAATAAAAGCACAACCCTTTTTTCCGCCTATACTTTTGCCGTTCACTTCTGGACTGAATTCTATCACATTGCATTATCTCAGGTGACGGTTCAGACGACACCGCCAAATGATGCACAGGTTTGCGCTCCCGTAAACGCCGATCAATCTGAACAGCCATAGTCATAGACTCATTCAGACCAGCAGGCGCAGGGAACCCCACCATAACATCTTTAATGGCCTCAGAAAGGCCATCTCTAAACTTTGCATCCAGAGCGCACTCATTCCACTGAGTAAGTACCGACCACTTCCGAAATTTTTGACAATAAATTTCTGCTTCATCTTGCCCCTGAGAGAGGGCCAACAAAGCTTTTTCAGCCTGAATCTCTTGGTTAGGTTCCTCATAGAGCAAACCCAATGCCAGAAAAAACGCATCCGCATTAAGCAACGCAGGGTCCCCTGGTGCCAATGCAAATGCCCAATCCTGAGGGTCACCCCGCAGGAAAGATATAATTATCTTGACTTGCTGAGCAGGGTCTCCAGAGGAGCGAGATTTCAAAGAAAGAAACAACTTGCAATTGTTCCTAAAATTCAGAAAACGAGATCTATCTCCAGAAAAAAACTCTGGGACAGGAATTCTAGGTTCAGACATAGGAGCATGTACAACAAAATCCTGTATATCTTGAACCTTAGCGGCAAGATTATTCAGGCTGGAAGCCAAACTCTGGACGTCCATGATAAACAGCTGAGATCAGAGCCATTCAAAGATTAAGAGGAGGAGGAAGTAGCCAGGCTGCAATAAGGCTAGGCAGCAAACTCTGAGGGAAAGGGGAAAAAAAAAAAAAACTTCCTCAGACTACTTATCCTCCTACTTCAGCCAATACAATTAACACTTTGTGGGCCGGTTATACTGTCATGATCCCAATGGCAGGGGATCACAAAAATGACAAGCACAGATACAAACAAGCTCTAGGGCGATGGAACCTGAGCTGACCGCGACCCTAAACCTAACACACAAATAAAAGTAGCCGGGGAACGTGCCTACGATGATCCTAGACGTCTCGCTCCAGCCGAAGATCTAACTTCCCCTATCAGAAGAAACACAGACCTCTCTTGCCTCCAGAGAAATACCCCACAGCAAATAGCAGCCCCCCACATATAATGACGGTGAAATGAGAGGAAAGCACATACGTAGTATGAAAACAGTTTCAGCAAAATGAGGCCCGCTAAAGCTAGATAGCAGAGGATACAAAAGTGAACTGCGCGGTCAGCGAAAAACCCTTCAAAAAACCATCCTGAAATTACTTGAACTCATGTGCCAACTCATGGTACATGAAAAGCAATTTCAGCCCACTAGAGCAACCAGCAGCAGAGAATCACATATCTGCAGGCTGGACTAAAAACCAAATTAAGCAAAACACAAAACAGGAAAATCCAAACTTAGCTTGTCCAGAAGGTTCTAGGAGCAGGGAGCAGAGGTAACAAGACACACTGGATACATTGATAACCGGCGAGGAAATGCCAGCAAAGCCAGGTTAAATAGGAAACTCCCATATGCTGATGGAACAGGTGGAACCCAGAAACCCAGGAAAGACAAGTCACCCAGTACCATCAGTAACCACCAGAGGGAGCCCAAAAACAGAACTCACAACACTGTCCACCTGCAGTGGACTTTATATTTCTGTGCATTTTCATGTTTTTGTTTTGTCCAGCTTTGTCTGTGAAGGATTTTTTGCAGCCTAGATATTTCTCTGGAGATGCAGATAGACCCCCTCATGTCTTTAGTCAGATGTGGTGATCCGTATTTTCTGCGGTGGATATTTTCTAGTGTTTTTATACTGACCGCATAGTACTCTGTTCTATTCTTTCTTTTTAGCTAGTATGGCCTCCTATGCTAAAATCTGATTTCATATCTGTGTATGTTATTTCCCTCTCCTCTCACAGTCAATATTTGTGGGGGGCTATCTATCCTTTGGGGATTTTCTCTGAGGCAAGATAGGTTTCCTGTTTCTGTCTTTAGGGGTAGTTAGATCGTAGGCTGTGCCGAGGGGTCTAGGGAGTGTTAGGTACCCCCCACGGCTACTTCTAGTTGCGCTGCTAGGTTCAGGGTTTGCGGTCAGTACAGGGACCACCTTCTCCAGAGTCCGTCTCATGCTGCTCCTAGGCCACCAGATCATAACAGTTTTACCAGTGTGAGGAGTGGCCCAATAAATAAAGCCTTTTGCTCCCCCTAGTGGCCGGAGTGTGAAGTGTAATGTGTGCTGGTGATACCTGGTCAGTAGAATTCCTTCAGTGCCATCAGACGTACCATCAATCCCCTTAGTGGCAGAGTGTCATACTGCAACGACCAGATCTCTGGGGCGCTGCGCACATGTTCCGCTTTCTTTCCTTATTTTATATAATAGGATGAAGGAGCATATACCAGGCTGGGGAAGCATATACCAGGCTGGGGGACTATATACAAGGATGGGTGAGCATATACCAGAATGGAGGAGTATATACCAGAATGGGGGTGCATATAATAGGATGGGAGACCAGGCTGAGGGAGCATATACGAAACTGGAGTAGCATATAATAGGATGGGGAACAGGCTGGGGGAGCATATACCGGGCTGGGGTAGCATATAAAAGGAAGGGGGACCAGGATGAGGGAGCATATATAAGGATGGCGGATCATAAACCAGGCTAGGGGAGCATATACCAGGACTAGCTATTGAACCCATTCTACGCCCATGTGGTGAGCATTTTTATTGGTACATTTTTGTCCTATGTTAAAGGGAACCTCTACCCAGAAATAATGCTGTTAACCTGCAGATATGCAGTTAATCTGCAGATTAACAGCATTGTCATGCTGCCCAACGCCTGCACTCAGTCCAATGCAGCGGGGAGAAAATTAACTTTATTCTCTCTGCCAGCATTCAGCTTCAGTCATGGGGGCAGGGGCGCCACGGGTTCAGTCATTGCTCTGAAAATAGTCCCTGGCCCTGACTGGCAGCTTGGCCTCACAGTAGAGCCAATTTCAGTCAGGGCAGGGGTTGCGGTTACAGCTGCCATTGTTTTCTCAGAGCAATGATTGACCAAGCTTCTCCCTTGCCTCCATGACTGAAACCAAATGCTCAAAAGAAAGAACCTGGCACTCAACTTAATGCTCGTGAAAAATTTTAATCGTAGTACCAAAACATTTCGGTCCTATGTCAGGACCTTCATCAATTACTACAAACGTGAAAAAAGTAATATTTACAAATATATACAAAAACGAAAAACATAAAGAAAGTATATATAAGATACAAAATGACAGATCCATAACGGGAATTCATACGGTCATATTGAAAAGACAGAATAGACAATATGGTGTCCAGCGGAATGAGACCAAAAAGTATCAGGCATGATTAAGCGAAGAACGTGAAAAAAATGGGAAAAAAAATGGGGGAAAAAAAGGATAGAACATACCGTACTAGTAGTAGGATTATTGGAGGTGGTGACACTGATGTCAAAAAAGGCACAGCGTAATCTCCGTCTATAGTAATATAAAGTAAAGTTGCTAATGGCATCAGTGTGCATTAAAGTAATGTGTGGGAGGAGTACAAGAACATACCTGTTACTGCGCAGATAGTAATTTGGCACATAGAGTGGACTGGAAATAAAAGATAAGTGATGGTAACATTAGTATACCATATAGGTATACATGCGCAGTTAAACCAGCAAGTGGCGGACAGAGGGAACATAGTACCGACAATATACCTATATTACCCCGTGTAACTGGTGTGTGCTGATGTCCAGATGCGGTGTCCCCCGCTCGTCTGGTGTGAGGTAAAAGTATGCGCATTATATGGACAGGAGGCGATGCCGGGAATGTGTCGCTGGGCAACAGGAGAGCGCACTGTGAAACCGGAAGTGACATCGCTGAATGTAGTATGGCCGTGCGTTTCACTAGAGCAGCGATATGCGTTCCACTCTATGAGAGGCCAGTATGAACTGACGTAGGGGGAGGTTCCTGAAGAGGGGAGGTGCCTGTAGCGTCCAGATCACTGTGGTGGAGTCTATAGGGATGTCAGGTGATAAACCTATAGGACAGCGCGTGGAAGTGTTGCAATCCGGTGAAGCTAGCCTCGGTGGAAGAAGTTGTGACGAACAGATGAAGTCACCTACGACCTCAATATAATCGGCTCTATAAGAAAAAGAAAATGTTGTAAGAATCATAGCCCAAGTAGCAGATTAATAGTAGATAATGGATAACATCAGAGGCATATACCCAGTAAAAAAGAGAGTCTAGTATATACACCTTCAGACTTAGTTCAAAGCTTATACTGGAGTATGGAGATGATAGTAACCTTGAATGGGATGGAGATTAAACACGAGCATTAAGTTGAGTGCCAGGTTCTTTCTTTTGAGTTTCACATGGTGTGGGATCCTACCTGGGCACCATTTATAGTAGTGCACACGCTTCTACCTTCCATGAAACCAAATGCTGGCTTGGAGAATAAGTGACTTTTCTCCCCACTGCATTCGGCTGCGTGCAGGTGCTGGACAGCATAATAGCGCTGTTAACCTGCAGATTAGCCACACATCTCCAGGTTAATAGCATTCTGGTGACAGTTTCTCTTTAATTTTGTAGTACAAAACTTCAATAAAATGGCATCGGAGATCGCAATTTTATTGAAAACACTGTGTATGCAAATTGGCAGACAGAGTGTCTGAAAAATGGCTCTGAAAATGTACCAATAAGAATGCTTGCCACCCAGGCGCAGAACGGGTTCAATAGCTAGTAAATATTTATGAGTCCAGCTTTCAAAGCTGAGATTTTTAAACCACATTGACTAAGTAGACCAGTCTCATCAGTCATCAAGTCTTTGAGATCTATATAAGGCCGGGGTCATACTCAACATATGGAAATACGGTCCGGTCCGTTTTTTACGGCCGTAATACGCAGAAATGTTCCCAAAATAGGGATCCGTATGTCATCCGTAGGCAGGGTGTGGCAGCGTATTTTGCGCATGTCATCCTCCGTATGTAATCCGTATTGCATCCGTAAAGCGAGATTTTCTCGCTGGCTTGCAAAACGGACATACAATGGATCCATGGGCTCAAATATTCGTTAAACATATATACAGTCTATATATATATATTTATATATATATATATATATATAATATATATATATATATATATGTCAGTGAGACACATATATATATGTAGAAATGCTGGTAATTCAATTGCCGGCTTTTGCTATCTCCTTCCCAAACCCGACATGATATGAGACATGGCCCCTCTCTTTACATACAGTAAACCATTTCATGTCCCTTATTTTTTTTACATATTCCTCACTACTAATGTTCCAAGTGTCTGTGTGCAACATTTGGGGGCTCTAGCTGTTAAAATATAGAGTTAAATCATGGAAAAAATTGGCGTGGGCTCCCGCGCAATTTTCTCTGCCAGAGTGGGAAAGCCAGTGACTTAGGGCAGATATTAATAGCCTGGAGAGGGACCATGTCTCATATCATGTCGGGTTTGAGAAGGAGATAGCAAAAGCCGGCAATTGAATTACCGGCTTTTCTGCTATCTAGCGCTGTATGAAATATAAATAAATAAATATATATATATATATATATATATATATATATATATATATATATATATACTAGATGGTGGCACGATTCTAACGCATCGGGTATTCTAGAATGTACATGTCCTCGTAGTATATTGCCCAGTCACATAGTATGTTGCCCAACCACATACTATATTGCCCAGCCACGTACTATATTGCCCAGCCACGTACTATATTGCCCAGCCACGTACTATATTGCCCAGCCACGTACTATATTGCCAGTCACGTAGTATTTTGGCCAGCCATGTAGTATATTGCACAGCCACGTAGAATATTGCCCAGCCACGTACTATATTGCCCAGCCACGTAGTATATTGCCCAGCCACGTAGTATATTGCCCAGCCACGTACAGTGGGGCAAAAAAGTATTTAGTCAGTCAGCAATAGTGCAAGTTCCACCACTTAAAAAGATGAGAGGCGTCTGTAATTTACATCATAGGTAGACCTCAACTATGGGAGACAAACTGAGAAAAAAAAATCCAGAAAATCACATTGTCTGTTTTTTTAACATTTTATTTGCATATTATGGTGGAAAATAAGTATTTGGTCAGAAACAAAATTTCATCTCAATACTTTGTAATATATCCTTTGTTGGCAATGACAGAGGTCAAACGTTTTCTGTAAGTCTTCACAAGGTTGCCACACACTGTTGTTGGTATGTTGGCCCATTCCTCCATGCAGATCTCCTCTAGAGCAGTGATGTTTTTGGCTTTTCGCTTGGCAACACGGACTTTCAACTCCCTCCAAAGGTTTTCTATAGGGTTGAGATCTGGAGACTGGCTAGGCCACTCCAGGACCTTGAAATGCTTCTTACAAAGCCACTCCTTCATTGCCCTGGGGGTGTGCTTTGGATCATTGTCATGTTGAAAGACCCAGCCATGTTTCATCTTCAATGCCCTTGCTGATAGAAGGAGGTTTGCACTCAAAATCTCACGATACATGGCCCCATTCATTCATTCATGTACCCGAATCAGTGACTAAATACTTTTTTGCCCCACTGTAGTATATTGGGCAGCCACGTAGTATGTTGCCCAGTCACGTAGTATTTTGCCCAGCCACATAGAATATTGCTCTGCCACGTAGTATATTGCCCCGCCACGTAGTATATTGCCCAGTCACGTAGTATATTGCCCAGTCACGTAGTATATTGCACAGCCATGTAATATACAGCACAGAGCCACGTAGTATATTGCCCAGCCACATAGTATATTGTTAAGCGACGTAGTATTTTGCACAGCGACGTAGTATACAGCACAGAGCCACATAGTATATTGCCCAGTCACGTAGTAAACAGCACAGACACGTAGTATATTGCCCAGCCAGGTAGTATATTGCCCAGTTACGTATGTAACAGGTTAAAAAATAAAAAAGAAACATACTCACCATCCAAAGAGCCCGTTGTAGTAACGGCGCTTGTTTGCGGTGTCCGGTCCCAGGATTGGTATGAGCGCAGGACCTTCCATGATGTCGCGGTCACATGACTGTGACGTTGCGGTCACATGACCGTGACGTCATGGAAGGTCCTTCTCCCATAGCATCTTTGGAAGCGGAACCTGCCGCTTGCAGTGCCGAGGAGAGGACGCGGAAGGTGAGAATAAGGTTTTTTTTTTATTATTATTTTTAATATTAGATCGTTTTACTATTGATGCTGCATACGCAGCATCAATAGTAAAAAGTTGGGGACACACAGGTAGGGTTGAGCGACCTTGACCTGTTTCGCGAAACCCGACTATCTTAGAAGTCGAGTCGAGTGGAATCGGCCGATTATCGCGAAAAGTCGGGTATCGCCCGAAACACGAAACCCAATGCAAGTCAATGGGGGAGCATAGTCGGCAGTGAGTGGAGGCCAGGAAAACACCTACACTGCCCATTTTAATGGCAAAAACATCCATTCTTGTTAAAGAAGCTTGTCAATCGTAATTTACCTTATAATAATTGGAAGGCATTTGAAATTGGGGGTCATTTGGCTAAAGTTGTGGGGGGTAGGGCTGGTTCAAGTAATTAGTGGGCCCAGTAAATCTGGACCACGTCACGGCAGTGGAGTAGGGAGAGGTAAGTATTTCAACTTTGCAAGTGCTGTGATCCTGAGCAAGCAGGGGGGCCCACTCGTTGGCATTGGCACTGGCACAGGGCCCCTCAAAGTACAGCGGTGTGTTTGCATGGCGGGGGCGCCTCCCACCGGCAGCAACACTTTTGCGTACTATGAGAGGCCCTGTGCCAGTGACGTCGCCAACTAGTATTCCTCCCCCCACCTGATGAAGGAACCTGCACTTTCATCTGCACCTTCCTCTTTGTCCCCGTGTAAGGTGGTATGGTATGCGGGAAGAGGAACCTGACTTTCAGCAGGGTCACAATCTTGCTGTGTAGCGTGCACGGGGAATTTTGCGTTATGGGTCAATGTACCAGCAGACTCATCTATCACTGGCTGGGCAATGGGCAGGATGAGGAGGAAACACAGATATAGGCCCAAAGAATAAAGTTGGCTAAATGCAGTTCAAAATTGGTAACACAGGACTAACCAGGGGGCATTGCAGTGGAGGACAACTGGAATGAGAGGCTGACACAGAGAGTAGGCCCAAATCAGTAAGTAGTCGAAATGCAGTTCAAAATTGGCAACCGTAGTAAACAGGCGGCACAGCTTTGTTCAGTGGAGGAGTGGAGGAGAAATGGAATTTCAGGACAGGAAACCAGGAGAACAGCAAGGAGTGGCAGACACCGATAGTAGGCCCCAAACCAACTAGTACGCCAAATGCAGTTGT
The DNA here is from genome assembly GCF_032444005.1 of Ranitomeya imitator. Classification (NCBI taxonomy): domain Eukaryota; kingdom Metazoa; phylum Chordata; class Amphibia; order Anura; family Dendrobatidae; genus Ranitomeya; species Ranitomeya imitator. Next base: position 317,585,908 of record NC_091285.1, on the reverse strand, counting down.
TCCGTTTAACCACAATTTAATGAGAGCCTGAAGATAGAAGTTCAGGAAAGGCAACCTGGAGAACACCTTGGAGTGGAACACACCATCTCTCTACACCCCATACCCAATTTGTAGGCCTAATGCAGCGTAGTTTCCAACAACTACTAAACAAGAGCCGGAAGATCGAAGCTCAGGAAAGGCAACCTGGAGAACACCTTGGAGTGGAACACACCATCTCTCTACACCCCATACCCAATTTGTAGGCCTAATGCAGTGTAGTTTCCAAGAACTACTAAACGAGAGCCGGAAAATCGAAGCTCAGGAAAGGCAACCTGGAGAACACCTTGGAGTGGAACACACCATCTCTCTACACCCCATACCCAATTTGTAGGCCTATTGCAGTGTAGTTTCCAAGAACTACTAAACAAGAGCCGGAAGATCGGAGCTCAGGAAAGGTAACCTGGAGAACACCTTGGAGTGGAACACACCATCTCTCTACACCCCATACCCAATTTGTAGGCCTAATGCAGCGTAGTTTCCAACAACTACTAAACGATAGCCGGAAGATCGAAGCTCAGGAAAGGCAACCTGGAGAACACCTTGGAGTGGAACACACCATCTCTCTACACCCCATACCCAATTTGTAGGCCTAATGCAGTGTAGTTTCCAAGAACTACTAAACGAGAGCCGGAAGATCGAAGCTCAGGAAAGGCAACCTGGAGAACACCTTGGAGTGGAACACACCATCTCTCTACACCCCATACCCAATTTGTAGGCCTAATGCAGTGTAGTTTCCAAGAACTACTAAACGAGAGCCGGAAGATCGAAGCTCAGGAAAGGCAACCTGGAGAACACCTTGGAGTGGAACACACCATCTCTCTACACCCCATACCCAATTTGTAGGCCTAATGCAGTGTAGTTTCCAAGAACTACTAAACGAGAGCCGGAAGATCGAAGCTCAGGAAAGGCAACCTGGAGAACACCTTGGAGTGGAACACACCATCTCTCTACACCCCATACCCAATTTGTAGGCCTAATGCAGTGTAGTTTCCAAGAACTACTAAACGAGAGCATGAAGATCGAAGCATTGGCGAGGAAACCTGGGGAACACCTTGGAGTGGAACACACCATCTCTCTACACCCCATACCCAATTTGTAGGCCTAATGCAGCGTAGTTTCCAACAACTACTAAATGAGAGCATGATGATCGAAGCATTGGCGAGGAAACCTGGGGAACACCTTGGAGTGGAACACACCATCTCTCTACACCCCATACCCAATTTGTAGGCCTAATGCAGCGTAGTTTCCAACAACTACTAAACGAGAGCATGATGATTGAAGCATTGGCGAGGAAACCTGGGGAACACCTTGGAGTGCAACACACCATCTCTCTACACCCCATACCCAATTTGTAGGCCTAATGCAGCGTAGTTTCCAACAACTACTAAACGAGAGCCGGAAGATCGAAGCTCAGGAAAGGCAACCTGGAGAACACATTGGAGTGGAACACACCATCTCTCTACACCCCATACCCAATTTGTAGGCCTAATGCAGCGTAGTTTCCAACAACTACTAAACGAGAGCATGATGATCGAAGCATTGGCGAGGAAACCTGGGGAACACTTTGGAGTGGAACACACCATCTCTCTACACCCCATACCCAATTTGTAGGCCTAATGCAGCGTAGTTTCCAACAACTACTAAACGAGAGCCAGAAGATCGAAGCTCAGGAAAGGCAACCTGGGGAACACCTTGGAGTGGAACACACCATCTCTCTACACCCCATACCCAATTTGTAGGCCTAATGCAGTGTAGTTTCCAAGAACTACTAAACGAGAGCATGAAGATCGAAGCATTGGCGAGGAAACCTGGGGAACACATTGGAGTGGAACACACCATCTCTCTACACCCCATACCCAATTTGTAGGCCTAATGCAGCGTAGTTTCCAACAACTACTAAACGAGAGCCGGAAGATCGAAGCTCAGGAAAGGCAACCTGGGGAACACCTTGGAGTGGAACACACCATCTCTCTACACCCCATACCCAATTTGTAGGCCTAATGCAGTGTAGTTTCCAAGAACTACTAAACGAGAGCATGAAGATCGAAGCATTGGCGAGGAAACCTGGGGAACACCTTGGAGTGGAACACACCATCTCTCTACACCCCATACCCAATTTGTAGGCCTAATGCAGCGTAGTTTCCAACAACTACTAAACGAGAGCCGGAAGATCGAAGCTCAGGAAAGGCAACCTGGAGAACACCTTGGAGTGGAACACACCATCTCTCTACACCCCATACCCAATTTGTAGGCCTAATGCAGCGTAGTTTCCAACAACTACTAAACGAGAGCATGATGATCGAAGCATTGGCGAGGAAACCTGGGGAACACTTTGGAGTGGAACACACCATCTCTCTACACCCCATACCCAATTTGTAGGCCTAATGCAGCGTAGTTTCCAACAACTACTAAACGAGAGCCGGAAGATCGAAGCTCAGGAAAGGCAACCTGGAGAACACCTTGGAGTGGAACACACCATCTCTCTACACCCCATACCCAATTTGTAGGCCTAATGCAGCGTAGTTTCCAACAACTATTAAACGAGAGCATGATGATCGAAGCTCAGGAAAGGCAACCTGGAGAACACCTTGGAGTGGAACACACCATCTCTCTACACCCCATACCCAATTTGTAGGCCTAATGCAGTGTAGTTTCCAAGAACTACTAAACGAGAGCATGAAGATCGAAGCAATGGCAAGGAAACCTGGGGAACACCTTGGAGTGTAACACACCATCTCTCTACACCCCATACCCAATTTGTAGGCCTAATGCAGTGTAGTTTTCTACAACTACTAAACGAGAGTCGGAAGACCGAAGCAATGGCAAGGAAACCTGGGGAACACCTTGGAGTGTAACAAACCCTCTCTCTACACCACGGAAGGGCTGATTCTTAGGAAGGAAGGCTGTCGGAAAGAAGCAGGGCGCGTCCGAGGGTGATTATATTCTTATTAGGTATATACTCACCCTCGGACGCGCCCTGCTTCTTTATTTGTAATGAATGTTTATTTGCAATGTGGTTTTGACTTACTCTATTTTTTTGGTAAATAATGATTTTATTATTTTCATTGTTTTGCATCTTCTTGGCAATAATATAAAGAAGACGTGACAGGACAACACTCGGTGGATGCCATATCTGTGTTTTAAATTGAAAAAAACTTTCAGTTAACTACTTGCAGGAGAAAGTTATTGTAGCTGGTGGCCATTTTTAGTACTGTACCAGATTTTTGTTGTATGTGTTTGTTTTTAATGTTAAAATGTCTGCATTTGATATCTCTCCAGTATTTTCTTTTTTATAAGCAAAATACTTATTTTTATATTTTCTGATGTTGGTTCCAGGGGTACACGGGCAGCAGTGGTGTGGTCAGTGGAGGCCTAGTGGAAGGAGTGACCACAGACAGGCATCGAAGGCCTAAAATAATAACACATGGCTGTAGGCAATTTTAAATTGGTTCCAGGGGTACACGGGCAGCAGTGGTGTGGTCAGTGGAGGCCTAGTGGAAGGAGTGACCGCAGACAGGCATCGAAGGCCTAAAGTAAAAAAATTGGGCTGGCTGTAGGCAATTTTACATTGGTTCCAGGGGTACACGGGCAGCAGTGGTGTGGTCAGTGGAGGCCTAGTGGAAGGAGTGACCGCAGACAGGCATCGAAGGCCTAAAATAATAACACATGGCTGTAGGCAATTTTAAATTGGTTCCAGGGGTACACGGGCAGCAGTGGTGTGGTCAGTGGAGGCATATTGTAAGGAGTGACCGCAGACAGGCATCGAAGGCCTAAAATAATAACACATGGCTGTAGGCAATTTTAAATTGGTTCCAGGGGTACACGGGCAGCAGTGGTGTGGTCAGTGGAGGCCTAGTGGAAGGAGTGACCACAGACAGGCATCGAAGGCCTAAAATAATAACACATGGCTGTAGGCAATTTTAAATTGGTTCCAGGGGTACACGGGCAGCAGTGGTGTGGTCAGTGGAGGCCTAGTGGAAGGAGTGACCGCAGACAGGCATCGAAGGTCTAAAGTAAAAAAATTGGGCTGGCTGTAGGCAATTTTAAATTGGTTCCAGGGGTACACGGGCAGCAGTGGTGTGGTCAGTGGAGGCCTAGTGGAAGGAGTGACCACAGACAGGCATCGAAGGCCTAAAATAATAACACACGGCTGTAGGCAATTTTAAATTGGTTCCAGGGGTACACGGGCAGCAGTGGTGTGGTCAGTGGAGGCATATTGTAAGGAGTGACCGCAGACAGGCATCGAAGGCCTAAAATAATAACACATGGCTGTAGGCAATTTTAAATTGGTTCCAGGGGTACACGGGCAGCAGTGGTGTGGTCAGTGGAGGCCTAGTGGAAGGAGTGACCGCAGACAGGCTTCGAAGGCCTAACATAACAAAAATGTCAATACAATGGTATTGTCAGTGGCAGGCATTGAAGGATGTCAGCGCATAGACTAAACATTGGTGGAGCTGTGAGATAATTTTGCAAGTGGTAGAGCACTGTTTGAGCTGGGGGGGGGAACTGTCTTGTGGCTGGCGGTACAGGCCCAGGGCCCCTCATATTACAACGGTGTGTCTGACGTTGGGTGCGCACCACCACCGCCAGAGACACTTTATTGTACTAGGAGGGACCCAGTGGCAGTGCCGTCGACCAAAAGCGGGCACACCCACCTCTTCAGACAAACAGCACTCTCACGGGTGCTGTCGCCAAGTGTCGATACCACGGCCCCGTGTGGGGAGTTTGGCCATTTAGTGAGGTGTAAACATGTCGTATGCTGGACAATCAGGTGCAGAAAATTACGAGATTGGAAAAGGCATTCAGAATAGTCCACAGGCAAGACCTTTTCATAGGAAAGCTAGGTGTCAGCCGGGCAAGGTGGGGCAAAAGATTTCGAAATCCAGTTGTGGTTCATTTTAATGAAGGTTAGATCATCTACATTTTGGGTAGCCAGACGAGTCCTTTTTTCTGTTAGTATTGAACCTGCAGCACTGAATACTCTTTCTGATAGGACACTAGCTGCCGGGCAAGCAAGCTCCTGCAATGCATATTCTGCCAATTCTGGCCAGGTGTCTAATTTTGATGCCCAGTAATCAAATGGGTATGACGGTTGAGGGAGAACATCGATAAGGGATGAAAAATAGTTTGTAACCATACTGGACAAATGTTGTCTCCTGTCACTTTGAATTGATGCTGCAGTACCTGTCCTGTCTGCGGTCATAGCAAAATCACTCCACAACCTGGTCAGAAAACCCCTCTGGCCAACCCCACTTCTGATTTCTGCCCCTCTAACTCCTCTGGTCTGCTGGCCCCTGCAGCTCGTGTGAGAACGATCACGGGCGCTGTGTGCAGGGAATGCCAGAAGCAAACGGTCAACAAGAGTTGATTGTTTGGTTGCTAATATTAGTTCCAAGTTCTCATGTGGCATTATATTTTGCAATTTGCCTTTATAGCGAGGATCAAGGAGGCAGGCCAACCAGTAATCGTCATCGTTCATCATTTTAGTTATGCGTGTGTCCCTTTTGAGGATACGTAAGGCATAATCCGCCATGTGGGCCAAAGTTCCAGTTCTCAAATCTGCGGTTGTGCTTGGTTGAGGGGCAGTTTCAGGCAAATCCACGTCACTTGTGTCCCTCCAAAAACCAGAACCCGGCCTTGCCGCGCCACCAATTTCCAGTGGCCCCGGAAAAGCTTCCTCATTAAAAATATAATAATCCCCATCATCCTCCTCGTCCTCCTCCTCCTCTTCGCCCGCTAACTCGTCCTGTACACTGCCCTGGCCAGACAATGGCTGACTGTCATCAAGGCTTTCCTCTTCCTCAGCTGCAGACGCCTGATCCTTTATGAGCGTCAAACTTTGCATCAGCAGACGCATTAGGGGGATGCTCATGCTTATTATGGCGTTGTCTGCACTAACCAGCCGTGTGCATTCCTCAAAACACTGAAGGACTTGACACATGTCTTGAATCTTCGACCACTGCACACCTGACAACTCCATGTCTGCCATCCTACTGCCTGCCCGTGTATGTGTATCCTCCCACAAAAACATAACAGCCCGCCTCTGTTCGCACAGTCTCTGAAGCATGTGCAGTGTTGAGTTCCACCTTGTTGCAACGTCTATGATTAGGCGATGCTGGGGAAGGTTCAAAGAACGCTGATAGGTCTGCATACGGCTGGAGTGTACGGGCGAACGGCGGATATGTGAGCAAAGTCCACGCACTTTGAGGAGCAGGTCGGATAACCCCGGATAACTTTTCAGGAAGCACTGCACCACCAGGTTTAAGGTGTGAGCCAGGCAAGGAATGTGTTTCAGTTGGGAAAGGGAGATGGCAGCCATGAAATTCCTTCCGTTATCACTCACTACCTTGCCTGCCTCAAGATCTACAGTGCCCAGCCACGACTGCGTTTCTTTCTGCAAGAACTCGGACAGAACTTCCGCGGTGTGTCTGTTGTCGCCCAAACACTTCATAGCCAATACAGCCTGCTGACGTTTGCCAGTAGCTGCCCCATAATGGGAGACCTGGTGTGCAACAGTGGCAGCTGTGGATGGAGTGGTTGTGCGACTGCGGTCTGTGGACGAGCTCTCGCTTCTGCAGGAGGACGAAGAGGAGGAGGAGGGGGTGCGAACGGCTACAGCCAACTGTTTCCTAGACCGTGGGCTAAGCAGAACTGTCCCAAACTTGCTGTCCCCTGTGGACCCTGCATCCACCACATTTACCCAGTGTGCCGTGATGGACACGTAACGTCCCTGGCCATGCCTACTGGTCCATGCATCTGTTGTCAGGTGCACCTTTGTGCTCACAGATTGCCTGAGTGCATGGACGATGCGCTCTTTAACATGCTGGTGGAGGGCTGGGATGGCTTTTCTGGAAAAAAAGTGTCGACTGGGTAGCTCGTAGCGTGGTACAGCGTAGTCCATCAGGGCTTTGAAAGCTTCGCTTTCAACTAACCGGTAGGGCATCATCTCTAACGAGATTAGTCTAGCTATGTGTGCGTTCAAACCCTGTGTACGCGGATGCGAGGCTAAGTACTTCCTTTTTCTAACCATAGTCTCATGTAGGGTGAGCTGGACTGGAGAGCTGGAGATCGTGGAACTAGCGGGGGTGCCGGTGGACATGGCAGACTGAGAGACGGTGGGAGATGGTATTGTTGCCGCCGGTGCCCTAGATGCAGTGTTTCCTACTACAAAACTGGTGATTCCCTGACCCTGACTGCTTTGGCCTGGCAAAGAAACCTGCACAGATACTGCAGGTGGTGCGGAAAATGGTGGCCCTACACTGCCGGAAGGGATGTTGCGTTGCTGACTAGCTTCATTGGCCGAGGAATCTACAACCTTAAGGGACGTTTGGTAGTTAGTCCAGGCTTGCAAATGCATGGTGGTTAAATGTCTATGCATGCAACTTGTATTGAGACTTTTCAGATTCTGTCCTCTGCTTAAGGTAGTTGAACATTTTTGACAGATGACTTTGCGCTGATCAATTGGATGTTGTTTAAAAAAATGCCAGACTGCACTCTTTCTAGCATCGGATACCTTTTCAGGCATTGCAGACTGAGCTTTAACCGGATGGCCACGCTGTCCTCCAACAGGTTTTGGCTTTGCCACGCGTTTTGGGCAAGATACGGGCCCGGCAGATGGAACCTGTTGCGATGTTGATGCCTGCTGCGGCCCCTCCTCCTCCACTTCAGAACTGCTGCCGCCTGCACCCTGTTCCCCCAATGGCTGCCAATCGGGGTCAAGAACTGGGTCATCTATTACCTCTTCTTGTAGCTCGTGTGCAACTTCGTCTGTGTCACCGTGTCGGTCGGTGGTATAGCGTTCGTGATGGGGCAACATAGTCTCATCAGGGTCTGATTCTTGATCATTACCCTGCGAGGGCAATGTTGTGGTCTGAGTCAAAGGACCAGCATAGTAGTCTGGCTGTGGCTGTGCATCAGTGCACTCCATGTCAGATTCAACTTGTAATGGGCATGGACTGTTAACTGCTTCACTTTCTAAGCCAGGGACGGTATGTGTAAAGAGCTCCATGGAGTAACCCGTTGTGTCGCCTGCTGCATTCTTCTCTGTTGTTGTTTTTGCTGATGAGGACAAGGAAGCAACTTGTCCCTGACCATGAACATCCACTAACGACGCGCTGCTTTGACATTTACCAGTTTCACGAGAGGAGGCAAAAGAGCTAGAGGCTGAGTCAGCAAGATAAGCCAAAACTTGCTCTTGCTGCTCCGGCTTTAAAAGCGGTTTTCCTACTCCCAGAAAAGGGAGCGTTCGAGGCCTTGTGTAGCCAGACGACGAACCTGGCTCCACAGCTCCAGACTTAGGTGCAATATTTTTTTTTCCCACGACCAGCTGATGCTCCACCACTACCACTACCCTCATTACCAGCTGACAATGAACGCCCCCGGCCACGACCTCTTCCACCAGACTTCCTCATTGTTTTAAAAACGTAAACAAACTAACGGTATTTGTTGCTGTCACACAAATTACACGGTGAGCTATAACTTCAGTATGATTTAGCTACCCCTTTACAGGTGAGTGAGACCACAACGAAAATCAGGCACAATGTTACACACTCTGTTGTTGGTGGCAACAAATGAGAGAGATGCCACACACGCAGGACTGTCACTGAAGCACAAATGTAAATATTAATCTCCCACTGATTTGATTTTTTTTTTTTTCAGGGAGACTTTAGGAAAAAAAAATAATAGAATAAAATGATTTTTTCAGGAAGAATTTAGAAACCAAATAAAATAAAATGATTTTTTCAGGGAGAATTTAGAAAACAAATAAAACAAAAAAAGGCTTTCTATGGCCCACTGAGTGAGAGATGACGCACACAGGAGTCAGGAGTGGCACACAAGCCCAGAGGCCAATATTTATCTCCCACTGATTGATGTAGTGATTTTTTCAGGTAGATTTTGGAACCCAAATCAAGCTAAAAAAATAATAGGCTTTCTATGGCCCACAATTGGAGAGAGAGAGAGAGAGAGATGGCACACCCAGGAGTCAAGACTGGCACACAAGCAGAAAGGGCAATATTAATCTCCCACTGATTTGTTTTTTTTTTATTTTTCAGGGAGACTTTAGGAAAAAAAATAATAGAATAAAATGATTTTTTCAGGAAGAATTTAGAAACCAAATAAAATAAAATGATTTTTTCAGGGAGAATTTAGAAAACAAATAAAACAAAAAAAGGCTTTCTATGGCCCACTGAGTGAGAGATGACGCACACAGGAGTCAGGAGTGGCACACAAGCCCAGAGGCCAATATTTATCTCCCACTGATTGATGTAGTGATTTTTTCAGGTAGATTTTGGAACCCAAATCAAGCTAAAAAAATAATAGGCTTTCTATGGCCCACAATTGGAGAGAGAGAGAGAGATGGCACACCCAGGAGTCAAGACTGGCACACAAGCAGAAAGGGCAATATTAATCTCCCACTGATTTGTTTTTTTTTGTTTTTTCAGGGAGACTTTAGGAAAAAAAATAATAGAATAAAATGATTTTTTCAGGAAGAATTTAGAAACCAAATAAAATAAAATGATTTTTTCAGGGAGAATTTAGAAAACAAATAAAACAAAAAAAGGCTTTCTATGGCCCACTGAGTGAGAGATGACGCACACAGGAGTCAGGAGTGGCACACAAGCCCAGAGGCCAATATTTATCTCCCACTGATTGATGTAGTGATTTTTTCAGGTAGATTTTGGAACCCAAATCAAGCTAAAAAAATAATAGGCTTTCTATGGCCCACAATTGGAGAGAGAGAGAGAGATGGCACACCCAGGAGTCAAGACTGGCACACAAGCAGAAAGGGCAATATTAATCTCCCACTGATTTGTTTTTTTTTGTTTTTTCAGGGAGACTTTAGGAAAAAAAATAATAGAATAAAATGATTTTTTCAGGAAGAATTTAGAAACCAAATAAAATAAAATGATTTTTTCAGGGAGAATTTAGAAAACAAATAAAACAAAAAAAGGCTTTCTATGGCCCACTGAGTGAAAGATGACGCACACAGGAGTCAGGAGTGGCACACAAGCCCAGAGGCCAATATTTATCTCCCACTGATTGATGTAGTGATTTTTTCAGGTAGATTTTGGAACCCAAATCAAGCTAAAAAAATAATAGGCTTTCTATGGCCCACAATTGGAGAGAGAGAGAGAGATGGCACACCCAGGAGTCAAGACTGGCACACAAGCAGAAAGGGCAATATTAATCTCCCACTGATTTGTTTTTGTTTTTTTTTCAGGGAGACTTTAGGAAAAAAAATAATAGAATAAAATGATTTTTTCAGGAAGAATTTAGAAACCAAATAAAATAAAATGATTTTTTCAGGGAGAATTTAGAAAACAAATAAAACAAAAAAAGGCTTTCTATGGCCCACTGAGTGAGAGATGACGCACACAGGAGTCAGGAGTGGCACACAAGCCCAGAGGCCAATATTTATCTCCCACTGATTGATGTAGTGATTTTTTCAGGTAGATTTTGGAACCCAAATCAAGCTAAAAAAATAATAGGCTTTCTATGGCCCACAATTGGAGAGAGAGAGAGAGATGGCACACCCAGGAGTCAAGACTGGCACACAAGCAGAAAGGGCAATATTAATCTCCCACTGATTTGTTTTTTTTTGTTTTTTTCAGGGAGACTTTAGGAAAAAAAATAATAGAATAAAATGATTTTTTCAGGAAGAATTTAGAAACCAAATAAAATAAAATGATTTTTTCAGAGAGAATTTAGAAAACAAATAAAACAAAAAAAGGCTTTCTATGGCCCACTGAGTGAGAGATGACGCACACAGGAGTCAGGAGTGGCACACAAGCCCAGAGGCCAATATTTATCTCCCACTGATTGATGTAGTGATTTTTTCAGGTAGATTTTGGAACCCAAATCAAGCTAAAAAAATAATAGGCTTTCTATGGCCCACAATTGGAGAGAGAGAGAGAGATGGCACACCCAGGAGTCAAGACTGGCACACAAGCAGAAAGGGCAATATTAATCTCCCACTGATTTGTTTTTTTGTTTTTTTTTCAGGGAGACTTTAGGAAAAAAAATAATAGAATAAAATGATTTTTTCAGGAAGAATTTAGAAACCAAATAAAATAAAATGATTTTTTCAGGGAGAATTTAGAAAACAAATAAAACAAAAAAAGGCTTTCTATGGCCCACTGAGTGAAAGATGACGCACACAGGAGTCAGGAGTGGCACACAAGCCCAGAGGCCAATATTTATCTCCCACTTTTTTTTTTTGTTCCAGGGAAAATTTATAAACCCAATAAAAAAAATAATAAATAGGCTTTCTATGGCCCACTATCTGAGAGAGAGAGAGATGGCACGCTTAGGACTGGCACACAAGCCCAAAGGCCAATATTAATCTCCCTTTTTTTTTTTAAGGGAGAATTTATAAAACCAAAAAAAAAAAAATAAATAGGCTTTCTATGGCCCACTATTTGTGAGAGAGATGGCACGCTCAGGACTGGCACACAAGCCCAGAGGCCAATATTAATCTCCCACTTTTTTTTTTTTGGTTCCAGGGAAAATTTATAAACCCAATAAAAAAAATAATAAATAGGCTTTCTATGGCCCACTATCTGAGAGAGAGAGATGGCACGCTTAGGACTGGCACACAAGCCCAAAGGCCAATATTAATCTCCCACTGATTGATGTAGTGATTTTTTCAGGTACATTTTAGAACCCAAATCAAGCAAAAAAATAAATAGGCTTTCTATGGCCCACTGACTGAGAGATGGCACACACAGGAGTCAAGAGTGGCACACAATCCCTGAGGCCAATATTTTTCTCCCACTGATTGATGTAGTGATTTTTTCAGGTAGATTTTATAACCCAAATCAAGCAAAAAAATAAATAGGCTTTCTATGGCCCACTGAGTGAGAGATGGCACACACAGGGATGGCACTCTAGCAGAAATGTCAATCTTAATCTCCCACAAAAAAAAAAAAAACAGGGAGTGTCCTTCAATTACTATCTCCCTGCAGTAATCTCAGCCAGGTATGGCAGGCAGCAATAAGGAGTGGACTGATGCACAAATTAAATAAAAAGTGTGTACAAACAAAAAAGATAGCTGTGCAGAAAGGAAGGAACAAGAGGATTTGTGCTTTGAAAAAAGCAGTTGGTTTGCACAGCGGCGTACACACAGCAATGCAGCTATCAGGGAGCCTTCTAGGGCAGCCCAATGAGCTACAGCGCTGAGGGGAAAAAAAAAAAATGTAGCTTCCACTGTCCCTGCACACCGAAGGTGGTGTTGGGCAGTGGAAATCGCTACAGCACAAGCGGTTTGGTGGTTAATGGACCCTGCCTAACGCTATCCCTGCTTCTGACGAAGCGGCAGCAACCTCTCCCTAAGCTCAGATCAGCAGCAGTAACATGGCGGTCGGCGGGAACTCCCCTTTATAGCCCCTGTGACGCCGCAGACAGCAAGCCAATCACTGCAATGCCCTTCTCTAAGATGGTGGGGACCAGGACCTATGTCATCACGCTGCCCACACTCTGCGTTTACCTTCATTGGCTGAGAAATGGCGCTTTTCGCGTCATTGAAACGCGACTTTGGCGCGAAAGTCGCGTACCGCATGGCCGACCCCGCACAGGGGTCAGATCGGGTTTCATGAAACCCGACTTTGCCAAAAGTCGGCGACTTTTGAAAATGAACGACCCGTTTCGCTCAACCCTAGTGGCATTATATTTTGCAATTTGCCTTTATAGCGAGGATCAAGGAGGCAGGCCAACCAGTAATCGTCATCGTTCATCATTTTAGTTATGCGTGTGTCCCTTTTGAGGATACGTAAGGCATAATCCGCCATGTGGGCCAAAGTTCCAGTTCTCAAATCTGCGGTTGTGCTTGGTTGAGGGGCAGTTTCAGGCAAATCCACGTCACTTGTGTCCCTCCAAAAACCAGAACCCGGCCTTGCCGCGCCACCAATTTCCAGTGGCCCCGGAAAAGCTTCCTCATTAAAAATATAATCATCCCCATCATCCTCCTCGTCCTCCTCCTCCTCTTCGCCCGCTAACTCGTCCTGTACACTGCCCTGGCCAGACAATGGCTGACTGTCATCAAGGCTTTCCTCTTCCTCAGCTGCAGACGCCTGATCCTTTATGAGCGTCAAACTTTGCATCAGCAGACGCATTAGGGGGATGCTCATGCTTATTATGGCGTTGTCTGCACTAACCAGCCGTGTGCATTCCTCAAAACACTGAAGGACTTGACACATGTCTTGAATCTTCGACCACTGCACACCTGACAACTCCATGTCTGCCATCCTACTGCCTGCCCGTGTATGTGTATCCTCCCACAAAAACATAACAGCCCGCCTCTGTTCGCACAGTCTCTGAAGCATGTGCAGTGTTGAGTTCCACCTTGTTGCAACGTCTATGATTAGGCGATGCTGGGGAAGGTTCAAAGAACGCTGATAGGTCTGCATACGGCTGGAGTGTACGGGCGAACGGCGGATATGTGAGCAAAGTCCACGCACTTTGAGGAGCAGGTCGGATAACCCCGGATAACTTTTCAGGAAGCACTGCACCACCAGGTTTAAGGTGTGAGCCAGGCAAGGAATGTGTTTCAGTTGGGAAAGGGAGATGGCAGCCATGAAATTCCTTCCGTTATCACTCACTACCTTGCCTGCCTCAAGATCTACAGTGCCCAGCCACGACTGCGTTTCTTTCTGCAAGAACTCGGACAGAACTTCCGCGGTGTGTCTGTTGTCGCCCAAACACTTCATAGCCAATACAGCCTGCTGACGTTTGCCAGTAGCTGCCCCATAATGGGAGACCTGGTGTGCAACAGTGGCAGCTGCGGATGGAGTGGTTGTGCGACTGCGGTCTCTGGACGAGCTCTCGCTTCTGCAGGAGGACGAAGAGGAGGAGGAGGGGGTGCGAACGGCTACAGCCAACTGTTTCCTAGACCGTGGGCTAGGCAGAACTGTCCCAAACTTGCTGTCCCCTGTGGACCCTGCATCCACAACATTCACCCAGTGTGCTGTGATGGACACGTAACGTCCCTGGCCATGCCTACTGGTCCATGCATCTGTTGTCAGGTGCACCTTTGTGCTCACAGATTGCCTGAGTGCATGGACGATGCGCTCTTTAACATGCTGGTGGAGGGCTGGGATGGCTTTTCTGGAAAAAAAGTGTCGACTGGGTAGCTCGTAGCGTGGTACAGCGTAGTCCATCAGGGCTTTGAAAGCTTCGCTTTCAACTAACCGGTAGGGCATCATCTCTAACGAAATTAGTCTAGCTATGTGGGCGTTCAAACCCTGTGTACGCGGATGCGAGGCTAAGTACTTCCTTTTTCTAACCATAGTCTCATGTAGGGTGAGCTGGACTGGAGAGCTGGAGATCGTGGAACTAGCGGGGGTGCCGGTGGACATGGCAGACTGAGAGACGGTGGGAGATGGTATTGTTGCCGCCGGTGCCCTAGATGCAGTGTTTCCTACTACGAAACTGGTGATTCCCTGACCCTGACTGCTTTGGCCTGGCAAAGAAACCTGCACAGATACTGCAGGTTGTGCGGAAAATGGTGGCCCTACACTGCCGGAAGGGATGTTGCGTTGCTGACTAGCTTCATTGGCCGAGGGTGCTACAACCTTAGGGGATGTTTGGTAGTTAGTCCAGGCTTGCAAATGCATGGTGGTTAAATGTCTATGCATGCAACTTGTATTGAGAATTTTCAGATTCTGTCCTCTGCTTAAGGTCGTTGAACATTTTTGACAGATGACTTTGCTCTGATCAATTGGATGTTGTTTAAAAAAATGCCAGACTGCACTCTTTCTAGCATCGGATACCTTTTCAGGCATTGCAGACTGAGCTTTAACCGGATGGCCACGCTGTCCTCCAACAGGTTTTGGCTTTGCCACGCGTTTTGGGCAAGATACGGGCCCGGCAGATGGAACCTGTTGCGATGTTGATGCCTGCTGCGGCCCCTCCTCCTCCGCTTCAGAACTGCTGCCTCCTGCACCCTGTTCCCCCAATGGCTGCCAATCGGGGTCAAGAACTGGGTCATCTATTACCTCTTCTTGTAGCTCGTGTGCAACTTCGTCTGTGTCACCGTGTCGGTCGGTGGTATAGCGTTCGTGATGGGGCAACATAGTCTCATCAGGGTCTGATTCTTGATCATTACCCTGCGAGGGCAATGTTGTGGTCTGAGTCAAAGGACCAGCATAGTAGTCTGGCTGTGGCTGTGCATCAGTGCACTCCATGTCAGATTCAACTTGTAATGGGCATGGACTGTTAACTGCTTCACTTTCTAAGCCAGGGACGGTATGTGTAAAGAGCTCCATGGAGTAACCCGTTGTGTCGCCTGCTGCATTCTTCTCTGTTGTTGTTTTTGCTGAAGAGGACAAGGAAGCGACTTGTCCCTGACCGTGAACATCCACTAACGACGCGCTGCTTTGACATTTACCAGTTTCACGAGAGGAGGCAAAAGAGCTAGAGGCTGAGTCAGCAAGATAAGCCAAAACTTGCTCTTGCTGCTCCGGCTTTAAAAGCGGTTTTCCTACTCCCAGAAAAGGGAGCGTTCGAGGCCTTGTGTAGCCAGACGACGAACCTGGCTCCACAGCTCCAGACTTAGGTGCAATATTTTTTTTTCCCACGACCAGCTGATGCTCCACCACTACCACTACCCTCATTACCAGCTGACAATGAACGCCCCCGGCCACGACCTCTTCCACCAGACTTCCTCATTGTTTTAAAAACGTAAACAAACTAACGGTATTTGTTGCTGTCACACAACTTACACGGTGAGCTATAACTTCAGTATGATTTAGCTACCCCTTTACAGGTGAGTGAGACCACAACGAAAATCAGGCACAATGTTACACACTCTGTTGTTGGTGGCAACAAATGAGAGAGATGCCACACACGCAGGACTGTCACTGAAGCACAAATGTAAATATTAATCTCCCACTGATTTGATTTTTTTTTTTTTTCAGGGAGACTTTAGGAAAAAAAAATAATAGAATAAAATGATTTTTTCAGGAAGAATTTAGAAACCAAATAAAACAAAAAAAGGCTTTCTATGGCCCACTGAGTGAGAGATGACGCACACAGGAGTCAGGAGTGGCACACAAGCCCAGAGGCCAATATTTATCTCCCACTGATTGATGTAGTGATTTTTTCAGGTAGATTTTGGAACCCAAATCAAGCTAAAAAAAAATAGGCTTTCTATGGCCCACAATTGGAGAGAGAGAGAGAGAGATGGCACACCCAGGAGTCAAGACTGGCACACAAGCAGAAAGGGCAATATTAATCTCCCACTGATTTGTTTTTTTTTTGTTTTTTCAGGGAGACTTTAGGAAAAAAAAATAATAGAATAAAATGATTTTTTCAGGAAGAATTTAGAAACCAAATAAAATAAAATGATTTTTTCAGGGAGAATTTAGAAAACAAATAAAACAAAAAAAGGCTTTCTATGGCCCACTGAGTGAGAGATGACGCACACAGGAGTCAGGAGTGGCACACAAGCCCAGAGGCCAATATTTATCTCCCACTGATTGATTTATTGATTTTTTCAGGTAGAATTTAGAACCCAAATCAACCAAAAACATAAATAGGCTTTCTATGGCCCACTATTTGTGAGAGAGATGGCACGCTCAGGACTGGCACACAAGCCCAGAGGCCAATATTAATCTCCCACTTTTTTTTTTTGTTCCAGGGAAAATTTATAAACCCAATAAAAAAAATAATAAATAGGCTTTCTATGGCCCACTATCTGAGAGAGAGAGATGGCACGCTTAGGACTGGCACACAAGCCCAAAGGCCAATATTAATCTCCCACTGATTGATTTATTGATTTTTTCAGGTAGAATTTAGAACCCAAATAAAGCAAAAAAAAAAAAAAGGGCTTTCTATGGCCCACTGAGTGAGTGATGATGCACACAGGAGTCAGGAGTGGCACACAAGCCCTGAGGCCAATATTTTTCTCCCACTGATTGATGTAGTGATTTTTTCAGGTAGATTTTAGAACCCAAATCAAGCAAAAAAATAAATAGGCTTTCTATGGCCCACTGACTGAGAGATGGCACACACAGGAGTCAAGAGTGGCACACAAGCCCTGAGGCCAATATTTTTCTCCCACTGATTGATGTAGTGATTTTTTCAGGTAGATTTTATAACCCAAATCAAGCAAAAAAATAAATAGGCTTTCTATGGCCCACTGAGTGAGAGATGGCACACACAGGGATGGCACTCTAGCAGAAATGTCAATCTTAATCTCCCACAAAAAAAAAAAAACAGGGAGTGTCCAACAATTACTATCTCCCTGCAGTAATCTCAGCCAGGTATGGCAGGCAGCAATAAGGAGTGGACTGATGCACAAATTAAATAAAAAGTGTGTACAAACAAAAAAGATAGCTGTGCAGAAAGGAAGGAACAAGAGGATTTGTGCTTTGAAAAAAGCAGTTGGTTTGCACAGCGGCGTACACACAGCAATGCAGCTATCAGGGAGCCTTCTAGGGCAGCCCAATGAGCTACAGCGCTGAGGGGGAAAAAAATGTAGCTTCCACTGTCCCTGCACACCGAAGGTGGTGTTGGGCAGTGGAAATCGCTACAGCACAAGCGGTTTGGTGGTTAATGGACCCTGCCTAACGCTATCCCTGCTTCTGACGAAGCGGCAGCAACCTCTCCCTAAGCTCAGATCAGCAGCAGTAACATGGCGGTCGGCGGGAACGCCCCTTTATAGCCCCTGTGACGCCGCAGACAGCAAGCCAATCACTGCAATGCCCTTCTCTAAGATGGTGGGGACCAGGACCTATGTCATCACGCTGCCCACACTCTGCGTTTACCTTCATTGGCTGAGAAATGGCGCTTTTCGCGTCATTGAAACGCGACTTTGGCGCGAAAGTCGCGTACCGCATGGCCGACCCCGCACAGGGGTCGGATCGGGTTTCATGAAACCCGACTTTGCCAAAAGTCGGCGACTTTTGAAAATGAACGACCCGTTTCGCTCAACCCTACACACAGGGTTAATAGCGGCAGTAACGGAGTGCGTTACCCGCGGCATAATGCGGTCCGTTACCGCCGGCATTAACCCTGTGTTAGCGGTGACCAGAGGGGAGTATGCGGGCGACAGGCACTGACTGCGGGGAGTAAGGAGCGGCCATTTTCTTCCGGACTGTGCCCGTCGCTGATTGGTCGTGGCAGCCATGACAGGCAGCTGCCGAGACCAATCAGCGAATGAATAACCGTGACAGACAGAAGGACAGACAGAAAGACGGAAGTGAGCCTTAGACAATTATATAGTAGATGTCTCACTGACATATATATATATCCCTATACTATGTGTAGACATTTATCGTATCTATTCTAATAAAACCTATCAGTTTGATTTTACTGTACACCGCACTGAATTGCTGGATTTTCTATAGAACACCGCTGCATATTTCTCGCAAGTCACACTGATGGTCCGTGTGTAATCTGTATTTTTCTCGCCCCCATTGACATTCATTGGCGGATTTGTTGCGCAATACGCTGACAAACGCAGCATGCTGCGATTTTCTACGGCCATACAAGAACGTATAATACGGATGCGTAAAATACGGCAGAAAGGAGCTGGGGCATAGAAAATCATTGGTCTGTGTACAATGCGTATTTTCTGCGCCTCTCATACGTCCGTAAAACTCGCTAGTGTGACCCCGGCCTAATAATGTATGCTGTTTGTATAGTAAAATATCATGACTGATTGAATTAAAATTATAACAATATAACTTAAAATGATAGCAGTAAGATATATCCTGATTTTTGCAAATGTAGAGATGTTTTAGCAAAATTCCACAGATGACAGTGACCACAAGACTACAAAACGAATGTTGGAACTAGATTTTGTCAGAGTGTCTGCAGATTTGTCTTTGTGAGTCCCTGTACAGACAAACTAAGTCTAATTGCACTTTTAGAAAACTTTTGGCATTTGTGATAGTTCAGCTCACTCAGCGGTACATGGAAGTAGAAAACAGGAACACTGTCTCTTTAAATCTCCTGTTGGTTTGTTAGACAGACGGCATAAACCAACATGAAGGGAAAACTAAATACAGCCCTTTGGGGCAAAACAGGAAAATAAAGAAAACAAAATGCTGCAACACAATACATACAATTGCAGGGAGCTGCCCGCTCTGGAGCTACACAGGTTCAGGCTTTTCTGTTCAGTACACAAACCACTGGAGAATCCTCTCTCCAGCCTTCCTGAACAAAGACTGCCTCCGTAGTCCAGCTATTTAAGACTCAGACCATGTGGCTGAACACGACTGTTACTTTGTAATGCTGCTGCAGTACAGTATAGTGCGACCTCCACCAGGGGAGGCTGGTGAGGGAAGAGAGGTTGCACACACAGCGTAACACCACTGCGCAGCAGCACAAGCATCACCAAGTGGCGAAAGAGTGGTCAGACGAGCTGAGTCAGAAACCATCAGGACAAGTAGTACTAGAGGTCACAGCAATACACACTGTCAAATAAAAGCCAGAAGTCAGAACCAGACGGGAGCAGATATAACCGAGACGAGAGACAGTAAAACAGGTCAGAAGCCAAGACATGGGGTCCAAGAAAAGGGAGCGAAAACTAAGAATAAGCGGGAAGATAGGAAAGGGAAGTCACAGGAGCAGAGGACACAGGCAGAGGACAAACACGGTATCAAGAGCGTCAGCTGCTCTAGCCTGGCAGCATGAACTATCACTGACATTGGTCTGCAGGAAACAGCAGACTGAAATAACCACACAGAACCCACAATGAGGCAGGGAAGGTTAACCTCCGCATGACCAGACCAGGGAGAAACTAAAAAGAAACAAACCCCAGCTTGGATCATGACAGACATCACACAGGTCCTGTCAGCACACGTTGATGCCAGCTCTGCAAGTGGAGATAAGGTGGATACCCTCCCATCCACTCTACGGGTGTCCACATAAAAACAGCCTATTATGGAACTTAACCCCTTTTGCGATCTCTGCCGTACTAGTACTGGGCAGGTCGCTTCCCTCCCTTTGATGTGGGCTCCGGTGTCATGTGCCCAGAACAGCTATTATCTCGTTAAATGCCGCTATCAAACTCTGACAGTGGAATTTAACGCGTGCTTACGGCCATCGGAATGGAAATCCGCCCACGTGATCGCGGGTCGCCGGTGGGTTGGCATGACAACCAGAGGTCTCCTGGAGAGCTCTATGGTTGTAACTGATTTTTTGCTATGAGCGCTGCCTGGTGGTTGGTGCTCATAGTAAGTCAGCAATTCTGCTAAATATCAGTGATCTGATCATCGTCTGTGTGTAGCAGAGTCGATCGGGTCATGGCAGCTTCTAGTCTCCCATGAGAATACTGAAGCATTGAAGCATGCCAAAAGTAAAACAAATGTTTTAAAAATATTTAAAAAAAAAAAAATATATAAAAGTTTAAATCACCCACCTTTTGCCCCATTCAAAATAAAACAATAAAAAAAAGTCAAACATACACATATTTGGTATCTCTGCGTTCAGAATCGCCTGATCTATCAATAAAAAAAGTATTAGCCTGATTGCTAAATGGTGTAGCAAGAAAAAAAGTCAAAACGCCAGAATTACTTTTTTTGGTCACCGTGACATTGCATTAAAATGCAATAACAGGCGAACAAAAGATCGTATGTGCACCAAAATGGTATCAATAAAAACATCAGCTCGACACGCAAAAAAATAAGCCCTCACCCACTCACCTAACCTCAGATCACGAAAAATGGAGATACTAAAGGTCTCGGAAAATTACGCAATTTTTTTTTTTTTTTTAACAAACTTTGGATTTTTTTCACCACTTAAATAGAAAAGAAGCTAGACATACTTGGCATCTATAAACTTGTAATGACCTGGAGAATCATAATGGCAGGTCAGTTTTAGCATTTCATGAACATGGTAAAAAAGCAAAACAAAAAAACCGTTGTGGAATTGCACTTTTTTTGCAATTTCACCGCACTCGAATTGTAAAACGATTTAACACTAAATCTGCTGATGTTACAGAGCAACTTTAAGGCCGGCTTCACACTTGCGAGTTTTACGGACGTAAGAGCGCAGAAACTACGTCCGTAAAACTCGCAAAAAATACGGCACAATTATTCTCTATGCCTCTGCTCCTATCTGCCGTATTTTACTGATCAGTATTATACGGCTTTCTACGGCCGTACAAAATCGCAGCATGCTGCGTTTGTCACCGTACTGCGCAAGAAATACGCCAATAAAAGTCTATGGAAGCGTGAAAAATACGGATTACACACGGACAAGCAGTGTGACTTGCGAGAAATACGCAGCGCTGTTAGAGAGAAAAGCCGGCAATTCAGTGCGGTGTACAGTAAAATCACACTGACAGCTTACAGTAGAATAGGTAGAATAAATGTGTACACATAGAATAGGTATATATATATATATGTCAGTGAGACACATATATGTATATATATTAATATTTATTCCAGCGCTATACAGCTTGAAAGCCGGTAATTCAATTACCGGCTTTTTCTTTCTCCTTCCTAAAACCCGACATGATTTGAGACATGGTTTACATACAGTAAACCATGTCTTCTCTCCATTTTTTTTGCAGATTCCACACTACTAATGTCAGTAGAGTGTATCTGCAAAATTTGGCCGTTCTAGCTCTTAAAATAAAGGGTTAAATGGCGGAAAAAATTGGCGTGGGCTCCCAGGCTTTCTAGGAAAGTTCCCACGATCTATGAACATCCAGCAGAGGGCGCCTCACCGCAAATGAAGCTAAATATAGCTCATTGATCTATATTTAGACTCATTCCCCGGGGTTTTTCAGCGAGGAGTAGCATTGCATTAGCAAAGCTCCTTGCTGCAAAATGTTTTAACCCCTTCAGAAGGATTTACATCGTTGGACGTTACAGATCTGCGGAGGGTAAGTATATTGTTGGTTTATTATGTTTTTTCTTTCACAGAACGAGGGTCTTCAGTGACTGGATTGGGCGTAGAATAAAATACTCCAACAACCATTGTTTTTATTTCATTAAAATAATTTTAAATAATGTGTTTGTGTTTTATTTAACCCTTTACTACAATTGGATTAATAATGGATAGGTGTCATAATTGACGCCTCTCCATTATTAATTAGGCTTAATGTCACCTTACAATAGCAAGGTGGCATTAACCCTTCATTACCCCATATCCCACCGCTACACGGGAATGGGAAGAGAGTGGCCAAGTGCCAGAATAGGCGCATCTTCCAGATGTGCCTTTTCTGGGGTGGCTGGGGGCAGATATTTTTAGCCAGGGGGGGGGCCAATAACCATGGACCCTCTCCAGGCTATTAATATCTGCCCTCAGTCACTGGCTTTACTACTCTGGCGGAGAAAATTGCGCGGGAGCCCACGCCAATTTTTTCCGCCATTTAACCCTTTATTTTAAGAGCTAGAACGGCCAAATTTTGCAGATACACTCTACTGACATTATTAGTGTGGAATCTGCAAAAAAAATGGAGAGAAGACATGGTTTACTGTATGTAAACCATGTCTCAAATCATGTCAGGTTTTAGGAAGGAGAAAGAAAAAGCCGGTAATTGAATTACCGGCTTTCAAGCTGTATAGCGCTGGAAAAAATAGTAATATATATACATATATGTGTCTACTGACATATATATATATATATATATATATAAATATATAGACAGTATATATATATATTTTTTTCTTTTTGGGACACATGGATCATTTCTATAGCGGTATGTTGGTTTTGCAAGCCTGCGAGAAAACCACGCAGTACGGATGCCATACGGATTACATACGGAGGATGCCATGTGCAAAAAACGCTGACACACCCTGCCTACGGAGGAGCTACGGACCACTATTTTCGGGACATTTCAGCGTATTACGGCCGTAATATACGGACCGTATTTTCATACGCTGAGTGTGAAGCCGGCCTAAGACCTCTTACCTGACACCATAAACTTACACATTATACAGTATTTCAGTTTTCTCTATTTGAGTACTACTACTACTACCACTATCATTACTGAATGTGGCTGAATATGCCTTTCTCTTGGGCTTCTACCTGTTTTCATGCATTAATGGATTTTGTTTGTTGTTTGAATACCAATACTGAATACTGATATATATGCTAAATACTTACCTGCTTTATTTATCTCCTCAATCAGACACAGGGGTGCAATGCAGAGCATACCTATTCAGGATCCTGACTACTCTAGTTCTCTGAAGGTTCAGCACATTTATTTATTCATGCCATGCAATTATCTTTCCCTGACATCTCTGCACCTTAACTTGTCCTTTATGCAAATGCCTGACCTCTTACATCATTTAAGAAAGGTGTCAGTAATTTACATGAATGCAAAGAAAATGACTATCATGGAAGAGATGGTCTTTTGCCTACAACACATGTAAAGATTTAGAAGTCCAAATATCATCTTATAAACCCACAGTAGGAGCATTAACCTCTGGGGCATGCTGGAAAGTGTGAGGCATTTTTACAGTGCAGTTGTTTATTTTAGTGATTGTTTGCATTCTCCATGTTGCTTCTGGAGCATCTTATTTTTACATCCCTACATTGTGAAATTCTACAGTTATCCCTTACCATTATCATCCCTTGGTCTTTAGGATGTGTGCCGAAACATTCTGACACTATCAGCATTCATTTTCTAACCAAAGTGTTTAGGATGATCCCTCTTTGACAAGTTTTTATCCATACATTCTTCGCTAGGCAGAGTAATAAGAAATAGGTAATTACAAATACACAAAACATTTTAAGTAAGTCTGATATAGAATTGCTCTAGTTGTTTTGCGTTACTTGATTTATTTGTTTTAAATTTTACATCCTGATATAAGTTACACATGCTAATGTATTCCCTGGTCTGTCCCATGAACCAGATAATAACTGAATCAAATCTGCTAATTTGTGGTTCAAATGTTCAGATGTTCGCTATTAACTTCTGTGAAATGGGAAGTCGAAAGCCCCCACATGCAATTTTCTCCTTGTCATAACCGAACTACATTGCACACCATGCCTACCTGTCAAGTAGTTCACCAGGGAATTATCTGTATCAGCCTATCATTATTCAATGTATTTTCAGAGCTTGCATGCATTATTTATGTGCTTTATAATTCCTTATATATTGTAAAGGTTTTCACATTTAGAACACTACTTGCACGACTCTTTAACTTTGCAAACAAATCTCATTTTATATGAGTAGTAAAAGATGACTTCTGCATTGACACCAAGTTATAATATCAGACGTGGGATCTAACCCCCACCTGTTAGACATTTATGGTATACTGTATATTATGGATTTGCCTCAAAAGTCTCAAGATGGGAACACCTTTTTATATCTTGGCACAAACAGATCAAACCACCAATCAAGACACACTCTATCGACAATGGAATGGTCATGAACAAACATACTCCATATGCTGTTGCACAGGGGCCTAAAGAGGAAGGGGTCCAGCCAGGAAGCTGGTCTTTGCTGTGTCCAATAATATTATTGTTACGTTATATGTTTTGTATATTTAGTTGTACTGGATGCTGTTGTGTTCTCTCAATGCTTGGGGTAAACGAGCCGAAACATAACTTTAGGTGGGAGGGGAAGCAAACTTTTCTAGCACTCTTATACATAAATGATGCATCAGCAAACTTCGATTAATGAATTCCAATGTTTCTGTAAACGCTAAAAATGTATTGGCCTGGCCCGACAGCTTATGTGAGCAGACACAAACTGAGACCTCTCACTCATAATCCTGAATATCCAGCCTAAACAGACCGAAAGTGGGTAAAACCAACACCTATCGGCTTCTAATACATTTCAGTACCTGTGGGGAGCCAAATTCGGAGATCCGGTGAGAGAATGAACTGTCATAAGGGCTGCGCCGACAAGGACGACAAGCTGTTTAACATATATCTGACCTTGAAGCCCGGTCTCAGAATCACTGGGATCTATTGAACTGTCCCATAATTATTACCACAGTAAGTGACACTGTCCAGAATTGTAAAATTTGGCCTGGTCATGAAGGTGAAAACAGGCTCGGGGGGTTGAAGGGGCTTAAATATGGATTTTACCTAAACACTACCTGTCCATATGCCAAACCAGACTTCATCCAAATGTGGAGTAAAATGAAACAAGGCATAGCTCACAATTAAAACCTTGAGTTGATAAAGGTGCTGAGTCCTGAAGGGGGCAGCCCTCCCAATATGTATGATTAAAATATAGGGCCAATTTACTTTTAATATCAAGTTACCGGTGCACAAATACACTATGTGGGCAATATATAAACACGATGCGTCAGCGATTAATGAATGCATGCACTCCTCTATTGGTTCAAAAGCCATCCAACTGCGTCAAGGTGTACCTTCAATATGATTGGTCCCTAAACACTAAATGTGCTACCTCTCCATGTGCCAGACCATGCCTCATCTGAATGGAGAGTGAAAGGAAACCAGGCGTAGCTCACAATTAAAAACATGGGTGGTTTTTCATTTTTCTAGCACTCTGACTATGCTTTTATGTATTTAATTATCTCCCAGGTTCTTCCTGTAGCTCATCTCTATTGAGATTTAAATTCATGTCCTGCAGTGTGAAAAGCAAAATTATTGCTAGTTTGCAACGGGCTGCACTATTTTGCATTACAATGTAAAAACGACTTGCTGTCCATATTTTTAACTTGTTAAGCATCTATTAACCAATTTAAGTTTCCAAAGTTGTGACAGGGTTAAAAGATGTGACCTGATCATTCCGATCATTCTTCAGGCAGGTTCCGCTTGAAATCCAGTCACTATCTACTATATAATTGTCTAAGGGTCACTTCCGTCTTTCTGTCTGCCCTTCTGTCTGTCTGTCTGTGTTTCAGTCTGTCATGAGTGGTACTTCGGCTGGTTCTGTCTATGAGCTTCCTCTGGTGGATGTGAGTGGGGCTGCGGCTTCTGAGTTTCCTTCCTCAGGTGACAAGGTTAAGTCGTTAGGTGCTGCTCTATTTAACTCCACCTAGTTCTTTGTTCCTGGCCTCCAGTCAATGTTCCAGTATTGGTCTTGCTCTCTCCTGGATCGTTCTTGTGGCCTGTCTGCCCTGCATAAGCTAAGTTTTGCTTGTGTTACTTTTGTTTGCTATATTTTCTGTCCAGCTTGCTATGTTGGTTTTTCTTGCTTGCTGGAAGCTCTGAGACGCAGAGGAAGCACCTCCGTACCGTTAGTCGGTGCGGAGGGTCTTTTTGCCCCCTCTGCGTGGTTGTTTGTAGGTTTTTGTGCTGACCGCAAAGCTATCTTTCCTATCCTCGGTCTATTCAGTAAGTCGGGCCTCACTTTGCTAAAATCTATTTCATCTCTGTGTTTGTATTTTCATCTTAACTCACAGTCATTATATGTGGGGGGCTGCCTTTTCCTTTGGGGAATTTCTCTGAGGCAAGGTAGGCTTATTTTTCTATCTTCAGGGCTAGCTAGTTTCTCAGGCTGTGCCCGAGGCGCCTAGGTCTGGTCAGGAGCGCTCCACGGCTACCTCTAGTGTGGTATAATAGGATTAGGGATTGCGGTCAGCAGAGTTCCCACGTCTCAGAGCTCGTCCTATGTTAGTAACTATCAGGTCACTTTGTGTGCTCTTAACCACTAGGTCCATTGTGGTTCTGAATCACCTGTTCATAACAGTACTGGAGGCCCAAAGTACTAATGCTTCTCAATAGAGGGAAAAGAGAAGTTCTGAGACCATTTTTTTTTCTCTGTACTGTGTTTTGTCTTTCTTTTCCCCTAGACATTTGGGTGGTTCAGGACACAGGTGTAGTGATGGACATTAAAGGTCTGTCTTCTTGTCTGGATCGTCTCACTGCAAGAGTACAAAATATTCAAGACTTTGTGGTTCAGAATTCTATGTTAGAACCAAGAATTCCTTTTCCTGATTTGTTTTCTGGAGATAGAGCTAAGTTTCTGAGTTTTAAGAATAATTGTAAACTGTTTCTGGCTTTGAAACCCCGCTCCTCTGGTGACCCAGTTCAACAAGTTAAGATCATTATTTCTTTATTACGTGGCGACCCTCAAGACTGGGCATTTTCCCTTGCGCCAGGAGATCCTGCATTATGTAATATTGATGCGTTTTTTCTGGCGCTCGGATTGCTGTATGATGAACCTAATTCAGTGGATCAGGCAAGAAAAAAAATTTGCTGGCTCTGTGTCAGGGTCAGGAGGAGGTAGAGATATATTGTCAGAAGTTTAGGAAGTGGTCTGTGCTCACTCAATGGAATGAATGTGCGCTGGCAGCAATTTTCAGAAAAGGTCTCTCTGAAGCCCTTAAGGATGTCATGGTGGGATTTCCTATGCCTGCTGGTCTGAATACGTCTATGTCTTTGGCCATTCAGATCAGTCGACGCTTGCGTGAGCGTAAAACTGTGCACCATTTGGCGGTATTATCTGAGCATGGACCTGAGCCTATGCAGTGCGATAGGACTTTGACCAGAGCTGAACGGCAAGAACACAGACGTCAGAATGGGCTGTGTTTTTCCTGTGGTGATTCCACTCATGCTATCTCCGATTGTCCTAAGCGCACTAAGCGGTTCGCTAGGTCTGCCACCATTGGTACGGTACAGTCGAAATTTCTTTTGTCCGTTACTTTGATCTGCTCTTTGTCATCCTATTCTGTCATGGCATTTGTGGATTCAGGCGCTGCCCTGAATTTGATGGACTTGGAGTATGCTAGGCGCTGTGGGTTTTTCTTGGAGCCCTTGCAGTATCCTATTCCATTGAGAGGAATTGATGCTACGCCTTTGGCCAAGAATAAGCCTCAGTACTGGACCCAACTGACCATGTGCATGGCTCCTGCGCATCAGGAGGATATTCGCTTTTTGGTGTTGCATAATCTGCATGATGTGGTCGTGTTGGGGTTGCCATGGCTACAAGTCCATAACCCAGTATTGGATTGGAAATCAATGTCTGTGTCCAGCTGGGGTTGTCAGGGGGTACATGGTGATGTTCGATTTCTGTCTATTTCATCATCCACCCCTTCTGAGGTCCCAGAGTTCTTGTCCGATTACCGGGATGTATTTGATGAGCCCAAGTCCAGTGCCCTACCTCCGCATAGGGATTGTGATTGTGCTATCGATTTGATTCCTGGTAGTAAGTTTCCTAAAGGTCGACTGTTTAATTTGTCTGTGCCTGAGCACGCCGCTATGCGGAGTTACGTAAAGGAATCCTTGGAGAAGGGTCATATTCGCCCGTCGTCGTCGCCATTGGGAGCAGGGTTCTTTTTTGTGGCCAAGAAGGATGGTTCACTGAGACCTTGTATTGATTACCGCCTTCTAAATAAAATCACGGTCAAATTTCAGTACCCCTTGCCGCTGCTGTCTGATTTGTTTGCTCGGATTAAGGGGGCTAGTTGGTTCACCAAGATAGATCTTCGTGGTGCTTATAATCTTGTGCGTATTAAACAGGGCGATGAATGGAAAACAGCATTTAATACGCCCGAGGGCCATTTTGAGTACCTGGTTATGCCATTCGGGCTTTCTAATGCTCCATCAGTGTTTCAGTCCTTTATGCATGACATCTTCCGAGAGTACCTGGATAAATTCCTGATTGTATAGTTGAATGATATTTTGGTCTTCTCGGATGATTGGGAGTCTCACGTGAAGCAGGTCAGAATGGTGTTCCAGGTCCTGCGTGCAAATTCCTTGTTTGTGAAGGGGTCAAAGTGTCTCTTTGGTGTTCAGAAGGTTTCCTTTTTGGGTTTCATTTTTTCCCCTTCTACTATCGAGATGGACCCTGTTAAAGTTCAGGCCATTTATGAGTGGACTCAGCCGACATCTCTGAAGAGTCTGCAAAAGTTCCTGGGCTTTGCTAATTTTTATCGTCGCTTCATCAATAATTTTTCTAGTATTGCTAAACCGTTGACTGATTTAACCAAGAAGGGTGCTGATGTGGTCAATTGGTCTTCTGCTGCTGTGGAAGCTTTTCAAGAGTTGAAGCGTCGTTTTTCTTCTGCCCCTGTGTTGTGCCAACCAGATGTTTCGCTCCCGTTCCAGGTCGAGGTTGATGCTTCTGAGATTGGAGCAGGGGCTGTTTTGTCGCAAAGAAGTTCTGATGGCTCGGTGATGAAACCATGCGCCTTCTTTTCCAGGAAGTTTTCGCCTGCTGAGCGTAATTATGATGTTGGCAATCGAGAGTTGCTGGCCATGAAGTGGGCATTCGAGGAGTGGCGTCATTGGCTTGAAGGAGCTAAGCATCGCGTGGTGGTCTTGACTGATCACAAGAAATTGACTTATCTCGAGTATGCCAAACGGTTGAATCCTAGACAGGCTCGTTGGTCGCTGTTTTTCTCCCGTTTTGACTTTGTGGTTTCGTACCTTCCGGGCTCTAAAAATGTGAAGGCGGATGCCCTGTCTAGGAGTTTTGTGCCCGACTCTCCGGGTTTGTCTGAGCCGGCAGGTATTCTCAAAGAGGGGGTAATTTTGTCTGCCATCTCCCCTGATTTGCGGCGGGTGCTGCAAAAATTTCAGGCTAATAGACCTGACCGTTGCTCAGCGGAGAAACTGTTTGCCCCTGATAAATGGACGAGTAGAGTTATCTCTGAAGTTCATTGTTCGGTGTTGGCTGGTAATCCTGGAATCTTTGGTACCAGAGATTTGGTGGCTAGATCCTTTTGGTGGCCGTCTCTGTCGCGGGATGTGCATTCGTTTGTGCAGTCCTGTGGGATTTGTGCTCGGGCTAAGCCCTGCTGTTCTCGTGCCAGTGGGTTGCTTTTGCCCTTGCCAGTCCCGAAGAGGCCCTGGACACATATCTCTATGGATTTTATTTCGGATCTCCCCGTCTCTCAAAAAATGTCGGTCATTTGGGTTGTTTGTGATCGCTTCTCTAAGATGGTCCATTTGGTACCCTTGTCTAAATTGCCTTCCTCCTCTGATTTGGTACTATTGTTCTTCCAGCATGTGGTTCGTTTACATGGCATTCCGGAGAACATCGTTTCTGACAGAGGTTCCCAGTTTGTTTCGAGGTTTTGGCAAGCCTTTTGTGCTAGGATGGGCATTGATTTGTCTTTTTCCTCGGCTTTCCATCCTCAGACAAATGGCCAGACTGAACGAACCAATCAGACCTTGGAAACATATCTGAGATGTTTTGTTTCTGCCGATCAGGATGATTGGGTGTCCTTTTTGCCTTTGGCTGAGTTTGCCCTTAATCATCGGGCCAGCTCGGCTACTTTGGTTTCGCCGTTTTTCTGCAATTCTGGTTTCCATCCTCGTTTCTCTTCAGGGCAGGTTGAGTCTTCTGACTGTCCTGGTGTGGATACTGTGGTGGATAGGTTGCAGCAGATTTGGACTCATGTGGTGGACAATTTGACATTGTCTCAGGAGAAGGCTCAACGTTTCGCTAACCGCAGGCGCTGTGTGGGTCCCCGACTTCGTGTTGGGGATTTGGTTTGGTTGTCATCTCGTTATATTCCTATGAAAGTTTCCTCTCCTAAGTTTAAGCCTCGTTTCATTGGTCCGTATAGGATTTCTGAGGTTCTTAATCCTGTGTCTTTTCGTTTGACCCTTCCAGCTTCTTTTTCCATCCATAACGTATTCCATAGGTCATTGTTGCGGAGATACGTGGCACCTGTGGTTCCATCCGTTGATCCTCCTGCCCTGGTTTTGATTGAGGGGGAGTTGGAGTATATAGTGGAGAAGATTTTGGATTCTCGTATTTCGAGACGGAAACTTCAGTACCTGGTTAAGTGGAAGGGTTATGGTCAGGAAGATAATTCCTGGGCCTTTGCCTCTGATGTTCATGCTGCCGATCTGGTTCGTGCCTTTCATTTGGCTCATCCTGGTCGGCCTGAGGGCTCTGGTGAGGGTTCGGTGACCCCTCCTCAAGGGGGGGTACTGTTGTGAATTCTGTGGTCAAGCTCCCTCCTGTGGTCATGAGTGGTACTTCGGCTGGTTCTGTCTATGAGCTTCCTGTGGTGGATGTGAGTGGGGCTGCGGCTTCTGAGTTTCCTTCCTCAGGTGACGAGGTTAAGTCGTTAGGTGCTGCTCTATTTAACTCCACCTAGTTCTTTGTTCCTGGCCTTAAGTCAATGTTCCAGTATTGGTCTTGCTCTCTCCTGGATCGTTCTTGTGGCCTGTCTGCCCTGCATAAGCTAAGTTTTGCTTGTGTTACTTTTGTTTGCTATATTTTCTGTCCAGCTTGCTATGTTGGTTTTTCTTGCTTGCTGGAAGCTCTGAGACGCAGAGGAAGCACCTCCGTACCGTTAGTCGGTGCGGAGGGTCTTTTTGCCCCCTCTGCGTGGTTGTTTGTAGGTTTTTGTGCTGACCGCAAAGCTATCTTTCCTATCCTCGGTCTATTCAGTAAGTCGGGCCTCACTTTGCTAAAATCTATTTCATCTCTGTGTTTGTATTTTCATCTTAACTCACAGTCATTATATGTGGGGGGCTGCCTTTTCCTTTGGGGAATTTCTCTGAGGCAAGGTAGGCTTATTTTTCTATCTTCAGGGCTAGCTAGTTTCTCAGGCTGTGCCCGAGGCGCCTAGGTCTGGTCAGGAGCGCTCCACGGCTACCTCTAGTGTGGTATGATAGGATTAGGATTGCGGTCAGCAGAGTTCCCACGTCTCAGAGCTCGTCCTATGTTAGTAACTATCAGGTCACTTTGTGTGCTCTTAACCACTAGGTCCATTGTGGTTCTGAATCACCTGTTCATAACAGGAACCTGCTCAGCGGAGACGTAGGTCCTTGCGTCTGGCTCAGTCTCATTCTGTGCTTAGGCTTGCTGCTGTTTCTCCAGCTTTTGCCATTAAAGCCAGTGCTGGGCAGCGGTGAGCAGACGCTTTTGGGACTAAGTCCTGCTTTTTCCCTTCTGAGCATGCCCAGGGTGAGATCTTCCATTGGAGATCGAGGGTCACATGCTCAGATGCTGCTGCGGTTCCCATTGGTCCTTTTTTGGAAGGTCCTATACGTACTGCAGCTATATAAGCTTCGCATGACCGCACGGTCATGCGCTAGTGTACAATTGTATATGTGTGTATGTTGATGAGTGCAAGTCGTCCTTTAAATAACCCACCCTATTGTATGACTGTTTGCGTAAGGTGTATGGCTGCTATCTAGCGCCTGAGTATCCTCACAATGTGATACACACGAATCAGCGTCCATTGCTGTGACCACCAGTGCGGCGCCACGCGCCAGTAGTGCGCTTCCTAACCCACATCTGGGTGCTTGGTGGTGTCTGCCAGTACGGCACAGTTCGCACTTCGGTGCTCTAAAAACTATTTCTATTATTTACCTTATACACCCTGTTGCGGTGTTGTGCGCAATTTGTCTGTACGGACTTCAACCCCGAGTCTAGGGATTGAGTTCGGTGACTCTTAGCTTGCGCTCTTTAGTGTGGTATTGCGGTCCTGTG
Organism: Ranitomeya imitator; assembly: GCF_032444005.1. Lineage (NCBI taxonomy): Eukaryota > Metazoa > Chordata > Amphibia > Anura > Dendrobatidae > Ranitomeya > Ranitomeya imitator. The sequence continues at coordinate 317,553,588 of NC_091285.1, read as the reverse complement.
ACTTAACAGGGTTCGCTTCCATCGCCATATAGCACTGCCATTTACTAGCAGCAGGTTTTCACCTGCACGGTGGACCCCAGACTGCAAATGCACCTAATATTATTTAATCTTTAACTTGGTGCGTTCCGCCAGTCCTAACACCAATGGAAGGTGAGTATATAACTATTTTTTATTTTAATTCTTTTTTTAACAGGGATATGATGCCCACATTGCTATATACTATGTGGGCTGTGCCATATACTACGTGGGCTGTGCCATATACTACGTGGGCTGTGCAATATACTACGTGGGCTGTGCAATATACTACGTGGCTGTGCAACATACTACGTGGCTGTGCAATATACTACGTGGGCTGTGCTATATACTATGTGGCTGTGTTATACACTACATGGGCTGTTATATACTACGTGGGCTGTGCTATATACTACGTGGATGTGGGCTGTGTTATACACTACATGGGCTGTGTTATACACTATGTGGGCTGTGTTATATACTGCGTGCGTGGGCTGTTATATACTACGTGAGCTGTGTTATATGCTACGTGAGCTGTTATAAACTACGTGGCTGTGTTATATGCTATGTGGGCTGTTATACACTCCGTGGGCTGTGCTATATACTTCATTGGCTGTGCTATATACTCCGTGAGCTGTGCTATATACTATGTGGCTGTGCTATATACTACATGGCCGTGCAATATACTACGTGGCTCTACTATGTACTACGTGGCTGTGCTATTTACTATGTGGGCTGTTATATACTACGTGGCTGTGCTATATACTACTTGGCCGGCCGCGAACAATCAGCGACAGGCGCAGTCCGGCCACGAATTGGCACAGGATTTTAACCACGCTTCTCTAATTGGTCGCGGTTGGCCGAATCCTGTGTATTCAAAGCATTATTCTATAATCTTCATAAACTACATACATATTCTAGAATAGAATCGGACTACCATCTAGTTTTATACATAAAAGTAAAAAAATAGTGGAGGCAAAGTCGTTGCAAGAAACGACTAAAAAGATGTTTCCGGAGCAATGCTGCCAATGAGTTTGCTCGAATTTAACAGATATCATGTATACATGCCCTAATCTTTACTCTACAATTTAAAAATAATAGACAAATAAGAAAGAGTGCATTAATAGCCAATAGAATATACTGTACATAACAAAAACTTTATTGAATTGCATATCGAAGACTAAGGGCTCATTCCCACTTGCGATGAAATCAAACGTTTCAATCATTGTGTGTTTTTCTGCAATTTTTTTCCAGCTCGGATCGCAATTGGACTGTAAAAAAATCAGAACATACTGCAATTGTAATTGGAAATCGGATTGCATTCGGCAACAGAAGTCAATGGATGCGATGTAAAAATTGTTTGGCAATCAGACAGCACTCGACTAATCCGAATACCGTGCAATTTTCTTGGTAAATTACCCACTGGCCCAGGAAATTGCATGAGCCCAATGCAGGAAGTTGTAAGCCAAACCTATCCTGGCAACCTATAATTATCTTAGTGCAGAAGCGGCCTTGGCTCTAGGATAGACGAGATATGGCATATCAAGATTGCAGCAGAAGGGATGCATCTTGGACTTCCATCTGTTGGCAGATCTATCTCAATTATGAGACTAGCTCCCGAGAGGAGCAAACGACAATAAGAAAGTACCCCAAAATCTGTTAAGCATTTTAAGGCTTTATGTATTTTTTGTTTTTTCAAATTACTTACATTTTGATAACCAAGTGACTGGTAACAATGGCTGTAATTGACCTAAATGCTCATACATACCTGTACGCCCAAAATTACTAAGCGTTGTTACTTTTGAATTGTTGACTTATGCACACTTGGGTGTAATTATTTATATTTTTTATATTGGAATTTGTGGATTTTTCAAAGACATGATGAAATAGAACAGACATTATGCTGTGAATTTTAAAGTTTGTTTACTTTATGTAACATAATTAATCAAAATTTCATTTTTTTTTTTTACTTTCCATTACAACAGTGAATGATATTAGCCCCTGTGGCACAGCTGCAGGGATACCTACTATCGTGATCAACAAAGAATTCATATATCTATATGGAGCACCTTAATTTTCTGACCCCTATTTTGGATCTTTGGCCATATGTTTGTGATTTTATTCCCTAGGTTATCCATATATTCTAAAATTAAGTTAATTTTGTTAAGCTGACAACTACCGTAAATAATGTATACTTTAATTTTGCAGTGCTGACTCCAACATACGTGACACAGACAACAATTAGAGTCCGATGCAGCAGACTTGGATCCCGTGGGTATATCTGGGGAGGATGCCAGAGCAGCAGAAGGGCAATCCTCAGATTCTGGCCACCCAACAGCACCAGCGCCCTCGACATCAACAGCTGCAACCACTGGTGATCCTACGCCACCTGTAGAACCCGCACTTGGCACAGAGGAAGTTGAAGAGCATCGGTGCAGCAACTTAAACCTTCCACTGAATAACTTGCCCATTGCAGCCCCCATTCCCAGAAACTTACGCGCAGGAGGGAGCTCCACATCCTCACGACCAGGCGCAAAATAGATAGTGGTGTTTTAGACTATCTCTTGTGCACGATGAATAAGGATGGGTAAGAGGCTTTTGCACGCAGTCTGGCATAATACATGTGGGACATTGCTCGACCTTTGCGACTCCATGCCCGCAATGCAATCCATAACATTTTGGACTCATGCTCAAAACCCAATAACCCCAAGGAGGTCTTTGATTTCTTTGATGACTGGTACCAGTCACCAGATAAGGAGGAAGCCACCAAGGACCCATCCAGACTGCCACCACCATAGCACACACACTGATACCAACACCCATTCGCAGGGTTGAGACAACAATCCTTTATCTGGGACCAGATGCCTAGACATAGGCATGTGTAATGGTCTGATATAGGTAAGAAAATGGACACCTTTTATCCCTCGAAAAGGAGCCATCCTTGGCCATGCCTGGCCCTACCAAGGGGGAGCATTTTGTGGGCCATCACCCGCAGGAACAACAACCTTTGGGGCAAGTTTACTTGTACCTTGCAGGTTCTGCTCACACCCAGGTAATGGGTCCAACCTTGTTACCCTCCCAAACATCTTTGTCAGGCCATCTTCCTTCCTAACAGCGTAGGTCACCAACATACCACAATTTATAATAACAGGAGTGTGTGTATGCTGTTATTGTGGTTTGTGTGAAGAGTTGCTATTTTCAGTTTGATATTTTCTCACCTTTATCACATATGCCTATGAAGAACTATGTTTCATAGTATGTTGCACTGTTTTGTGCTTATAAAACTTGTTTGATCTTTTAAAAAAGCAACAACGGGATAAGGGAAAAAAAAAAATCCATTTAAAATTAATGGATGAACAGCGAGCTCATTCTGCCATGCTGTGTCTTCCTCAGGAGTGATGAAATAGGATGTGAAAATATCATGAATCTTAAGGCAGGAAGACTGGCATCGTGTAGTCGGCCCAGAGGGAGCAAGGAAAGGAATGACCACATCCTCTTCTGTTTCACGACAATCAGCATACCCACATTCTTGCATGCGGGTAAAGTTATGCAACATCACACATGACTCCATTAACATTAGGTTCAATTAGTTGGAGAGCCCCCAGAAAAACAAGATTTTTGGCACAAAGGATGCTACACTCCACCATTCTGTGTGCACGAGCAAGACAGTAGTTAAAAATCCGTCTCTGGTAATTGAGTGCTCAACAGGGGTACGGCCGCATAACATGTCGTGATAATTAAAAGACCTCATCTGCAACAAAAACATAGGGTGTTGGTTCACCTCTTGACCCCGGAAGAAAACATGGTGATGGTACAGCAAGGTCATTATTGTGAAGGCGGCGGCCCATAACAGAGGTGTTAAAAGTTCTAAAATCACCAGTCCCACCATAGGGCCCACTATCAACTATATATAATCACTGTCCATTGATGTTAATAGTACAACCAAAACATACTGTTTATAGTTGAAATATTGGAACCCTGACATTGGTGGCTTCTTCATGATGTGTTTGCCATCTATGGCCCCACTGAAGTTAGGAAATTGTTTTTTGGCATAAAATCCACGTGACATTTTCAACCAGTATCATTGGCCAGGCTCCGGCATAACTTCTGAATGGAAGGTGAGACTTATATGTGCACAGGTGTGCTCCACAATTGCTGAAATCGTATACTTGCCCAGGAGAAATTCAAAATGAAGTGTGGCAAATGAAACCCCAGTAGCTAGGAACCTAATGCACACATTAAAAATTACATAATTTTAATCTGCTACATAAAATTAATACTAAAACAATAATCAAAAAACACTATTTTTGTGTTGGGGCAGAGAGCATATTAAAGTACAGCTCTCCCAACATATGGCAGGGATATAATTACAACAGTGGAGTACTCCCAATACTATAGCAAACTAGAAACAGAGCGGTGTAAACCGAAATCCACCAAAGGATAATATGAATCAAGTATATTTTATTAGAACATCACATTAAAAACATGTTAGACAAAAAATACATGATAACGACTAGAGAACTGTGGAGGAGACATGAAGGTAGGGATACCCCTTTGATAAAGCAGGTGCGCGAAACACTCATCAGGGGCTGCAAGGAGGGCATCAGCAGTCCAGACTCACTAATGGTAAGCAGGCTTTATCTTTTATGGTAGCGTATATTATTGGTATACAGGTACACTCTATAATTAATTGCTGTTGTGAATTCCGTTCTCGGGCTCCCTCCGGTGGTTGGAAATGGCACTTTTGTGAGTTCTGCTCTTGGGCTCCCTCCTGTGGTTTTAAGTGGTATGGCTGCTCCTTGGATTTAGTAGTCTGCAGCTGATTTCACTGATTACTTTTCTGCTCTACTATTTATGCCTGGCTTTTCCTTTAGCCAGTGCCTCTTGTCAAGGTTCCTGGTTGGATTCACATCTCTTTTTGGATTTCCCTGTTATCCTGATCAGCTCAGCAAAGATAAGTTTTGGCCTTGCTCATTCTGTCCACTTGTTGTGGACTTCAATGTTCAGCACTTTCTATGTTTTTGTCCAGCTTGTCAGTATGGATCTTTTCAGTTAAGCTGGAAGCTCTGGGAAGCAGATTTGCCCTCCACACCTTTAGTCAGGTGTGGAGATTTTGTAAACTCTGTGTGGATTTTTCTAGTTGTTTTTTACTGACCGCACAGCACTCTGTTCTATTCTTTCTGTCTAGCTAGACTGGCCTCCTTTGCTACAATCTGTTTTTTTCATTCTATGTATGTCATTTCCCTCTCCACTCACAGCCATTATTTGTGGGGGGCTGTCTGTCCTTTGGGGATTTTCTCTGAGGCAAGATAGCTTTTCTGCTTCTGTCTTTAGGGGTAGTTAGATCTTCGGCTGTGACGAGGTGTCTAGGGAGCGTTAGGAACATCCCACGGCTACTGCTAGTTGTCTGTTAGGCTTTGGAACTGCGGTCAGTATAGTTACCACCTCCCTCTGAGCTTGTCCCATGTTGCTCTTAAACCACCAGATCATTACACAGATCATAACAGTACAAGAGGCCAAAAATGAATGCATCTCAAAAGAAGGAAAAGAAGTTCTGAGCCATTTTTTTTCCGCACTCTGTTTTGCCTTTTTTTTCCTCTTGATCTCTGGGTGGTTCTGGATTTTGACGCTGGCATGGATGTGCAGGGTTTATTTTCCCATGTGGATCAACTTGCTGCAAGAGTACAGAGTATCCAATATTATGTTGTCCAGACTCCGGCTTTAGAGCCTAAAATTCCTACTCCTGATTTGTTTTTTGGGGACAGATCCAAGTTTTTGAACTTTAAAAATAACTGCAAACTGTTTTTTGCTTTGAAACCCCATTCCTCTGGTGATCCCACCCAACAGGTTAAGATTGTCATAGCTGCGTGGTGATCCTCAGGATTGGGCATTTTCCCTAGAATCTGGGGATCCAGCCTTGCTTAATGTTGATACGTTTTTTCAGGCATTGGGGTTACTGTACGATGAACCTAATTCGGTGGAGCATGCTGAGAAAACCTTGTTGGCCCTGTGCCAGGGTCATGAAGCGGCAGAATTTTATTGCCAGAAATTTAGAAAATGGTCTGTGCTTACTAAGTGGAATGAGGATGCTTTGGCGGCTATTTTCAGAAAGGGTCTGTCTGAATCTGTTAAAGACGTTATGGTGGGGTTCCCTACACCTGCTGGTTTGAGTGAATCTATGTCTCTAGCCATACAGATTGATCGGCGTCTGCGCGAGCGCAAAGCTGTGCACCATATGGCAGTGTCCTCTGAGCAGAATGCTGAGCCTATGCAATGTGATAGGATTTTGACTAGAGCTGAACGGCAGGAATTCAGACGCCAGAATAGGCTGTGTTTTTACTGTGGTGATTCTGCGCATGTTATTTCTGATTGCCCTAAGCGTACTAAGAGGATTGCTAGGTCTGTTACTATCAGTACTGTACAGCCTAAATTTCTCTTATCTGTGACCCTGATTTGCTCATTATCATCCTTTTCTGTCATGGCATTTGTGGATTCAGGCGCTTCCCTGAACTTAATGGACTTGGAATTCGCCAGGCGCTGTGGTTTTTCCTTGCAGCCTTTGCAGAGCCCTATTCCTTTGAGGGGCATTGATGCTACACCATTGGCCAAGGGTAAACCTCAGTACTGGACACAGCTGACCATGTACATGACTCCTGCACATCAGGAAGATTGCCGTTTTTTGGTATTGCATAACTTGCATGATGTTGTTGTACTGGGTTTTCCATGGTTACAGGAACATAATCCGGTGCTGGATTGGAAAACTATGTCTGTGACTAGTTGGGGTTGTCAAGGGGTACATAGTGACGTTCCTTTGATGTCAATTTCCTCTTCCCCCTCTTCTGAGGTCCCTGAGTTTTTGTCGGATTTCCAGGATGTATTTGATGAGCCCAAGTCCAGTTCCCTTCCTCCTCATAGGGACTGTGATTGTGCTATTGAATTGATTCCTGGCTGCAAGTTCCCTAAAGGCCGACTTTTCAATCTGTCTGTGCCAGAGCATGCCGCCATGCGGAATTATGTTAAGGAGTCTTTGGAGAAGGGGCATATTCGGCCGTCTTCGTCACCATTAGGAGCGGGTTTCTTTTTTGTTGCTAAGAAGGATGGCTCTTTGAGACCCTGTATAGATTATCGTCTTCTTAATAAGATCACGGTCAAGTTCCAATACCCCTTGCCTTTGCTTTCTGATTTGTTTGCTCGGATTAGGGGGGCTAGTTGGTTTACTAAGATTGACCTTCGAGGGGCATATAATCTTATTCGTATTAAACAAGGTGACGAATGGAAGACTGCATTTAATACGCCCGAGGCCATTTTGAATATCTGGTGATGCCTTTCGGGCTTTCTAATGCTCCTTCTGTATTTCAGTCCTTCATGCATGATATTTTCCGCAATTACCTCGATAAATTCATGATTGTGTATCTGGATGATATTTTGGTTTTTTCCGATGATTGGGAGTCTCATGTGAAGCAGGTCAGGATGGTATTCCAGATCCTTCGTGATAATGCTTTGTTTGTGAAAGGGTCTAAGTGCCTATTCGGAGTTCAGCAGGTCTCTTTTTTGGGTTTTATTTTCTCTCCCTCGTCTATGGAAATGGATCCTGTCAAGGTCCAAGCCATTCATGACTGGATTCAACCCACATCTGTGAAGAGCCTTCAGAAATTTTTGGGCTTTGCTAATTTCTATCGCCGCTTCATTGCCAACTTTTCCAGTGTGGTTAAGCCTCTTACTGATTTGACGAAGAAAGGCGCTGATGTGACGAATTGGTCCTCTGCGGCTGTTGAGGCCTTTCAGGAGCTTAAAGGGAACCTGTCACCCCGAAAATCCCGGGTGAGGTAAGCCCACCGGCATCAGGGGCTTATCTACAGCATTCTGTAATGCTGTAGATAAGCCCCCGATGTAACCTGAAAAGGGAGAAAAAGACGTTATATTATACTCACCCAGGGGCGGTCCTGCTGCTGGTCAGGTTGGATGGGCGTCTCCGGTCCGCTGCGGCGCCTCCTATCTTCTTTCCATGACGTCCTCTTCTGATCTTCAGCCACGGCTCCGGCGCAGGCGTACTTTGCTCTGCCCTGTTGAGGGCAGAGGATAGTACTGCAGTGCGCAGGCGCCGGAAAGGTCAGAGGCCCGGCGCCTGCGCACTGCAGTACTTTGTCTGCCCTCAACAGGGCAGAGCAAAGTACGCCTGCGCCGGAGCCGTGGCTGAAGATCAGAAGAGGATGTCATGGAAAGAAGATAGGAGGCGCCGCAGCGGACCAGAGACGCCCATCCGACCTGACCAGCAGCGGGACCGCCCCTGGGTGAGTATAATATAACCTCTTTTTCTCCCTTTTCAGGTTACATCGGGGGCTTATCTACAGCATTACAGAATGCTGTAGATAAGCCCCTGATGCCGGGGGGCTTACCTCACCCGGGATTTTCGGGGTGACAGGTTCCCTTTAAACGCCGATTTACTTCTGCCCCTGTGTTGCGTCAGCCGGATGTTTCTCTTCCTTTTCAGGTTGAGGTTGACGCTTCTGAGATTGGGGCAGGGGCCGTTTTGTCTCAGAGGAATTCTGATGGTTCTTTGATGAAACCGTGTGCTTTTTTTTCCAGAAAGTTTTCGCCTGCGGAGCGCAATTATGATGTCGGCAATCGTGAGTTGTTGGCTATGAAGTGGGCATTTGAGGAGTGGCGACATTGGCTTGATGGAGCCAAACACCGCGTTGTGGTCTTGACTGATCATAAGAATCTGATTTACCTCGAGTTGGCCAAGCGGCTGAACCCTAGACAGGCTCGATGGTCTCTGTTTTTCTCCCGTTTTGATTTTGTGGTCTCGTATCTTCCGGGATCTAAGAATGTTAAGGCTGATGCTTTCTCTAGGAGTTTTTTGCCTGATTCTCCTGGAGTCCTTGAGCCGGTTGGCATTCTTATGGATGGGGTGATTCTTTCTGCTATCTCCCCTGATTTGCGGCGAGTGCTTCAGGAATTCCAGGCTGATAAACCTGACCGCTGTCCAGTGGGGAAGCTGTTTGTTCCTGATAGATGGACAAGTAAGGTAATTTCGGAGGTCCATTGTTCAGTGTTGGCTGGCCATCCTGGGATTTTTGGTACCAGAGATTTGGTTGCTAGGTCCTTTTGGTGGCCTTCCTTGTCGCGGGATGTGCATGCTTTTGTGCAGTCCTGTGGGACATGCGCCCGGGCCAAGCCTTGCTGTTTCCACGCTAGTGGGTTGCTTTTGCCTTTGCCGGGTTCCGGAGAGGCCCTGGACGCATATTTCCATGGATTTTATTCCAGATCTTCCCGTTTCCCAGAAGATGTCTGTTATCTGGGTGGTTTGTGACCGGTTCTCTAAAATGGTCCATCTGGTACCTTTGCCTAAGTTGCCTTCCTCCTCAGATTTGGTTCCATTGTTTTTTCAGCATGTGGTTCGTTTGCATGGCATTCCGGAGAATATTGTGTCTGACAGAGGGTCTCAGTTTGTCTCTAGGTTTTGGCGGGCCTTTTGTGCTAGGATGGGCATTGATTTATCTTTTTCTTCGGCGTTTCATCCTCAGACTAATGGCCAAACTGAGCGAACTAATCAGACCTTGGAAACCTATTTGAGATGCTTTGTGTCTGCTGATCAGGATGATTGGGTGGCTTTCTTGCCATTGGCCAAGTTTGCCCTTAATAATAGGGCTAGTTCGGCTACTTTGGTTTCACCTTTCTTTTGTAATTTTGGTTTTCATCCTCGTTTTTCTTCGGGGCAGGTTGAGCCTTCTGATTGTCCTGGTGTGGACTCTGTGGTGGACAGGTTACAGCAGATTTGGACTCATGTGGTAGACAATTTGACGTTGTCTCAGGAAAAGGCTCAACGTTTTGCTAACCGCCGTCGGTGTGTTGGTCCCCGGCTTCGTGTGGGGGATTTGGTTTGGTTGTCTTCTCGTCATGTTCCTATGAAGGCTTCCTCCCCTAAGTTTAAGCCTCGGTTTATTGGTCCTTATAAGATTTCTGAAATTATCAATCCGGTGTCTTTTCGTTTGGCCCTTCCAGCCTCTTTTGCCATTCATAATGTTTTCCATAGATCTTTGTTGCGGAGATATGTGGTGCCCGTTGTTCCCTCTGTTGATCCTCCTGCCCCGGTGTTGGTTGGGGGAGAGTTGGAATATGAGGTTGAGAAAATTTTGGATTCTCGTTTTTCGAGGCGGAGGCTTCAGTATCTTGTCAAGTGGAAGGGTTATGGCCAGGAGGATAATTCTTAGGTTTTTGCCTCTGATGTCCATGCCACCGATTTGGTTCGTGCTTTTCACTTGGCTCGTCCTGATCGGCCTGGGGGCTCTGGTGAGGGTTCGGTGACCCCTCCTCAAGGGGGGGGGTACTGTTGTGAATTCCGTTCTTGGGGATCCCTCCGGTGGTTGGAAATGGCTCTTTTGTGAGTTCTGCTCTTGGGCTCCCTCCTGTGGTTTTAAGTGGTATGGCTGCTCCTTGGATTTAGTAGTCTGCAGCTGATTTCACTGATTACTTTTCTGCTCTACTATTTATGCCTGGCTTTTCCTTTAGCCAGTGCCTCTTGTCAATGTTCCTGGTTGGATTCACATCTCTTTTTGGATTTCCCTGTTATCCTGATCAGCTCAGCAAAGATAAGTTTTGGCCTTGCTCTTTCTGTCCACTTGTTGTGGACTTCAATGTTCAGCACTTTCTATGTTTTTGTCCAGCTTGTCAGTATGGATCTTTTCAGTTAAGCTGGAAGCTCTGGGAAGCAGATTTGCCCTCCACACCTTTAGTCAGGTGTGGAGATTTTGTAAACTCTGTGTGGATTTTTCTAGTTGTTTTTTACTGACCGCACAGCACTCTGTTCTATTCTTTCTGTCTAGCTAGACTGGCCTCCTTTGCTACAATCTGTTTTTTTCATTCTATGTATGTCATTTCCCTCTCCACTCACAGCCATTATTTGTGGGGGGCTGTCTGTCCTTTGCGGATTTTCTCTGAGGCAAGATAGCTTTTCTGCTTCTGTCTTTAGGGGTAGTTAGATCTTCGGCTGTGACGAGGTGTCTAGGGAGCGTTAGGAACATCCCACGGCTACTGCTAGTTGTGTGTTAGACTTAGGAACTGCGGTCAGTATAGTTACCACCTCCCTCTGAGCTTGTCCCATGTTGCTCTTAAACCACCAGATCATTACACAGATCATAACAAATTGCATTGTCTACCATTCAGTGTTACCTACACTCATGCTGCAGTGATCTTTTGGTACTGCTTCCCCAAGTCTTACTTTGACCTCTACCCTCTCCTTGCCTACCTTCATATCTCCTCCTCAGTTCTCTAATTGTTATCATGTATTTTTTGCCTAACATGTATGCTTGCTAGTATGCTAGTTCATCATAGAGTCGATGGAAGGGTCCTTTTGTTACCAGTTTGGTCTGGAGTAGATGTATCCAGATGTACCTACTCTTCCACGGACCACCAACAATTGGGCAAGGCTAACCATAGGGCCGAGACAACACCCAGTGAAGTAAGATCCGCTCAGTAGTATTAAACGTCAGGTTGAAGGACATTTTAAGCTACAAAAATACTAAGAAGCCTATATGTGCTCCCAGTGTCAAACAAGAAAAAGTGGCCTTTTATAGGTTTTGACCCAAGGATTATTTAAGCTTATAATGAAAACACATGCAGAAAATAGCAACACAATTGCATGAAAATCGGATGTCATTCACATCACATACTCTGAAACTAGGAAAGTAAATTGCAGAGTCACACTACATTCGCTGAAGAATCGGAAGCAAAATCGCATAACACTTGTCTGACTATCCAGCATTAAAATCGGATAAAATTTAAAAATGCTAGTGTGTCTCTGGCTTTAGGCTGAAAATCCCCGCCGGTCAGAGATCCACGGTTCCCACGCTGTCAAAAGACAGCATGAGTGCTCAGCTGTAAACGGAGGTATAAAGCTTACCTCCTGTCACTGGTGTCAGCTGATGGGACTAAAAGTCCCATCATCCAACAACTGCTGCTTCTAATAAAAGTGAGAGCAGGAGCGGCTGATGGGAGTATTTATTAGCCAGCTCCTGCACTGTAAATCTAATATATAAAGCTGAATGTGTGTGTGTATGTGTGTGTGTGTATGTATGTATGTCTGGGATTGGCATCTGCACCGTCGCAGCTACAGCCACAAAATTTTGCAGTCACACGTCTGGATCCCGAGAGCGTCATAGGATCGTGAGGCGAAATTTTTACCCCGCGCATTCCAATTCACCAGACAATTTTGCCCCTATCTACATAATGGGGAAAAAAGTAAAAGGAAAAGTGTTGGAGGCATCGCAGCTACAGTCACAAAATTTTGCACAGTCACACGTCTGGACCCTGAGAGCATCATAGGCTATGTTGTGAGGTGAAATTTTAACCCCGCACTTTCCAATTCACCAAACAATTTTGCCCCTATCTACATAATGGAGAAAAAGTGAAAGGAAAAGTGTTGGAGGCGTCGCAGCTACAGCCACAAAAAAATGCACAGTCACACGTCTGGATCCCGAGAGCGTCATAGGCTATGTTGTGAGGTGAAATTTTAATCCCGCGCTTTCCAATTCACCAAACATTTTTGCCCCTATCTACATAATGGAGAAAAGTGAAAGGAAAAGTGTTGGAGGCAAATTGACAGCTGCCAGATGTGAACAAGGGGGACTTAAAGAATGAGAGCGATGGCGCCAAAGAGTATATACCGTACAGTTGCTAAGGTGGGGCCCCGACATGGGATACTCACCACACACGGGGATATGAACACACTCACAAAATGCACCACACACTACCAAGTGCTTGAACACATATTACCCTCAGCACACATTTCACCACACATACACCAACCTCGCCACATAAAAGTCGAAACACAAAAGTCGCCGCTCAAAACTCGCCACGCGCAAAACTCGCCACATGCAAAAACTTGCACACGCGGAAAAATTGCCACATGCACAAAAGTTGCAACACATGCAAAAGTTGCCTCACAGAAAACTTGCACATACTCAAAAGGCACCACACATAAAACTCACCACGTGCAAAACTCACCATGCGCAAAACTTACTGCACACAACTTGCTACACTAACCTGTCACATGCAACTCGACACACAAAAAGTTGCTACACACATGTTGCCACACAAAACTCATCTCACAAAAGTCGCTACATGCATGTCGCCACACGCAACTCAATACACACAACTTGAAACTCGCCCTAAAACACACACAAGTCTGGTATTATAATTCAAAAATAAAAATCTGATTAATAAGCAGACAAACTACAAGAGCAACAAATGTACCATATAGGAAATACAGCAGCTGTCAGTCACATGACCTGTCTATTATGTGTATGTGTGAGCTAATATATACTGCCAGGGGGAGGGATTCCTGTTGGCTGGGGATTTATCAGGCTGCCAATTTAGCTTACAAATACTGAGGTAAAAATACTGAGCAAATAACGTGGGAACGAGGTCTAATACAGGAGGAGATGACACACAGGTATATACTATATACAAAGGAGATGACACACAGATATATACTATATACAGGAGAGATGACACACAGGTATATACTATATAGAGGAGGAGATGACATACAGGTACATACTATATACAGGAGGAGATGACATACAGGTATATACTATATACAGGAGGAGATGACACACAGGTATATACTATATACTGGAGCAGATGACCTACAGGTATATACTATATACAGGAGGAGATGACATACAGGTATATGCTATATATAGAAGATGACATACAGGTATATACTATATACAGGAGGAGATGACACACAGATATATACTATATACAGGGGAGATGACACACAGGTATATACTATATACAGGAGAAGATGACATACAGGTATATACTATTGTTATGAACAGGTGATTCAGAACCACAATGGACCTAGTGGTTAAGAGCACACAAAGTGACCTGATAGTTACTAACATAGGACGAGCTCTGAGACGTGGGAACTCTGCTGACCGCAATCCCTAATCCTATTATACCACACTAGAGGTAGCCGTGGATTGCGCCTAACGCTCCCTATGCAACTCGGCACAGCCTGAGAAACTAGCTAGCCCTGAAGATAGAAAAATAAGCCTACCTTGCCTCAGAGAAATTCCCCAAAGGAAAAGGCAGCCCCTCACATATAATGACTGTGAGTTAAGATGAAAATACAAACACAGAGATGAAATAGACTTTAGCAAAGCAAGGCCCGACTTACTGAATAGACCGAGGATAGGAAAGATAGCTTTGCGGTCAGCACAAAAACCTACAAACAACCACGCAGAGGGGGCAAAAAGACCCTCCGCACCGACTAACGGTACGGAGGTGCTCCCTCTGCGTCTCAGAGCTTCCAGCAAGCAAGAAAAACCAATATAGCAAGCTGGACAGAAAATATAGCAAACAAAAGTAACACAAGCAAAACTTAGCTTATGCAGGGCAGACAGGCCACAGGAACGATCCAGGAGAAAGCAAGACCAATACTGGAACATTGACTGGAGGCCAGGAACAAAGAACTAGGTGGAGTTAAATAGAGCAGCACCTAACGACTTAACCTCGTCACCTGAGGAAGGAAACTCAGAAGCCGCAGCCCCACTCACATGCACCAGAGGAAGCTCATAGACAGAACAAGCCGAAGTACCACTCATGACCACAGGAGGGAGCTTGACCACAGAATTCACAACAGTACCCCCCCTTGAGGAGGGGTCACCGAACCCTCACCAGAGCCCCCAGGCCGACCAGGATGAGCCAAATGAAAGGCACGAACCAGATCGGCAGCATGAACATCAGAGGCAAAGACCCAGGAATTATCTTCCTGACCATAACCCTTCCTCTTAACCAGGTACTGAAGTTTCCGTCTCGAAATACGGGAATCCAAAATCTTCTCCACTATATACTCCAACTCCCCCTCAACCAAAACCGGGGCAGGAGGATCAACGGATGGAACCACAGGTGCCACGTATCTCCGCAACAATGACCTATGGAATACGTTCTGGATGGAAAAAGAAGCTGGAAGGGTCAAACGAAAAGACACAGGATTAAGAACCTCAGAAATCCTATACGGACCAATAAAACAAGGCTTAAACTTAGGAGAGGAAACTTTCATAGGAATATAACGAGATGACAACCAAACCAAATCCCCAACACGAAGTCGGGGACCCACACAGCGCCTGCGGTTAGCGAAACGTTGAGCCTTCTCCTGAGACAATGTCAAATTGTCCACCACATGAGTCCAAATCTGCTGCAACCTATCCACCACAGTATCCACACCAGGACAGTCAGAAGACTCAACCTGCCCTGAAGAGAAACGAGGATGGAAACCAGAATTGCAGAAAAACGGTGAAACCAAAGTAGCCGAGCTGGCCCGATTATTAAGGGCGAACTCAGCCAAAGGCAAAAAGGAAACCCAATCATCCTGATCGGCAGAAACGAAACATCTCAGATATGTTTCCAAGGTCTGATTGGTTCGTTCAGTCTGGCCATTTGTCTGAGGATGGAAAGCCGAGGAAAAAGACAAATCAATGCCCATCCTAGCACAAAAGGCTCGCCAAAACCTCGAAACAAACTGGGAACCTCTGTCAGAAATGATGTTCTCCGGAATGCCATGTAAACGAACCACATGCTGGAAGAACAATGGCACCAAATCAGAGGAGGAAGGCAATTTAGACAAGGGTACCAAATGGACCATCTTAGAGAAGCGATCACAAACAACTCAAATGACCGACATTTTTTGAGAGACGGGGAGATCCGAAATAAAATCCATAGAGATATGTGTCCAGGGCCTCTTCGGGACTGGCAAGGGCAAAAGCAACCCACTGGCACGAGAACAGCAGGGCTTAGCCCGAGCACAAATCCCACAGGACTGCACAAACGAACGCACATCCCGCGACAGAGACGGCCACCAAAAGGATCTAGCCACCAAATCTCTGGTACCAAAGATTCCAGGATGACCAGCCAACACCGAACAATGAACCTCAGAGATAACTCTACTCGTCCATTTATCAGGGACAAACAGTTTCTCCGCTGGGCAACGGTCAGGTCTATTAGCCTGAAATTTTTGCAGCACTCGCCGCAAATCAGGGGAGATGGCAGACAAAATTACCCCCTCTTTGAGAATACCCGCCGGCTCAGACAAACCCGGAGAGTCGGGCACAAAACTCCTAGACAGGGCATCCGCCTTCACATTTTTAGAGCCCGGAAGGTACGAAACCACAAAGTCAAAACGGGAGAAACACAGCGACCAACGAGCCTGTCTAGGATTCAACCGTTTGGCAGACTCGAGATAAGTCAAGTTCTTGTGATCAGTCAAGACCACCACGCGATGCTTAGCTCCTTCAAGCCAATGATGCCACTCCTCGAATGCCCACTTCATGGCCAGCAACTCTCGATTGCCAACATCATAATTACGCTCAGCAGGCGAAAACTTCCTGGAAAAGAAGGCGCATGGTTTCATCACCGAGCCATCAGAACTTCTTTGCGACAAAACAGCCCCTGCTCCAATCTCAGAAGCATCAACCTCGACCTGGAACAGGAGCGAAACATCTGGTTGGCACAACACAGGGGCAGAAGAAAAACAACGCTTCAACTCTTGAAAAGCTTCCACAGCAGCAGAAGACCAATTGACCACATCAGCACCCTTCTTGGTTAACTCAGTCAACGGTTTAGCAATACTAGAAAAATTATTGATGAAGCGACGATAAAAATTAGCAAAGCCCAGGAACTTTTGCAGACTCTTCAGAGATGTCGGCTGAGTCCAATCATAAATGGCCTGAACTTTAACAGGGTCCATCTCGATAGTAGAAGGGGAAAAAATGAACCCCAAAAATGAAACCTTCTGAACACCAAAGAGACACTTTGACCCCTTCACAAACAAAGAATTTGCACGCAGAACCTGGAACACCATTCTGACCTGCTTCACGTGAGACTCCCAATCATCCGAGAAGACCAAAATATCATCCAAGTATACAATCAGGAATTTATCCAGGTACTCTCGGAAGATGTCATGCATAAAGGACTGAAACACTGATGGAGCATTAGAAAGCCCGAATGGCATAACCAGGTACTCAAAATGGCCCTCGGGCGTATTAAATGCTGTTTTTCATTCATCGCCCTGTTTAATACGCACAAGATTATACGCACCACGAAGATCTATCTTGGTGAACCAACTAGCCCCCTTAATCCGAGCAAACAAATCAGACAGCAGCGGCAAGGGGTACTGAAATTTGACCGTGATTTTATTTAGAAGGCGGTAATCAATACAAGGTCTCAGTGAACCATCCTTCTTGGCCACAAAAAAGAACCCTGCTCCCAATGGCGACGACGACGGGCGAATATGACCCTTCTCCAAGGATTCCTTTACGTAACTCTGCATTGCGGCGTTCTCAGGCACAGACAAATTAAACAGTCGACCTTTAGGAAACTTACTACCAGGAATCAAATCGATAGCACAATCACAATCCCTATGCGGAGGTAGGGCATTGGACTTGGGCTCATCAAATACATCCCGGTAATCCGACAAGAACTCTGGGACCTCAGAAGGGGTAGATGATGAAATAGACAGAAAAGGAACATTACCATGTACCCCCTGACAACCCCAGCTGGACACAGACATTGATTTCCAATCCAATACTGGGTTATGGACTTGTAGCCATGGCAACCCCAACACGACCACATCATGCAGATTATGCAACACCAAAAAGCGAATATCCTCCTGATGCGCAGGAGCCATGCACATGGTCAGCTGGGTCCAGTACTGAGGCTTATTCTTGGCCAAAGGCGTAGCATCAATTCCTCTCAATGGAATAGGATACTGCAAGGGCTCCAAGAAAAACCCACAGCGCCTAGCATACTCCAAGTCCATCAAATTCAGGGCAGCGCCTGAATCCACAAATGCCATGACAGAATAGGATGACAAAGAGCAGATCAAAGTAACGGACAAAAGAAATTTCGACTGTACCGTACCAATGGTGGCAGACCTAGCGAACCGCTTAGTGCGTTTAGGACAGTCAGAGATAGCATGAGTGGAATCACCACAGTAAAAACACAGCCCATTCTGACGTCTGTGTTCTTGCCGTTCAGCTCTGGTCAAAGTCCTATTGCACTGCATAGGCTCAGGTCCATGCTCAGATAATACCGCCAAATGGTGCACAGTTTTACGCTCATGCAAGCGTCGACCGATCTGAATGGCCAAAGACATAGACTCACTCAGACCAGCAGGCATAGGAAATCCCACCATGACATCCTTAAGGGCTTCAGAGAGACCTTTTCTGAAAATTGCTGCCAGCGCACATTCATTCCATTGAGTGAGCACAGACCACTTCCTAAACTTCTGACAATATATCTCTACCTCATCCTGACCCTGAGACAGAGCCAGCAAATTTTTCTCTGCCTGATCCACTGAATTAGGTTCATCATACAGCAATCCGAGCGCCAGAAAAAACACATCAATATTACATAATGCAGGATCTCCTGGCGCAAGGGAAAATGCCCAGTCTTGAGGGTCGCCACGTAATAAAGAAATAATGATCTTAACTTGTTGAACTGGGTCACCAGAGGAGCGGGGTTTCAAAGCCAGAAACAGTTTACAATTATTCTTAAAACTCAGAAACTTAGCTCTATCTCCAGAAAACAAATCAGGAATAGGAATTCTTGGCTCTAACATAGAATTCTGAACCACAAAGTCTTGAATATTTTGTACTCTTGCAGTGAGATGATCCACACAAGAAGACAGATCTTTAATGTCCATCACTACACCTGCGTCCTGAACCACCCAAATGTCTAGGGGAAAAGAAAGACAAAACACAGTACAGAGAAAAAAAAATGGTCTCAGAACTTCTCTTTTCCCTCTATTGAGAAGCATTAGTACTTTGGGCCTCCAGTACTGTTATGAACAGGTGATTCAGAACCACAATGGACCTAGTGGTTAAGAGCACACAAAGTGACCTGATAGTTACTAACATAGGATGAGCTCTGAGACGTGGGAACTCTGCTGACCGCAATCCCTAATCCTGTCATACCACACTAGAGGTAGCCGTGGATTGCGCCTAACGCTCCCTATGCAACTCGGCACAGCCTGAGAAACTAGCTAGCCCTGAAGATAGAAAAATAAGCCTACCTTGCCTCAGAGACATTCCCCAAAGGAAAAGGCAGCCCCCCACATATAATGACTGTGAGTTAAGATGAAAATACAAACACAGAGATGAAATAGATTTTAGCAAAGTGAGGCCCGACTTACTGAATAGACCGAGGATAGGAAAGATAGCTTTGCGGTCAGCACAAAAACCTACAAACAACCACGCAGAGGGGGCAAAAAGACCCTCCGCACCGACTAACGGTACGGAGGTGCTCCCTCTGCGTCTCAGAGCTTCCAGCAAGCAAGAAAAACCAATATAGCAAGCTGGACAGAAAATATAGCAAACAAAAGTAACACAAGCAAAACTTAGCTTATGCAGGGCAGACAGGCCACAAGAACGATCCAGGAGAAAGCAAGACCAATACTGGAACATTGACTGGAGGCCAGGAACAAAGAACTAGGTGGAGTTAAATAGAGCAGCACCTAACGCAGGGGTCCCCAACCCATAGCTCGCGAGCCACATGTGGCTCGCCTGCTCCAGGCATGTGGCTCGCCCAGGGGCGGATTATCAGAGGGTCAATATGGGCGGTAGCCCAGGGCCCAGTGGTCTGGGGGGGCCCTGGGCTACCGCACAGATTGACCCTCCACTAATTGTCTGAATGCCCGCCGGCATTTGTGTGCCCCCGGACCCGGTGGGCAGAGAGAGGGGGCCCGCATTGGTTGGGAGGTGCGTGTATCAGCCGGTGAGCTGAGAGCTCCGAGTCCCTGCACCAGGCCTGCACAGCAGCACACCACATAATGGCTGCTCTGTGCACAGGACCTGTGATGAGGTCACAGGATGGGAGGAGTCAGGGGTCACATGATCGGGAGGAGGACCTCCGTGTACAGGACTTTGCTGGTTGCTATGGCGCCGGAGGAGGGTAAGGCAGCGTATGTGTGAGGTCAGGAGGTGTTTACAGGGTGGATGTAGCAGAGCCGTGTGTGTACGAGGTATATGGATCAGAGCAGCGTGTGAAAGGTCTATGGAGCGGAGTCGTGTGTGTACGATGTGTATGGAGCCGTGTGCATGAGGTGTACGGAGCGCAGCCGCGTGTGTACGAGGTGTACGGAGCAGAGCAGCGTGTGTATGAGGTGTACGGAGCGGAGTCGTGTGTACAAGGTGTACGGAGCACAGCCGCGTGTGTACGAGGTGTACGGAGCACAGCCGCGTGTGTACGAGGTGTACGGAGTGGAGTCGTGTGTAAGAGGTGTACGGAGCCATGTGTACAAGGTGTACGGAGCACAGCCGCATGTGTACAAGGTGTACGGAGCGGAGCCATGTGTAAGAGGTGTACGGAGCCATGTGTACGAGGTGTACGGAGCACAGCCGCGTGTGTACGAGGTGTACGGAGCGGAGCCGTGTGTACGAGGTGTACGGAGTACTGCCGCGTGTGTACGAGGTGTACGGAGCACAGCCGCTTGTGTATGAGGTGTACGGAGCACAGCCACGTGTGTACGAGGTGTATGGAGCACTGCCGCGTGTGTACGAGGTGTACGGAGCACTGCCGCGTGTGTACGAGGTGTACGGAGCACAGCCGCATGTGTATGAGGTGTACGGAGCACAGCCACGTGTGTATGAGGTGTACGGAGTAGTGCCGTGTGTGTACGAGATGTATGGAGAGGAGCCGTATGTGTATGAGGTGTATGCAGCGGAGCAGTGTGTGTGCAAGGTATGCGGAGCAGTGTGTGCAATGTGTATGGAGCGGAGCGGTGTGTGTATGAGGTGTACGGAGTAGTGCCGTGTGTACGAGATGTATGGAGCGGAGCCGTGTGTGTATGAGGTGTATGGAGCGGAGCCGTGTATGAGGTGTATGGAGCAGAGCCGTGTGTGTATGAGGTGTATGGAGCAGAGCCGTGTATGAGGTGTATGGAGCAGAGCCGTGTGTGTATGAGGTGTATGGAGCAGAGCCGTGTATGAGGTGTATGGAGCGGAGCTGAATGTGTACGGAGCGGAGCCGTGTGTGTATGAGATGTATGGAGTGGAGCCGTGTGTACGGAGCGGAGCCGTGTATGCAAAGTTTACGGAGCGCAGCCGCATGTGTAGGAGTAGCTATGTGTGGCCATTATCATGTGCGGCCAATATACAGTAAGGAGCATCATGTGTGGCCATTATACAGTATGGAGCATCATGTGCGGTCATTATACAGTATGGAGCATCATGTGCGGTCATTATACAGTATGGAGCATCATGTGCGGTCATTATACAGTATTATTGAGCATCATGTGCGGTCATTATACAGTATGGAGAATCATGTGTGGCCATTATACAGTATGGAGCATCATGTGCGGTCATTATACAGTATGGAGCATCATGTGTGGCAATTATACAGTATGGAGCATCATGTGCGGTCATTATACAGTATGTAGTATCATCTGTGGCCATTATACAGTATGGAGAATCATGTGCGGTCATTATACAGTACGGAGCATCATGTGTGGCCATTATACAGTATGGAGCATCATGTGCGGTCATTATACAGTATGGAGCATCATGTGCGGTCATTATACAGTATGGAGAATCATGTGCGGTCATTATACAGTATGGAGCATCATGTGGGGTCATTATACAGTATGGAGCATCATGTGTGGCAATTATACAGTATGGAGCATCATGTGCGGTCATTATACAGTATGGAGAATCATGTGCGGTCATTATACAGTATGGAGCATCATGTGGGGTCATTATACAGTATGGAGCATCATGTGTGGCAATTATACAGTATGGAGCATCATGTGCGGTCATTATACAGTATGTAGTATCATCTGTGGCCATTATACAGTATGGAGAATCATGTGCGGTCATTATACAGTATGGAGCATCATGTGGGGTCATTATACAGTATTGAGCATCATGTGTGGCCATTATACAGTATGGAGCATCATGTGCGGTCATTATACAGTATGGAGCATCATGTGCGGTCATTATACAGTATGGAGCATCATGTGTGGTCATTATACAGTATGGAGCATCATGTGTGGCAATTATACAGTATGGAGCATCATGTGCGGTCATTATACAGTATGGAGCATCATGTGTGGCAATTATACAGTATGGAGAATCATGTGCGGTCATTATACAGTATGGAGCATCATGTGGGGTCATTATACAGTATTGAGCATCATGTGTGGCCATTATACAGTATGGAGCATCATGTGTGGCAATTATACAGTATGGAGAATCATGTGCGGTCATTATACAGTATGGAGCATCATGTGTGGCCATTATACAGTATTGAGCATCATATGCGGTCATTATACAGTATGGAGCATCATGTGGGGTCATTATACAGTATTGAGCATCATGTGTGGCCATTATACAGTATGGAGCATCATGTGTGGCCATTATACAGTATTGAGCATCATATGCGGTCATTATACAGTATGGAGCATCATGTGCGGCTATTATACAGTATGGAACATCATGTGGTCATGTGGGGTCGTTATACAGTATGGAGCACTGTGTGGCCATTATACAGTATCGAGCACTGTGTGGCCATATTTTTTTTTTATAATTATTCTTTATGAACAGTGTGATCAGCAGTGCTAAATGGGTGTGGTTGAGACATGGATATGGGTGTGACTAGTGAATGGGTGTGGTCAGAGGTGTGTCCTAACATTTGCTGCGGCGCGCAACGCGTGCCGCAAACTTTGTCCCTCTTTCCCAACTTCAAAAGTTGGGAGGTATGGTAATATGTGGTCTGGAAATGGTGCGGTGGTATTTGTCCCTTGTATGTGATATTATTGGTCAAGATATACCTAAATTGTATTGCAGATTTTAACAAATATTTCCTAGGTTACAGTAGAGTAGGGCCCAGCCCTTTTTCTGGAATAATCTGGTTCGGGTATATCATGACCCCCGTCACGTGACCCCCGTCACATGACCCCCGTCACATGACCCCCGTCACATGACCGGGGGGGCCCACAGTGTGTGAACAGCCCGGGGCCCTGGCTACCCTTAATCCACCCCTGGGCTCGCCGACGGTCACTGAAAAAAGTCCCCAAGGAGCTGCCCTGCCGGCTGTATTACCCGCCCCGCTGCCTGTAATACCCGCCCGCCACCTGCTCCTGCTATGTGGGAAAGGAGCCGCCCCCCCGGCTGTATTACCCGCCCCCCTGCCTGTAATACCCGCCCGCCACCTGCTCCTGCTATGTGGGAAAGGAGCCGCCCCGCCGGCTGTATTACCCGCCCCCCTGCCTGTATTACCCGCCCGCCACCTGCTCCTGCTATGTGGGAAAGGAGCCGCCCCGCCGCTTGCAATACCTGCCCCGTAATTTGCCGCTCCTCCAGCGTCAGCGACCGCATTCACTCCTGCGCAGTGGAGCAGGTCACTGTGATCTGTTAAAGTCGCACAAAGTCTCGCGAGACTTCACAAATCTCGCAAGACTTTGGTTACTGCGGCTTCTATAGAGCACAGTGAGCCGCGCCTCTGCACAGGTGTGAATGCAGTCACTGATTGCGGAATCCGGATAGAAGGGCAGGCTAGTCCAAGTAAAGCACTTAGCATAAGTATATATAAGCGTCCTAACAAGCATTTTAAAGATAACCTGTCACCCCCCATTATCTATTGGTAAAAGAGCGACCTTCAGCAGCACTAAGGCTGCATTCTCTGAAGGTGGCTCTTATGTTTTTTTTATCACAAGTAATGCAGAAATAGGGCTGTTTTCCACTTGCGAGATACACGTCCGTGTCTCGCATGTGGAAACGAAGCTCTGGCGCCGGCACTCCAGAGCGGAGCGTGCGGCTGCACAGCAACACATGGAGCCGCATGCTCCGCTCTGGAGTGCCAGCGCCAGAGCTTCGTTTCCACATGCGAGACACGGACATGTATCTCGCAAGTGGAAAACAGCCCATACAAATATAATTGCGTGCCATACCTGTATTGAGTCAGGGAGGTATGTTTTCTCCCCCTGACTTAAGCGCCTCGCTGCCACCCATCATCCCCCTCAGTCCCCCGGGCGCCGCCTTTATCTGCATTGTGGCTCTCGACCAACTTTCATAGCGGAATGTGGCTCTCCAGGTAAGAAAGGTTGGGGACCCCTGACCTAACGACTTAACCTCGTCACCTGAGGAAGGAAACTCAGAAGCCGCAGCCCCACTCACATCCACCAGAGGAAGCTCATAGACAGAACCAGCCGAACTACCACTCATGACCACAGGAGGGAGCTTGACCACAGAATTCACAACATACTATATATAGAAGGAGATGACATACAGGTATATACTATATATAGGAGAAGATATATATAGGAGAAGAATAACTATAGCATTTGTTACCATCCACCTCTCGTGTCTCCCCTTTTCCTCATAGTTTGTAAGCTTGCGAGCAGGGCCCTCATTCCTCCTGGTATCTGTTTTGAACTGTATTTCTGTTACGCTGCAATGTCTATTGTCTGTGCAGGTCCCCTCTATAATTTGTAAAGTGCTGCGGAATATGTTGGCGCTATATAAATAAAAATTATTATTATTATTATTATTATTATTATTAAGATGACATACAGGTATATACTATATACAGGGGAGATGACACACAGCAGGTATATACTATATACAGGGGAGATGACAAACATGTATATACTGAGGTGAAAATGAGAGGTGTGAGGTGAAAATGAAAAGGTGTGAGTGGAAAATGAGAGGAGTGAGGGAAAATAGTGGAGTGATCGGAAAATGACAGATGTGAGGTCGAAATGACAAGTGTTAGGGGGGAATGAGAGGAGTGAGGGAGAAAATGAGAGGTGTGAGGGAGAAAATGAGAGATGTGAGGGGGAAAATGAAAGATGTGATTGGGAAAATGAGAGGCGTGATGGGAAAATAAGAGAAGTGAGGTGCTATAACTAACCACAGATATTTACTATGCCCAGGCAACGCCGGGCTCTTCAGCTAGTTATAAATAAAACAAAACACAGTTTTTGTTTTTTATTTAAAAATAACAAACACAGTTATACTCACCTAATGCCTAATTCCACCAAAGCCCTCTTTCTCTTGTAATAAAACTAAAATAAAAAAATAACAATATGCCATACTTGTCTGTTGTTCTGTCCCACGCCATAATCCATTTCTGGGGGATAAATAGTTTTCAACCTGGAGGGTGCCAAGATGCGACCGTCCAGGCTGAGAACCACTGGTGACTGAGCTGCTATGAGTGCAGCGTCAATGACCGGCGGTGATGGCATCGAAGTTACCTCTGGTCACTAGTGTCAGCTGATGGGACTACAGCTTCCAACAGCTGACACCTGCTGCTGCTAATAACAGTGAGAGCAGCAGCGGCGGATGGGAGTATTCATCAGCCGCTCCTGCGCTGTAAATAAATAATTTAAAAAAAAATTGCGTTTCCCCTGTATTTTTGATAACTAGTGTTGAGCGATACCGTCCGATACTTGAAAGTATCGGTATCGGATAGCATCGGCTGATACCCGAAAAGTATCGGATATCGCCGATACCGATATCCGATACCAATACAAGTCAATGGGACACCAAGTATCGGAAGGTATCCTGATGGATCCCAGGGTCTGAAGGAGAGGAAACTCTCCTTCAGGCCCTGGGATCCATATTAATGTGTAAAATAAAGAATTAAAATAAAAAATATTGTTATATTCACCTCTCCGGCGGCCCCTGGAACATCACCGCGAGTCACCGGCGTCCGGCAGGCTTCTTTGTTCAAAATGAGCGCCTTTAGGACCTGCGGAATGACGTCGCGGCTTCTGATTGGTCGCGTGCCGCCCATGTGACCGCCACGCGACCAATCAGAAGCCGCGACGTCATTCCACAGGTCCTAAAGGCGCTCATTCTAGGAATTTATCTGAGGAATAACGTCGCGGCTTCTGATTGGTCGCGTGGCGGTCACATGGGCGGCACGCGACCAATCAGAAGCCGCGACGTCATTCCGCAGGTCCTAAAGGCGCTCATTTTGGACAAAGAAGCCTGCCGGATGCCGGTGACTCGCGGTGATGTTCCAGGGGCCGCCGGAGAGGTGAATATAACAATATTTTTTATTTTAATTCTTTATTTTACACCTCCGATACCGATACCCGATACCACAAAAATATCGGATCTCGGTATCGGAATTCCGATACCGCAAGTATCGGCCGATACCCGATACTTGCCGTATCGGAATGCTCAACACTATTGATAACCAGGCAGGCAAAACTCACAGTTGGGGGCTGCAACCCTCAGCTGACAGCTTCAGGAAGGCTGGGTATCAATAAGAGAGGGATCCTCATGCCATATTTTTTAATCATTTAAATAAACAATTTAAAAAAACAGTGTGGAGTCCCCAACATTTTTGACAACCAGCCTTGCTAAAGCTCGCAGCTGGGGGCTGTTATTCTCAGGCTGGTAAAGGCAATGGATATAAGCCCCACCCAGCCTAAAAATAGCAGCCCGCAGCTTCCCAGAAAAAGCGCATCTAATAGGTGCGCCAATTCTGGCACTTTGCCCATCTCTTCCCACTTGCTTTGTAGTGGTGGCAAGTGAGGTTCATATTTGTGGGGTTGATGCCACCTTTGTATTGTCAGGTGACATCAAACCCACGGGTTAGTAATGGAGAGGCGTCTTTAAGACACCTATCCATTACTAATCCTATAGATACATGGTAAATAAAGACAAAGCCAGAATTAAGTCCTTTATTAGAAATAAGACTAAACACAGTTTTCCTTTTTTATTTAAAAATAACAAACACAGATATACTCACCTAATGCCTAATTTCATCAAAGCCCTCGTCCTCCTGTAATAAAACTAAAATAAAAAACCAACAATATACATACTTGTCTGTCATTCTGTCCCACGCTGTAATCCATGTCTGAGGGATAAATACATACATGCTAGCCACCTTAGGTCCCTAAGGTGGCTAGCATGTATGTATCGCTTGCTCACCGAGCCCCACTCCATACAGCCAACCAATTCCAGCCCTGTGCTGATGAGGGCCTAAAGCCCGAAACACGTGTCCACAGGTAGGAATTGGTTGGCTGTGTAAATTTAGAAACTAATCCGCAGCATTGCACGCTTGGCGGTTCCAAGCGCTGTGGATTAGACAGGGGTGGAAAGAGATGATTTGCATAGCTCCGCCTACTGCAAAGGATTCTGGGTAAACCTGCTATTCTTTGTATTATGCTGCTTGCAAGTACTTTCCGTTTCAGGAAAGCATCCACTATGTATTTCCTTTAAGTAGAGGGCTTTTCGGTCTCTTTCGTCCCGCTACATTTAGCCCAACTTGGGTCTCTCCCCAAGGTGGCTAGCATGTATGTATCGCTTGCTCACCGAGCCCCACTCCATACAGCCAACCAATTCCAGCCCTGTGCTGATGAGGGCCTAAAGCCCGAAACACGTGTCCACAGGTAGGAATTGGTTGGCTGTGTAAATTTAGAAACTAATCCGCAGCATTGCACGCTTGGCGGTTCCAAGCGCTGTGGATTAGACAGGGGTGGAAAGAGATGATTTGCATAGCTCCGCCTACTGCAAAGGATTCTGGGTAAATCTGCTATTCTTTGTATTATGCTGCTTGCAAGTACTTTCCGTTTCAGGAAAGCATCCACTATGTACACCCTGAGGGATAAATAGTTTTCAACCTGGACGGTGCCAAGATGTGACCGTCCAGGCTGAGAACCACTGGTGACTGAGGTGCTGCGAGCGCAGCATCAATAACTGGCTGTGATGTCATTGAGATTACCTCCGGTCACTGAGGCTGCTTTCCTTCAGGGATGAACTGTCATGACCTCAGCACCGTGGGAAAAATTCAGTGATGAGGTTACTGCAGGTCAAACTCAGTGACTTCACAGCAGAACACCGTGAGAATTTCTCACCGTGATGTGCTGTGAAGTCACTGAGCTTGAACTGCGGCGACCTCATCACATATATATTCTATTCTATTCTGTATATATCTAATCTATCTATTCTATTCTAACCTGTCAGTGTGATTTTAATGTATGTGGCACATGAATTGCCAGCTTTTCAAAGGACATGGGCGAGTAAAAATCAGACAGCACTCACATGTAGGGTTGAGCGACCTTCACTTTTATAGGATCGGGTCGGGTTTCACGAAACCCGACTTTTGGAAAAGTCGGGTCGAGTGAAATCGGCCGATCCTATAAAAAAGTCGGGGTCGGGGTCGGCCGAAACTCGAAACCCAATGCAGTGCATTGGGTTTCCATGGTTCCCAGGGTCTGAAGGAGCGGAAACTCTCCTTCAGGCCCTGGGATCCATATTTAAGTGTAAAATATAGAATTAAAATAAAAAATATTGCAATACTTACCCTCTGACGCGCCCTGGTACTAACCGGCAGCCTTCCTCCTTCGAATCCGCGCTTTTAGGACCTTGCCGTGACGTCGCGGTGACGTCGCGGCTTGTGATTGGCCGCGCGGCCGCCCATGTGACCGCTCGCGCGGCCAATCACAAGCCGCGACGTCACCGAAGGTCCTGGAAGGGCTGATTCTTAGGAAGGAAGGCTGTCGGAAGGAAGCAGGGCGCTTCCGAGGGTGAGTATATTCCTATTAGGTATATACTCACCCTCGGAAGCGCCCTGCTTCCTTCCGACAGCCTTCCTTCCTAAGAATCAGCCCTTCCAGGACCTTCGGTGACGTCGCGGGTGACGTCGCGGCTTGTGATTGGCCGCGCGAGCGGTCACATGGGCGGCCGCGCGGCCAATCACAAGCCGCGACGTCACCGCGACGTCACGGCAAGGTCCTAGAAGCGCGGATTCGAAGGAGGAAGGCTGCCGGTTAGTACCAGGGCGCGTCAGAGGGTAAGTATTGCAATATTTTTTATTTTAATTCTATATTTTACACTTTAATCTGAATTCCGATACCAATTCCCGATATCTTAAACATATCGGGAATCGGGATCGGAATTCCGATTCCAGATTCAAAAGATCGCCGACTTCATGGCCGAACCCCACTGGGGTCGGGTCGGGTTTCATGAAACCCGACCTTGCCAAAAGTCGGCGACTTTTGAACAATTTCGACCCGTTTCGCTCAACCCTACTCACATGGTCTGAGTGCTGTGCGATTTTTTTTCTTGCACCCATAGGCTTGCATTGGCAAATCTCGGCTGAGCCTCGGTGACAATCACAGCATGCTGCGATTTTACAGGCACGCCGAATACAGTAATATGACGCCGGCCTTCATCAGCCGCTCCTGCACTATAAATAAATAATCAAAAGAAAACCTACATGGGTTCCCCTGTATTTTTGATTACCAGCCAGGCAAAACTCAGAGATGGGGGCTGCAACCCTCAGCTGTCAGCCTCAGCAAGGCTGGTTAACAAGAATAGAGGGGTCCCCACGCCACATTTTTTAATTATTTAAATAAATAATTTAAAAAAACGGCATGACATCCCCCATTTTTTGACAGCCAGCCTAGCTAAAGCTCACAGCTCGGGGCTGTAGTTCTCAGGCAGGTAAGGGTCCATGGATATTGGCCCCAGCCTAATAAAGCAGCCCACAGCCACCCAGAAAAGGCGCATCTGTTAGATGTGCCAATTCTGGCACTTTGCTTGGCTCTTCCTACTTACGTTATCAGAAAGATGAAGTGTGTTCACTAACCGTGAACTCGCAGGACCAGTCTGATGGCACAACAAGCAGGAGAACTTTCTCACGCTCTCGGTGAACTCAGACAGAGAGTAGCAGTTCACAGGCAGACACTGAGCATACGGTGCTCAGTGTCTACTGGATGACAGACTGCATAGTTGAATGCCATCTAGTTGTAGCAGAGCTGGACCCATCATGGGACAAATGGATTAAATGCTTCTCTGCAGAAAGGTGAGGAATATTGTTTGTTTTTTAACCTGTTTTGCAGATGACAAGGGCATCAGGGAATGAACAAAGTCGAACGTATGGTTTAATTAACATTATTAAAGGAGTCTGTGTCTTTCTTTCAGTTAAATTACTTTTTTCTGGGTGTCTGTGTTTTTATACAATATGACTATGGGGTTAGTAATGGGGGCGTCTTATTGATGTCTTTCTATTACTGACCTCGGGGCTTGATGTCACCTGACAATACAAAGTTGACAGCAACCCCCCGCAACTATCACC
Organism: Ranitomeya imitator; assembly: GCF_032444005.1. Classification (NCBI taxonomy): domain Eukaryota; kingdom Metazoa; phylum Chordata; class Amphibia; order Anura; family Dendrobatidae; genus Ranitomeya; species Ranitomeya imitator. The sequence goes on along the minus strand of NC_091285.1, from coordinate 317,523,480 downwards.
CACTTGCCAATGCTACAGGGCAAGTGGGATGAGAAAGGCTAAGTACCAGAAATGGCGCAACTTAGAGATGCGCCTTTTCTGGGGTGGCTGAGAGCTGATGTTTTTAGCCTGGGGGGCAGTCTCCATGGCACCTTCTTAGACTATTAATATCAGCCCGCAGCTGTCTGCATAGCCTTTGCTGGTTATTAATTATAGGGGGACCCTACTTCTTTTTTTTAGGGTCCCCAATTTTAATATCCAGCAAAGGCTAAGTATACAGTTGTGAGCTGATATTAATAGCCTGGGAAGCTCCATGGATATTACTCCCTTATGAGGCTATAAACATTGCCCCAGTTGTCGGCTTTCCCTCTGCTAGATGCGACTAGTGCGCGGGAACCCATGCTATTTAAAAAAAAAAAAATTGTATTAATTAAATATATGTACAGTAAGCTGCACACACATTGTACTAATTGTATTTGTCACTGACATCTGTATATCTATCTAATATATTTGTATTTACTGTATGTAATCCATGTACTCTATGCTGTTGGCACCTGCAGTGAATTCTTTTCTTCTATGTTTCTATCTATGTAATATATACAGTAAACATATATATATATATACAGTATATATATATATATATATATATATATACTAGCTGAAGAGCCCGGCGTTGCCTGGGCATAGTAAATATCTGTGGTTAGTTATAGCACGTCACTTCTCTTATTTTCCCATCACACCTCTCATTTTCCCAATCACATCTTTAATTTTCCCCCTCACATCTCTCATTTTCTCCCTCACACCTCTCATTTTCTCCCTCACTCCTCTCATTCCCCCTAACACTTGTCATTTCGACCTCACATCTGTAATTTTCCGATCACTACACTATTTTCCCTCACTCCTCTCATTTTGCACTCACACCTTTTCATTTTCACCTCACACCTCTCATTTTCACCTCAGTATATACATGTTTGTCATCTCCCTTATATATATAGTATACACCTGTATGTCATCTCCTGTATATAGTATATACCTGTATGTCATCTCCCCTGTATATAGTATATACCTGCTGTGTGTCATCTCCCCTGTATATAGTACATACCTGCTGTGTGTCATCTCCCCTGTATATAGTATATACCTGTATGTCATCTCCTCCTATATATAGTATATACCTGTATGTCTTCTCCTCCTATATATAGTATATACCTGTATGTCATCTCCTCCTATATATAGTATATACCTGTATGTCATCTCCTTCTATATATAGTATATACCTGTATGTCATCTCCTCCTGTATATAGTATATACCTGTGTGTCACCTCCCCTGTATATAGTATATATCTGTGTGTCATCTCCTCCTGTATATAGTATATACCTGTATGTCATCTTCTATATATAGCATATACCTGTATGTCATCTCCTCCTGTATATAGTATATACCTGTAGGTAATCTGCTCCTGTATATAGTATATACCTGTGTGTCATCTCCTCCTGTATATAGTATATACCTGTATGTCATCTCCTCATGTATATAGTATGTAACTGTATGTCATTTCCTCCTCTATATAGTATATACCTGTGTGTCATCTCCTCCTGTATATAGTATATATCTGTGTGTCATCTCCCCTGTATATAGTATATACCTGTGTGATCTCCTGTATTAGACCTCGTTAACACGTTATTTGCTCAGTATTTTTACCTCAGTATTTGTAAGATAAATTGGCAGCCTGATAAATCCCCAGCCAACAGGAAGCCCTCCCCCTGGCAGTATATATTAGCTCACACATACACATAATAGACAGGTCATGTGACTGACAGCTGCTGTATTTCCTATATGGTACATTTGTTGCTCTTGTAGTTTGTCTGCTTATTAATCAGATTTTTATTTTTGAAGGCTAATACCAGACTTGTGTGTGTTTTAGGGCGAGTTTCGTCTGTCAAGTTGTGTGTGTTGAGTTGTGTGTGGCGACATGCATGTAGCGACTTTTGTGAGATGAGTTTTGTGTGGCAACATGCGTGTAGCAACTTTTTGTATGTCGAGTTGCGTGTGACAGGTTAGTGTAGCAAGTTGTGTGCAGCAAGTTTTGCGCATGGCGAGTTTTGCGCGTGGTGAGTTTTACGTCTGGTGCCTTTTGAGTATGTGCACGTTTTGTGTGAGGCAACTTTTGCATGTGTTGCAACTTTTATGCATGTGGCAATTTTTCCGCGTGTGCAAGTTTTGCGTGTGGCGAGTTTTCCATGAGGTGAGTTTTGCACTTGTGGCGAGTTTTGCGTGAGCCTAGTTTTTGCATGTGGCGAGTTTTGCGCGTGGTGAGTTTTGAGCGGCGACTTTTGTGTTTCGACTTTTATGTGGCGAGGTTGGTGTATGTGTGGTGAAATGTGTGCTGAGGGTAGTATATGTGTTCAAGCACGTGGTAGTGTGTGGCGCATTTTGTGTGTGTGTTCATATCCCCATGTGTGGTGAGTATCTCATGTCGGGGCCCCACCTTAGCAACTGATCGGTATATACTCTTTGGCGCCATCGCTCTCATTCTTTAAGTCCCCCTTGTTCACATCTGGCAGCTGTCAATTTGCCTCCAACACTTTTCCTTTCACTTTTCCCCATTATGTAGATAGGGGAAAAATAGTTTGCTGAATTGGAAAGCGCGGGGTTAAAATTTCACCTCACAACATAGCCTATGACGCTCTCAGGGTCCAGACGTGTGACTGTGCAAAATTTTGTGGCTGTAGCTGCGACGCCTCCAACACTTTTCATTTCACTTTTTCCCCATTATGTAGATAGGGGCAAAATTGTTTGGTGAATTGGAAAGCGCGGGGTTAAAATTTCACCTCACAACGTAGCCTATGACGCTCTCAGGGTCCAGACGTGTGACTGTGCAAAATTTTGTTTCTGTAGCTGCGACGCCTCCAACACTTTTCCTTTCACTTTTTTCCCCATTATGTAGATAGGGGCAAAATTGTTTGGTGAATTGGAAAGCGCGGGGTTAAAATTTCACCTCACAACGTAGCCTATGATGCTCTCAGGGTCCAGACGTGTGACTGTGCAAAATTTTGTTGCTGTAGCTGTGACGCTTCCAACACTTTTCCTTTAACTTTTTTCCCCATTATGTAGATAGGGACAAAATTGTTTGGTGAAGTGGAACGCGCGGGGTTAAAATTTCGCCTCACAACATAGCCTATGACGCTCTCGGGGTCCAGACGTGTGACTGTGCAAAATTTTGTGGCTGTAGCTGCAACGGTGCAGATGCCAATCGCGGACATACACACACACACATACACACACACACATTCAGCTTTATATAGTAGATATATATATATATACAGTACAGACCAAAAGTTTGGACACACCTTTTCATTTAAAGATTTTTCTGTATTTTCATGACTATGAAAATTGTACATTCACACTGAAGGCATCAAACCTATGAATTAACACATGTGGAATTATATACTTAACAAAAAAGTGTAAAACAACTGAAATTATGTCTTATATTCTAGGTTCTTCAAAGTAGCCACCTTTTGCTTTGATGACTGCTTTGCACACTCTTGGCATTCTCTTGATGAGGTTCAAGAGGTAGACACCGGGAATGGTTTCCAACAATCTTGAAGGAGTTCCCAGAGATGCTTAGCACTTGTTGGCCCTTTTGCCTTCACTCTGCGGTCCAGCTCACCCCAAACCATCTCGATTGGGTTCAGGTCTGGTGACTGTGGAGGCTAGGTCATCTGTGGTAGCACCCCATCACTTTCCTTCTTGGTCAAATAGCCCTTATACAGCCTGGAGGTGTGTGTGGGGTCATTCTCCTGTTGAAAAATAAATTATGGTCCAACTAAATGCAAACCGGATGGAATAGCATGCTGCTGCAAGATGCTGTGGTAGCCATGCTGGTTCAGTATGCCTTCAATTTTGAATAAATCCCCAACAGTGTCACCAGCAAAGCACCCCCACACCATCATACCTCCTCCTCCATGCTTCACGGTGGGAACCAGGCATGTAGAGTCCACCCGTTCACCTTTTCTGCATCGCACAAAGACACAGTGGTTGGAACAAAGATCTCAAATTTGGACTCATCAGACCAAAGCACAGATATCCACTAGTCTAATGCCATTCCTTGTGTTCTTTAGCCCAAACAAGTCTCTTCTGCTTGCTGCCTGTCCTTAGCAGTGGTTTCCTAGCAGCTATTTTACCATGAAGGCCTGCTGCACAAAGTCTCCTCTTAACAGTTGTTGTAGAGATGTGTCTGCTGCAAGAACTCTGTGTGACATTGACCTGGTCTCTAATCTGAGCTGCTGTTAACCTGCAATTTCTGAGGCTGGTGACTCGGATAAACTTATCGTCAGAAGCAGAGGTGACTCTTGGTCTTCCTTTCCTTGGGCGGTCCTCATGTGAGCCGGTTTCTTTGTAGCGCTTGATGGTTTTTGCCACTGCACTTGGGTACACTTTCAATGTTTTCCCAATTTTTCGGACTGACTGACCTTCATTTCTTAAAGTAATGATGGCCACGTGTTTTTCTTTACTTAGCTGCTTTTTTCTTGCCATAATACAAATTCTAACAGTTTATTCAGTAGGACTATCAGCTGTGTATCCACCAGACTTCTGCACAACACAACTGATGGTCCTAACCCCATTTATAAGGCAAGAAATCCCACTTATTAAACCTGACAGGGCACACTTGTGAAGTGAAAACCATTCCCGGTGACTACCTCTTGAAGCTCATCAAGAGACTGCCAAGAGTGTACAAGGCAGTCATCAAAGCAAAAGGTGGCTACTTTGATGAACCTAGAATATAAGACATAATTTCAGTTGTTTCACACTTTTTTGTTAAGTATATAATTCCACATGTGTTATTTCATAGTTTTGATGCCTTCAGTGTGAATGTAAAATTTTCATAGTCATGAAAATACAGAAAAAGCTTTAAATGAGAAGGTGTGTCCAAACTTTTGGTCTGTACTGTATATATATGTATATGTGTGTCACTGACCTTTGTATACGTATGTATTCTGTGTGTATATATCTATTCTATCTATTCTAACCTGTCACACTGTGATTTTACCGCAACGCGGCAAATGAGTTGCTGGCTTTTATTCTTTTACTGAATGTTATCGACTTTTTCTGATTTTAAGAAAAATGCTAGTGTTACCTATCATGAATCTGAATGTACCATATTAGTGTCAAATTAATGTTTGGCGATCATTTTATGAACATATTCACTCATCTCTAATGACAACATTTCAATGATAAAACCACAGCTTTCCAAAACAAACATTGTTGCCCATCTGCAGGTTTACACCAATCACCTGAGCAAGCCAGAACGCTATTGAAACAATGTTTTTTGTGGACAGATGAGACCCAAATAAGCTTTATAGTTTAAATCTATGTTTGGAGAAAGCTTTACAGCATAAAAACCTCATACCATCTGTAAGACATGATTGTGGTAGTATCATAGTTTGGACATATTTTGCTGCATTTGGGTAAGGACAGCTTCCCATCACTGATGCAGTAAAGAAATCTGAATTTTATCAGTAAATATTAAATGATAATGTCAGTACATCTGGTCATCAGCTGAAAATGAAGGGAACATAGATCGTTATTCTACAAAAGAATGTTTAAATCACCATTCCAGCATTGCTGTTTTTTCAGCGCTGGAGTGGTGCTTTAGTTGTAAGCTCCCTGTCCCCATTCTTATAATCACCTTCACTTTTTATCGAAGCCTTTCTGGTCAGTAGCGCCATCTTGGCCTGTAACTGGCAGTAAGTCAAAAATTGCATCATAAGAGCTCAATGCAAGTCTATGAGAGCCAGAGTGAGGTTCTCACTGAGATGTTTTGAAAAGTGACCTCCGCGACGCTCCATTAAACACTGGAACTGCTGGAAGATCACCTTTCTTCGGAAACCAAAAAGTTGACCATGGAAAAGTATGAATATGGCTGCAAGTGAGTATGAGACAAGGGGCAGGTGAATTTTTTTTGGGGGGAGTGCATTGAACAGCAAGGTGGATTGCAGCTGAGGGGAAAAAGAAAAAAACAAAATCTTTAAATCTTCAGCTTAGCGAGTGTGAACAAGCTCAGTGTGACCTGAACGTAAGTGTGAACGGCGGTAATTGTGACTTGTGATTCAGTGACTTTGGATTTAGGGAGTTTCCAAGGGAGGAATTACTGAATTGCTGTCTGTATTTTATTAATACTTTGCTTTTTTTTGTATTTTTTTTTAACGGTTCTGTCTGGTGCAATCCCCATTAGGAAATGTGCTCCACTATTATTAATGCCATCCAGTGCACATCTTGCCACATGTGTGCAGTTCTTGATCAGCCGGTCGAGGGTGCATACTGCTGTGCAAGATGTGAGCATGTTGTGCATTTGGAAGCCCAGATTCTGGATCTAAATATGCAGCTTGCAACACTGAGATCCATTGACAATATGGAAAGGAGTCTTCTGCTCACTGAGCAGACGCTCAATGGGATAGATGAGGGGGGGATGGTAGGATGGAGCTGCAGGACGGTGAAGTAGCAAGCTGGGTGACAGTTAGGAAGTGGGGTAGAGGGAAGAGTGCCAGGGAGGCTAGTCCTGATCTGGCACACCCCAATAAGTTTGCTAAGTTGGCAGATGAGGGGGGTGTCAGTACAGGGGTAGCACTGCTGCAGCAAGGCATGTCCTCTGAAAGCCGGAGGAGTGACTGCTCCAGTAAGGAGGGAAATAGGAGAGCAGGGCAGGCCAGACAGGTGCTGGTAGTGGGGGACTCAATTATTAGGGGAACAGATAGGGCAATCTGTCACAAGGCAGGGATCGTCGAACGGTGTGCTGCCTACCTGGCGCTCGAGTTCGACACATCGCTGATCAGGTGGATAGATTACTGCAAGGGGCTGGTGAGGACCCAGCGGTCATGGTGCACATTGGCACAAATGACAAAGTTAGAGGTAGGTGGAAGGTCCTTAAAGATGATTTCAGGGAATTAGGCTGCAAGCTGAAAGCAAGGACCTCCAACGTAGTATTTTCCGAAATAGCGCCTGTACCACGTGCCACGCGAGAAAGGCAATGGGAGATTAAGTAGGTTAATAAGTGGCTCAAGAATTGGTGTAGGAAGGAGGGGTTTGGGTTCCTGCAGAACTGGGCCGACTTCTCAGTTGGCTACAGGCTCTATGCTAGGGACAGGCTGCACCTCAATGGGGAGGGTGCAGCTGTGTTGGGGAGAAAATGGCTAGAAGGTTGGAGGAGTGTTTAAACTAGGGATTGGGGGGAGGGTATTCAATTTATAGGAGGGGAAGATAGTGCAGATAGAGACCTGGGCACAAATAAGGAAGTTGGGGGTGGCGGTGGCATGGGGGTGGGGTTAGAACAGTTAATAATTTAAGAAAGAATAGAGGTACAGAGAGGAACATCAAGTGCATGTATACTAATGCCAGAAGCCTTGGCAACAAAATGGACGAATTAGAATTAATGTTGTTGGAGCATAATTATGACATGGTGGGGATATCTGAAATGTGGCTGGATGAGAGCCATGACTGGGCTGTTAACTTGCAGGGCTATAGCCTGTTCAGAAATGACCGAATAGAAAGGTGAGGGGGAGGGGTGTGTCTATATGTAAAATCGTCCTTAAAACCCATCCGGCGTGATAATATAGGTGAATCTAATGAAATTGTAGAGTTCCTGTGGGTGGAGATAAGGGGAGGGGGAAAAAATAATAAATTACTGATAGGGGTTTGTTATAAATCTCCAAAAATAATGGAAGCAATGGAGAATATTCTCGTAAAGCAAATAGATGAAGCTGCGACTCAAGGGGAAGTCATTATTATGGGGGACTTCAACTACCCTGAAATAGATTGGGGAACAGAAACTTGCAGTTCCAGCAAAGGTAATCGGTTTTTGACAACTATGAGAGACAATTACCTTTCACAACTGATTCAGGACCCAACAAGAAGGGGGGCACTGCTAGACATAATATTAACCAACAGGCCAGACCGCATATCAAATATAAGGGTTGGGGGTCACTTGAGGAATAGTGATCACAGAATAATAACTTTTCATGTATCCTTTAATAAGATGTGTAGTAGAGGGGTTACAAGGACACTAAACTTGAGGAGGGCAGCCCCATAGAATGTAATGTAGCCAGTCCACATAGAATGTAATGCAGCCAGCCCCCATAAAATGTAATGCAGCCAGCCCCATAGAATGTAATGCAGCCAGCCCCCATAGAATGTAATGCAGCACAGCCCCATAGAATGTAATGTAGCCAGTCCCCATAGAATGTAATGCAGCCAGCCCCCATAGAATGTAATGCAGCCAGCCCCATAGAATGTAATGCAGCACAGCCTCCATAGAATGTAATGCAGCACAGCCCCATAGAATGTAATGTAGCCAGTCCCCATAGAATGTAATGAAGCCAGCCCCCATAGAATGTAATGCAGCCAGTCCCCATAGAATGTAATGCAGCACAGCCCCATAGAATGTAATGCAACACAGCCCCCATAGAATGTTATGCAGCACAGCCACCATACAATATAATGCAGTGCTGCCCAGCCCCATAGAATGTAATGCAGCCAGCCCCCATAGAATGTAATGCAGCACAGCCCCATAGAATGTAATGTAGCCAGTCCCCATAGAATGTAATGCAGCCAGTCCCCATAGAATATAATGCAGCCATGCCATGTAATAATAAAAAAAACAAAACACTGACTCTACTCACCTTTCCTCTTGCCCCGCGCTGCTCCAGCCTCCGGTCTCAGCAGCTGCAGTCTGCCCGCCCGGTCACACAGCAGATGCCCGATGATATGACATCATCGCGCACCCGCAGTGTAAGCGGCAGACAGAGCGGGGAATGATGGGAGAGGGAGCGACAGCAGACGCTCTCTCCCCATCATTGCATTCAACTGTATCGGCGTCTATGATGCAGGTATAGTTGAATGCGGGGCCGGCCCGGGAGTGTGCCGACACCGGGGGGAGTGTGCCAACAGCGGCACACTCGAGCGGCCTACTACTGCCATCGGCACTTCTGGCATTTGCCAGAACTGTCCGATGGCCAGTCCGGCCCTGTCTGCACACACCCTAAGGCCTCTTTCACACTTCCGTCTTTTTCCTCCCATCGAAATCCGTCGAGTTTTGAAAAAACAGGATCCTGCAAATTTTTCTGCAGGATCCTGTTTTTTCTCATAGGCTTGTATTAGCAACAGATTGTGACGGATGGCCATCCGTTTCATCCGTCGTGCACTGGATCCATCGGAAAATAGCGGTCCGTCGTCTGGAAAAAACATTCAATGAAACTTTTTTGTCAGCGTCGGAAAAACGTGCAATGACACATCCTGCGGCATACGTCTTTGGCTAAAATAGCAGCCTATGGACGTAGGATTTGTCATTGAGTGTGAAAAGCAGGAATCCAGCGACGTATTGTGTTTTTCTTTTCTCAGCATGCCTGGAAGGATTTTTCTAGTCTGGGGAAAATTTTCTCTCTCTCTGGAAATTTCTCCATTGAAATTCAGGCAACAACACAAACGTCAAAACACTGGATGCGTTACACACGTTTTTCACTATTTTCACAACGTACGTCGATACATCACAACAATGCATTACGACGCCCGCCAGCAGACGGAAGTGTGAAAGAGTCCTTAGATGCGAACATGAGACAAGTACAGACATTTTAAGGAAATGTGAAGTAAAAATGTTTGAATTCTCTCAGTAATATCTCTAATTTTTTTCACTTTATCATTGTATCTTATAAAATAGTAGTCGTAAATTTGGTTACAATGTTGCATTTCTTATGTTGTAATTTACTTTTAAGGAACCAGCTGAACATCTTTATTTGTATTTTTGAGCCAAAGCAAGAGCCTACAGGCAGCTTAAAAAAGACTAGTAATACTACTAAACTAATAGAGGATAAACTTCAAGAACAAACCAGCAATGTAAAAATGGTACACAATGTACAAAGTACAATATAAGTTGGAAATCTACAAGATTTTATAGGTTTAAAGTGAGTTATTGTGTAGTGTAGAAAAAAAACATTAAAATAATTTTCATGTTCAACTTTTATATTGTTGACATATGCTGATATGAGATATTTAATCTGTACCATGGGCGGACATACCACATGTGCAGCCGATGCAGCTGCACTGGGGCCCAGAGGCTCCGGGGGGCCCCAGCAGGGTGACTAATAATGAGGGTAATCTGGCCTGTATATCCGGCCCTGAAGCTCCAAGGGGCCCCTGGCCAGATTGCCCTTATGTGTGGTGGACAGGGAGAGATACCTGCAGCTCCGCTGCTTTCAAGAGATATTGGCAGCGGAGCTGCAGTGATCCATTCTGCTTCCTGCCCGCACTTTCTGTCTCACAGAGCAGTCAGCGGCGCAGCTGGATAACATCATCAATCAGCGCCGTGGCCGCTGTGCCAGTGAGAGAAAGCTGCCGACGACAGTGATGCTGTGGCTGCTGGAGAGCATGCGGAAAGGTGAGAGGTGCTGTCTGCTGTGTGTGTGTTTGTGTACATACGTGTGTGTGTGCATGCGTGCATAGCGTAGCGCTGCGGGGGGAACGTGCAAAGAGGTGAATGGTGTTGTGTGTGTAGGTGGAGGAAAGGGCAATGATGGGGTGATGGGGAGAAGGCAATGATGGGGGTGACAGAGAAGGCAATGATGGGGTGGGGGGGAGAAAGCAATGATGAGGTGGTGGAAAGGGCAATAATGGAGGGTGGGGGAAGGGAAAATAATGGAGGTGGTGGAATGGGCAATGATGGGGTGGTGGGGAAAAGGCAATGATGGTGGTAGTGGAAAGGACAATGATGGTGGAATTGGCAAAGATGGGGATGATAGGGGAGGAGGAAAGGATGGAGGTGGTGGAATAGGCAATGATGGGGGTGGTGGGGGAGAAGGCAATGATGGAGGTGATGGAAAGGGCAATGATGGGGTGGTGGGGAAAAAGAAATGATAGAGGTGATGGAAAGGGCAATGATGGGGGTGCTGGGGGAGAAGACAATGATGAAGGTCGGGGAGAGGACAATTATAGGATGCGGGGGAGGAGGACAATGAGGGGTGTGGGGGATTGGGAAGGGAGGATGTTGTGAATTCTGTGGCTGAATTCACTCCTGTGGTCACAAGTGGTATTGCAGCCTCTGGGCTTTCTCCCTCAGGTGTTTTGGTGAGCTCGTTGGCTGCCTTGCTATTTAACTCCACCTGAGTCTGTCTTCCTTGCTCCTTGTCATGTTCCAGTGTTGGATCTGAGCTACTGCATCTTTCCTGTGGCCTGCTGCTCTGCTAGATAAGTGTTACTTTGTTTTTGTTTCCGTTTTTTTCTGTCCAGCTGTGCTATTCTCTTTTGCTGGAAGCTCTGAGACGCAAAGGGTGCACCGCCGTGCCGTTAGTTCGGCACGGTGGGTCTTTTTGCCCCCCTTTGCGTGGTTCTGCTTTAGGGTTTTTTGTAGACTGCATAGTTCTCTTTGCTATCCTCGCTCTGTCTAGAATATCGGGCCTCACTTTGCTGAATCTATTTCATTCCTACGTTTTGTCTTTTCATCTTGCTAACAGTCATTATATGTGGGGGGCTGCCTATTCCTTTGGGGTATTTCTCTGAGGCAAGTCAGGCTTGTATTTCTATCTTCAGGCTAGTCAGCTCCTCAGGCAGTGCCGAGTTGCATAGGTAGTGTTGGGCGCAATCCACTGCTGCTTTTAGTTGTGTGAGGATAGGTTCAGGTATTGCAGTCTGCAGAGATTCCACATCTCAGAGCTTGTTCTATTGTTTTTGGGTTATTGCCATATCACTGTATGTGCGCTGATTGCTGCACACTGTGTTGCCTGATAGCACAGCATAACAGTACAAGGAGCCAAAACCAATGATTCTCAATAGAGGGAAAAAAGAAGTCCTGACATCATTTTTTTCCCCTCAGCTCTGTCTTCAGTTTTTTTTTTTTTTCCCCTAGACATTAGAGTGCTTCAGGACACAGCTGTGGACATGGATATTCAGGCTCTGTGCTCCTCAATGGATAATCTCGTTATAAATGTACAAAAGATTCAAGATACAATTGATCAGAAATCTATGTTAGAACCAAGAATTCCTATTCCTGATTTGTTTTTTGGTGACAGAACTAAGTTCCTGAGCTTCAAAAATAATTGTAAGCTATTTCTGGCCTTGAAACCTCATTCTTCTGGTAATCCTATTCAACAGGTTTTGATTATTATTTCTTTTTTGCGCGGCGACCCACAGGACTGGGCGTTTTCTCTTGCGCCAGGAGACCCTGCATTGAGTAATGTTGATGCGTTTTTCCAGGCGCTTGGATTGCTTTACGATGAGCCTAATTCAGTGGATCAGGCTGAGAAAAATTTGCTGGCTTTATGCCAGGGTCAGGATGATGTAGAAGTATATTGTCAGAAATTTAGGAAGTGGTCAGTACTCACTCTGTGGAATGAATCTGCACTGGCGGCTTGGTTCAGAAAGGATCTCTCTGAAGCTCTTAAGGATGTCATGGTGGGATTTCCTATGCCTGCTGGTTTGAATGAGTCTATGTCCTTGGCCATTCAGATCGGTCGTCGCTTGCGCGAGCGTAAATCTGTGCACCATCTGGCGGTATTGTCTGAGAGTAAACCTGAGCCTATGCAGTGCGACAGGACTATGACTAAAGTTGAACGGCAAGAACACAGACGTCTGAACAGGCTGTGTTTCTACTGTGGTGATTCCACTCATGCTATTTCTAATTGTCCTAAGCACACTAGGCGGTTCGATAGCTCTGCCGTCATTGGTACTGTACAGTCCAAATTCCTTCTGTCCATTACCTTGATATGCTCTTTGTCATCGTATTCTGTCATGGCGTTTGTGGATTCAGGCGCTGCCCTGAATCTGATGGATTTGGATTATGCTAAACGTTGTGGATTTTTCTTGGAGCCTTTGCGGTGTCCTATTCCGTTGAGAGGAATTGATGCTACACCTTTGGCCAAGAATAAGCCTCAGTACTGGGCCCAGCTGACCATGTGCATGGCTCCTGCACATCAGGAAGTTATTCGCTTTCTGGTACTGCATAATCTGCATGATGTGGTCGTGTTGGGGTTGCCATGGCTACAAACCCATAATCCAGTATTAGATTGGAACTCTATGTCGGTAACCAGCTGGGGTTGTCAGGGAGTACATGGTGATGTTCCATTTTTGTCTATTTCGTCATCCATTCCTTCTGACATCCCAGAGTTCTTGTCTGACTTTCAGGATGTATTTGAAGAGCCCAAGTCTGATGCCCTACCTCCGCATAGGAATTGTGATTGTGCTATCAATTTGATTCCTGGTAGTAAATTCCCTAAGGGTCGTTTATTTAATTTGTCCGTGCCTGAACACACCGCTATGCGCAGTTATGTGAAAGAATCCCTGGAGAAGGGACATATTCGCCCATCGTCATCACCATTGGGAGCAGGGTTCTTTTTTGTAGCCAAGAAGGATGGTTCGCTAAGACCGTGTATTGATTACCGCCTTCTTAATAAGATCACTGTTAAGTTTCAGTATCCCTTGCCATTGATATCTGACTTGTTTGCTCGGATTAAGGGGGCTAGTTGGTTTACTAAGATTGATCTTCGTGGTGCGTATAATCTGGTGAGAATCAGGCAGGGAGATGAATGGAAAACGGCATTTAATACGCCCGAGGGTCATTTTGAGTATCTGGTGATGCCGTTCGGACTTGCCAATGCTCCATCTGTTTTTCAGTCTTTTATGCATGACATTTTCCGTGAGTATCTGGATAAATTCCTGATTGTTTACTTGGATGACATTTTGATCTTCTCTGATGATTGGGAGTCTCATGTGAAGCAAGTCAGAATGGTTTTCCAGGTACTGCGTGCTAATTCCTTGTTCGTGAAGGGATCAAAGTGTCTCTTCGGTGTGCAGAAAGTTTCATTTTTGGGGTTCATCTTTTCCCCTTCTACTATCGAGATGGATCCGGTTAAGGTCCAGGCCATCCAGGATTGGACTCAGCCGACATCTCTGAAAAGTCTGCAGAAATTCCTGGGCTTTGCTAATTTTTATCGTCGCTTCATCTGTAATTTTTCTAGCATTGCCAGACCATTGACCGATTTGACCAAGAAGGGTGCTGATTTGGTTAATTGGTCTTCTGCTGCCGTGGAAGCTTTTCAGGAGTTGAAGCGTCGTTTTTGCTGTGCCCCTGTGTTGTGTCAACCAGATGTTTCTCTTCCGTTCCAGGTCGAGGTTGATGCTTCTGAGATTGGAGCAGGGGCGGTTTTGTCACAGAGAGGTTCTGGTTGCTCAGTGTTGAAACCATGTGCTTTCTTTTCCAGGAAATTTTCTGCTGCTGAGCGTAATTATGATGTGGGCAACCGAGAGTTGCTGGCCATGAAGTGGGCATTCGAGGAGTGGCGTCATTGGCTTGAGGGAGCTAAGCATCGCGTGGTGGTATTGACTGATCATAAGAATCTTACTTATCTCGAGTCTGCCAAGCGCTTGAATCCTAGACAGGCCCGTTGGTCGTTATTTTTTGCTCGTTTTGATTTTGTGATTTCGTACTTTCCGGGCTCTAAAAATGTGAAGGCGGATGCTCTGTCTAGGAGTTTTGTGCCCGACTCTCCGGGGTTATCTGAGCCGGCGAGTATCCTCAAGGAAGGAGTCATTGTGTCTGCCATCTCTCCTGATTTGCGGAGAGTGTTGCAGAAATTTCAGGCTAATAAACCTGATCGTTGTCAGGCCGAGAAACTGTTCGTTCCTGATAGGTGGACTAGTAAAGTTATCTCTGAACTTCATTGTTCGGTGCTGGCTGGTCATCCAGGAATCTTTGGTACCAGAGAGTTAGTGGCTAGATCCTTCTGGTGGCCATCTCTGTCACGGGATGTGCGTGCTTTTGTGCAGTCCTGTGGGATTTGTGCTAGGGCTAAGCCCTGCTGTTCACGTGCCAGTGGGTTGCTTTTGCCCTTGCCGGTCCCGAAGAGGCCTTGGACACATATTTCGATGGATTTCATTTCTGACCTTCCCGTTTCTCAAAAGATGTCGGTCATTTGGGTGGTCTGTGATCGCTTTTCTAAAATGGTCCATCTGGTGCCCTTGGTTAAATTGCCTTCCTCCTCTGATTTGGTGCCTTTGTTCTTCCAGCATGTGGTTCGTTTGCATGGCATTCCTGAGAATATTGTTTCTGACAGAGGTTCCCAGTTTGTCTCGAGGTTCTGGCGAGCCTTTTGTGGTAGGATGGGCATTGACCTATCTTTTTCCTCGGCCTTCCATCCTCAGACTAATGGCCAGACCGAACGAACCAATCAGACCTTGGAAACATATCTGAGATGTTTTGTTTCTGCTGACCAGGATGATTGGGTGTCATTTTTGCCGTTGGCTGAGTTCGCCCTTAATAATCGGGCCAGCTCGGCTACCTTGGTCTCTCCATTTTTCTGCAATTCTGGGTTCCATCCTCGTTTCTCTTCAGGACAGGTTGAGTCTTCGGACTGTCCTGGTGTGGATTCTGTGGTGGACAGGTTGCAGCAGATCTGGACTCAGGTAGTGGACAATTTGACCTTGTCCCAGGAGAAGGCTCAGCTTTTCGCTAATCGTAGACGCCGTGTGGGTCCCCGACTTCGTGTTGGGGATCTGGTTTGGTTATCTTCTCGTCATATTCCTATGAAGGTTTCCTCTCCTAAATTTAAACCTCGTTTTATTGGTCCGTATAGGATTTCTGAGATTCTCAATCCGGTGTCTTTTCGTCTGACCCTCCCAGACTCCTTTTCCATACATAATGTATTCCATAGGTCGTTGTTGAGAAGATACGTGGCACCTATGGTTCCATCTGTGGAGCCTCCTGCCCCTGTTTTGGTGGAGGGGGAATTGGAGTATATTGTGGAGAAAATCTTGGATTCTCGTGTCTCTAGACGGAAACTCCAGTATCTGGTCAAATGGAAGGGTTATGCTCAGGAGGATAATTCCTGGGTTTTTGCCTCTGAAGTCCATGCCCCAGATCTTGTTCGTGCCTTTCATGTGGCTCATCCTGGTCGGCCTGGGGGTTCTGGTGAGGGTTCAGTGACCCCTCCTCAAGGGGGGGGTACTGTTGTGAATTCTGTGGCTGAATTCACTCCTGTGGTCACAAGTGGTATTGCAGCCTCTGGGCTTCCTCCCTCAGGTGTTTTGGTGAGCTCGTTGGCTGCCTTGCTATTTAACTCCACCTGAGTCTGTCTTCCTTGCTCCTTGTCATGTTCCAGTGTTGGATCTGAGCTACTGCATCTTTCCTGTGGCCTGCTGCTCTGCTAGATAAGTGTTACTTTGTTTTTGTTTCCGTTTTTTTCTGTCCAGCTGTGCTATTCTCTTTTGCTGGAAGCTCTGAGACGCAAAGGGTGCACCGCCGTGCCGTTAGTTCGGCACGGTGGGTCTTTTTGCCCCCCTTTGCGTGGTTCTGCTTTAGGGTTTTTTGTAGACTGCATAGTTCTCTTTGCTATCCTCGCTCTGTCTAGAATATCGGGCCTCACTTTGCTGAATCTATTTCATTCCTACGTTTTGTCTTTTCATCTTGCTAACAGTCATTATATGTGGGGGGCTGCCTATTCCTTTGGGGTACTTCTCTGAGGCAAGTCAGGCTTGTATTTCTATCTTCAGGCTAGTCAGCTCCTCAGGCAGTGCCGAGTTGCATAGGTAGTGTTGGGCGCAATCCACTGCTGCTTTTAGTTGTGTGAGGATAGGTTCAGGTATTGCAGTCTGCAGAGATTCCACGTCTCAGAGCTTGTTCTATTGTTTTTGGGTTATTGCCATATCACTGTATGTGCGCTGATTACTGCACACTGTGTTGCCTGATAGCACAGCATAACAGGAGGAAGTGGGATTTATAATGGATTTAGGAACAGGGGGAGGTGGAGGAAGACGTTATTATCGCTTATTATGTTTAAAACATCCCATTAGTATATAGTGTACTCACTTATTATGTATAGCACAGTTCCTTAGTATATAGGGTACTCGCTTATTATGTATAGCGCCATTTCTCAGTATATAGTGTAGTCACTTTTTCTGAATAGCACAGTCCCTTAGTATTGTCATAGCTGTTTTCGTTCTGACCCAATGTCAGCTGACAGATCACCAGTGAGACCAAATTGTGGAATTACACCCGTCATTTTACAAGCGCGCTTGGAGACAAAAAGACGCCTCACACATTCTGGGAGCAAGTCACTTATATCTGAAGTAATAGAGCAAGAAGCAATATTTTATACCATTTACAACAAATATTACTCTCAATGCAATTCATGTAGCCCCCACCATCACCCAGGGTCATACTGACCTTTATTCTCTCACGTACCAAATAACATGTTGTGACTGACTATTGAGAACATACATGATAAGAAGGGTAGTCTCCTTGAAGTGGAGACCATCAGACTACTGCATCAACAGATTCTAGTAATTCTAGCAATTAAAGGCAAAAGGCACTTAAAGGTAAACTATTAACCCTTCTATATCAATTTCCCCCTTTTGTAAATGGTATAACCTCTGCCACCAGGTCAGCTGATGTCCACAAAGGAGCTACTGTCTCATGGGTCTAGTACCCACAAGGGGGCTTTCTACCTGCTTCGCCCATCCACCCTCAGTGTGGACACTCACTTCCTCAGTCAGCAGTGGTTATCTGGGGCCTATGATACACTACAGAAGGTTCAGCCTTAGATTTTTTTCTACACATACATTATTCCATAGCTTAGGTAATACATATATTAGCGCTTTTTACGGCTACATAAAACAATAAGCAAAGCAACAAAATTTGCATACAAATCTGTATAATGCCAGAAATCCATCCTGCTAGGCTGCTAAGCCTGTAAAAAGGAGTCTCTATATTGTATTAGTCTCATTAAGAACCTCAAGGGACCTGGAAAATCTGAGTCCAAGTCTCATTGTGTATGCAGTGTGGTGTTAATACCTTCCTTGGCTCCTGGGGTAAGGCTAAGTACAGCATAGTCCTTGCAGATACTGGGCTGTGTATACAGATCCAACAGTCCAGCAGTTTTTGTCCTTCCGCGTCTTTTATAAGAAAAGCAAGAGGTTGAATAAGTTGTTGTCCTTGTCAACATTTAAAAGTTTATCCAGTGTCTCTGTAAGGTGCAAACATCCTACCACTGCCAGCAAGATGATAAGGAGAACCGTCATTCTGCTGGTGAAAAGATCTTTTTGCAGTGACTGGCATGGATCCAGGTGGGCTTTCTTTCAAGTTCCACTGAGGTGAATGTGGTCAGCTGGACTTTAAAATGGGCCGTCAAACCGTGGCTCTAGGCTCCTTCTCACGTGTCTGTGTATGACCACCCAATCACCTGGATTCAGCTGATGTACATCTGCACTGGCATTAGGATCTGGAATGGATGAAAACACATGTTTATGCACCACATTAAGTCTTTCCTGCAAGGCCTGGACATGGGCTGTCATAGCTCCGTGTTGCATTTGTAGCACCTGTGGGAAGTACAGACCAGCCTTTGGCAAACTACTAAACAGGACTTCAAAAGGACACAAGCCTGTCTTTCTATTTGGAGTGTGTCTGACTGACAAGAGTGCAAGAGGCAAGCACTCTACCCCGCTCTTTCCTGTGTCTGCCGTGGCCTTTGATTTTTCAGTTTAAGTGTCCCATTTAGTCTCTCCACTTTCCCACTACTTTGTGGTCTATATGGTGCATGATATGCTTGCTGTACTCCCAGGGCCTGCATGACTTCCCTCATTATTTCTCCCGTGAAGTGTGTACCCCTATCACTTTTTATGGTTTTTAGGACACCATACCTGCAGATCAGTTCTTTCATCAGTTTGTCTGCAGTCGCTTTAGCATTTGCACATTTTACCAGATAGGCTTCCAGCCAACCAGAGAAGAGATCTACACATACTAAGATATTTTTCACACACTCCTACATTGGGTAGCTGTATGTAGCCAGTCTGCAGTCTCTGAAACGGGTAGAGAGGCCCGGGTGTCGCTTTCTTAGGGATTTTTACTGTTTTACCTGGGTTGTGCTGTGCACATATGAAGCCTGACTGTACGAGCTTTGCAGCTGCGTAACTGAAACCAGAAGCGATCCAGAAGGCATCTACCATGGACACATGTGACATTTTGAGGTGTGAGTGGGGCCATGTGTTGTTTGCGCCACGATTGGGAGCAGGGACCTTGGTATATACGATTTATCCTTATTCTCCCATACTCTTTCTGAGTTCAGCTCAGCTCCCATTCTCTCCCAGTGTTCCTTCTCTGTTTGGGCAGCTGGAGGGATTTCAGGACATCTAGGCTCAGTGTGGCTGGAATACGCTGACTCCCCGCCACCGTCCACTGCTCCCTAGGCTGCCTTGCTGCTACTTTAGCAGCCTCGTCCGCCCTTCTGTTGCCCTCTACCACCACAGAGTCACCGTTCGTGTGTGCTTTTACCTTGACGATGCCAACCTGGACTGGTAACATCAATGCCTCCACTACTAATTGTTTCACCAGCTCTGCATTTTTAATGGGCTTACCGGCTGATGTAAGGAATGCTCTGCTTCTCCAGATAGGGCAATAATCATGGGATATTCCCCATGCACAATTCGAATCTGTGTAAATATTAGCGACTTTACCTGCAGCAGCTCTACACGCCTCAGTGAGTGCCTTCAACTCTGCCTCCTGCACCGACACATGAGGAGGGAGTGGATCAGCTCGGATTACCTCATGTGAGGATACTACTGCACATCCAATGTAGAATCGCCCATCCTGGTGGTATCTGGAGCCATCTACAAAAATAAAAATCTCAAAATATGCATTAGGAACAGTTTTTTTTCAATGAACATATGTAAAACCCACTGTCTCCTGACTCATCAGTTCCTGTGCATGTTCATGCATCATGTCAACGTACCAGAGTACTCTCCTTTTTTTTTTTTCCTCCTTCCAACGCTGTCACCAATTCCCCCTTTTCTGAATCCACAGGCAGATGAGTGGCTGGATTCAGAACATTATGTCTTTTGAGGGTGACGTATTCTGGAATAAGTATTTGAGCACATTCAAGTCTAATCTGTCTAGCTATAGACAGGTGTTTTGGTTGAACTTGTATGAGTATGGCATTAATGTCATGTGGGGAACAAATTGTCAAAAAGAAAAAGTCAGTGTGATCTCACATGAATTTCAGTAATACAGCAGCTCTTACAGCACGGACACACGTAGTAGACCCTCTAATCACGGGGTCTAATTGTGCTGAGTACTAAGCTATCGGTCTCTGTTTCCCTCTTTGCTGTTGTGTCAGCACTGCCTGTTTTCTTCTTTAATCAGGAGTCTTGTACCTTTAGAAATATCGTGGCCTAAAAATGTCACCTTTTGTTTGTAATACTGTAGTTTGTCACGTGAGACTCTGCAACCCTTTTCTGCTAAAAAGCCACAGCAAGGATATCTGGTCCGGGCAGTAGAGCAGGAGGTCATCCACGTACTGTAATAGTACAATCTGTGGATGAGGTGAAGAATGCATTTGCCAAATCAGTGATTGTGAAACATTTTGACGTGGCGGGGATCTGTGACCGTACGGTGTGTGTATTAGGGACAGTTGAGGTCACACTCACTGTAACATCATTAATAGCCCGTTAGTCATGAACTATTCTGTAAGTGTCAGGGGAACTCTTGGGTCCTTTTTCTCTTAATGGGATACAAAGGGGTGTTGCAGGGGGAAGATCTCTGCACTAGAACCCCTGCCTTAACATACTCTTTAATATCCCTGCTCAGGGCCATTGATTTGACTGTGCTCACAGGGGTATTGCCTTAACCAAAGAGGAGTGGTTCCTTCTCTTAATTTATCATGACAAGGGGAATGGACAACAGACCCACATCAGATTTTCCCCTTGCCCAAACGTTGTCTGGTACCTGACTCTTTTCCCTGTCCTCAGACATTCTGGTGTCAGGTATTACTTTCACTACTCTTGCCATATACACCATTTCTGCAATATTACACAAGTGTTTATATAAGTCACACATTAATGTCCAAATATTATTTATACCCGTATTTGATTGGGTAGAGTACCCCTTAAAAATACTAAATTTGATTCCCAAAATATGTTACCAAAAGAAAATTATATATATGAATATATATATAATTACGAAAGATACTGAGTCATAAAACGGGGGAGCACAATGCCATAGGTCACATCAAAACACAATTCTAAGAAAGCAGCAGCCCTATATAAATCCATAACTAACAGTTCCAAATACAAAAAGAAGGGATTTGAAAAATACCAAATATCAATGCCAGTTGCTTGCGATAAGGTATAAGAAGTGGAAAAGATAAATAAACAGTGACTATGGTTTGAGTTAATATAATGAATGGCTAAAAAAAAAACCTTTATATCATATGAAGACAACCTAGAAATACACGGTAACTATACCATATTTGTGTAAGGAAAACTACTAAACTGGCAAATGAATGGAATTAAGTGTAACTATAATAGGGCATGATTTACCTGTGGTATAATGTACACGTGGAAGACCCTGGCGTCCCTCTGCCCCAAGTGTTTATATGAAAGGGGACTTGTGACTGTAATACCCTCAGGAGAGTACTGTATTGTGGCCTAGACAGCACTCAACTCTGCTCCCAGCAAATTCATAGGGGTATTGTCACCAACAATAAGTTTGTATGCACCTCTTGGCTGTCTCGTGACTCTAGTCTTTTTTTGTTTAGTCATAGGGGCTTCAGTCGCTTGTCCCTCTACCCTCACGCATTCCACAGTCTCGTCAGTAATCATGTCTGGCAGTATCAAGACTTTGTGTACTAGTCCCGGCTGCCCCAGTGTCGGTCAAGAATTTTGTCTATTTCCCTCCCAGCATTGGTATGGTGGTCATCAAGGCAGGACCAGGTCCGGAGGGGACAAGAACAGGGCACACATTTGTCACTGGGTTGTCAGTTTCCTAGTCTAAAGGTGAAGGAGGTGGAAGATTGGTCTGAGTGTCCATTTTCTCCACAATTCCAGCACTTCATTGTTTCTAAGTCCTTAGGTCCCTAACTACGTCTCTACTGTTTTCCTTGTAGTCCAGCATACATGACACGTCGTCTTATTGTCCTAGTTTGTTCAACTTCTTTAGCAACCTTCAGGAGGTCTTTGGATCTACATTTCTCCGTTCAGGTCTGGCTGTCTGTCCTGCGTCTCGTAAGCCTTTTGTCATACCGTCAATGAATGTATTTACCAATATTTTAACATCAAGTGGGTTTACTGGACTGTACTCCATGTCTGCCCATTTCAGCTGTAACCATCCAAAGTACATCTCTACACGCTCTCTTTTTGTCACATCTGTAAAAGTCTTAATTTGCGTCCTAGTACGTAACCTGCTTTTGTGCTCACTAACTCTCTAGGTCTGCTCAGATGCACTTATACGTCCATCATATTGTCTTTCTTCGTCTGTAAAAATGGGAAAGGTTGGTTCTCAGGGTCAGCCAATTGTTTTAGCGTAGCTAGCTAGTCAGAGGGCCTCCAGGGATAATACTCCTGTATCTGTCTTACCCTACCTGTTGTGGTTGGTTCTATGATGGTGGGGGTGACTAGATGTCCGGTTGGGGGTGACATGACATGCTGGTCTACAGCTCCTTCCCAAAAGGATTACTGTCAGCTTACTCCCAAAAAGTCAATGTCCCTACTACCCACAATCCTGTGTCAGCTTCTTATGTCACTACATGTGATCTTGTCTGGATAGGATTCAGTGTAATTCACTTAGGTTGAGTTGCAGCACGGATCGTACAAGTATTTCTCCAGTCTGGGTTTGTCTGACCACAATGTTTACAAGTCCATCTGTCTTGTCTGGGTCTCTGGTTATACAAAGGTATGACCAAAGCAGTAATGTGTTGGTCATAGTCGGACTTTTGAGCATCAAAACATTCATAATACACCTTACTTCCGTCCTGCTGCACTCTCTCAGATGCCATTTTTTCACTTGCTATTTTCTTCCCTTGTCTGTGCCTTTCTGTACATCCAAACATCCACACACTGGCATTTTTGCTTTTTTTCAATATTGGTCTCACATCTTTCACTGCTTCCTTTTTCAATCTGGATAGAGGTTCTGGATCCCATTGGGGGCCCTGACTGTACACAGAACAAGTTGCCCATGGCTTCAACTTATTCACTCAAACAACTCACCTTTATTCTGCAAATGCCCTTTTTAATGTGTCTTACCATCCACGGGCGGCCACACGTGACAAGTCAGAGCGAGTGTCAGGATTTAGAGGGAAGGCTATACCACCACTGACACGGTAAACCTAAAGGATGTAACGAGAAGGCTATACCACCTCTGACCCGTTAGATCAACTGGCTAGAAAAGGAAGGCCCAGATGTGTTAGGCCTCTGACCCACTAGCTCAGTTCCATGAACGGTAAGGCTATACCACCTCTGACCCATAGGCTGACTGTAGAAGGAAGGCCCAGATGTGTTAGGCCTCTCACCTACTACATCAGCCGTTCAGTTGGCTACCTCCTCTGTTGATCCTCAATTTGCTATATATCAATCACTCAACTTAAAGCAGGTGAATCTTTTTACCAATCTTTCAATCAACACCACTTGGAGCTGTCTTAACAGCTACTTAAAGGTCAACGACAATCTATATTATACCAATAGGAACCCTTTATGTACTAAAGATAACACAGATAAAATATAGCTTTTAATTAATATACCAATTAAAACCATGCCACAAAAACAACCAGATAAACACATAAAACACACAACCGTGCACTCTGGGATAACCCTGCCAAACAATACCTCTTAGTACTGCCTACCTATCAGTGGAGTTTGGCACCCTAAACACAGATACGAGATTGGCGCCCCCACTCACCGTCGGCTGTCCCTATGTCTCCTAGTATGGATCCTAATATAGGTGTCACATACAGACCAGCACTTACACTAGACAGGAAAAAGATAGGCAGACCAACTAGCTGATTGTATATATATATATTTATGAAATAATCATATATATAAACTAGGTTTGTGAAAGGGTGAGATACACGGACTAAAGACCAACAATGTGCATAACAAAAAAGTGCTCGTGTATTAAAAATAGGCCTCACTACCTCTGTACCCTACTGCTGTGCAGCCTGCCTGGCTGTGGAGGTTGGCACCCTACTGGTCAGTGGAATGGCGCCCCCACTCAGCGACGACTGGCCCTGGGAAGCCCTAATATTAAATCCCAGCCTGATAATGATCAGACACAGATGTGTAAATACACAAAAATGGCAAGGCACAAAAACATATATAGCTGCAGGGAGAAAAAGGAAAAAAAAAAAACCCTTATCTTCAGCCGAAGATAGCCTAGTGCTTAGATATATGCATGGTAAACAGAGGGTGAGACCGATACTTATCAGTGTTGATATTTCATACGCCTCTACGCGTTTCACCCCAATGGATCATCAGGAGGCCTTGATATGTAGATGCTGCATGGAATCATGCTTGGTGCACTTATATACATGTCTTAATGAGCTTACTAATAATGGGGCGGTGTGAGCATACCAAACAACAGAGCATGGGACACCGCCATTTTGGAGTAGTCCTAATATGATAGAGGGATACCTAGAGCCTATAGACTAATTGATGGCCGCTGCCTGTCATCGGAGACATGTTAGGGAGCGTGCTATAGTGTGTAAATTAGCCCCTACCATAGCGTTCTGCTCCATACAGGCAGGAAGTCCCAGTGTGCATTGCAAAAAAAAAAAATAAATAAAATAAAATTAGCACACCAAGCACTCAGACTCACAGGGAGGAGGGGTGTGTACGCTATCACATATGTCACCGGTGCCTGCGCACAGGACCCCAGAGTCAACAAATTACACTCACCAGTGCCGAACAGCAACGTCACCCGGCCATCCCACCACGAGCCCACACAACCACTCATGCGCAGATGGGGACAAACCAGCGTGACCGCGCACCCCCGCACCAGCGGCGTGCGCATGGGCATGGCCGTTTCCACAGCGCATGCGCCAGGCACCTCCAGACACGGGATTGATGCCGGAGGCATACTATACAAATGTGCAACCACGCACGCGCGGACAGCGCGAAGCCAAAACCATGTCAACGGCATAACATCTACCGCGCACGCGCCTACCGCTACGTGTCTCACAATGGTGCAAGCATAGCTCATAGGTCCTGCCAGTGCAGAATACTGTGTGCACAGACACAGCCAATGGCCGCATTGCTGATAAAGACAGCCATACTACTGAAGATATAGCATACCCCACATAGGGGGAGGAAAAGAAAGGGTTAAAGGCAATACATTAATACCTATCACTTTATTATATATGGACGTATTCCTACCAAAAAGATGATGTACAGCTGCTTTAGTATGGGACAGTTGTAATTATATACACCGCCAAAGATCAAGCATTTAAATGACCGGAATATTCAGCCCTTTTTCTGCACCACCATGTATATAGTATATATCAATACAATGCATATAATATCAGATACTATACCCACATGACAACACATGGGATTTGATATATAGTAGATGGCCACAGTCAATACTGTCTATCCCTGTGAACTCACAGGGTGTATAGTGGTGGCATGGTCAGCCACGATTTAGTTTGTCGGTGCCCAGAGACTTAGAAAACGAAAGACACCAATACTAGAGTCTCACACAACTAAGGGGAAGAGAGCATGGGTATATCAGATCATAGGAAGCATGTATATGAGACATATTCATTGAGGCCTAATGGGGCCAAACAGTTGACCCGATGGATCCAGGCACATTCTTTCTGTAATAGAAATCGGTCGAAGTCACCACCTCTTGGGTTCGGTGTATATACCTCAATGATGCTGAAAGTTATTTCATGAACATTACCACCATGTTGGTCATTCATGTGTCTTGCTACCGGAGTGTCACGTTTGTGCTTGATATCGCCTATGTGCTCCCCTACACGCCTCCTAAACTCCCTCCTCATCTTACCAACATAGTCCATAGGACAACTGCATGTAGCCATGTAGATGAGCCCACTTGTCTTACAGTTAGCAAAGTTACGTAGATAGAATTTTTTGCCAGTTACGGAACTAGTCACAAATTTCCCTGGTTTCATAAATTTACAGTTAACACATGCTCCACATTTGAAAAAACCACACGTCCTACGGTCCAGCCAGGTACCTTCTGGGGTAGATCTCTTAAAGTGGCTATGAACCAGATCATCCTTCAGAGACCTACCTCTCCTGTAAGTGATCAGAGGCCTGGGACCCACCCATTTGTTCAAATCAGGGTCAGATGTCAAAATGTCCCAGTGTTTAGCCAACACTTTGACCACTCTCTCATTCTGACTGTCAAAGGTCCCTATGATTCTAGTCTGGTCAGGATCACTGGCTGCGGGTCTACTGCATGATTGTAAGAGAGTACTTCTATCCAAAGAAAGGGCATGTTTGTATGCCGCTTCAATAACCCCTCTGGGGTAGCCCTTTTCCAGAAATCTCATCTTCATATCTCCTGATTGCTGGATGAATGTTCCTATCTCCGAGCAGTTCCTTCTCAGCCTTATAAATTGGCCCCTGGGGATACCACATTTTAGGGCTCTGGGGTGATGGCTATCCCATCTTAATAGGCTGTTGGTACTAGTGGGCTTCCGGTAGATTTGTGTGCTAGGGCACCCATCCTCGTTTTTTTGGATGTACACATCCAAGAATGGCAGGGTCTTATCATTGATGTCAAAGGTGAACATCATGCCGATGTTATTCGTGTTAAGTTCTTGAATAAACTCAATAAAGCCCTGTTTAAGACCCTGCCAAATAACGAAGATGTCGTCGATAAACCTATACCAGACCCCCACAAATTGATGCCACCACTTACTTTCATCGGTAAAGACTATGGTTTCCTCCCACCAGCCCAGGAACAGATTAGCATACGATGGGGCACAGGGACTCCCCATCGCGGTGCCCCTGAGCTGGTGGAAGTACTTCCTGTCAAATATGAAAAAGTTTTTTGTGAGAGTAAATTGTAGAAGGTCTAGTACAAATCTACTGTGGGCCCTATGTTGAACTGCTCTAGATCTAAGAAAGTGGTCCACCGCTTTTAACCCCAAATGATGTGGTATATTGCTGTAGAGGGCCTCCACGTCTATGGAGGCCAAGAAGGAACCCTCAGCAAATTGTATCCCCTCGAGTTTAAGGAGTAGGTCAGATGTATCCCTTATGTAAGAAGGAAGGGCTAATACGAATGGTCGAAGTACCTCATCAATGTAGACACCGCAGTTTTGGATCAGTGAGTCCGAGCCAGACACTATAGGACGACCTTTTAATGGTTCAAGCCCCTTATGTACTTTAGGTGTGGTATAAAAAGTAGCTGTAAGGGAGTGGGCTGGTAAGAGGAAATCATGTTCATTTTTAGAAATTAACCTCTCAGTGTGTGCTGCTTCAAGTATATCCGTCAGTTCAGTTTTGTATTGAGTTATGGGGTCAGCGCTTAGGATTTCATATGTGGTTGAGTCACTGAGGCGGGCATTACACATTTTGATGTAATTAGTTTCTGTCATAATCACCAGGTTGCCCCCTTTATCAGAGGGCTTGATTATCAGTTTATTAACTTTCATTAATTTTTGTAATGCCTCGTATTCACCCTTAGATAGGTTGAAGTCTCTCGGGCCCATAGGTATTTTTTTCAGGTCCCTTTCTACCAACTTCAGAAAAATGTTTATGCTGGTAATATCACCCTGTGGTGGCATTTTTTTACTTTTGTTTTTAAGGGTCGTGAATGGGCCCTCCCCTTCATTACGGGTGTTTTCATCTAGCAAGTCAACCAAGGCTGAATATCCATCCATATCCTCTTCACTGAGACCCAATTGATTCAGTGTGATCTGGTTGTTGTGCGCAAAAAACTTTTTCCATTTCAGCTTTCTGCAAAACAAGTGTAAATCATTCGTCCAACCAAAGCTATCATATTTATTAACGGGAACGTAATTAAGGCCCTTTTTCAATAAACTATATTCATCACTTGATAAGACATAATCAGATAGGTTTATAATCTGGCCCTGATTTAAGCCAGCTTGGGTCTTAGGTAGTAGCCTGTATTGGCACTCCTCTCTAAAAAAGAAGAAGAAGAGGGCGCAGAAGAAGGTGCCGAGGAAGAGGGACCATTTGTAGTGTTGGGGCCTCTGCCATCATACTGTGACTGTACATTTCTTTGGGGGCCTCTGTTGAAGTTTCTGCCCCTGCCTCTCCATCTTTGCCTGAACCTTTTGCCACCTCTATAGGGGGCACTTGTTTGCAGACGCTCAGTATCGGAGTTATCAATATCCGAGGATGAAATATCAGAGATACTGTTTTGATTAAATTTATAGGCCTGATTCTCACTAAAGGCTTTCAGATCTCTTTGAAATTGTGACTGTTTTCTCTCTTTGATGAAAGATTGATATTTCTCTACTGACGTCTGCAATAGGCCCTCCCGTCTGTTGAAATCTGGATCACTTTTTAGCCGTAGGATGTTATCTATTGATTTGTTCAATTGTGTGGTAGAGAGATCGAAGAGTTTTCGTTCCTCTTCAAGGAGTAACTGCATAAATCTAATGGATGAGTCGATAGACTCCTTAATCCATTTGTTCAGTAAATCAGGAGAGGCAGTTCTTGGTGATGGATTTATGTTAATCCTCAGACCATTTGGTATTACTCTATTTTTGATATAATTTTCAAGGGCCTTAATTTCCCACCATGATTTTATGTGCTCTTTGTAGTCACCGTATAAATCACCAAATTGTGATTTCAGTGATTGATTAGCTGAGGTTGGACCAGGTTGTGTGCAAAAGGCCTGATTGGCGTCCTCAATCCAGGCGTCTGTGTTTAATGGGCCCGACAAAAAACTAGCCATGCCACAGAATTCAAAATCAACGCCACTTGGAGCTGTCTTAACAGCTACTTAAAGGTCAACGACAATCTATATTATACCAATAGGAACCCTTTATGTACTAAAGATAACACAGATAAAATATAGCTTTTAATTAATATACCAATTAAAACCATGCCACAAATACAACCAGATAAACACATAAAACACACAACCATGCACTCTGGGATAACCCTGCCAAACAATACCTCTTAGTACTGCCTACCTATCAGTGGAGGTTGGCACCCTAAACACAGATACGAGATTGGCGCCCCCACTCACTGTCGGCTGTCCCTATGTCTCCTAGTATGGATCCTAATATATCTGTCACATACAGACCAGCACTTACACTAGACAGGAAAAAGATAGGCAGACTAACTGGCTGATTGTATATACATATTTATGAAATAATCATATATATAAACTAGGTTTGTGACAGGGTGAGATACACGGACTAAAGACCAACGATGTGCATAACAAAAAAGTGCTCGTGTATTAAAAATAGGCCTCACTACCTCTGTACCCTACTGCTGTGCAGCCTGCCTGGCTGTGGAGGTTGGCACCCTACTGGTCAGCGGAATGGCGCCCCCACTCAGCGACGACTGGCCCTGGGAAGCCCTAATATTAAATCCCAGCCTGATAATGATCAGACACAGATGTGTAAATACACAAAAATGGCAAGGCACAAAAACATATATAGCTGCAGGGAGAAAAAGGAAAAAAAAAAAAACCCTTATCTTCAGCTGAAGATAGCCTAGTGCTTAGATATATGCATGGTAAACAGAGGGTGAGACCGATACTTATCAGTGTTGATATTTCATACGCCTCTACGCATTTCACCCCAATGGATCATCAGGAGGCCTTGATATGTAGATGCTGCATGGAATCATGCTTGGTGCACTTATATACATGTCTTAATGAGCTTACTAATAATGGGGCGGTGTGAGCATACCAAACAACAGAGCATGGGACACCGCCATTTACACATCTGTGTCTGATCATTATCAGGCTGGGATTTAATATTAGGGCTTCCCAGGGCCAGTCGTCGCTGAGTGGGGGCGCCATTCCGCTGACCAGTAGGGTGCCAACCTCCACAGCCAGGCAGGCTGCACAGCAGTAGGGTACAGAGGTAGTGAGGCCTATTTTTAATACACAAGCACTTTTTTGTTATGCACATCGTTGGTCTTTAGTCCGTGTATCTCACCCTGTCACAAACCTAGTTTATATATATGATTATTTCATAAATATATATATATACAATCAGCCAGTTAGTCTGCCTATCTTTTTCCTGTCTAGTGTAAGTGCTGGTCTGTATGTGACACCTATATTAGGATCCATACTAGGAGACATAGGGACAGCCGACGGTGAGTGGGGGCGCCAATCTCGTATCTGTGTTTAGGGTGCCAACCTCCACTGATAGGTAGGCAGTACTAAGAGGTATTGTTTGGCAGGGTTATCCCAGAGTGCACGGTTGTGTGTTTTATGTGTTTATCTGGTTGTATTTGTGGCATGGTTTTAATTGGTATATTAATTAAAAGCTATATTTTATCTGTGTTATCTTTAGTACATAAAGGGTTCCTATTGGTACAATCTTTCAATCACTTACAAGTTTCCTCTAAAACTAGGCACAGTTCTTTTACTTTCAAATTCCAACTTCAACTTACTACTTCAATACATACAGTACTATTGCTTTAAACACAAATCTCTCAGCGCGTACTTTACCAAGGACAGAATATGCACAGCTCCATATTCTTCAGCGCAGCTGCATGCCCCCCTTCCTCTGTCCCACAGCGCAGAGAGGAGAAATAACAAGCAATTCGCGCAGCGGTTCGACTCACCCCTCCCATCAGGTATAAACACAGATAAAAGCTTGGTGTCTTACACACACAGAAACAGAATGCAGCAGTTTTCAGACTTAATCTCTACAAAACATTCATCCTCTCAGAATTAAAAACAGTTTCTCTATACAGGCAGATCACTGCACAACTTGAATAAGCTGATTCCGACCGCGTCCGGCCAAAACACATATAGAAACCTATCCAATGTCAAACCATATATAACACAGGTTTCACTGAATCTCAGATGTAAATTATATGTACATTAAAAATATCCACAACTCATTCATCCTGGACAATCAACAACAGTTAGATAAGTAATGATACTTATGTGATCACTCATACATACGTGCTCATCCAGGGATTGTTTTTCTCCTTTCACTTTTCAGTTGATTTTTACAAGAAGAAAATCCCTTATCTCATTTACTCACCTCTCATCTCTTTCAGAGGCTCTCATAGACATACATACAAGGTTCACACAGCCTGCCTATTTTGTACTTTGGAATTAATATAACTCTATATAAAAACCTGCAGCAGTGTCCACTGACACTCTGAAAGTACTTTAAGCCAAAAAACAAAAACCACGGCCCTAATACAAAATACAGCTTCATATAATGTACTGCCAATCCAAAATGACCAAAATAACAACACTGCACAGAGTCTATCCCAGCTCTGTACTTCACACATACACTAAACAAATACACAACCAATTAGTATATTGACAGAAAATACAAATAACAATTATCATCTCATTACTCTATTATTCAACTCTCATACAGACATAAACAGAAAACAAACACAAAAAGCAATAAAACAAAACTCACTGGTGATGTGGATTCTTTGAACCGTGCTTGCAGCCTTTTACCCAGAGGTATGGAGAGATCTAGATGAGAGATTGCAAGTGTAAAACAGATTGTAAGAATAAAATTTCTCACCTTGCTGCAGCTGGTGTTTTGCATGTCCAATCTCCCAGAAAGCTCCCACATACGGATTCCGAATAGGCTGGTCACATGGCCCCGGTCGGGCGCCAAAACTGTCGTAGCTGTTTTCGTTCTGACCCAATGTCAGCTGACAGATCACCAGTGAGACCAAATTGTGGAATTACGCCCGTCAATTTTACAAGCGCATTTGGAGACAAAAAGACACCTCACATATTCTGTGAGCAAGTCACTTTTATCTGAAGTAATAGAGCAAAAAGCAATATTTTATACCATTTACAACAAATGTTACTCTCAATGCAATTCATGTAGCCCCCACCATCACCCAGGGTCATACTGACCTTTATTCTCTCACGTACCAAATAACATGTTGTGACTGACTATTGAGAACATATATGATAAGAAGGGTAGTCTCCTTGAAGTGGAGACCATCAGACTACTGCATCAACAGATTCTAGTAATTCTAGCAAGTAAAGGCAAAAGGCACTTAAAGGCAAACTATTAACCCTTCTATATCAGTATATAGTGTACTCACTTATGTATAGCACAGTCCCTTAGTATATAGTGTACTCACTTATTATGTATAACACCATTCTTAGTTGCATAGTTTCCTCTTTTATCATGTACAGTGCCTTGCAAAAGTATTTGGCTTCCTGGAACTTTTCAATCTTTTCCCACATATCATGCTTCAAACATAAAGATACCAAATGTAATTTTTTGGTGAAGAATCAACAAGTGGAACATAATTGTGAAGTTGAACGAAATTTATTGGTTATTTAAAATTTTTGTGGAAATTCAAAAACTGAAAAGTGGGACGTGCAATATTATTCAGCCCCTTTAACTTAATACTTTGTTGCGCCACATTTTGCTGTGATTACAGCTGCAAGTCGCTTGGGGTATGTCTCTATCAGTTTTGTACATCGAGAGACTGAAATTCTTGCCCATTTTTTCTTGGCAAACAGCTTGATCTCAGTGAGGTTTGATGGTGATCGTTTGTGAACAGCAGTTTTCAGCTCTTTCCACAGATTCTCGATTGGATTGAGGTCTGGACTTTGACTTGGCCATTCTAACACCTGGATATGTTTATTTGTGAACCATTCCATTGTAGATTTTGCTTTATGTTTGGGATCATTGTCTTGTTGGAAGACAAATCTCCATCCCAGTCTCAGGTCTTTTGCAGACTCCAAGAGGTTTTCTTCAAGAATGGTCCTGTATTTGGCTCCATCCATCTTCTCATCAATTGTAACCATCTTCCCTGTCCCTGCTGAAGAAAAGCAGGCCCAAACCATGATGCTGCCACCACCATGTTTGACAGTGGCTATTGTGTGTTCAGGATGATGAGCTGTGTTGCCTTTACGCCAAACATATCGTTTGGCATTGTTGCCAAAAAGTTCAATTTTGGTTTCATCTGACCAGAGCACCTTCTTCCACATGTTTGGTGTGTCTCCCAGGTGGCTTGTTGCAAAATTTAAACAACACTTTTTATGGATATCTTTGAGAAATGGCTTTCTTCTTGCCACTCTTCCATAAAGGCCAGATTTGTGCAATGTACGACTGATTGTTGTTCTATGGACAGACTGTTTCACATCAGCTGTAGATCTCTGCAGTTCATTCTGAGTGATCATGAGCCTCTTGGCTGCATCTCTGATCAGTCTTCTCCTTGTTTGAGATGAAAGTTTTGATGGACGGCCAGGTCTTGGTAGATTTGCAGTGGTATGATACTCCTTCCATTTCAATATGCTCACTTGCACAGTGCTCCTTGGGATGTTTAAAGTTTTGGAAATCATTTTGTATCCAAATCCGGCTTTAAACTTCTCCACAACAGTATCACGGACCTGCCTGTTGTGTTCCTTGGACTTCATGATGCTCTTTGTGCTTCAAACAGAACCCTGAGACTATCACAGAGCAGGTGCATTTTTACAGAGACTTGATTACACACAGGTGGATTATATTTATCATCATTAGGCATTTAGGACAACATTGGATCATTCAGAGATCCACAATGAACTTCTGGAGTGAGTTTGCTGCACTGAAAGTAGAGGGGCTGAATAATATTGCACGCCCCCACTTTTCAGTTTTTGAATTTCCACAAAAAATTAAAATAAGCAATACATTTAGTTCAACTTCACAATTGTGTTCAACTTGTTGTTGATTTTTCACCAAAAATTTACATTTGGTATCTTTATGTTTGAAGCATGATATGTGGGAAAAGGTTGAAAAGTTCCAAGGAGCTGAATACTTTTGCAAGGCACTGTATAATACAGTCCCTTATTACATACCATCCTCTCTAGTTATATATGCTGCCGTCCCTTATTATATAGCTTCCTCTGCTGTTATGTACAGTGCTGTCTCTTACGTAGTGTATTCTTGTTATTTTTGCTATTCACAGCGCTCTCTTTTATTACATAGTCCGCTCTCTTGCTAGATATAAAATGACTGCTGATGGAGGCGCTGGTGACAAGACAACCAGTCCATCATCTCCTCCATTAGAAAAGAAGCTTTCCCATGCTCCATCAGCCATCATATATCTAACAAGAGAGGACGGTATGTCATAAAAAACAGGGCTCTATGTAATCCAATATGTAAGGGACAGTGCTGTACATAGCAAGAGAGGGCACTCTATAAGGGACAGCAATATACATAATAAAAAAGACTATGTAATATACATACATGCATGTGTGTGGAGATATATACAGCTCTGGCAAAAATTAAGAGACCACCACATCAAAACCCTGTCATGGCAGCCCAATTTCCAGACATGAACTCCATTGAAAACCTGTGGTATGTAATCAAGAGGATAATGATTAGTCACAAGCCATCAAACAAAGAAGAACTGCTTACATTTTTGCGCCAGAAGCAGTGTGAAAGACTGGTGGAAAGCATGCCAAGACGCATGAAAGCGGTGATTAAAAATCATGGTTATTCCACAAAATATTGATTTCTGAACTCTTCTTTGTCAGAAAAAAATACAAAAAAATATTGCTTGGAAATTCAGAGACATGTTGTCAGACGTTTATAGACTAAAAGAATAATTTACAGTTTACTCAAAAATATACCTATAAAGAGAAAAATTAGACAAACTGAACATTTTGCAGAGGTCTCTTAATTTTTTACAGAGCTATATATATATATATATATATATATATATATATATATATATATTATATATTTATGGTGCGCCTGCTAGGTCCGTGTGGTACTTGGGCCGGGTCTGACGGTTCTTAAAAGGGATGCCATCTCACCAGTGACTCGGTCCGTGGCCCTGGGCGTCCAATAAAAGTCAATTAAAGAGGGGGAAATCAAGTTTGTAAGGGATTAGTTTGTGACGCTATGGTGCTCGGCAATAGGAAAATTGCAGACGCTGCAGTTCAGGTTCACTGTGGCAGATGGTGACGCAGCAGAGATGTTTCAGCTCTACATGGGTAAAGCTAGGCCCCAGGGCAGTTACAGATTTAAAGTTAATGATGGTGAATGATGTGATGCAGGGCAGGTGAAGCAGTAATAATTCAGAGGACACAGGAGGGTGCAGTTTCCACACTTTTACTAACACGGCTGTGACGTCAGACGACCTCAATGCGCCTGCCCCACACAGTAGTACACAGCGCAGGCACCGGATTTCAAGCAAAAACAGCATGGAGGGGGCGGCACCCGGAGCCCCTGAAGATTTGAGTGACAGCAGTGTGGCGTTTCAAGCAGGGGGGTGAGGACCTGCCTCCCTGGATAAATACAGGTACTTTGGAGAAGTAATAAAACGCTTTATTTTGGGAATACATGCACCAAAAACTAAAAGAGCCACCTTGTTAGAATGCAGCATTACTGCTGCACAAGGTGGCTCTTTTAGTTTATAACGGCTGGAGGGGGTGACAGTGGCCCTTTAAGTATTTTGTGTGACATACAGTACAGACCAAAAGTTTGGACACACCTTCTCATTTAAAGATTTTTCTGTATTTTCGTGACTATGAAAATTGTACATTCACACTGAAGGCATCAAAACTATGAATTAACACATGTATAATTATATACTTAACAAAAAAGTGTGAAACAACTGAAAATATGACTTATATTCTAGGTTCTTTAAAGTAGTCACCTTTTGCTTTGATGACTGCTTTGCACACTCTTGGCATTCTCTTGATGAGCTTCAAGAGGTAGTCACTGGGAATGGTTTTCACTTCACAGGTGTGCCCTGTCAGGTTTAATAAGTGAGATTTCTTGCCTTATAAATGGTGTTGGGACCATCAGTTGTGTTGTGCATAAGTCTGGTGGATACACAGCTGATAGTCCTACTGAATAGACTGTTATAATTTGTATTATGGCAAGAAAAAAGCAGCTAAGTAAAGAAAAATGAGTGGCGATCATTACTTTAAGAAATGAAGGTCAGTCAGTCCAAAAAATTGGGAAAACTTTGAAAGTGTCCCCAAGTTTACTGTCAAAAACCATTACGCGCTACAAAGAAACTGGCTCACATGAGGACCGCCCCAGGAAAGGAAGACCAAGAGTCACCTCTGCTTCTGAGGATAAGTTTATCTGAGTCACCAGCCTCAGAAATCGCAGTGAAAGCGCCCCCAAGTGCAGTGGCAAAAACCATCAAGCGCTACAAAGTATCCATCTTTTGCTTTGATGACTGCTTTGCACACTCTTGGCATTCTCTTGATGAGCTTCAAGAGGTAGTCACCGGGAATGGTCTTCCAACAATCTTAAAGAGTTCCCAGAGATGTTTAGCACTTTTCGGACCTTTTGCCTTCACTCTGCTGTTCAGCTCACCCAAACCATCTCGATTGGGATCAGGTCTGGTGACTGAGGAGGCCAGGACATCTGGCGTAGCACCTCATCACTCTCCTTCTTGGTCAAATAGCCCTTACACAGCCTGGAGGTGTGTTTGGGGTCATTGTCCTGTTGAAAAATAAATGATGGTCCAACTAAACGCAAACCGGATGGAATAGTATGCCGCTGCAAGATGCTGTGGTAGCCATGCTGGTTCAGTATGCCTTCAAATTTGAATAAATCCCCAACAGTGTCACCAGCAAAGCACCCCCACACCATCACACATCCTCCTCCATGCTTCACGGTGGGAACCAGCCATGTAGAGTCCATCCGTTCACCTGTTCTCCGTCGCACAAGGACACGGTGGTTGGAAGCAAAGATCTCAAATTTGGACTCATCAGACCAAAGCACAGATTTCCACTGGTCTAAATTCCATTACTTGTGTTCATTAGCCCAAACAAGTCTCTTCTGCTTGTTGCCGGTCCTTAGCAGTGGTTTCCTAGCAGCTATTTTACCATGAAGGCATGCTGCATAAAGTCTCCTCTTAACAGTTGTTGTACTGATGTGTCAGCTGCTAGAACTCTGTGTGGCATTGACCTGGTCTCTAATCTGAGCTGCTGTTATCCTGTGATTTCTGAAGCTGGTCACTCAGATAAACTTATCCTCAGAAGCAGAGGTGACTCTTGGTCTTCCTTTCTTTGTAGCGCGTAATGGTTTTTGGCAGAAAACTTGGGGACACTTTCAAAGTTTTCCCAATTTTTTGGACTGACTGACCATCATTTCTTAAAGTAATGATCGCCACTCATTTTTCTTTACTTAGCTGCTTTTTTCTTGCCATAATACAAATTATAACAGTCTATTCAGTAGGACTATCAGCTGTGTATCCACCAGACTTATGCACAACACAACTGATGGTCCCAACACCATTTATAAGGCAAGAAATCTCACTTATTAAACCTGACAGGGCACACCTGTGAAGTGAAAACCATTCCCGGTGACTACCTCTTGAAGCTCATCAAGAGAATGCCAAGAGTGTGCAAAGCAGTCATCAAAGCAAAAGGTGGCTACTTTAAAGAACCTAGAATATAAGTCATATTTTCAGTTGTTTCACACTTTGTTGTTAAGTATATAATTATACATGTGTTAATTCATAGTTTTGATGCCTTCAGTGTGAATGTACAATTTTCATAGTCATGAAAATACAGGAAAATCTTTAAATGAGAAGGTGTGTCCAAACTTTTGGTTTGTACTGTATCTGTGTGATTTAAGGGCATGAAAATTCAAAGTTGGAAAATTGCAAAATTCTTGCCAAATTTCCATTTTTTTCACAAATAAAGGCAAATCATATCAAAGAAATTTTACCACTGTCATGAAGTACAATATGTCACGAGAAAACATTGTCAGAATCACCAGGATCCGTTTAAGCATTCCAGAGTTATAGCCTCAAAGGGACAGTGGTCAGAATTGTAAAAATTGGCCTGGTCATTAACGTGCAAACCACCCTTGAAGGTAGAGGGGTTAACACTGCACAAGCCATTGACCGATGTAAAAATAGGTGTCGGATTAGACTTTATTTGTGCCGTGATATCCCAGTGTTGTGTTATTTGAGTTATTTGCTAGATTTGTGCTGTATGCATTTTATAGCAACACTATACTGATGTATGTTTACTGTGATTTACCATGTTCTATGCTGCAACATATGAGTTAATAGAGCTTGTTAGGCCACATGAGTAAAGCAACTGAGTGATTATGTAACCAGTTAATAGGAGATATACACTGAATTTACACTGCAAGAAAATTGTGAATGAGCATTTTTAAAAATGATTGTTTCATGATTATAGTACCATGTAAACAGGCTGCTGATCACCAGATGAATGAGAAAAAGCTTGTTCATTGAATGAAATGATCTTTTCTGCAGAACAAAAGATCATGGTTCTCAGTGGTGCATCGTTCGGTGTAAACAGGACTCACACTGAAATATTGCAGACTATGCACAATAAGCGATCTAGTGTGTGCACAACTTGCCTTGGTCTGCCTGTGTAAGCAGGCATTCAACCGACCGCCGATCAGTGAAAGCCTACCAATCGGTGGTTGTATCAGACATGTAAATGGACCAAACCACAGAGAGTGCTTATAGCATTATTGAGATTGCAATACATAGAATCTTATTAAATCGCAAGTGTGACCCCAATCCTGAGTGTCTATTGTGCTGCCGATGAGAGTACCTGCAGACTGTGGCCAGAGGCAGGCTGTTATGGGAAATGCAATTGTTAGCCAAGGTGCAAGAGAAAACCCAACTATTGCACCTGTCATCTATTTATTTAAACCTATTGCAGCCAACCTTCAGTATGGCCACCCCATTTAGAAAAAGGAACTGGAGGCACAATATAGACTAAAACCACTGGAAAAGAGTGCACTCTTTGCGAGTGGGAAAAGTGATTTTTTTTTTTTAAATCATACATTCGCTTTTCTAGTTCTGTTTTTAACACATCAATATATACAGATGGCTAATTGCTCTCAGTGGAAAAAAAACAAAATAATAATCTTGTAGTTATGATACCATTTATTAGCTAACAAAAATAAAATAAGTGATGTTGCAAAGCAAGCTTTCAAGACTTCTTAGGCCTTTTCTTCATGCATGGTATAACAAAGTGTCTGAAGAAACACAAATATATACACAGAAAAAAGCAGAGGCATGACATAATAAATGGACATATAAATAAACAAGCTGAGCTCAGAGAATGAATCTTTAATTGTTATCTTCTTATAGCCTTCTCCTGCTTTGTAAGCGTCCACCATTTTCAGAGTGCTAGGCAGCAGCTTGGAAGAACCCTTGATTGTTGTTTGGCACAAGGTTAGAGGAGACTGGGTTTTTATAAAGCTGTGACATTTGCATCACCTGGCCTTTCCTAATGACGATGGTGAACAAGCCGTAACCCTAAAAGTCTAATTAAGGTCTGAGACCTTGGTCAAACTTATCTAAGTATACAAATCTCTAAGGTGCTCAAACGTTTGCATCTGCCCATTTTCCTATTTGCAATTTTTAAAATGTAAAAAATTACAATCTATAAATATTATTTGCCTAAAATACAAAGGAAATGTGTCATCTTTAACTGTAGTCCTTTTAGAGATCATTTACTCTTCAGCGTTCTTAACTGTTCACAATAACAGTCATTTTGACCAGCGGTGCCCAAACTTACATGCCAGTTTATGTGTACTATAGTGTTCTTCAGAACTAATGGGGAATGGGTTTGCAAGTTAGTCAATTGGGTCATGGGTTAGTGTGAGGCACAGTAGGTCTCTTCACGCATCTTGAAGAACATATAAAGGAGTACCTTTCTGTCC
Organism: Ranitomeya imitator; assembly: GCF_032444005.1. Lineage (NCBI taxonomy): Eukaryota > Metazoa > Chordata > Amphibia > Anura > Dendrobatidae > Ranitomeya > Ranitomeya imitator. The sequence continues at coordinate 317,483,916 of NC_091285.1, read as the reverse complement.
CCAGAAGTCGACCTATGATTGGCTAGCAAGTGGAAACTATTTTTTTAAGAAGCTAGTCGTCCACCTTATTATCCCTGATAAGGGGTGGGTGAGGGTCCCAACAAACATGCTGCACAATTCCCCTTGATTCTTAAAAAAATACACCATTATTGCCATATCCAATGTCTGAGACACGACTACTGTGATTTTTTATGACACCATCTTTAGAAATAGCTTTTGATCAGGGCATAACTCACATTCACGTATTAGTGTCAATATTACAGCACTGTAATGATGATAATTAAATTATGCGTTCTTTATGCAGGTAAGACTCTTTTCAAAGTCACATATGATTTGCAAATCACTGACTCAAAGTCCTGAATCAGAGGGCACCTAGGCAGGAAATGATTATACACTTTTTATATTTTACTTTAACAATACTGAATCTCAATTATAGAAAGGTCTAACGTGTTACAATAAATGTCTTCCTACACTTGGATTTTTTAAAAATCTGATCATTTAATGCATATATAAAACACAGATTTCAGCAGCAGACTGCAGACCAATGCAATGATCGCACGGGCTTAGGGTAACATACAAAGTGGCACAGCCTGCAGGCTTTCCTTGATCTCCTCAGCTGTGGGACTACTAAGTAAAGTCAAGGTGAGCTGTTAAAACACAATAGCAGCTCTAATCTAGAAGTATGCTTTGTTGTTTTGTGTGAACTAAAAGCTCTGTGGAAAGTCAAGTGAGAGCTATAGACCTGAATTGGCTTTTCTAAAAATTTCTAAACATTTTTAGATTCTTTGTTTGCAGTAGAGATGCTAGGAAGCTTAGTGCTTAAACTATTATTTGGTTAGTCCACTTTAACCCCTTTCCGACATTGGTAGTAATAGTACGCCGATGTCCGACACCCTCCCTTTGATGTGGCCTCCGGCGGTGAGCCTACATCTTTCCCAGCACATGTCAGCTGTTTTGAACAGCTGACATGTCCCCAAAACAGCCACAGGTTGAATCGTGATCCATCCATGGCTATTAACTCATTAAATGCTGCTGTCAAATGCTGACAGCGGCATTTAACATGCACTTCCGGCAATCGTGCCGGAAATCCGACCATTGGTGACCCATGTCACGTGATCGCGGGTCACCAATGGGTTGGTATTACAATGTGTAGCACGAAAAAAGTCAAAATGCCAGAATTATTTTTTGGGGGGTCGCTATGACATTGCATTAAAATGCAATAACGGGCAATCAAAAGATTGGATCTAAACCAAAATGGTATAATTAAAAATGTCAGCTCAGCACACAAAAAATAAACCCTCATCCAAACTGAGATCACGAAAAATGGAGACACTATGGGTATAGGAAAATGGCGCAATTTTTTTTTTAACAAAGTTTGGAATTTTGTTTCACCATGTAGATAAAAAAAGAACCTAGACGTGTTTGGTGTCTATGAACTCGTAATGACCTGGAGAATCATAATAGCAGGTCAGTTTTTGCATTTAGTGAACATAGTAAAAAGCAAAACAAAAAACAACTGTGGGATTGCACTTTTTTGCAATATCACCACACTTTGAATTTTTTTCCTGTTACACGATATGTTAAAACCAATGCTGTAGTTCATAAGTACAACTCGTCACAAAAAAAAAGTCCTCACATGGCCATGTTGATGAAAAATAAAAAAGTTATGGCTCTGGGAAGAAGGAAAGCAAAAAACGAAAATACCTCCTGTCATGAAAGGGTTAAACCAGTGTGTACAAAAACTAAATCATAGAACTGACAAGAAAATTCCCCCAAAATTCAAGTTACTCAAGTTATTCATTATTGCTTATAATTGTGAGGTTTGACCTCTAGGATCACTATTCTTTCAAGAATGGGGTTCAGGTTCTCTGAGAACCGGGTTCCACTGAAAGGAATGAAGCAGAGGTGTGCATTTATAACCTGCACTCCATTATTTGTCTATGAGGCTGATGGAAATAGTCGACCACAGTGCTCTGCAGTCCAGTAAACAATGAATGGTACACAGGCCACACTTATGCACCTCTGATCCATTCATGATGGGAGAGGCACATTCTCGGGGTTCCAGAGTCATGTTCTCAGGATTGCTGGGGGTCTCAGTAGTCAAATGAGCAAGTTATCTTGTATCCTATTGATAGTGCTTAGCTTGACTTTTTAGGAATAACCCTTTGGGTAAGGTGCATTATATAAACTAGTATTCTCTTTATTAGACTATCATAGAACAAATAAGTCATCAGGTACAAGTTAAATATAAATAATTGAAAATTTAAAATAAAAAATGGGGTGACATGCGCACTGCTGAGTATGACAGACAGGCAAGATATATCTTCATAAGAATTTATTAAAAAAAAAAAGGGCTACGCGTTTCAACATCAGATAGAGGTCTTCCTCTGGCCAGACATGCATGTTATCAGTATAACAGAGTTTAAATGGATAAAACAAGGAGGGAAAAGTTATACATTGGCATCATGGGATCAAGGGAGTGGGGGGGCGGGAGAGGGTCGAGATTCCTGCGACATAGTAAAGTTCCTGGAGAAGTTCTGAGCGGTGTTTGAGGTTCCTGGCTGCACCTCTTTAGTTGCCTTTTTGCTTTTGAGTATCTTGTCAAGCCCTTTGGTCTGTGCAATGTATCCACCATGTTACAGGAATTAGTTAATGATATCTCCTGGGATCTCCTCTATGATTCCATGGTCATGTATTTGGACAACATCATAATATTCTCCCCTGATCTTCCTATCCATGAAAGACATGTCCATCAGGTCCTGCAATGTATACTTTAGAACAATTTGTTTGCCAAGTTGTCCAAATGTGTCTTTGAAAAATTCTTCTTACTATTCCTCAGCTATATTGTTTCCAGCCAGGGTCTTGAAATGTATAAAGAAAATTAGACTAAAAAGCCTCAGCCAGCTCATCGGCAGCCACAGGTGCACGGAACTTCGTCTTGCCAAGACGTGGAATAATAAGAAAAAATGGCATTCCAGCTCCTTAAAATTGAAAATTGTATTCATCCATTAAAATGTAGTTGGCAACAATCCTCAAATGGAGCGGACATATATCAGGGGAGAAGGAGTCTAGCGACGCGTTTCGATCTATAAATAGATCTTTATCACACTTCCACATCCGTCATGGCACCCATCTCCACCTTAACTGAGAAGGGGGCTAAAGCCAGGTTTTGGTCTGAGTTGACCATGTTGAACTTCCTGCACTTGAAAGAGGTCGGTGCTGCACCACCCCAATCCAAACCGTGTCTCTAGAAGTGGATTCCTCCTCTATCAGTGCTGTCCTTCTGCAAAGGATTTCTTCAGGGAGGTTTGTCTCTTGTGTTTTTTTCTCTAAGCTGTTTTCACCTGCAGAGTGAAACTATGCTATTGGGGACCTGGAACTACTAACCATTAAGGTGGTATTTGAAGAATGGCAACATCTACTGCAAGGCGCCAGCTCTCCAGTAATAATATACAGTACATGGACCATAAGAATTTAACCTTTTTTCAGTCCACCTAACAATTAAATATTCATCAAGCCAAGTGGGCACTCTAGTTCGTTCATTTAGACTTTGAGTTGCACTTTTGTCCTGCGGAGAGGAATATTGAAGTGTATGCTTTGTCTTAATCATTAGATATAGCTGAGTAGGATGTCAGAGCACTTAATTAACCCAGCTAGGATTATTGAAGCGGCTCCTATTCTTTTAAAAGACATTGCTCTGGGTAAGACCTTTGTTCCTAATGCTAGGAGGAAGAGAATTGTCTTCTCGGGATGCAAATCCAGACAAGATGGCCTTGTGGGCATATGTAAGTATACTAAGCTAATTGCTTTCCACTTCAGGTGGCCTTTGCTAACCAAGGATGTTCGGGACTTTGTAACGGTCCACTGTGCGCCAGAAATAAGTCTTCAAAGATCCAGCTTGATGATCTCTTTAAGCCTCTGCTGATTCCTTCCATCCCCTGGCAACACATAACCATGCCTTTGATCACGAACCTGCCCCTCTCTGAGAGTTACAACACCATTTGGCTCATGGTGGATCGGTTTTCCAAAATGGCTTACTTCTTTCCAGTGGTCGGTCTTCCTTCCACTCCCAAGCTCGCCACGCAGTTCATTCTGCATGTGTTTTATCTCCATGGTTTTCCTCTCCACATTATCTCTGATCTCTGGGTCCAGTTCACATCAACATTTTGGAGAGCTCTGTTGTGAATTCTGTGGCTGAATTCACTCCTGTGGTCACAAGTGGTACTGCAGCTTCTGGGCTTCCTCCCTCAGGTGTTCTGGTGAGCTCGTTGGCTGCCTTGTTATTTAACTCCACCTGATTCTGTCTTCCTGGCTCCTTGTCAATGTTCCAGTGTTGGATCTGAGCTTCTGGATCTTTCCTGTGGCCTGCTGCTCTGCTTAGATAAGTGCTTCTTTGCTTTTGTTGCTGTTTTTTCTGTCCAGCTTGTCTATTCGTTTTTGCTGGAAGCTCTGAGATGCAAAGGGTGTACCGCCATGCCGTTAGTTCGGCACGGTGGGTCTTTTTGCCCCTTTGCGTGGTTTTTTGCTTTAGGGTTTTTTGTAGACTGCAAAGTTCTCTTTGCTATCCTCGCTCTATCTAGAATATCGGGCCTCACTTTGCTGAATCTATTTCATCCCTACGTTTTGTCTTTTCATCTTGCTAACAGTCATTATATGTGGGGGGGCTGCCTTTTCCTTTGGGGTATTTCTCTGAGGCAAGTCAGGCTTGTATTTCTATCTTCAGGCTAGTCAGCTCCTCAGGCTGTGCCGAGTTGCATAGGTAGTGACAGGCGCAATCCACAGCTGCCTTTAGTTGTGTTTAGGATAGGTTCAGGTATTGCGGTCTACAGAGATTCCACGTCTCAGAGTTCGTTCTATTGTTTTTGGGTTATTGTCAGATCACTGTATGTGCTCTGATTACTGCACACTGTGTTACTGGATTGCCTACAGAACAGTACAAGGAGCCAAGCTAATGATTCTCAATAGAGGGAAAAAAGAAGTTCTGACATCATTTTTTTTTCTCAGCTCTGTGTTCAGTCTTTTTTTTCCCCTAGACATTAGGGTGCTTCAGGACACAGCTGTGGACATGGATATTCAGGCTCTGTGCTCTTCAATGGATAATCTCGTTATAAATGTACAAAAGATTCAAGATACAATTGATCAGAAATCTATGCTAGAACCAAGAATTCCTATTCCTGATTTGTTTTTTGGTGATAGAACTAAGTTTCTGAGCTTCAAAAATAATTGTAAGCTATTTCTGGCCTTGAAACCTCATTCTTCTGGTAATTCAGTTCAACAGGTTTTGATTATTATTTCTTTTTTGCACGGCGACCCACAGGACTGGGCGTTTTCTCTTGCGCCAGGAGACCCTGCATTGAGTAGTGTCGATGCGTTTTTCCTGGCGCTCGGATTGCTGTACGATGAGCCTAATTCAGTGGATCAGGCTGAGAAAAATTTGCTGGCTTTGTGCCAGGGTCAGGATGATATAGAAGTATATTGTCAGAAATTTAGGAAGTGGTCAGTACTCACTCTGTGGAATGAATCTGCGCTGGCAGCTTTGTTCAGAAAGGGTCTCTCTGAGGCTCTTAAGGATGTCATGGTGGGATTTCCTATGACCGCTGGTTTGAATGAGTCTATGTCTTTGGCCATTTAGATCGGTCGTCGCTTGCGCGAGCGTAAATCTGTGCACCATCTGGCGGTATTGTCTGAGATTTAACCTGAGCCTATGCAGTGCGATAGGACTATGACCAGAGTTGAACGGCAAGAACACAGACGTCTGAATGGGCTGTGTTTCTACTGTGGTGATTCCACTCATGCTATTTCTGATTGTCCTAAGCGCACTAAGCGGTTCGATAGGTCTGCCGTCATTGGTACTGTATAGTCCAAATTCCTTCTGTCCATTACCTTGATATGCTCTTTGTCATCGTATTCTGTCATGGCGTTTGTGGATTCAGGCGCTGCCCTGAATCTGATGGATTTGGATTATGCTAAACGTTGTGGGTTTTTCTTGGAGCCTTTGCGGTGTCTTATTCCATTGAGAGGAATTGATGCTACACCTTTGGCCAAGAATAAACCTCAGTACTGGGCCCAGCTGACCATGTGCATGGCTCCTGCACATCAGGAAGTTATTCGCTTTCTGGTGCTACATAATCTGCATGATGTGGTCGTGTTGGGGTTGCCATGGCTACAAACCCATAATCCAGTATTGGATTGGAACTCTATGTCGGTATCCAGCTGGGGTTGTCAGGGGGTACATGGTGATGTTCCATTTTTGTCTATTTCGTCATCCACTCCTTCTGAGGTCCCAGAGTTCTTGTCTGATTATCAGGATGTATTTGAAGAGCCCAAGTCCGATGCCCTACCTCCGCATAGGGATTGTGATTGTGCTATCAATTTGATTCCTGGTAGTAAATTCCCTAAAGGTCGTTTATTTAATTTATCCGTGCCTGAACACACCGCTATGCGCAGTTATGTGAAGGAATCCCTGGAGAAGGGACATATTCGCCCATCGTCATCACCACTGGGAGCAGGGTTCTTTTTTGTAGCCAAGAAGGATGGTTCGCTGAGACCGTGTATTGATTACCGCCTTCTTAATAAGATCACTGTTAAGTTTCAGTATCCCTTGCCATTGTTATCTGACTTGTTTGCTCGGATTAAGGGGGCTAGTTGGTTCACTAAGATAGATCTTCGTGGTGCGTATAATCTGGTGAGAATCAGGCAAGGAGATGAATGGAAAACGGCATTTAATACGCCCGAGGGTCATTTTGAGTATCTAGTGATGTCGTTCGGACTTGCCAATGCTCCATCTGTTTTTCAGTCTTTTATGCATGACATCTTCCGTGAGTATCTGGATAAATTCCTGATTGTTTACTTGGATGACATTTTGATCTTCTCAGATGATTGGGAGTCTCATGTGAAGCAGGTCAGAATGGTTTTCCAGGTCCTGCGTGCTAATTCTTTGTTCGTGAAGGGATCAAAGTGTCTCTTCGGTGTGCAGAAAGTTTCATTTTTGGGGTTCATCTTTTCCCCTTCTACTATCGAGATGGATCCGGTTAAGGTCCAAGCCATCCAGGATTGGACTCAGCCGACATCTCTGAAAAGTATGCAAAAGTTCCTGGGCTTTGCTAATTTTTATCGTCGCTTCATCTGTAATTTTTCTAGCATTGCCAAACCATTGACCGATTTGACCAAGAAGGGTGCTGATTTGGTTAATTGGTCTTCTGCTGCCGTGGAAGCTTTTCAGGAGTTGAAGCGTCGTTTTTGTTCTGCCCCTGTGTTGTGTCAACCAGATGTTTCTCTTCCGTTCCAGGTCGAGGTTGATGCTTCTGAGATTGGAGCAGGGGCGGTTTTGTCACAGAGAGGTTCTGGTTGCTCAGTGTTGAAACCATGTGCTTTCTTTTCCAGGAAGTTTTCTGCTGCTGAGCGTAATTATGATGTCGGCAACCGAGAGTTGCTGGCCATGAAGTGGGCATTCGAGGAGTGGCGTCATTGGCTTGAAGGAGCTAAGCATCGCGTGGTGGTATTGACTGATCATAAGAACCTTACTTATCTCGAGTCTGCCAAGCGCTTGAATCCTAGACAGGCCCGTTGGTCGTTATTTTTTGCTCGCTTCGATTTTGTGATTTCGCACCTTCCGGGCTCTAAAAATGTGAAGGCGGATGCTCTGTCTAGGAGTTTTGTGCCCGACTCTCCGGGTTTATCTGAGCCGGCGAGTATCCTCAAGGAAGGAGTCATTGTGTCTGCCATCTCCCCTGATTTGCGGCGAGTGTTGCAAAAATTTCAGGCTAATAAACCTGATCGTTGTCCGGCCGAGAAACTGTTCGTCCCTGATAGGTGGACTAGTAAAGTTATCTCTGAACTTCATTGTTTGGTGATGGCTGGTCATCCAGGAATCTTTGGTACCAGAGAGTTAGTGGCTAGATCCTTCTGGTGGCCATCTCTGACACGGGATGTACGTACTTTTGTGCAGTCCTGTGGGATTTGTGCTAGGGCTAAGCTGTTCACGTGCCAGTGGGTTGCTTTTGCCCTTGCCGGTCCCGAAGAGGCCTTGGACACATATTTCGATGGATTTCATTTCTGACCTTCCCGTTTCTCAAAAGATGTCAGTCATTTGGGTGGTCTGTGATCGCTTTTCTAAAATGGTCCATCTGGTGCCCTTGGTTAAATTGCCTTCCTCCTCTGATTTGGTGCCTTTGTTCTTCCAGCATGTGGTTCGTTTGCATGGCATTCCTGAGAATATTGTTTCTGACAGAGGTTCCCAGTTTGTTTCAAGGTTCTGGCGAGCCTTTTGTGGTAGGATGGGCATTGACCTATCTTTTTCCTCGGCTTTCCATCCTCAGACTAATGGCCAGACCGAACGAACCAATCAGACCTTGGAAACATATCTGAGATGTTTTGTTTCTGCAGACCAGGATGATTGGGTGTCATTTTTGCCGTTGGCTGAGTTCGCCCTTAATAATCGGGCCAGCTCGGCTACCTTGGTCTCTCAATTTTTCTGCAATTCTGGGTTCCATCCTCGTTTCTCTTCAGGACAGGTTGAGTCTTCGGACTGTCCTGGTGTGGATTCTGTGGTGGACAGGTTGCAGCAGATCTGGACTCAGGTAGTGGACAATTTGACCTTGTCCCAGGAGAAGGCTCAACTTTTCGCTAATCGCAGACACCGTGTGGGTCCCCGACTTCGTGTTGGGGATCTGGTTTGGTTATCTTCTCGTCATATTCCTATGAAGGTTTCCTCTCCTAAATTTAAACCTCGTTTTATTGGTCCGCATAGGATTTCTGAGATTCTCAATCCTGTGTCCTTTCGTCTGACCCTCCCGGACTCCTTTTCCATACATAATGTATTTCATAGGTCGTTGTTGCGGAGATACGTGGCACCTATGGTTCCATCTGTTGAGCCTCCTGCCCCTGTTTTGGTGGAGGGGGAATTGGAGTATATTGTGGAGAAAATTTTGGATTCTCGTGTCTCTAGACGGAAACTCCAGTATAATTCCTGGGTTTTTGCCTCTGATGTCCATGCTCCAGATCTTGTTCGTGCCTTTCATGTGGCTCATCCTGGTCGGCCTGGGGGCTCTGGTGAGGGTTCGGTGACCCCTCCTCAAGGGGGGGGTACTGTTGTGAATTCTGTGGCTGAATTCACTCCTGTGGTCACAAGTGGTACTGCAGCTTCTGGGCTTCCTCCCTCAGGTGTTCTGGTGAGCTTGTTGGCTGCCTTGTTATTTAACTCCACCTGATTCTGTCTTCCTGGCTCCTTGTCAATGTTCCAGTGTTGGATCTGAGCTTCTGGATCTTTCCTGTGGCCTGCTGCTCTGCTTAGATAAGTGCTTCTTTGCTTTTGTTGCTGTTTTTTCTGTCCAGCTGGTCTATTCGTTTTTGCTGGAAGCTCTGAGACGCAAAGGGTGTACCGCCGTGCCGTTAGTTCGGCACGGTGGGTCTTTTTGCCCCTTTGTGTGGTTTTTTGCTTTAGGGTTTTTTGTAGACTGCAATGTTCTCTTTGCTATCCTCGCTCTATCTAGAATATCTGGCCTAACTTTGCTGAATCTATTTCATCCCTACGTTTTGTCTTTTCATCTTGCTAACAGTCATTATATGTGGGGGGCTGCCTTTTCCTTTGGGGTATTTCTCTGAGGCAAGTCAGGCTTGTATTTCTATCTTCAGGCTAGTCAGCTCCTCAGGCTGTGCCGAGTTGCATAGGTAGTGACAGGCGCAATCCACAGCTGCCTTTAGTTGTGTTTAGGATAGGTTCAGGTATTGCGGTCTACAGAGATTCCACGTCTCAGAGCTCGTTCTATTGTTTTTGGGTTATTGTCAGATCACTGTATGTGCTCTGATTACTGCACACTGTGTTACTGGATTGCCTACAGAAGAGAGCTCTTTGCAAGCTGATGAATATCCAGCTGGATTTCTCTGCTTACAATCCTCAGACCTATGGGCAAGTGAAAGGAGTTAATCGGGTCCTAGAGAACTACCTACACCACTTCATCTCTGCCCATCAGGATAATTGGGTGCAATTACATCCATGGGCAGGATTTTTCTATAACATTTACGTTGGGGTGTCTTCCGGAGCATCTCCATTTTTCATTGTATAGTTCCAGCATCCTCAAGAGTGCACTTCTATGATTGCTTCTTCTGGGATACCAGCAGCTGCTTCCTCATATGGCAGATTTGGCAGTGACTCAGGCCTTTCTCCTTAAGTCCGTGTCCGTGTCATGCAGATGTGAGGAAGCGCCAAGGCGGTAGTCATGGCTGAGGTAAAAGTCTCTTGCACACCCTGACCTCACATACAAATCACAGGTCTCCATTCCGTTACCTGTCATGTTCTCCAGCTCCCTCTCAGGGCTTTCTGCACTGCACTGCACGTACTCCTCAGACGATGAAGAATAAACAAGAGTCACAATCCAGATCAATGCTTGAACTATTAACTTTACTGCTTCTGGTACACAGTGCATACATATTCTTTCCATCATCAGCAACAGGGTGGACATTAGGCAATTTCTCCTCTGTCCCTGTCTTCCCTTCACTGTCACTAAGCACGCTTCCAGGACAGACCGGGTTCTCCTGTCTCTCAGCGTCATCTCTGCTCAGTCCTGCTTCAGTAGGGAAACCTTTAAGCCATTTCACCCTGGTCTCGAGTACATCCACCCATGTAACAAGCCGCCATATTCTGAGTGACCTGCCCGTACTGCTTAGTCTTCTTCTGGCAACTTCAGACCCACTTATTCTACACTGTCAGGACTTCTCCTGTTGTTAGTCCCTGATGAGGCCCTGACCCAGAACACTGTATGACTGGGCACTGTTCTCCAACGTTACGGAGCTAACTGCCCTGTCAGTGCGTTCCTGCCCAACTGATTCATATTTCAGATGTTTCCCAGGTTAACGGCCATTAGCTCCTCCCATTTAACTATTTACAAGCTGAGTATCATTCCACCCCATCTAGTGGGCCAACTGGGGTAATTGTTATGACCTGGTGGTTAGGACAATAATGGAGTTGGTGGATAAGAGCACACGGAATGACCTGATAGTTACTAATAATACAGGACAAGCTCTGGGACGTGGGAACTCTGCTGACCGCAATCCCTAATCCTATCACACACACTAGAAATAGCCGTGGATTGCTCCTAACGCTCCCTAGGCAACTCGTCACAGCCTAAGAAACTAGCTAGCCCTAAAGAAAGAAAAATAAAGCCTACCTTGCCTCAGAGAAAATCCCCAAAGGAAAAGGCAGCCCCCCACATATAATGACTGTGAGTTAAGATGAAAATTACAAACACAGAGATGAAATAGATATAGCAAAGAGAGGCCCGACTTACTGAACAGACAGAGGATAGGAAAGGTAACTTTGCGGTCAGCACAAAAACTACAAAAAGACCATGCAGAGGGCGCAAATACACCCTCCGCACCGACTCACGGTGCGGAGGCGCTCCCTCTGCGTCCCAGAGCTTCAAGCAAGCAAGACAAAAATCAAAATAGCAAACTGGACAGAAAAATAGCAAACAAGAGAAAAACAAGCAGGAACTTAGCTTCTGCTGGGAAGACAGGTCACAAGAACGATCCAGGAGTGAACTAGACCAATACTGGAACATTGACAGGTGGCATGGAGCAAAGATCTAAGTGGAGTTAAATAGAGCAGCCAGCTAACGAATTAACCTTGTCACCTGTGGAAGGAAACTCAGAAGCCGCAGCCCCACTCACAACCACCAGAGGAAGCCCATGGACAGGACCAGCCGAAGTACCATTCATGACCACAGGAGGGAGCTTGACAACAGAATTCACAACAGTACCCCCCCTTGAGGAGGGGTCACCGAACCCGCACCAAAGCCCCCAGGCCGATCAGGATGAGCCAAATGAAAGGCACGAACTAGATCGGCAGCATGAACATCAGAGGCAAAAACCCAGGAATTATCTTCCTGACCATAACCCTTCCACTTGACCAGGTACTGGAGTTTCCGTCTCGAAACACGAGAATCCAAAATCTTCTCCACGACATACTCCAACTCCCCCTCGACCAACACCGGGGCAGGAGGATCAATAGAGGGAACCATAGGCGCCACGTATCTCCGCAACAACGACCTATGGAATACATTATGGATGGAAAAAGAAGCTGGAAGGTCCAAACGAAATGACACAGGATTAAGAACTTCAGAAATCCTATACGGACCAATGAAATGAGGCTTAAACTTAGGAGAGGAAACCTTCTTAGGAACATAACGAGACGACAGCCAAACCAAATCCCCAACACGAAGTCGGGGACCCACACAGCGCCGTCGGTTAGTGAAACGTTGAGCCTTCTCCTGGGACAATGTCAAATTGTCCACCACATGAGTCCAAATCTGCTGCAACCTATCCACCACAGTATCTACACCAGGACAGTCCGAAGACTCAACCTGCCCTGAAGAGAAACGAGGATGGAAACCAGAATTGCAGAAAAACGGCGAAACCAAAGTAGCCGAGCTGGCCCGATTATTAAGGGCGAACTCAGCCAAAGGCAAAAAGGACACCCAATCATCCTGATCAGCAGAAACAAAGCATCTCAGATATGTTTCCAAAGTCTGATTAGTTCGTTCGGTTTGGCCATTTGTCTGAGGATGGAAAGCCGAGGAAAAAGACAAATCAATGCCCATCCTAGCACAAAAGGATCGCCAAAACCTCGAAACACACTGGGAACCTCTGTCCGAAATGATGTTCTCCGGAATGCCATGCAAATGAACCACATGCTGGAAAAACAATGGCACCAAATCAGAGGAGGAAGGCAATTTAGACAAGGGTACCAAATGGACCCTTTTAGAGAAGCGATCACAAACCACCCAAATGACCGACATCTTTTGAGAGACAGGGAGATCCGAAATAAAATCCATAGAAATATGCGTCCAGGGCCTCTTCGGGACCGGCAAGGGCAAAAGCAACCCACTGGCATGAGAACAGCAGGGCTTAGCCCGAGCACAAGTCCCACAGGACTGCACAAAAGAACGCACATCCCGTGACAAAGACGGCCACCAAAAGGATCTAGCCACCAAATCTCTGGTACCAAAGATTCCAGGATGACCAGCCAACACCAAACAATGAACCTCAGAGATAACTCTACTAGTCCATTTATCAGGGACAAACAGTTTCTCCGCTGGGCAACGGTCAGGTCTATCAGCCTGAAATTTTTGCAGCACCCGCCGCAAATCAGGGGAGATAGCAGACAAAATTACCCCCTCTTTGAGAATACCCGCCGGCTCAGGAACACCCGGAGAGTCGGGCACAAAACTCCTTGACAGGGCATCAGCCTTCACATTCTTAGAGCCCAGAAGGTACGAAACCACAAAATCAAAACAGGAGAAAAATAGCGACCATCGAGCCTGTCTAGGATTCAACAGTTTGGCAGACTCGAGATAAGTCAAATTCTTGTGATCCGTCAAGACCACCACGCGATGCTTGGCTCCTTCAAGCCAATGACGCCACTCCTCGAATGCCCACTTCATGGCCAACAACTCTCGATTGCCAACATCATAATTGCGCTCAGCAGGCGAAAACTTTCTAGAAAAGAAGGCACATGGTTTCATCACCGAGCCATCAGAACTTCTCTGCGACAAAACAGCCCCTGCTCCAATCTCAGAAGCATCAACCTCGACCTCAAACGGGAGCGAAACATCAGGCTGGCACAACACAGGGGCAGAAGAAAAACGACGCTTCAACTCCTGAAAAGCTTCCACAGCCACAGAAGACCAATTGACCACATCAGCACCCTTCTTGGTCAAATCAGTCAACGGTTTAGCAACACTAGAAAAATTACTGATGAAGCGACGATAAAAATTAGCAAAGCCCAGGAACTTCTGCAGACTCTTCACAGATGTCGGCTGAGTCCAATCATAAATGGCCTGAACTTTAACAGGGTCCATCTCGATAGTAGAAGGGGAAAAAATGAAACCCAAAAATGAAACCTTCTGAACTCCAAAGAGACACTTTGACCCCTTCACAAACAAAGAATTCGCACGAAGGACCTGGAACACCATTCTGACCTGCTTCACGTGAGACTCCCAATCATCCGAGAAGACCAAAATATCATCCAAATATACAATCAGGAATTTATCCAGGTACTCTCGGAAGATGTCATGCATAAAGGACTGAAATAATGATGGAGCATTGGAAAGCCCGAATGGCATAGCCAGGTACTCAAAATGGCCCTCGGGCGTATTAAATGCTGTTTTCCATTCATCGCCCTGTTTAATACGCACAAGATTATACGCACCACGAAGATCTATCTTGGTAAACCAACTAGCCCCCTTAATCCGAGCAAATAAATCAGACAGCAGCGGCAAAGGGTACTGAAATTTGACCGTGATCTTATTAAGAAGGCGGTAATCAATACAAGGTCTCAAAGAACCATCCTTCTTGGCCACAAAAAAGAACCCTGCTCCCAATGGTGACGACGACGGGCGAATATGACCCTTCTCCAAGGATTCCTTTATTTAACTCCGCATAGCGGCGTGTTCTGGCACAGATAAATTGAACAGTCGGCCCTTAGGGAACTTACTACCAGGAATCAAATCAATAGCACAATCGCAATCCCTATGAGGAGGTAGGGCACTGGATTTGGGCTCATCAAATACATCCCGGTAATCCGACAAAAACTCCGGGACTTCAGAAGGGGTGGATGACGAAATAGACAAAAATGGAACATCACCATGTACCCCCTGACAACCCCAGCTGGACACAGACATAGATTTCCAATCCAATACTGGATTATGGACTTGTAGCCATGGCAACCCCAAAACGACCACATCATGCAGATTATGCAACACCAAAAAGCGAATATCCTCCTGATGTGCAGGAGCCATGCACATGGTCAATTGGGTCCAGTACTGAGGCTTATTCTTGGCCAAAGGCGTAGCATCAATTCCTCTCAATGGAATAGGATACTGCAAGGGCTCCAAGAAAAAACCACAGCGCCTGACAAACTCCAAGTCCATCAAATTCAGGGCAGCTCCTGAATCCACAAATGCCATTACAGAATAGGACGACAGAGAGCAAATCAGAGTAACGGACAAAAGAAATTTCGACTGTACTGTACCAATGGTGGCCGACCTAGCGAAACGCTTAGTGCGCTTAGGACAATCGGAGATAGCATGAGTGGAATCACCACAGTAAAAACACAGCCCATTCCGACGTCTGTGTTCTTGCCGTTCAGCTCTGGTCAAAGTCCTATCACATTGCATACACTCAGAGAATACCGCCAAATGGTGCACAGCTTTACGCTCACGCAAGCGTCGATCGATCTGAATGGCCAAGGACATAGACTCATTCAGACCAGCAGGCGTGGGAAATCCCACCATGACATCCTTAAGGGCTTCAGAGAGACCCTTTCTGAAACTTGCTGCCAGGGCACATTCATTCCACTGAGTGAGTACAGACCACTTCCTAAACTTCTGACAATATATGTCTACCTCATCCTGACCCTGACTCAGAGCCAGCAAGATTTTCTCTGCCTGATCCACTGAATTTGGTTCATCATAAAGCAATCCAAGCGCCAGAAAAAAACGCATCAACATCACGCAATGCCGGATATCCTGGCGCAAGGGAAAATGCCCAGTCTTGAGGGTCGCCACGTAACAAAGAAATAATGATTTTCACTTGTTGAACAGGGTCACCTGAGGAGCGAGGTTTCAAAGCAAGAAACAATTTACAATTATTTTTGAAATTCAGAAACTTAGATCTATCCCCAAAAAACAAATCAGGAATTGGAATCCTAGGCTCTGACATCGGATTCTGAACCACAAAATCTTGAATGTTTTGTACCCTTGCAGTGAGATTATCCATCCAAGAGGACAGACCTTGAATGTCCATATTTACACCTGTATCCTGAACCACCCAGAGGTAAAGGGGAAAAGAGAGACAAAACACACTGCAAAGAAAAAAAAATGGTCTCAAAACTTCTCTTATCCCTCTATTGAGATGCATTAGTACTTTGGGCCACCTGTACTGTTATGACCTGGTGGTTAGGACAATAATGGAGTTGGTGGATAAGAGCACACGGAATAACCTGATAGTTACTAATAATACAGGACAAGCTCTGGGACGTGGGAACTCTGCTGACCGCAATCCCTAATCCTATCACACACCCTAGAAATAGCCGTGGATTGCTCCTAACGCTCCCTAGGCAACTCGTCACAGCCTAAGAAACTAGCTAGCCCTAAAGATAGAAAAATAAAGCCTACCTTGCCTCAGAGAAAATCCCCAAAGGAAAAGGCAGCCCCCCACATATAATGACTGTGAGTTAAGATGAAAATTACAAACACAGAGATGAAATAGATATAGCAAAGAAAGGCCCGACTTACTGAACAGACAGAGGATAGGAAAGGTAACTTTGCGGTCAGCACAAAAACTACAAAAAGACCACGCAGAGGGCGCAAAAAGACCCTCCGCACCGACTCACGGTGCGGAGGCGCTCCCTCTGCGTCCCAGAGCTTCAAGCAAGCAAGACAAAAATCAAAATAGCAAGCTGGACAGAAAAATAGCAAACAAGAGAAAAACAAGCAGGAACTTAGCTTCTGCTGGGAAGACAGGTCACAAGAACGATCCAGGAGCGAACTAGACCAATACTGGAACATTGACAGGTGGCATGGAGCAAAGATCTAAGTGGAGTTAAATAGAGCAGCCAGCTAACGAATTAACCTTGTCACCTGTGGAAGGAAACTCAGAAGCCGCAGCCCCACTCACAACCACCAGAGGAAGCCCATGGACAGAACCAGCTGAAGTACCATTCATGACCACAGGAGGGAGCTTGACAACAGAATTCACAACAGGTAATACGCTCTCCCTATAAATATTATATAAATATAAATACAGAAAATCATACAATGGACATAAATAACCATTAAATATACATAACATATTTCATGACTTTTATCAACCCCCTTACACAGACAAGAAGAAAAGTCATCCACCTCTTTACTTACCTGGAGACAAAGTCTGGCCATGTTCCCAAAATATATGCTCTTCTACAAAGTACCTTGGCTATTCAAAACCCTCAGACAAGTCAAACTGGTGACCTACAGTCTTCAGCTCCCGGTGAATCTATGGATTCTGAATTCTTTCCATGTCTCGCTCCTAAAGCTGGTGGTCCTGAATCTCTTTTCTAAATCCCATACTCCTACCTCTACTTCTGTTCCTGAGGGCCCCTAGCATGTGTTTGAAATAAAGGACATTCTGGATTTTACGAAGGATCAAGAGATGAGCTATTTGGTCGATTGGAAGGGCATTGGTCCTGAGGAGAGATCTTGGTAACCTGCTAAGTACATCTGCTCCCCTACAATTCTTTAGAGGTTTCTTGATGTTCTGGCCAAAAAATGGAGGGGGCATAAGTGGGGAGTACTGTAATGCCGACAACTGGCACAGTGTGATGCTAGTCACAACCCACGAGTCAGCGAAGTCAGACATTCCAGGGTCAATACCAAAAGAGCACGTAGTAAACCAAGGGAAAAATACAAAGTCATAAGTCAGGTCATATGCCAAGGTCATAATACCAGGGAAATAGCAGATAAGTAAAGGGGCAATAAGAAATGGGTAGTCAGAACACAGTCCAAAGGTCAGCAGCAGATAATCAGATGCAAAGGGGCAATAACAAATGGGTAAAATCAACACGATCCAAATGTCAGCAGCAGAATATCAGATGAAAAAGGGCAATTACAAATGGGTATTCTGAGCACGGTCCAATGGTCAGCAGCAGAAGATCAGTACTTCCAGCACAGGGATCATGCAAACACACTGTTAAGGACTGGCGAAACGCACCAAGTACAAGATGAAATGGAACTAGGTGCGTTCGCAGTCCGAGGTCCACCGTGCAGGTAAAAACCCTGCTGCTAGTAAGACAGACTATATGGCGGTACTATAAGTATACACGCACGAGTTAACTTCACCCTGCGTGAAGGAAGCGATCCTGTTGCGTCACAGGACCGCGGTACCGCACATAGAGCGCGAGCAAGAAGTCACAACACCGCAACTGGGTGTGTAAGGAAACTAAATAATAATATAAAGGCACAAGAGTGCGTGCGGTGCTGCACTGACGGACGCCACTAACCACCCAGGCTTGGGTCAGGAAAGCGCAGAGCAAGCGCACGGCGCCGTACAGGCGGACACAGCAATTGGTAGCTGTAATGTGTGTTACGTGCTGTTGGATAAGTCGGGCGCTAGATAGCAAACATACATCTTCCGCGAACAATCATTCAATAGGGAGGGTTATTTAAAGAGCGACTTTCACTCACAACACACACACATATTTACAAGACAATACTAGCGCATGGCCGTGCGGTCATGCGCAGTTTATATAGCTGCAGCACAGGAAACAGCTACAGAAGTTTTGCCCTTTCAGGACCTGCCAAAAGGACCAATGGAATGTGCTGCAGTACCTGAGCATGTGACCCTCGATCTCCAACGGGAGATCCTGCCCTGGGCATGCTCAGACAGAGAAAAGCAGGACTTAGATCCAGAAACGTCCACTCGCCGCTGCCCAGCACTGGCTTCAATGGCAGAAGCAGGAAAAGCAGCAGTAACTCTTCGCACAGAGTCAGACTGAGCGAGACGCTGGGATCGACGTCCCTGCTGAGCAGACTCCACTGTGGCTGGAGAAGAATGGGAGACCGCAGCGGAGACGGATCGAGGTTCCCCCTGTGCAGCAGAGGAAACTCGACTCCTAACATTACCCCCCCTCCTAAGGCCCCCCCTCCTTGGGCCTCGCCACGTTCGAAGGCAGCAATGAGCTGCGGGGCCCGAATGTGCTCAACAGGCTCCCAGGACCTGTCCTCGGGGCCATAACCATTCCAGTCTACCAAATAATTTTTTTGCCACGTACCACCTTGAACCCCAAAATAGCGTTCACCTCATAATCGTCCGTAGACGAACCCGATGTCCCAGCAGATGACTCGGAAAACCGGGACATATGCACGGGTTTCAAGAGGGACACATGAAAGGTGTCGGTGATACCCAGGCGTGGCGGAAGGGCCAAACGATAGACCACAGGATTAACCTGCTCGAGGACCTTGAATGGACCCAAGTAGCGAGGAGCAAATTTAGTGGACTCAACTCGCAGCCTGATGTTACGGGCGGAGAGCCACACCAAGTCGCCAGGAGCAAAGGTCGGAGCGTTGCGCCGATGAGCATCAGCGGAGGACCTCATTCTCTCCTTAGAGGCCCGAATGGCATCCTGAGTGCGGTCCCAAATATCCCGTGCCTCCACAGCCCAGTCTGCCACCCTGGAGTCGGCGGAAGACACGGGCATAGGCACAGGTACCCGTGGATGCTGACCATAGTTGAGGAGGAATGGGGTTTGTCCAGTGGAGTCGGCTACGGCGTTGTTCAGTGCAAACTCTGCCCATGATAGCAAGGATGCCCAGTCATCCTGCCTGGCTGAAACAAAATGTCGCAGGTATGTGACCAAGGTCTGGTTGTCCCTCTCTACCAACCCATTCGTCTCGGGATGATAAGCGGAAGAGAGATTCAACTCAATACTGAGAAGACGACAAAGCTCTCTCCAGAACCGAGACGCAAACTGGGGACCCCGGTCACTGACAATTTTGTCAGGCATACCATGTAGGCGGAAGATGTGTTTAATGAACAACGCTGCCAAGGCCCGTGCAGAAGGTAACCGTGGTAGCGGCACCAAATGCACCATTTTCGAGAAATGATCGGTGATGACCCAAATGATGGTACAGCCGCGAGACTTGGGTAAACCCACAACAAAGTCCATCCCGACCATCTCCCAGGGCCTATCTGCCACCGGCAAGGGATAGAGCAACCCAGCTGGCCTTTGACGCGGAGATTTATTTTTGGCGCAGGAGACACACGCCAGAATATAATCCCTGACATCCCGGACCATATGCGGCCACCAGTACGTCCTCGCCGGTAGCTCAGATGTCCTCTTTGTCCCAAAGTGTCCACCCACCCTGGACGAATGAGCCCAAGAGAGAACCTCCGGTCGCAAATTAATGGGCACAAAAGTCTTGCCCGGAGGCACAGACTCTAGCGAAACCGGCACTACGGTTCTCAGGCTCTCGGAAGGGACAATAAGCCGAGGCTCCTCTTCCTCCTCCTCAGTTGACATAAGGGAGCGAGAGAGAGCGTCAGCACGGATATTCTTCTCCCCGGCGAGAAAATGAAGGGAAAAGTGGCACTGGGAGAAGAACAGGGACCATCTGGCCTGGCGAGAATTTAGCCGCTGGGCTGTTTGCAAATAAACCAAGTTTTTGTGGTCCGTGTAAACTTGGAAGGGAAACCGCGCACCTTCCAGAAGGTGTCTCCACTCCGAAAAGGCCAACTTCATTGCTAGCAACTCCCTGTCCCCGATGGAGTAGTTTCTCTCCGCTGGCGTGAAGGTCTTAGAGAAGAAGAAGCATGGATGCTTCCGACCTTGAGCATCCTTTTGATAGAGGACTGCTCCAGCACCAACAGAAGAGGCATCCACCTCCATTAGGAATGGCTTATCCACATAGGGACGATGTAAGATGGGAGCGCTAGCAAAGTGGGACTTAATAGAAGTGAAGGCCTTGGAGACCTCTTCCGACCACAATTTGGGATTCGCTCCCTTCTTGGTGAGGGCTACCAAGGGAGCTACCAGAGTTGAGAAGTGGGGAATGAACTGGTGGTAATAGTTTATGAACCCCATAAAGCGCTGCACCGCTTTAAGAGAATGGGGCTCTTGCCAGTCCATCACAGCCTGTAGTTTGGCAGGATCCATAGCCAATCCCTGGGCGGAGATGATATAGCCCAGGAAAGGTAAGGACTCCTGCTCAAACACACACTTCTCCAACTTCGCATAAAGAGAGTTTGCCCGTAGGAGGTCGAACACTCTGCCAACATCTCTCCGGTGGGAGTCAATATCTGGAGAAAAGATGAGAATATCATCCAGATAGACTACAACCGAGGTGGAAAGCATATCCCGGAAGATGTCGTTGACAAAGTCTTGGAAAACGGCAGGTGCGTTACAGAGCCCGAAGGGCATCACCAGATACTCATAGTGCCCATCTCTGGTGTTAAATGCCGTTTTCCATTCGTCCCCCTCACGGATGCGAATCAGGTTATAAGCACCCCGCAGATCTAGTTTAGTAAACACTCTAGCTCCCTGAAGCCTATCGAAAAGCTCAGATATCAAAGGCAAAGGGTACTTGTTCTTAACTGTGATAGCATTAAGACCCCTGTAGTCTATGCATGGACGTAGTTCTCCATTCTTCTTCTGCACGAAAAAGAACCCTGCCCCAGCAGGTGACACTGACTTCCTGATGAACCCTCTTGCCAGATTCTCTTGAATGTACTGAGACATTGCCTCCGTTTCCGGGAGAGATAATGGATAGACTCGACCCCGGCGAGGCTCAGCACCAGGCAAGAGATCAATAGGACAGTCATAGGGGCGGTGGGGCGGAAGGGTCTCCGCTGCCTTTTTGGAGAACACGTCAGCATAAGACCAATATTGCTTGGGGAGAGAGGAAAGATCTGCGGGTACCTCTGTAGTAGCAACCTGAACGCACTCTCGATGACACCTGTTCCCACAAGATTCACCCCATCCCAGAATTCTGCCTGAGGACCACTCGATGTGAGGAGAGTGGTACCATAACCAAGGTATCCCCAAGAGAATCTCATCAATTCCCTCAGGAATGACGAGTAGAGATATAATCTCCTGATGAGATGGTGACATGGACAGAGTAAAAGGGATAGTTTGATGTGTAATCTGTGCGGGCAGTGTCGACCCATTCACCACTCGTACCGTTACTGGTTGAGATAGCATGACCAGAGGAATTGCGTGACGTTGGGCGAAGGCTGAAGACATAAAATTGCCCTCCGCCCCAGAATCCACGCAGAGTTCTACCGAGTGAGAGGATGAGCCCAATGTTATTGTCCCCTTAAAGGACAATTTGGAGGCAAACGTCGCCGTGTCTAGTGCACCTCCACCAGCTACCACTAGACGCCGACGTTTCCTTGACCGCTGGAGACATCTGGAGGCAAGATGTCCTGACTGTTGGCAAATCTGGAGTGCACGAGCGGTCCGGGACTTAGATCCCGCTCGTGACTCTACCACAGGCTCATGGGGCTCAGGAGCCTGGTCTGGAGATTCCAAAGGTTTGGCGAAGGTGGGAGCCAGCCGAAACCTCTGCCTACACTGGGCTCGCTCTAACCTCCGCTCGTGAAAACGGAGATCAATACGAGTGGATAGAGTTATTAATTCCTCCAGTGTGGCGGGAATCTCCCTAGTGGCCAGGGCGTCCTTAACGTGGTCAGCCAGCCCCCTCCAAAATATTGGAATGAGGGCTTTATCCGACCACTCCAGCTCAGATGCTAAGGTGCGGAAGTGGACGGCAAAATGACTGACCAAGGACGAGCCCTGAGTCAATGCCAACAATTGGAGCGCCGTATCATGGGTGACACGAGGTCCTAAAAAGACCTGTTTCAGAGTGCTCAGAAACAACGGAGCACTCTGCACCACATGATCGCTACGCTCCCATAGCGGCGTAGCCCACTGCAACGCCCTGTCCGATAGAAGAGACACTATAAATCCCACCTTAGCCCACTCTGTAGGGAAACGAGAGGCCAGAAGCTCGAGATGGATAGAGCACTGACTCACGAAACCCCTACAAGACTTACTGTCACCAGAGAATTTCTCTGGAAGCGGGAGGCGAGTTAGAGTCGGGACAGGGGCGGCAGTGGACAAGGTGGCTGCAGCAACACTAGCAGCCTGAACAGCGACAGCAGTGACATCCACAGCTGAGGTTGAACGCTCAAGAGCCGCCAACCTTCCCTCCAGCTGCTGGATGTACTGCTGTGAACGCTGATCGTCCATCATTTACTAGCCAGACCTTGGCGCTAGTATTATGTTAAGGACTGGCAGAACGCACCAAGTACAAGATGAAATGGAACTAGGTGCGTTCGCAGTCCGAGGTCCACCGTGCAGGTAAAAACCCTGCTGCTAGTAAGACGGACTATATGGCGGTACTATAAGTATACACGCACGAGTTAACTTCACCCTGCGTGAAGGAAGCGATCCTGTTGCGTCACAGGACCGCAGTACCGCACATAGAGCGCGAGCAAGAAGTCAGCGAACTCAACCCCAACTAACATAGTAACATAGTAACATAGTTAGTACGGCCGAAAAAAGACATTTGTCCATCCAGTTCAGCCTATATTCCATCATAATAAATACCCAGATCTACGTCCTTCTACAGAACCTAATAATTGTATGATACAATATTGTTCTGCTCCAGGAAGACATCCAGGCCTTCCTAGGATTGAAGTCCGATTAGACACTTGCTGGCACAACACCGCAACTGGGTGTGTAAGGAAACTAAATAATAATATAAAGGCACAAGAGTGCGTGCGGTGCCGCACTGACGGACGCCACTAACCACCCAGGCTTGGGTCAGGAAAGCGCAGAGCAAGCGCACGGCGCCGTACAGGCGGACACAGCAATTGGTAGCTGTAATGTGTGTTACGTGCTGTTGGATAAGTCGGGTGCTAGATAGCAAACATACATCTTCCGCGAACAATCATTCAATAGGGAGGGTTATTTAAAGAGCGACTTTCACTCACAACACACACACATATTTACAAGACAATACTAGCGCATGGCCGTGCGGTCATGCGCAGTTTATATAGCTGCAGCACAGGAAACAGCTACAGAAGTTTTGCCCTTTCAGGACCTGCCAAAAGGACCAATGGAATGTGCTGCAGTACCTGAGCATGTGACCCTCGATCTCCAGTGGGAGATCCTGCCCTGGGCATGCTCAGACAGAGAAAAGCAGAACTTAGATCCAGAAACGTCCACTCGCCGCTGCCCAGCACTGGCTTCAATGGCAGAAGCAGGAAACGCAGCAGTAACTCTTCGCACAGAGTCAGACTGAGCGAGACGCTGGGATCAACGTCCCTGCTGAGCAGACTCCACTGCGGCTGGAGAAGAATGGGAGACCGCAGCGGAGACGGATCGAGGTTCCCCCTGTGCAGCAGAGGAAACTCGACTCCTAACACACACCAGGGAGCATAGCTTAGAACAAGCTTTTGACTGGCAGTGATCTGGGCCAGACAGCTCACCTAAATAGCAGGAAAATTACCAAGAACAGGGAGCACCTGTGGGAATCTCTGCACCTTCCAGCCTCAGATAGGACAACCGAGCTGTCAATCAAAGCACCGACAGCTCAGCACGTCCCAGCACAGTATAGGATGACAGAGCTGTGCATCACTGAGTCCCAGAGCAGACACTCTGAGCAAAGGAATCGTGACACACGGTTTGTAAGCGCCATCCTAATCACTGTGTGCACAGCTTTGCTCCTCCTAGTGTCAGATCATTTTGCTGTGCGGCCTCATGCAAACACTCCCAGTACTGACATATTCTGCTGCTGCTGCTGGAGAATTTACTCCCTGCTATTGAGAAGTGCTGCTAGACTCTGTAGAGTTTTGTTTCCCTGGCCTATTTCCTGCCAGCAGTGGAAATATTAAGCAGCTCCATCCTCCACACCTTGTCTGAGCTTAGGTCCTAGCTGCAGTTCACAGCTGGCAGTGACTTGGGCTACTTTCACATCAGTGATTTTTGCCATTCACGGCAGATCCAACAGTTTTTCCTCATCTGCCGTGTAACAGATCACTTACGGCAACACTGCGTTCGGCCTCATTCATTCCCTACGGGACTTGCGGACATGTGCAGCACTTGCGGTTCTTGCAACAGCAGAAAAAAACGCTGCAAGCAGTGTTTTTTTGTCTCACTGCAAATGCAAAACCTCAAGTGCCGCACATGTCCGCAAGTAGACATCACTACTAGGGTTGAGCGACTTTTACTTTTATAGGATCGGGTCGGGTTTCACGAAACCCGACTTTCTCAAAAGTCGGGTAGAGTGAAATCGGCCGATCCTATAGAAAAGTCGGGGTCGAGGTCGGCCGAAACACGAAACCCAATGCAGTGCAATGGGATACTATGGTTCCCAGGGTCTGAAGGAGAGGAAACTCTCCTTCAGGCCCTGGGATCCATATTTAACCCCTTAATGACCGCCAATACGTCTTTTAACTGACCTGACATATAAGAGAATAGCCTCCCCATACAGATGACAATCCAGCATCTGTTGGTTGTACACTATAGCTGACAACTTGCTGTATCAGCCACGTTCAGTATTTGCACCTTCTAAATTTGTTTAACCCCTTAGATGCTGCTGTCAATAGTGACTACATCATTATAAATGGTTAACAGAGTGTGGGGGCTTCTTCTTTATCCCAATTGGTGCCCTCAGATCATGATTTTGTTGTCGTGATGTTTGCGATGGCAATTCATGACCAAATAGCGGCCTTATAGTCCGACAGCTCTAGTAATCTGTTTAGAAGTTAGCGGCATTTAGGTGGTAAAAATACACATTTTCATTTCTGTTATGCCACTTTGCATTAATTCCTGTAAAGCATCTGAAGGGTTAATAAACTACCTGACAGCAGTTTTTGATATGTCAGGGGGTGCTGTTTTTAAAATGGTATCACGTTTGGGGGTTTCCCAATATATGGGACCCCTAAAGTCACTTCAAACGTGGATAAGTCCCTAAAAAAATAAATGTGGTAAATTTCTTTGAAAAAATGAAAAATTGCTGCTACATTTTTAAACCTCCTAAAATGCTAACAAAATAAAATAACATTTTACAAATGGTGCTGATGTAAAGCAGACATGTGGAAAATGTTATTTATTAATGGTTTGCTGTTATATGACTATCTGGATTAAAGGGATAATCATTCAAATTTAGAAAATTGCTAATTTTTTAACATTTTTCACATTTTTTTTATATTTTTTATAAATAAACACAAAAAATGTTGAACTAAATCTACCATTATCATAAAGTATAATGTGTCACGAAAAAACAATCTCAAAATCACTGGGATTTGTTGAAGCGTTGCAGAGTTATTACCACATAAAGTGACACTGGTCAGATTTCAAAAATTTGGCTCGGTCACTAAGGGGTTAAGTGTAAAATAAAGAATTAAAATAAAAAATATTGCTATACTTACCCTCTGACGCGCCCTGGTACTAACCGGCAGCCTTCCTTCCTTAGAATCAGCGCGTGAAGGACCTTAGATGACGTCGCGGCTTGTGATTGGTCGCGCGACCGCCCATGTGACCGCTCACGCGACCAATCACAAGCCGCGACGTCACTGAAGGTCCTTCAAGCGCTGATTCTTAGGAAGGAAGGCTGCCGGAAAGAAGCAGGGCGCGTCCGAGGGTGAGTATATTCCTATTAGGTATATACTCACCCTCGGACGCGCCCTGCTTCTTTCCGGCAGCCTTCCTTCCTAAGAATCAGCGCTTGCAGGACTGTTATGTTAACCAATTCAGTGCCACAATGGACATAGAGGTTAGAGCACATACAGTGATCTGACAAAACCCCAAAATAATAGAACGAGCTCTGAGACGTGGGAACTCTGCAGACCGCAATCCCTAATCCTCTCCAACAACACTAGAGGCAGCCGTGGATTGCGCCTAACGCTCCCTATGCAACTCGGCACAGCCTGAGAAACTAGCTAGCCTGAAGATAGAAAATAAGCCTACCTTGCCTCAGAGAAATACCCCAAAGGAAAAGGTAGCCCCCCACATATAATGACTGTGAGTTAAGATGAAAAGACAAACGTAGAGATGAAATAGATTTAGCAAAGTGAGGCCCGACTTTCTGAACAGAGCGAGGATAGGAAAGGTAACTTTGCGGTCTAAACAAAACCCTACAAAAACCACACAAAGGGGGCAAAAAGACCCTCCGTACCGAACTAACGGCACGGAGGTACACCCTTTGCGTCCCAGAGCTTCCAGCAAACAAATAGACAAGCTGGACAGAAAAAATAGCAAACAAAATAGCAAAGAAGAACTTAGCTATGCAGAGCAGCAGGCCACAGGAACGATCCAGGAAAAAACAAGTCCAATACTGGAACATTGACAGGAGGCCAGGATCAAAGCACTAGGTGGAGTTAAGTAGAGCAACACCTAACGACCTCACCAAATCACCTGAGGGAGGAAACTCAGAAGCCGCAGTACCACTTTCCTCCACCAACGGAAGCTCACAGAGAGAATCAACCGAAGTACCACTTGTGACCACAGGAGGGAGCTCTGCCACAGAATTCACAACACAGGACCTTGCGGTGACGTCGCGGCTTGTGATTTGTCGCGCGAGCGGTCACATGGGCGGTCGCGTGACCAATCACAAGCCGCGACGTCACCACAAGGTCCTGCAAGCGCTGATTCGAAGGAAGAAAGGCTGCCGGTTAGTACCAGGGCACGTCAGAGGGTAAGTATAGCGATATTTTTTATTTTAATTCTTTATTCTACACTTAAATATGGATTCCGATACCGATTTCCGATATTGCAAACATATCGGAACTCGGGATCGGAATTCCGATACCAGATTCAGAAGATCGCCGACTTCATGGCCGACCCCACACAGGGGTCGGGTCGGGTTTCATGAAACCCGACTTTGCCAAAAGTCGGCGACTTCTGAAAATGGCCGACCCGTTTCGCTCAACCCTAATCACTACCTGTCCCTGCACCTTCCTAGCTCATCCCTAACCATCCCTCCCTGACCTAAAACTACACAATAAAGCTTTAGAAAAACAATTACCTATATTCCTATGATAATGAGGGCTCCTGGCTACGGCGTAAATGCATTGTTTTCCCAGCTTCAGGAAGACGGCCGCCATAGGCGGCGCATGCGCAGACTGAGATCGCATCTGGACCAAGATCACAATCTCTGCATGCACCGCCTCCATTGGCACACAGCTTCAGAAATATGGCCGCCAGGAAAGCAATGCACTTCACTTAGCTCACCCCCAACATCAAGCCCGCAGCATTGCACCGCTGGGACACCCCCTCCTCCCATTCAGGGCCCGCTGCAATGTCCCACTTCTGCCACTGCAGACTTCCAGAGGAAGGGACTCGGCCTCCTGTGATCCTACTTACAAGACAGACCATTACTACAGGACAAGATATGTTATTACAGGACGGGGGATGGGATTACTGGTCTGGAAACGTTAATACAGGACTGGGGACGTTATTACAGGACAGGGGACGTTATTACAGGACAGGGACATGTATATGTGTCACAGATACACTGCACAGGGGGCCACAGTATGCACACATATACGTATACACCACACAGTGCTCCATACTGTATAATGGCCACACATAATGCTCTGCTCCGTACACACACACGCATGTGGCTCTGCACACATGCTGGTCTGCTCCGTACACCTCGTACACACCCGGCTCGGCTCCACGCGCTTCGTACACACCCGGCTCCGCTCCTTGCCCTTCGTACACACCCGGTTCCACTCCTTGCCCTTCGTACACACCCGGCTCCGCTCCTTGCCCTTCGTACACAACCGGCTCCGCTCCTTGCCCTTCGTACACACTCGGCTCCACGCGCCTCGTACACACCCGGCTTCGCTCAGTGCACCTCGTACACACCCGGCTCCACTCAGTGCACCTCGTATACACCCGGCTCAGCTCCGCACGCCTCATACACACCCGGCTCCGCTCAGTGCACCTCGTACACACCCGGCTCTTCTCCTTGCCCTTCGTACACACCCGGCTCCACTCCTTGCCCTTCGTACACACCCAGCTCCGCTACTTGCCCTTCGTACACACCCGGCTCCGCTCCTCGCCCTTCGTACACACCCGGCTCCGCTCCTCGCCCTTCGTACACACCTGGCTCCGCTCCTCGCCCTTCGTACACACCCGGCTCCGCTCCTTGCCCTTCGTACACACCCGGCTCTGCTCCGTGCAGCTCGCACACACCCGGCTCCGCTCCGTGCAGCTCGCACACACCCGGCTCTGCTCCGTGCAGCTCGCACACACCCGGCTCCACTCAGTGCACTTCGTACACACCCGGCTCCGCTCAGTGCACCTCGTACACACCCAGCTCCACTCAGTGCACCTCGTACACACCCGACTCCGCTCAGTGCACCTCGTACACACCTGGCTTCGCTCAGTGCACCTCGTACACACCCGGCTCCGCTCCTTGCCCTTCGTACACACCCGGCTCCGCTCCTTGCCCTTCGTACACACCCGGCTCCGCTCCTCGCCCTTCGTACACACCCGGCTCCGCTCCTCGCCCTTCGTACACACCCGGCTCCGCTCCTCGCCCTTCGTACACACCCGGCTCCGCTCCTTGCCCTTCGTACACACCCGGCTCTGCTCCGTACAGCTCGCACACACCCGGCTCCGCTCCGTGCAGCTCGCACACACCCGGCTCTGCTCCGTGCAGCTCGCACACACCCGGCTCCGCTCAGTGCACTTCGTACACACCCGACTCCGCTCAGTACACCTCGTACACACCTGGCCCCACTCAGTGCACCTCGTACACACCCGACTCCGCTCAGTGCACCTCGTACACACCTGGCTCCGCTCAGTGCACCTCGTACACACCTGGCTCCGCTCAGTGCACCTCGTACACACCCAACTCCGCTCAGTGCACCTCGTACACACCCGGCTCCGCTCAGTGCACCTCGTACACACCCGGCTCCGCTCAGTGCACCTCGTACACACCCGGCTCCGCTCCGTGCACCTCGCACACACCCGGCTCCGCTCCGTGCACCTGTAACACATGCGGCTCTGCTCCATCCACACTGTAAACCCCTCCTTACCCCACACATAACCTTACCCTCATCCATCACCATGACAACCAGCACAGCAGAGTCCTGCATACACTGAGGCCCCTGATCATATGACCCCGACTCCTCCCCTCCTGTGACCTCATCAAAGGTCCTGTGCGAACAGTGCAGCCATATATGTTATGTGCAGTGCACGGCTCTGCGGGTGGAGGGATGTGGATCCGGGACTATCGAGAGGTATGTGCTGCCAGCTGGCATGAGTGCCTCACTGCAGGCCGAGGCCTCGCTCTGGCTTAGTGTTCTCCACTTACCCTTCCAAGATGCTTTTTTTCCTCCCTTTTCTGCTTGGCTGTCACTGTCAGATCCCAGGACCTCGCTAGCCGACAGTGATCTGGATCGGGGGCGCTGTGCCGCTCTGGATCTCCTCCTTCCAGCCAGGTGACTTTAGCACACACTGACTGCACAGTGTGGGCGTCTGCAGTGCAGGGATGCGGCCTTTAACCCAGCAAACGGCCTGAACCTGCTGCTGGGGGACCAGCCCGGGGGCATCTGCACCCTGCCCGCCCCTGGTGGGATCATCTGAGACACCAACAGCAGCCAGAAGACAGAGGCGGGCCGGCCGAGCCGCACACAGGACTGTCAGGCAGAAATTGAACTTGGCGCTTCAGCGAGGAGGGGGTGGGCCTGCGGTGTGACTTGTTTCCGCTTCCGGCCCCCTGTGCAGTACATGTGACAGGACTGGATCTGAGACTCCAGCAGCAGCCAGAAGACTGAGGTGGGCGGGGAGAAGGATGGAGGGCGGGCGGGAAGGAGGAGGAGGGAGGGCAGGCGGACCCGGACTTAAAAAAAAAAAAAATAATAATAAAAAAATCTTGCCATACTCAGGTGCCGCCCCCACGCATCCTGCCGCCCTAGGCACGTGCCCTCAAGTGCCTTGTGGCAAATACGGCCCTGATTGTAGGTATAGTAACATAGTAACATAGTAACATAGTTAGTAAGGCCGAAAAAAGACATTTGTCCATCCAGTTCAGCCTATATTCCATCATAATAAATCCCCAGATCTACGTCCTTCTACAGAACCTAATAATTGTATGATACAATATTGTTCTGCTCCAGGAAGACATCCAGGCCTCTCTTGAACCCCTCGACTGAGTTCGCCATCACCACCTCCTCAGGCAAGCAATTCCAGATTCTCACTGCCCTAACAGTAAAGAATCCTCTTCTATGTTGGTGGAAAAACCTTCTCTCCTCCAGACGCAAAGAATGCCCCCTTGTGCCCGTCACCTTCCTTGGTATAAACAGATCCTCAGCGAGATATTTGTATTGTCCCCTTATATACTTATACATGGTTATTAGATCGCCCCTCAGTCGTCTTTTTTCTAGACTAAATAATCCTAATTTCGCTAATCTATCTGGGTATGGTAGTTCTCCCATCCCCTTTATTAATTTTGTTGCCCTCCTTTGTACTCTCTCTAGTTCCATTATATCCTTCATGAGCACCGGTGCCCAAAACTGGACACAGTACTCCATGTGCGGTCTAACTAGGGATTTGTACAGAGGCAGTATAATGCTCTCATCATGTGTATCCAGACCTCTTTTAATGCACCCCATGATCCTGTTTGCCTTGGCAGCTGCTGCCTGGCACTGGCTGCTCCAGGTAAGTTTATCATTAACTAGGATCCCCAAGTCCTTCTCCCTGTCAGATTTACCCAGTGGTTTCCCATTCAGTGTGTAATGGTGACATTGATTCCTTCTTCCCATGTGTATAACCTTACATTTATCATTGTTAAACCTCATCTGCCACCTTTCAGCCCAAGTTTCCAACTTATCCAGATCCATCTGTAGCAGAATACTATCTTCTCTTGTATTAACTGCTTTACATAGTTTTGTATCATCTGCAAATATCGATATTTTACTGTGTAAACCTTCTACCAGATCATTAATGAATATGTTGAAGAGAACAGGTCCCAATACTGACCCCTGCGGTACCCCACTGGTCACAGCGACCCAGTTAGAGACTCAGTTAAAGAGTTAAAGAGTTAAAGGCTAAGTTAAAGAGACTCGTTTTCAGCTCAAAGAGCTGCTAGATATCACAAGTAGTTGTAGAGGATCTTATACTAAGAAAACCTTTTAATTTAAAAACCCATTGGATAATTCTTTGAGAAAACGTTACATATGACAATTAGGAATTTTAAACACTATGGGCAGCGATAGTTGGAAACAGGGTGCTCTGAACCTCTCGGCACTGTCCTTGGTGCTTAACTCAAATTCCCCCACGAAGATGTGTGCTTACATTGATGCTGATTTCAGAGCTGACAAACTCCAGTTAAGCAATGTGATATTCCAGGGAAAGTAGAGGCCGACTACTAGTAAAATGTCCATTTTTATTGTTTTGCCTACACCGCCACCTTTGACACTTTATCTACATCCTGTGTAAGACTACTCTTTTATCTGTATAATAAAGTATCCATGAGAGCCTTATACTGTAGATTTGACTTCATGACTCCTATCATGCATGCTTATAAGATGCACCACACAATTAAACTAGAATAATTTTTTTTTAATTGTGAAGCATTTATAGAGTGGTATTGTAGTATATTTTACTGTTGTGATATATTTATTATTTATGTTCAGGCAGCATCTGGCAAAAAAAAAAAAATCCTTCTAAAGGTATTCTGTGCATCTCTGCATCTCTGCATTTTTTTTTCTGTTACAAACGCCGCAGTAATTTAAGCTACAGAACAGTATACGTCGCCCAGATAAAATATCCCATCTAATAAATTTATGACCACCTATAATAATGTTGCCCTGTTAGAGCAGCGCTGATATATCATGCTTCCATTTCTGCCACATCCTGCATCTTACAAATATTTTACAATTCCTTAAGAGCTGTAGCATCCCAGGGATACAAGGGTCAGAGGACTGCTCAGACACTGTGGGGCAGACATTGACGGGAAGCGTATTCTGTCCTTTGTGCCTTACCATCAAGGTTACCGCTGACAGTCAACTCAGCAACATTTACTTTCATTGATTTATGCATTTCCCTTTTAATATTTTTCTTATTATGGCTTTATTTTGACAAGTATAGGAACCATTTCTCTTTTTATCTGCACAAAATGAAATCATCAGCTGATATAAATTAGACAGAATGCTCCTGCAATGACTTTTGCGCCAGTAAAATCCATTTAAGATCATCACTCGAGAAGCGATATAAGAAAATATCACCATAGCTACTAAATTAACCGTTTATTTCATAAATGACTAACTGTATTTCCTCTGCGGCTCCCGAATAGCTTACGAATAAATCCTTTACCATTTAAAAGCTCAAATTGAGAAGATTGACCACACATCTCCATAGCAACATACTGTATCCGCACAAATGAAGTCTTCAGGGGTAGAGAGGAGTACAGTCCATCATTATTCCGCTTAATACCGAGGCACTAACTCACATTCCTCACTTCTGCGCCTCTTTTTTTATTATAATTATATACGGTACATCTGAAAAACCAGTAGAATGAGATTTTCTCCTTCTGAAAGGCAGCTGATGTGCGGAGACGTGCTACATCATTTCGGTTCACTTGTAGAAGACATTTCTAGATATTCGAACTTTCGAGCACCACTTATAAAAATGTAAACAATTCATTTTATTCTGCTCTCCTATGCCACGTAACACACTTTAATAACTCTATATAAACTCATTTGAATTATCCATGTACCTTATAGATAAATTTGAATTAACCATGCACCTAAACTAAGGAAGTGGTCTCCAATGTTTCAAATATGGGGTACAACCTTTGTAATTCAGCACATTCTTTTAGACAGACAGACAGGGCATCTGATGCTTAAATAGAATCGCTCAGCAGGTTTTAGCTACTCCATCAGAGAGCAGTATGATGTTGGGGCAGAGACCCTGATTCCAGTGATGTATCACTTACTCGGCTGGTTGCTGCCGTTTTTGATAAACTCACTGTTTTATCTGAAGCATTTCTCTGCTGAGCTCTGTGTAACCCCACACATAGCACTAGTTTATAGCTTTCTGCATACACTGTGCATAGGCATAAAGCTGCCAAGCAGTGGTGATGACGGG
The DNA here is from genome assembly GCF_032444005.1 of Ranitomeya imitator. Taxonomy (NCBI): domain Eukaryota; kingdom Metazoa; phylum Chordata; class Amphibia; order Anura; family Dendrobatidae; genus Ranitomeya; species Ranitomeya imitator. Next base: position 317,450,276 of record NC_091285.1, on the reverse strand, counting down.
ATTATACAAAGCCCATGAATATGGAGGACTATATGGCAGCAGGTTTACTCCTCTTGTGATAATCTCCTGCTGCTAAAATTCTGAATTTTTTTTGGTTTTGTCAAAACTACAGCAAGCAGCCCAATAAGTGACACATTGCTGGAATTAAGGTCTCTGTCCTTATACCATAATGCTATCAGATCAGGTTGCAAAAACCTGATCACATATTACCATAAAGGAGTTGTCAACTTTAAAAAAAGCATTCTTTTTCATATACTAGAGCAGTGTTCCCCAACTCCGGTCCTCAAGAGCCACCAACAGGTCATGTTTTCAAGTTTTCCTTAGTATTGCACAGGTGATAATTGCATCACCTGCACAGGCAATAATTCCATCACCTGGGCGATACTAAGGAAATCCTGAAAACATGACCTGTTGGTGGCTCTTGAGGACCGGAGTTGGGGAACACTGTACTAGAGCATTCTGAATTAATAGGGCATGTTATCGAGACTTCATCAATTGGCAGCAGTGAAGAATGGGTATGATGGCAGTCTCTCTCTTTTAAGCACCCAGTTTGGCAATTTACTAAATTGACAGCTGTTTTATTTTAATGCACATTATTTTATCCTTCATATTCCTTGTGATGAACCTTTGCTGTCAAGTTTGTCTGCGGATTACATTCAATTGGTGCCACCCCAGCAGTGTGGGGGTACCCTATCACTAAAAGAGATTATTAAAAGTGGGCTATCCTTTTAACTGTGAGACCTCCTAACATTAGAAAAAAATGGGAGGATTTCTGGCAAGTAACAACCTGTACAATGAACCACAGCAATAATTTGTTCTAGGTGTTAAGAAATAAACTAATCTAGAACATTTGTACCATCAGACACATTTCAAGACCCAAAATGTGGTCTTGTTATAAACCCCCCTCCCCATCTCTCTATTGATTGATATTGATTTCACAGCTCCAGCAATCAATGAGCTCAGTGAATGGCAATGTGCTGGCATTTCTGCAGACTGCCTCCCCTGACGCTCACTTGGCTCTTCTACCTGTCTACAGCAGCGGCAATGCTGGAGAAAAGTGTTATTTCCTACTGACCGATGTAACCGACTATATCTATGTTGGCATAATTGAATTTGATATCTTTTTTTTCATTGTTTTGTAGAAATACAAAACCATAAGGCTGCAGTGTTTGTTTTCTAAATAGCATAAATTATTGTCATTTATTTTTAGTTACAAATGTTACCAGTAAATATTCATTGAATTCAACATTTCGCTCTTCTCGCTCTTTATTCCAGCCTAAAGCAAAACAAAACTAATCAGTAACTGTTGTCAGAAGGGAAAACGACATGACAGTGTAAACTATTCACCTAGATCAAGAAAACTCCACAAAGTAATATCTTAGTTATAACTATCAGTGCTGTAATATGTGAGAAAAACATGTAGCCCTCTTATTTCAATGGAATCTGACACTGGGACTTTTACAATCAGAGAGCAGCACAATGTGGAGAAAGAGACCCTAAATCTAGCGATGTGTCACTTCCTGGGTTGCTTGCTGTAGTTTGGATGTTTTACCAGCAGGAGATTATCACTAGAGGACTAGTAAACCTGCAGCCATGCAGTCCCCCATATTCATGAGCTGTGTGTAACTCCGCCCCTACACAGATTTTCTGCCTATGCACATTGTAACCATATTTCTGCCAATCAATGATGTGGGCAGGTTTATATGGAGCTCAGCATTCAGAGAACTGGTAGATCTGATGCAGATAGAAGTGATTATCAAATATATAACACACCATCCAGTAAGTGATATATCACTGGAATCAGGGTCTCTGCCCTTACAGCATGCTCCTCTCAGATACGGAAGCCAAAACCTGTAGACAGATTTCCTTTAAATTCTAATATTTCTGTCATTCCTATGTCTTGTATTAGGACGCTCCAAAGTCTGATTACTTTTACTGTAAAGAACTCTTTCCTACATGGATAGTGCACATGCGATATCTCTATAAGCAAATTTCTGTAGCTTGCTGAAATGTCTTTATACATGTTAATAAGATTAGTTTTCTTTTATCCAAGATGATCAAATCCAAAAACAATTAAAGATGTGTCCAACTCCTAATTCTAAAACCTGGGGAATTTGGGGTTGAGCTCAGCATTCAGAGAACTGGTAGATCTGATGCAGATAGAAGTGATTATCAAATATATAACACACCATCCAGTAAGTAATATATCACTGGAATCAGGGTCTCTGCCCTTACAGCATGCTCCTCTCAGATACGGAAGCCAAAACCTGTAGACAGATTTCCTTTAAATTCTAATATTTTTGTCGTTTCTATGTCTTGTATTAGGACACTCCAAAGTCTGATTACTTTTACTGTAAAGAACTCTTTCCTACATGGATAGTGCACAAATTTCTGTAGCTTGTTGAAATGTCTTTATACACGTTAATAAGATTAGTTTTCTTTTATCCAAGATGATCAAATCCAAAAACAATTAAAGATGTGTCCAACTCCTAATTCTAAAACCTGGGGAATTTGGGGTTGAGCTCAGCATTCAGAGAACTGGTAGATCTTATGCAGATAGAAGTGATTATCAAATATATAACACACCATCCAGTAAATGATATATCACTGGAATCAGGGTCTCTGCCCTTACAGCATGCTCCTCTCAGACATGGAAGCCAAAACCAACCTGAAGACCTACCTCTTCCGGCAAGTCTATAACCTGCAGTAACCACTGATCGACCAAACCGCTGCACAACCAGCTCTACCCTCGCCTACTGTATCCTCTCTCCTCCTGTACCAGCTATAACAAATAATAATAATAATAATAATAATAATAATAAATGAAGTGAGTTTTTGACACTTCCTATACAGTCATGGCCAAAAGTATTGACACCCCTGCAGTTCTGTCAGATAATACTAATTTTCTTCCTGAAAATGATTGCAAACACAAATTATTTGGTATTATTATCTTCATTTAATTTGTCTTAAATGAAAAAACACAAAAATAATTGTCCTAAAGCCAAACTGGATATAATTCCACACCAAATATAAAAAAGGGGGTGGACAAAAGTATTGGCACCGTTCGAAAAATCATGTGATGCTTCTCTAATTTGTGTAATTAACAGCACCTGTAACTTACCTGTGGCACCCAACAGTTGTTGGCAATAACTAAATCACACTTGCAGCCAGTTGACATGGATTAAAGTTGACTCAACCTCTGTCCTGTGTCCTTGTGTGTACCACATTGAGCATGGAGAAAAGAAAGAAGACCAAAGAACTGTCTGAGGACTTGAGAAACCAAATTGTGAGGAAGCATGAGCAATCTCAAGGCTACAAGTCCATCTACAAAGACCTCAATGTTCCTGTGTCTACCGTGCAAAGTGTCATCAAGAAGTTTAAAGCCCATGGCACTGTGGCTAACCTCCCTAGATGTGGACGGAAAAGAAAAATTGACAAGAGATTTCAACGCAAGATTGTGCGGCTGTTGGATAAAGAACCTCGACTAACATCCAAACAAGTTCAAGCTGCCCTGCAGTCCGAGGGTACAACAGTGTCAACCCGTACTATCCATCGGCGTCTGAATGAAAAGGGACTGTATGATAGGAGACCCAGGAAGACCGCACTTCTTACCCTGAGACATAAAAAAGCCAGGCTCGAGTTTGCCAAGACTTACCTGAAAAAGCCTAAAACGTTTTGTTAGAATGTTCTCTGGTCAGATGAGACAAAAGTAGAGCTTTTTGGGCAAAGGCATCAACATAGAGATTACAGAAGAAAAAAAAGAGGCATTCAAAGAAAAGAACACTGTCCCTACAGTCAAACATGGCGGAGGTTCCCTGATGTTTTGGGGTTGCTTTGCTGCCTCTGGCACTGGACTGCTTGACCGTGTGCATGGCATTATGAAGTCTGAAGACTACCAACAAATTTTGCAGCATAATGTAGGGCCCAATGTGAGAAAGCTGGGTCTCCCTCAGAGGTCATGGGTCTTCCAGCAGGACAATGACCCAAAACACACTTCAAAAAGCACTAGAAAATGGTTTGAGAGAAAACACTGGAGACTTCTGAGGTGGCCAGCAATGAGTCCAGACCTGAATCCCATAGAACACCTGTGGAGAGATCTAAAAATAGCAGTTTGGAGAAGGCACCCTACAAATATCAGGGACCTGGAGCAGTTTGCCAAAGAAGAATGGTCTAAAATTCCAGCAGAGCATTGTAAGAAACTCATTGATGGTTACCAGAAGCGGTTGGTCGCAGTTATTTTGGCTAAAGGTTGTGCAACCAAGTATCAGGCTGAGGGTGCCAATACTTTTGTCTGGCCCATTTTTGGAGTTTCGTGTGAAATGATCAATGTTTTGGTTTTTGCTTCATTCTCTTTTGTGTTTTTTCATTTAAGACAAATTAAATGAAGATAATAATACCAAATAATTTGTGTTTGCAATCATTTTCAGGAAGAAAATGAGTATTACCTGACAGAATTGAAGGGGTGTCAATACTTTTGGCCATGACTGTATATGTCTCAATTTGAACTAATGGGACATGGTTTGTAAGTTCTTGCATGACTGTATAATTTTAAATGGGGTGGCATATGGATTGGTAAAGCTCATTTTCAGCTGCATAATTCTAGTGTTTTTCTTCGCAATGCACCGTTTTCTATTGTAAATGTTGCTTTTATCTATACAAGGTGAGTTGATTTCACAAGTGTTTTCTCTGTGAACACTTTACGCACTCTCTATATCTGATGTGACAATAACATACTTCTGTAATAAGGGTTTACAGCTTTCTGGTGTCAGTCTCCAACAGCTGCATTTACTTGGGTTGTCCTCATCATTTATTTTGATGAACTATGAACTATGAATAGAAGAAGGAGTTGAGCTCCAACTTTATAGATGCAGCCACTAAGTATTGAACAAAGCGGTGCTGTTCCTCTAAATACATGATTTATATCCAGCCACTGCAACAGTTATTAACAGCGGATTACTATGCGGTGCTGTGCGTCCAACATCCAACGATCTGATATTGATAACCTATTGTTAGTATTTGTCATCAATCATTAATATAAAAATAGTGAACTATTTCTATAAATGGTTTTAACCGGAGAGTGTTGCCGATGGGTTAGGCTACGTTCACATTTGCGTTGTGCGGAGCTGCGTCGGCGACGCAACGCACAACGCAAACAAGAACGCATGCAAAACGCATAGTTTTGCGACGCATGCGTCCTTTTTTTGCCGGATTTTGGATGCAAAAAAAATGCATCTTGCTGCGTCCTCTGCGCCCTAATGCTTGTGGCACAAAAGACGCATGCATCGCAAAACGCATGCAAACGCATGTCCATGCGCCCCCATGTTAAATATAGGAGCGCATGGCGCATGTGTCGCCGTGGCTGCGCCCAGCAGAACGCAAATGTGAACGTAGCCTTACAGTGCAAATGTTGGTCTACTATCATCCACCATTGTTTGCATCTTTGTGGATGGGCTTAATATGTGATAATTCTCCTACATACCGCTCAAATGTTTGTAATGCAAGCAATCAGGTTATTGCAGGTTTAAGTCACATAAGGGAAAAATACGGTAGGTGAAAGTAGTTTAAAAAAATGTTTAAAAAAATGAAAATAAATCCCTAACATTTTAAATAACCTTCTTTTTGTCAAACTATATCTAAACTGCATCACTGATGTGACTGTTCCCAAACCATCCGGATCGTCATGTGACCTGGGCTTAATGGATTATTGGCAGAAAAGTGAGTATAACTTTGCTTTTTTTTTCATTTTTAGTTTTGTGAAATAAATGGGTAAAAAAGGGCTGGGGAGTTTTTATTTCAAATAACAGAGTTTGTCTTTATTTCAATTAAACAACTTTAATCTGTGTTTGTCTTCATTACATTTGACTATGGGGTTAGTAATGGAGGTGTCTTATAGACAACTTCTCCATTACTAACTCATGGGCTTGATGTCAGTGGCCATAAAACAGCTGACATCAGCCTCACAACTATTACCCCACTTGCCACCACACCAGGACAATCTAAAAGAGCGAGACTAAACACCAGAAATGGCTAATGTTATGGATGTCCGATTTCTGGGACAGCTGTGGGCTGATGTTCTTAGTCTGGGAGGAGGCTAATATCCATGGCCCCTTGATAGGCTATTAATATCAGCTCACAACTGTCTTGTTTAGCCTTTGCTGGTTAGTAATTATATGGGGGACCCCACATAATTTCTTTTGGGGGAAGTCTTCCCTATAATAACTTGTAAATGCTAACCAAACAGCTGTGAGCTGATATTAATAGCCTGGGAAACTTTATGGCTATTGGCCCCTTCCCAGAATATTAACATCAGCCCCCCAGCCATCAGCTTTCCCTCGGCTGGTTCTGAAAATTACATTGTACAGTTTTTTTAATTTATTTATTTATTACCAAGTACACTGAAATACACATCCAAGGTAACTTTATTTCATAGCCTCCAGGTTTTCCAGCAGCTGTAACACAAGTAACCTTATTATTAGTATCCAGATCTGATTGAGATAATTGGTCAGATAGGATAAGACTGCATAAAGGGCACGGTGGATTTTGAAAACAGGATTTAATATCCAAATAAAAGATATATTTTAACTTAAGAATCCACCCTAGTCAGTGATAAATAACCTTAAAGTATCCCTCAAAGTTTCCCATTAGTTTTCCAGGCCTTTCAGTTACCGGGAGACTGAGTAACTGTGAACTCTGATAACCTTTAAAGTTACCTGAGTTCAGAGGCATCATGTCTCACAGTAGCTCCAGGGATAGATTGATGAATGCCTGAAAACTGGATTTGCATTCATTCATAAGTCCGGGATTGGCTCTCCGCAGCATGAGTACCAGCTGCTATGAACCCACGTGTGTTGTGAATTCTGCTTTTGGGCTCCCTCCGGTGGTTGTAGGTGGTAGTGCAGTTGTCCCTGGGCTGCAGTCCTGGACAGGTGTATCTGCTGATTGCAATTCTGACTGGGGTATTTAGGTTTGCAGGACTCATTAGTCCTTGCCAGTTGTCAATGTTTCTTGGGAAGTGTTGGACCTCTGTCTGGCTTCTCCTGCTTAGCTGCCAATTCAGCAAAGATAAGTGTCTGTTTCTTTTTCTATGACACACAAGCTGTGTGCTTGTTTTTTGATTGTATTCCTGCTCTGAGTGTAGGAGTCTCTGGAGTTGCAGATATACGTTCCACGTCTTTAGTTAGATGGAGGAATTTTTTGTATAATCTGCTGTGGATATTTTTGGAAGGGTTTTAATACTGACCGCACAGTACTCTGTCCTATCCTTTCCTATTTTAGCTAGAGTGGCCTCTTGTGCTAAATCCTGTTTTCTGCCTGTGTGTGTCTTTCCTCTCCTACTCACAGCCAATATTGGTGGGGGGCTGCCTATCCTTTGGGGTTCTGCTCTGAGGCAAGGTAGAATTCCTATTTCCATCTATAGGGGTATTTAGTCCTCCGGCTGTGACAAGGTGTCTAGGGTTTGTTAGGTACACCCCACGGCTACTTCTAGTTGCGGTGTTAAGATCAGGATTTGCGGTCAGTATAGTTACCACCTACTCCAGTGAAAGTTTTCATGCTGCTCCAAGGTCACCGGATCATAACACACGTGACATTACAGTAAGGATATCTTACAATAGTTCAGAGCGACCCTACTTTCATGAGAATCGGGCACTGTGAACTGAGATAACCTTAATGACGTCACCTCAATTCCCAGCAGCAGGTTCTCGCAAAGCGCAGCACGACACCCTGCAGTTGCTGCATTTCCAGGGTATTTAAACAAATAATTTAAAAAAACAGCAATGGGCCCTCCATTTTTTATTAATCGGCCAAGCTATAACAGACAGCTGCGGGCTGCATTTCTCAGCTGTAAGCTTCACCTTGGCTGGTTATCTAAAATAGAGGGGCTCCCATGTGTTTTTTTAATTATTGTAACAAATGGAAGCAGAGGCACAGATGTTGCAGTGTACATTTGTTTATTGCTATTTTAGTGGAACCACTGGACCACGGTCCGGGGGGCTCCAAAGGGGGCATGACTATGCAAGCCCAAGACACCCGTGGTAAGACCCCTCGAACAGGGTCAGAATGGAATGTCCGAGGGATGCAGGTGCTACCTCCAGTTAGACCCCAGACACGTGGAAGCTGTCCCAGCAGAACAGGTGGACTGGCAGAGATAGAAGGTGGCATTGAACTTGACAGACGGCAAGCGGCTGAGTGAGACAGAACTGGCACAGGCAGAAGTGATGTCGTCCTGGCTAACAGAGTGATGGATGGCTGAGCTGGATGGGACTGGCACATGTAGAACTGGAGACAGAGTGACATACAGCAGGTACTCTGAGAAGACAAATAGTATTAGCTGGGTACTGGCAGGTCACTAGCGGTACACAGACAGAATGCAGGCACAATAGTACTGGAACCGGAAACTAGCAACAGGAAACATTTGTTGCTCTGGTGCCTCCCCCATGGCAGAGGCGCCAGAAATATTACTTAAAATTCAATCATTGATTCAGAGCATATTTGAAAAATGTGCGTTGTCTCTTTAAGAGGCCGGAAGCACGTGCGTGTGCCCTCAGAGTCATACTTGAAGGCCTGCTGGCTACACTCCAGGAAGCAGGAGCAGGAGAGTAGCCAGAGACAAAAGCCAGGCAGCGGGGAGCACACTGAGAGCGGGAACCCCGACGAAGACTCCATGGAGGTACGGATGTTTTAATTATTTAAATAAATTATTTTAAAAACTGGGGTGGGCCCCCAGAGAAGCTACATGTATTATGTATGTGCCAATTCTGATGCTTTGCCCAACTCTTCCCAATTGCCCTGGTGCGGTGGTAAGTAGGGTAATAGTATTTGGGATCACTCTATTTTTCATAACCAGCAAAGATAAAGCTGACAGCTTAGGGTTGCATGTTATGACCTGGTGGTTAGGAGCACCCGAAATGACCTGATGGTTAAACCGATACAGGACAAGCTCTGGGAAGTGGGAACTCTGCTGACCGCAATCCCTAATCCTATCACACACACTAGAAATAGCCGTGGAGCGTACCTGACATGGCCTAGACGCCTCGACACAGCCTAAGAACTAGCTAGCCCTAGAGATAGAAAATTAAGCCTACCTTGCCTCAGAGAAATTCCCCAAAGGAAAAGGCAGCCCCCCACATATATTGACTGTGAGTAAAGATGAAAGTCACAAACGCAGAAATGAAACAGGTTTCAGCAAAGGGAGGCCAGACTTACTAAACAGACAGAGGATAGGAAAGTTATCTTTGCGGTCAGCACAAAAACTACAAAAGACCACGCAGAGTGAGCAAAAAGACCTCCGCACCGACTCACGGTGCGGAGGTGCCACTCTGCATCCCAGAGCTTCCAGCTAGCAAGACAAAATCATGATAACCAGCTGGACAAGGAAACAATGAACAAATAGTAACTATCAGGAACTTAGCTTCTGCTGGAGAAGACAGGTCACCAGAAAGATCCAAGAGCGAACTGAACCAATGCATGAACATTGACAGCTGGCATGGAGTAACGATCTGAGTGGAGTTAAATAGAGCAGCCAACCAAAGGATAAACCACGTCACCTGTGTAAGGAACCTCAGAAGCAGCAGCTTCACTCACAGCCACCAGAGGGAGTCCATGGACAGAACTCGCCGAAGTACCATTCACGACCACAGGAGGGAGTTCGACAACAGAATTCACAACAGTACCCCCCCTTGAGGAGGGGTCACCGAACCCTCACCAGAGCCCCCAGGCCGATCAGGATGAGCCAAATGAAAGGCACGAACAAGATCGGCAGCATGAACATCAGAGGCAAAAACCCAGGAATTATCTTCCTGACCATAACCCTTCCACTTGACCAGGTACTGGAGTTTCCGTCTCGAAACACGAGAATCCAAAATCTTCTCCACCACATACTCCAACTCCCCCTCAACCAACACCGGGGCAGGAGGATCAACGGAGGGAACCATAGGCGCCACGTATCTCCGCAACAACGACCTATGGAACACATTATGGATGGCAAAAGAAGCTGGAAGGTCCAAACGAAATGACACAGGATTAAGAACTTCAGAAATCTTATATGGCCCAATGAAACGAGGCTTAAACTTAGGAGAGGAAACCTTCATAGGAACATGACGAGATGACAACCAAACCAAATCCCCAACACGAAGTCGGGGACCAACACAGCACCGGCGGTTAGCAAAACGTTGAGCCTTCTCCTGGGACAATGTCAAATTGTCCACCACATGAGTCCAAATCTGCTGCAACCTGTCCACCACCGTATCCACACCAGGACAGTCCGAAGGCTCAACCTGCCCTGAAGAGAAATGAGGATGAAAACCAGAATTACAGAAAAAAGGAGAAACTAAAGTAGCCGAGCTGGCCCGATTATTAAGGACGAACTCAGCCAAAGGCAAGAAGGACACCCAATCATCCTGATCAACAGAAACAAAGCATCTCAGATATGTTTCCAAAGTCTGATTAGTTCGTTCGGTTTGGCCATTAGTCTGAGGATGGAAAGCCGAAGAAAAAGACAAATCAATGCCCATCTTAGCACAAAAGGACCGCCAAAACCTCGAAACAAACTGGGAACCTCTGTCCGAGACGATGTTCTCTGGCATGCCATGCAAACGAACCACATGCTGGAAAAACAATGGCACCAAATCAGAGGAGGAAGGCAATTTAGACAAGGGTACCAAATGGACCATCTTAGAGAAGCGATCACAAACCACCCAAATGACTGACATCCTTTGAGAAACAGGGAGATCAGAAATAAAATCCATGGAAATATGCGTCCAGGGCCTCTTTGGGACCGGCAAGGGCAAAAGCAACCCACTGGCACGAGAACAGCAGGGCTTAGCCCGAGCACAAGTCCCACAAGACTGCACAAAAGAACGCACATCCCGTGACAAAGACGGCCACCAAAAGGATCTAGCCACCAAATCTCTGGTACCAAAGATTCCAGGATGACCAGCCAACACCGAACAATGAACCTCAGAGATAACTCTACTAGTCCATCTATCAGGGACAAACAGTTTCTCCGTAGGACAACAGTCAGGTCTATCAGCCTGAAACTTCTGCAGCACACGCCGCAAATCAGGGGAGATGGCAGACAAAATTACCCCCTCTTTAAAAATACCCGCCGGATCCGGAACACCCGGAGAGTCAGGCACAAAAACTCCTTGACAGGGCATCAGCCTTCACATTCTTAGATCCCGGAAGGTATGAAACCACAAAATCAAAACGGGAGAAAAAGAGCGACCATCGAGCCTGTCTAGGATTCAACCATTTGGCAGACTCGAGATAAGTCAAATTCTTGTGATCCGTCAAGACCACCACGCGATGTTTAGCTCCTTCAAGCCAATGACGCCACTCCTCGAATGCCCACTTCATGGCCAACAACTCTCGATTGCCAACATCATAGTTGCGCTCAGCAGGCGAGAATTTTCTAGAAAAGAAGGCACATGGTTTCATCACCGAGCCATCAGAACTTGTTTGCGACAAAACAGCCCCTGCTCCAATCTCAGAAGCATCAACCTCAACCTGAAACGGGAGCGAAACATCTGGCTGGCACAACACAGGGGCAGAAGAAAAACGACGCTTCAACTCCTGAAAAGCCTCTACAGCCGCAGAGGACCAATTGACCACATCAGCACCTTTCTTGGTCAAATCAGTCAACGGTTTAGCAATACTAGAAAAATTAGCGATGAAGCGACGGTAAAAATTAGCAAAGCCCAGGAACTTCTGCAGGCTCTTCACAGATGTCGGCTGAGTCCAATCATAAATGGCCTGAACTTTAACAGGGTCCATCTCGATAGTAGAAGGGGAAAAAATGAAACCCAAAAATGAAACCTTCTGAACTCCAAAGAGACACTTTGACCCCTTCACAAACAAGGAATTCGCACGAAGGACCTGGAACACCATTCTGACCTGCTTCACATGAGACTCCCAATCATCCGAAAAGACCAAAATGTCATCCAAATATACAATCATGAATCTATCCAGGTACTCTCGGAAGATGTCATGCATAAAGGACTGAAACACAGATGGAGCATTAGAAAGCCCGAATGGCATAACCAGGTACTCAAAATGGCCCTCGGGCGTATTAAATGCTGTTTTCCATTCATCACCCTGTTTAATTCGCACAAGATTAAACGCCCCTCGAAGATCTATCTTGGTGAACCAACTAGCCCCCTTAATCCGAGCAAACAAATCAGACAGAAGCGGCAAAGGATACTGAAATTTGACTGTGATCTTATTAAGAAGGTGGTAATCAATACAAGGTCTCAAAGAGCCATCCTTCTTGGCCAGAAAAAAGAACCCTGCTCCCAATGGTGACGACGACGGGTGAATATGACCCTTCTCCAAGGATTCCTTTATATAACTCCGCATAGCGGCGTGCTCTGGCACAGATAAATTAAACAGATGGCCCTTAGGAAACTTACTACCAGGAATCAAATTAATAGCACAATCGCAATCCCTATGAGGAGGTAGGGCACCGGATCTGGGCTCTTCAAATACATCCCGGTAATCTGATAAAAACTCAGGGACTTCAGAAGGAGTGGAAGGCTAAATTGACAACAATGGAACATCACCATGTACCCCCTGACAACCCCAGCCGGACACAGACATAGATTTCCAATCCAACACTGGATTATGGACCTGTAGCCATGGCAACCCCAAAACGACCACATCATGCAGATTATGCAACACCAAAAAGCGAATATCCTCCTGATGTGCAGGAGCCATGCACATGGTCAATTGAGTCTAGTACTGAGGCTTATTCTTGGCCAAAGGCGTAGCTTCAATTCCTCTCAATGGAATAGGATACTGCAAGGGCTCCAAGAAAAAACCACAGCGCCTGGCAAACTCCAAGTCCATCAAATTCAGGGCAGCGACTGAATCCACAAATGCCATAACAGAATAGGACGACAGAGAGCAAATCACAGTAACGGACAAAAGAAATTTAGATTGTACCGTACCAATGGTGGCAGACCTAGCGAACCGCTTAGTGCGCTTAGGACAATCGGAGATAGCATGAGTGGATTCACCACAATAAAAACACAGCCCATTCCGACGTCTGTGTTCTTGCCGTTCAGCTCTGGTCAAAGTCCTATCACACTGCATAGGCTCAGGCCCATGCTCAGATAGTACCGCCAGATGGTGCACAGCTTTGCGCTCATGCAAGCGCCGATCGATCTGAATGGCCAAGGACATATGTTATGCGAGACAATTCAGTATCACAATGGACATGGAGGTCAGAGCACATACAGTGATCTGACAATAACCCAAAATAATAAAACGAGCTCTGAGACGTGGGAACTCTGCAGACCGCAATCCCTGATCCTCTCCAAACACAACTAGAGGCAGCCGTGGATTGCGCCTAACGCTACCTATGCAACTCGGCACAGCCTGAGAAACTAACTAGCCTGAAGATAGAAAAAATAAGCCTACCTTGCCTCAGAGAAATACCCCAAAGGAAAAGGCAGCCCCCCACATATAATGACTGTGAGTAAGATGAAAAGACAAACGTAGGGATGAAATAGATTCAGCAAAGTGAGGCCCGGTATTCTAGACAGAACGAGGATAGGAAAGATAACTTTGCGGTCTACACAAAACCCTAAAGAAAACCACGCAAAGGGGCAAAAAGACCCTCCATACCGAACTAATGGCACGGAGGTACACCCTTTGCGTCCCAGAGCTTCCAGCAAAACAAATAGACAAGCTGGACAGAAAAAATAGCAACAAATAGCAAAGAAGCACTTAGCTATGCAGAGCAGCAGGCCACAGGAATGATCCAGAGAAACACAAGTCCAACACTGGAACATTGACAGGAAGCATGAATCAAAGCATTAGGTGGGGTTAAGTAGAGAAGCACCTAACGACCTCACCAGATCACCTGAGGAAGGAAACTCAGAAGCAGCAGTACCAGTTTCCTCCACAAACGGAAGCTCCCAGAGAGAATCAGCCGAAGTACCACTTGTGACCACAGGAGGGAGCTCCGCCACAGAATTCACAACAGTACCCCCCCCTTGAGCAGGGGTCACCGAACCCTCACCAGAGCCCCCAGGCCGACCAGGATGAGCCACATGAAAGGCACGAACAAGATCGGGAGCATGGACATCAGAGGCAAAAACCCAGGAATTATCCTCCTGAGCATAACCCTTCCATTTAACCAGATACTGGAGTTTCCGTCTTGAAACACGAGAATCCAAAATCTTCTCCACAATATACTCCAATTCCCCCTCCACCAAAACCAGGGCAGGAGGGTCAACAGATGGAACCATAGGTGCCACGTATCTCCGCAATAATGACCTATGGAAGACGTTATGTATGAAAAAAGAATCTGGGAGGGTCAGACGAAAAGACACAGGATTAATAACCTCAGAAATCCTATAAGGACCAATGAAACGAGGTTTAAACTTCGGAGAGGAAACCTTCATAGGAATATGACGAGAAGATAACCAAACCAGATCCCCAACACGAAGTCGGGGACCCACACGGCGCCTGCGATTAGCGAAACATTGAGCCTTCTCCTGGGACAAGGTCAAATTGTCCACTACATGAGTCCAAATCTGCTGCAACCTGTCCACCACAGTATCCACACCAGTACAGTCCGAAGACTCAACCTGTCCTGAAGAGAAACGAGGATGGAACCCAGAATTGCAGAAAAATGGCGAAACCAAGGTAGCCGAGCTGGCCCGATTATTAAGGGCGAACTCAGCCAAAGGCAAAAAGGACACCCAGTCATCCTGATCGGCAGAAACAAAGCATCTCAGATAGGTTTCCAAGGTCTGATTGGTTCGTTCGGTCTGGCCATTAGTCTGAGGATGAAAAGCCGAGGAAAAAGACAAGTCAATGCCCATCCTACCACAAAAGGCTCGCCAAAACCTCGAAACAAACTGGGAACCTCTGTCAGAAACGATATTCTCTGGAATGCCATGCAAACGAACCACATGCTGGAAGAACAATGGCACCAAATCAGAGGAGGAAGGCAACTTGGACAAGGGTACCAGATGGACCATCTTAGAAAAGTGATCACAGACCACCCAAATGACTGACATCTTTTGAGAGACGGGAAGATCTGAAATAAAATCCATAGAGATATGTGTCCAAGGTCTCTTCGGGACCGGCAAGGGCAAAAGCAACCCACTGGCACGAGAACAGCAGGGCTTAGCCCGAGCACAAATCCCACAGGACTGCACAAAAGAACGCACATCCCGCAACAGAGACGGCCACCAAAAGGATCTAGCCACTAACTCTCTGGTACCAAAGATTCCAGGATGACCAGCCAACACCGAACAATGAACCTCAGAGATCACTTTATTTGTCCACCTATCCGGGACAAACAGTTTCTCCGCTGGACAACGATCAGGTTTATTAGCCTGAAATTTTTGCAGCACCCGCCGCAAATCAGGGGAGATGGCAGACACAATTACTCCTTCCTTGAGGATACCCGCCGGCTCAGATAAACCTGGAGAGTTGGGCACAAAACTCCTAGACAGAGCATCCGCCTTCACATTTTTAGAGCCCGGAAGGTACGAAATGACAAAGTCAAAACGGGCGAAAAACAGCGACCAACGAGCCTGTCTAGGATTCAAACGCTTAGCAGACTCAAGATAAGTCAGGTTCTTATGATCAGTCAATACCACCACGCGATGCTTAGCTCCTTCAAGCCAATGACGCCACTCCTTGAATGCCCACTTCATGGCCAGCAACTCTCGGTTGCCCACATCATAATTCCGCTCAGCAGGCGAAAGCTTCCTGGAAAAAAAAGCGCATGGTTTCATCACTGAACAGTCAGAACCTCTCTGCGACAAAACAGCCCCTGCTCCAATCTCAGAAGCATCAACCTCGACCTGGAACGGAAGAGAAACATCAGGTTGACACAACACAGGGGCAGAAGAAAAACGACGCTTCAACTCCTGAAAAGCTTCCACAGCAGCAGAAGACCAATTGACCAAATCAGCACCCTTCTTGGTCAAATCGGTCAATGGTTTGGCAATACTAGAAAAATTGCAGATGAAGTGACGATAAAAATTAGCAAAGCCCAGGAACTTTTGCAGACTTTTCAGAGATGTCGGCTGAGTCCAATCATGGATGGCTTGGACCTTAACAGGATCCATCTCGATAGTAGAATGGGAAAAGATGAACCCCAAAAATGAAACCTTCTGCACACCAAAGAGGCACTTTGTTCCCTTCACAAACAGAGAGTTAGCACGCAGGACCTGAAAAACCGTTCTGACCTGTTTCACATGAGACTCCCAATCATCCGAGAAGATCAAAATGTCATCCAAGTACACAATCAGGAATTTATCCAGGTACTCTCGGAAGATGTCATGCATAAAGGACTGAAACACTGATGGAGCATTGGCAAGTCCGAATGGCATCACTAGATACTCAAAATGACCCTCGGGCGTATTAAATGCAGTTTTCCATTCATCGCCTCGCCTGATTCGCACCAGATTATACGCACCACGAAGATCAATCTTGTGAACCAACTAGCCCCCTTAATCCGAGCAAACAAATCAGATAACAAAGGCAAGGGGTACTGAAATTTAACAGTGATCTTATTAAGAAGGCGATAATCTATACAAGGTCTCAGCGAACCATCCTTTTTGGCTACAAAAAAGAACCCTGCTCCTAATGGCGACGATGACGGGCGAATATGCCCCTTCTCCAGGGATTCCTTCACATAACTGCGCATAGCGGTGTGCTCAGGCACGGATAAATTAAACAGTCGACCTTTTGGGAATTTACCACCAGGAATCAAATTGATAGCACAATCACAATCCCTATGCGGAGGTAGGGCATCGGACTTGGGCTCATCAAATACATCCTGGTAATCAGACAAGAACTCTGGAACCTCAGAAGGGGTGGATGACGAAATTGACAAAAATGGAACATCACCATGTACCCCCTGAAAACCCCAGCTGGACACCGACATGGATTTCCAATCCAATACTGGATTATGGGCTTGTAGCCAAGGCAACCCCAACACGACCACATCATGCAGATTATGGAACACCAGAAAGCGAATATCCTCCTGATGTGCAGGAGCCATGCACATGGTCAGCTGGGTCCAGTATTGAGGCTTATTCTTGGCCAAAGGCATAGCATCAATACCTCTCAATGGAATAGGACACTGCAAGGGCTCCAAGAAAAACCCACAACGCTTAGCATATTCCAAGTCCATCAAATTCAGAGCAGCGCCACAAACGCCATGACAGAATATGATGACAAAGAGCAGATCAAGGTAACGGACAGAAGAAATTTTGACTGTACCGTACCAATGGTGGCAGACCTAGCGAACCGCTTAGTGCTCTTAGGACAATCAGAGATGGCATGAGTGGAATCACCACAGTAGAAACACAGCCCATTCAGACGTCTGTGTTCTTGCCGTTCAACTCTGGTCAAAGTCCTATCGCACTGCATAGGCTCAGGTTTATGCTCAGGTAATACCGCCAAATGGTGCACAGATTTACGCTCACGCAAGCGTTGACCGATCTGAATAGCCAAAGACATAGACTCATTCAAACCAGCAGGCATAGGAAATCCCACCATGACATCCTTAAGGGCTTCAGAGAGACCCTTTCTGAACATAGCTGCCAGCGCAGAATCATTCCATTGAGTGAGCACTGACCATTTTCTAAATTTCTGGCAATATACCTCTATCTCATCCTGACCCTGACAAAGAGCCAGCAAATTCTTTTCTGCCTGATCCACTGAATTAGGCTCATCGTACAGCAATCCGAGCGCTAGGAAAAACGCATTGATATTACTCAATGCAGGATCTCCTGGCGCAAGAGAAAATGCCCAGTCCTGAGGGTCGCCGCGCAAAAAAGAAATAATAATCAAAACCTGTTGAACTGGATCACCAGAGGAACGAGGTTTCAAGGCCAGAAATAACTTACAATTATTTTTGAAACTCAGAAACTTAGTTCTATCTCCAAAAAACAAATCAGGAATAGGAATTCTTGGTTCTAACATAGATTTCTGATCAATAGTGTCTTGAATCTTTTGTACTCTTGCCGAGAGCTGATCCACAAATGAAGACAGACTTCTAATGTCCATCGCTACACCTGTGTACTGAACCACCCAAATGTCTAGGGGAAAAAAAAGACAAAACACAAAGCCAAGACAAAAAAATGGTCTCAGAACTTCTTTTTTCCCTCTATTGAGAATCATTAGTACTTTTGGCTTCCTGTACTGTTATGCGAGGCAATTCAGTATCACAATGGACATGGAGGTCAGAGCACATACAGTGATCTGACAATAACCCAAAATAATAAAACGAGCTCTGAGACGTGGTAACTCTGCAGACCGCAATCCCTGATCCTCTCCAAACACAACTAGAGGCAGCCGTGGATTGCGCCTAACTCTACCTATGCAACTCGGCACAGCCTGAGAAACTAACTAGCCTGAAGATAGAAAAAATAAGCCTACCTTGCCTCAGAGAAATACCCCAAAGGAAAAGGCAGCCCCCCACATATAATGACTGTGAGTAAGATGAAAAGACAAACGTAGGGATGAAATAGATTCAGCAAAGTGAGGCCCGATATTCTAGACAGAACGAGGATAGGAAAGATAACTTTGCGGTCTACACAAAACCCTAAAGAAAACCACGCAAAGGGGCAAAAAGACCCTCCGTACCGAACTAACGGCACGGAGGTACACCCTTTGCGTCCCAGAGCTTCCAGCAAAACAAATAGACAAGCTGGACAGAAAAAATAGCAACAAATAGCAAAGAAGCACTTAGCTATGCAGAGCAGCAGGCCACAGGAATGATCCAGAGAAACACAAGTCCAACACCGGAACATTGACAGGAAGCATGAATCAAAGCATTAGGTGGGGTTAAGTAGAGAAGCACCTAACGACCTCACCAGATCACCTGAGGAAGGAAACTCAGAAGCAGCAGTACCAGTTTCCTCCACAAACGGAAGCTCCCAGAGAGAATCAGCCGAAGTACCACTTGTGATCACAGGAGGGAGCTCCGCCACAGAATTCACAACAGACATAGACTCATTCAGACCAGCAGGCGTGGGAAATCCCACCATGACATCCTTAAGGGCTTCAGAAAGACCCTTTCTGAAAATTGCCGCCAGGGTACATTCATTCCACTGAGTAAGCACAGACCACTTTCTAAACTTCTGACAGTACACCTCTGCTTCATCCTGACCCTGACACAAAGCCAGCAAGATTTTCTCTGCCTGATTCACTGAATTTGGTTCATCATAAAGCAATCCAAGCACCAGAAAAAATGCATCAACATCACGCAATGCAGGATCTCCTGGCGCAAGGGAAAATGCCCAGTTTTGAGGATCACCACGCAACAAAGAAATAATGATTTTTACTTGTTGAACGGGGTCACCAGAGGAGCGGGGTTTCAAAGCTAGAAACAGTTTACAATTATTTTTGAAATTCAAGAACTTAGATCTATTCCCAGAAAATAAATCAGGAATAGGAATTCTAGGCTCTAACATAGGATTCTGAACCACAAAATCTTGAATGTTTTGTACCCTTGCAGTGAGATGATCCACACAAGAGGACAGACCTTGAATGTCCATATCTACACCTGTGTCCTGAACCACCCAAAGGTTTAGGGGAAAAGAAAGACAAAACAAAGTGCAAAGAAAAAAAAATGGTCTCAGAACTTCTCTTATCCCTCTATTGAGATGCATTAATACTTTGGGCCAGCTGTACTGTTATGACCTGGTGGTTAGGAGCACCCGAAATGACCTGATGGTTAAATCGATACAGGACAAGCTCTGGGAAGTGGGAACTCTGCTGACCGCAATCCCTAATCCTATCACACACACTAGAAATAGCCGTGGAGCGTACCTGACATGGCCTAGATGCCTCGACACAGCCTCAGAACTAGCTAGCCCTAGAGATAGAAAATTAAGCCTACCTTGCCTCAGAGAAATTCCCCAAAGGAAAAGGCAGCTCCCCACATATATTGACTGTGAGTAAAGATGAAAGTCACAAACGCAGAAATGAAACAGGTTTCAGCAAATGGAGGCCAGACTTACTAAACAGACAGAGGATAGGAAAGGTATCTTTGCGGTCAGCACAAAAACTACAAAAGACCACGTAAAGTGTGCAAAAAGCACTCCGCACTGACTCACGGTGCGGAGGTGCCACTCTGCATCCCAGAGCTTCCAGCTAGCAAGACAAAATCATGATAACCAGCTGGACAAGGAAACAATGAACAAATAGTAACTATCAGGAACTTAGCTTCTGCTGGAGAAGACAGGTCACCAGAAAGATCCAAGAGCGAACTGAACCAATGCAGGAACATTGACAGCTGGCATGGAGTAACGATCTGAGTGGAGTTAAATAGAGCAGCCAACCAAAGGATAAACCACATCACCTGTGTAAGGAACCTCAGAAGCAGCAGCTTCACTCACAGACACCAGAGGGAGTCCATGGACAGAACTCGCCGAAGTACCATTCATGACCACAGGAGGGAGTTCGACAACAGAATTCACAACAGTTGCAGCCCACAGCTGTCTGCTGTAACTGGACTGGTTATCAAGAATAGAGGGGACCCTATGCCATTATTTCCTCTTATATATTTATTTATTACACAGCATTGGCTGGTAAATACCCTTATCATCATGTGTATGCTTTTCCAGCGTCAGCATGACCAGGCTTATGATGATGAGAGTCATACTCTCATCAGCCAATACCTGTGACCGGCTGTAAAAAGCTTGCTGTTAGGGCTATGGCCACCCAGCCTCAGCTACTCACCTTCATCCTTCTGCTCCTGTGTCGTGGCGTGTTGCAGGATGGAGGTCGCAGCATGTTCCTTCTGCGCTGCCGGTCTCACGGTCGCCAGCGGAACTCTGTTGTTCGCGCATGCACCTTAGGACGAAACCACGAACATCGCCTGGACTTTCTGCTTTTGTGGTGTCCTGACCCAGAAGCACTGCCCAGCCAATGGAACCCAGGCACCGGGTATATCAGGCCTCCCTCTCTTTGTAGAGGCGCCTGATTATTGTGTGTTACTTAGCATTCTTGCTTAGGCCTCTTTTGTATGTTTTCTCTGTGCTCCTGTATGCCTTGTGTTTTTTCCTTTTTCCCCTCCTTCTCTCCCCCGCAGCGTCTGCCCACTTCGTCGGAATCAGGAGGTCCCCTGCACCTGCTCCTCCTCGTTGTTATCCCTGTCCTCCCTGTTATGATCTGGTGGCCTAGGAGCAGCATGAGACGTACTCTGGAGAAGGTGGTACCTGTACTGACCGCAAAACCCTGAACTTAGCAGCGCAACTAGAAGTAGCCGTGGGGGGGTACCTAACACTCCCTAGACCCCTCGACACAGCCTAAGAACTAACTACCCCTAAAGACAGAAACAGGAAACCTATCTTGCCTCAGAGAAAATCCCCAAAGGATAGACAGCCCCCCACAAATATTGACTGTGAGAGGAGAGGGAAATAACATACGCAGACATGAAATCAGGATTTAGCATAGGAGGCCATACTAGCTAAAAAGAAAGAATAGGACAGAGTACTATGCGGTCAGTATTAAAACACTAGAAAATATCCACCACAGAAAATACAAAACACCACATCTGACTAAAGACATGGAGGGTATATCTGCTGTTGTGAATTCTGTTGTCGGGCTCCCTCCTGTGGTCATGAATGGTACTTCGGCTGGTTCTGTCCATGGACTTCCTCTGGTGGGTGTTTCTGAGTTTCCTTCCACAGGTGACGAGGTTAATTCGTTAGCTGCTGCTCTATTTAACTCCACTTAGATCTTTGCTCCATGCCACCTGTCAATGTACCAGTATTGGTCTAGTTCTCTCCTGGATCATTCTTGTGACCTGTCTTCCCAGCAGAAGCTAAGTTCCAGCTTGTATTTCTTGGGTTTGCTATATTTCTGTCCAGCTTGCTATTTTTATTGTTGTCTTGCTTGCTGGAAGCTCTGGGACGCAGAGGGAGCGCCTCCGCACCGTGAGTCGGTGCGGGGGGTCTTTTTGCGCCCTCTGCGTGGTCTTTTTGTAGGTTTTTGTGCTGACCGCAAAGTAACCTTTCCTATCCTCGGTCTGTTCAGTAAGTCGGGCCTCACTTTGCTAAATCTATTTAATCTCTGTGTTTGTATTTTCATCTTTACTCACAGTCATTATATGTGGGGGGCTGCCTTTTCCTTTGGGGAATTTCTCTGAGGCAAGGTAGGCTTTATTTTTCTATCTTTAGGGCTAGCTAGTTTATTAGGCTGTGCCGAGTTGCGTAGGGAGCGTTAGGCGCAATCCACGGCTATTTCTACTGTGTTTGATAGGATTAGGGATTGCGGTCAGCAGTGTTCCCACGTCCCAGAGCTCGTCCTTTATTATCAGTAACTATCAGGTCATTCCGTGTGCTCTTAACCACCAGAACCATTATTGTCCTGACCACCATGTCATAACAATCTGCATCTCCAGAGACACAGCTTGGCTGCAAAAAATCCTTCACAGACAAAGCTGGACTAAACAAAACACGAAAATGCACAGAACTATAAGGTCCACAGCAGGTGGACAGCAAAAACAAAGCCAGAACTTATCTTTGTTGAAAAGAACAGCAGAACAGAAGAGACCAGGTATGGATGTGAATTCTCCAAAAACAATGGACAACTGGCACTGACTAAAGGATAAAGCAGGACTAAATAGCCCAGCCCAAATTGCAAAAAATAGAAACACCTTACAAATGCTGCGATCCAACTACCGCAGCACTACCACTCATAACCACCGGAGGGAGCCCAAGAATTCACAACACCTCCCGCCCAGTCCTTCGGCCTGTGCTCCTCTCCTATTCCTGGTCTCCTGTATTCGGTTTCATCCCTAGGAAGCTCACTTTCCCTAGCGTTACAGAATAAACAGGCCGTGGATGGTGCAAGTTTCTCAGCTCAGAAAGAATTGGCCTTCCTGGGCGAGAACTAAAATCGCATAATGTCTTTTATGGAGTCTATGGAGTCTAGGCGATCTTCACTACAGGTTTAAGACCTGGTGAATTCCACCCAGTTTGCTAGTCTTCAGCAGGTGCTTTCACAGCAGCATGTTACGCAATTGCACATGCTGAGTTACATGGCCTCTGTGGATGACCATTTGTACAATCTTCAGACCGCCGCCACAGCCTCTGCCCAAGCTCTTTCTTGTGACCCTGATTTGGCCTCTGTTCCACATCCTCCACCTCTATTAGGGAAACCCCCTAGGTATAGTGGTTTCCTGAACCAGTGCTGTCTCCATTTCGAGTTACTACCCAAGCAGTACCACACCAATCAGCCAAAAGTGGTGCTCATTGAGTCTCATTTGGAGGGTGAGGCCCTGGCTTGGGTAAACCCTTCATGTGAATGTGATGACCCCACTATTTCTCGTCTACCGACTTTTTTGGACACCTTTTGTAGGGTTTTTGATGAACCGGGTCAGCTGGCTTCTACTACTGAGTCCCACTTTAATCTTCACCAGGGTACTCTCAGAGTTGGACAGTACTCTATTAGTTTTCGTACCTTGTCCTCTCAATAGGGGTGGAATAATGAGACGCTTGTCGGAGATTTTTGGGGTGGACTTTATGGTAAAATTAAGGATGAACTTGTTGGCTGGGATACCCCAACTGCTATGGAAGATCTAATCTCTTTAGCCACATGCATTGCCCTGCAGTTCCAGGAGCACTCTCGTGAGTCGGCTAGAGAGAGATCTTTCAGATCATCTCCTTCCTTTCACAGGCCTCCCAGTCCACATCCAACTGTAGCTTCCTCTGTCTCCACACCGGAACCTATGAAAGTGGACTGACTCCAGAGAGCTTATTGGAAGGAGAGACTTGCACAAGACTGTCACTATGGTTACCGAGTGTTAGGGCTAGCGGAACGCACCAAATAATAAGACAGATAGAGTATGGTGCGTTCGCAGCCCGGGGTCCACCGTGCAGTGATGGAACCTGCTGCCAAGTAATGACAGACTATATGGCGGTACAAAGTGAATACACACATGGGCTAACCTCACCCTGTGTGAAGGAAGCGAACCCTGTTACGTCACAGGGCCGTGGTACCGCACCAAGAGCGCAAGCAACGAGTCTCAGAACTCAATCCCAAGACACAGGATTTGAGTACATAGACCTCATGCGCTCGACACCGCTACTGAGGTGTCAGAGTGACAGCAATAGAAGCACGAGAGTGCATGCAGTGCCGCACTGGCGAACGCCACTAACCACCCAGGCTTGGGTCAGGAAAGCGCTGTGAAAACACAAGGCGCCGCACTGGCGGTCACAGCAATAAGACGCTGTATTGTGTGTTTACGTGCTGATGGCTAAGTCGGGCGCTAGATAGCAAACATACACCTTCCGCGAACAGTCATCCAATAGGGAGGGTTATTTAAAGAGCGACTTTCACTCACAACTAGTGTTGAGCGATACCGTCCGATACTTGAAAGTATCGGTATCGGATAGTATCGGCCGATACCCGAAAAATATCGGATATCGCCGATACCGATATCCGATACCAATACAAGTCAATGGGACATCAAGTATCGGAAGGTATTCTCATGGTTCCCAGGGTCTGAAGGAGAGGAAACTCTCCTTCAGGCCCTGGGATCCATAGGGATGTGTAAAATAAAGAATTAAAATAAAAAATATTGATATGCTCACCTCTCCGGCGGCCCCTGGACTTCACACTGCTAACCGGGAGGCTTCTTTGTTTAAAAAGCGCGCCTTTCGGACCGGTGAATGACGTCCCGGCTTCTGATTGGTCGCGTGCCGCCCATGTGACCGGCACGCGACCAATCAGAGGCCGCGACGTCATTCGCAGGTCCTCAATTCCTATAATTAGCAGTTTTGTGAATGAGAATGACGTCGCGGCTTCTGATTGGCCGCGTGCCGGTCACATGGGCGGCACGCGGCCAATCAGAAGCCGCGACGTCATTCTCATTCACAAAACTGCTAATTATAGGAATTGAGGACCTGCGAATGACCAATCAGAAGCCGGGATGTCATTCACCGGTCCGAAAGGCGCGCTTTTAAACAAAGAAGCCTCCCGGATAGCAGCGTGAAGTCCAGGGGCCGCCGGAGAGGTGAGCATATCAATATTTTTTATTTTTATTCTTTATTTTCCACATCCCTATTGATTCGATACCGATACCCGATATCACAAAAATATCGGATCTCGGTATCGGAATTCCGATACCGCAAATATCGGCCGATACCCGATACTTGCGGTATCGGAATGCTCAACACTACTCACAACACACACACATATTTACAGATGTACACTAGCGCATGGCCATGCGGTCATGCGCAGCTTATATAGTTGCAGCACGTTCAGGACCTTCCAATAAAGGACCAATGGGAAGCTGCTACCAAAGTTTTGCCCTTTCAGGACCTTCCTGGAGGACCAATGGGATGTGCTGCAGTACCTGAGCATGTGACCCTCGATCTCCAATGGGAGATCTTGCCCTGGGCATGCTCAGAAAGAGAAAAGCAGGACTTAGCCCCAAAAGCATCTGCTCTCCGCTGCCCAACACTGACTTCAATGGCAGAAGCAGGAAAAGCAGCAGTAACTCTTTGTACAGAGTGAGACTGAGCAAGACGCTGGGACCGACGTCTCTGCTGAGCAGACTCCACTGCGGCTGGATAAGAATGGGAGACCGCAGCGGAGATGGCTCGAGATTCCCCTTGTGCAGAAGCGGGAACTCGACACCTAACACCGAGGAGGTTATGCTGCTAGTGAGAGCTCTGCATCAGGAGAAGATAGCCTTCTACGTGCTACCTAACCTAGCTTTTTTTAGTTCTGACGGCTCACGTGAATTTAAAATTAAGCAAAGGATTACATGTTCCAGTAGGAATGTAATTTATATGGTAATATGTCCGTGTGAAAAGATGTATGTTGGCATGACCACTCGCCAACTGAAAACACGGATAGGTGAGCATGTCTTGGGTATTGGCGCGGCGGCCGCTGTGGAGGACATCACCACCCTCAAAACATTGCCACGCCATTTCAAGAGGTTCCATAACTGTGATGCCAGCCTTCTCAGGGCTAGGGGGATTGAGATGTTGGAGGTGGGTATCCGTGGAGGGTATACGTTCCAGCGGTTGGCAAAAATTGAGTCCAGATGGATCTGGACTCTCAATACTGTCCAGCCGATGGGTCTTAACGACAATATTAGCTTTGCCCCCTTTTTGTGATCGTTGGGTTTTGCTGTGGTTTTGTGCCGCATCGGAATCGTGGCTTTTGTTTTTTAAATTTTTATTTTTTGTTACTTTTTAACTTATCTTGTTTGTTCTAGTGGAAGTCGTCCCTGTGATATGAATACCACGGTACAGTTTTCTCGCTCCTCCCGGATCAAGTCTTCCTTACCATCTATTCCCTGATGTGACTGAGACATCATTATACGAAAGACTAATATGGACTTCTCTCCCGTTCATTAAGCCCCGGCACTATAATTGCTATTATACGCTGATTTTGTGATATGGACATATTCGTCTAGATTTACTTCATCAAGTTCTCATGTTTTGTTTCTCTTTGGAGGACTTAAAAGGACTGCCATTTCTTGTATCAAGCTTACGTTCTATTGTCATGTCAGCTGTTAATGTTGTATTCAGTTATCACCCGGTAGGCTATTTATATAGTGGATTTACTATGTACCACTATTTATAACAGGATGTCTCTAAGTATACAAATATACATGTGTAATTATGATGCTTGTCCATCTTCTGAATTAGCGCACGTGTGTAGTTATTATTATTATTATTATTTTTTGTAGTTCGGTACTTATACATTTGTGTTTTGAATTATATTGGCCTTAGTGTCCCTCTGGGCCCTGTATTGGTCCGGACACTATGTTCCCATGATGACGTGCGCTTACTTCCGGTTCATCTCCTGTATATCGTTTGTATATGGCATTAGTGAGTGGTACTCCTATATAGTTATCCTGGTTGGTTATATCTGGCTACGTGATTTTCGCAGTGGCCGTTCGCTTGTATTTATCTACTATATGCCTTCTTGTCATACAGGTGTCTGGCGCTCCTGCGCCTGCGCGCGTCCGTGGTTGCGGTTGGGCGCTTTTGATCACATGGGGCCCCTGTGCTCTTTGGCGTCCTCCTGCTTCCTTCGGAGCGTGCCGGCGTTGTGGTTGTCATGTCGCGGCATTACTGTTTCCGGGTTGCGGCGGTTTCTACTTCCGGGGTCTTCTCTTTATTAAGTTCGTCTTCCATTCATTATGCATGCCCCCTGACGAAGGTTTATTACCGAAACGCGCGTTGGGGCGGAGGCGCGTCCACGGGAGTTCCAGTCCTCTTGCGGTGGGTACTTTTCTGTGGCAGTGCATTTATGTGTGTATACTAGAGATCGATGGCGGCGTATTTCACTGAGACTCTGTGCGATAGTGGTTCTATACTTAATATGGAGGTTAATATGGTACACTGATAATATATCAGGTGTGCCTCTGCGTCAAGTCTTTGAGAACTCTTAGTGCATTTCTGCCATCAGTTCGGTTCCCACTCTATAGTGAAAATGTCATACATTGTTATATTTAGTTTGTTTTGTTTATTTTCTTAGGTTTTTTTGTATATTCTATTCTGTTTTTTGTATTATACCTCTGAATATTATCAATATTATGTATTGAGGACTGGCATTCCTGTGCACGCGCCTCTGGTGTTTTGTTGCGGCGTTTTCGCTGTGGCGCAATTTTTGTATCACCTTCATGCACTTGTTTTTAATATATATTAATAAAGTTTGTATTCTTATATGATACTGTGTTTGACCGTGTATCATCTATTTCTTCGTTGCCAATATGTATTTTGATGATAGGTCTCTAGGTCCTTTTCTGAGTAATGGTACAGATTTCTGAGATTATTATTGTTACCATGTCAGTTGGCTATATTTGTTGTTATTCTAACCTAGCTCATGCACTGCTTCTTGGTCTTCCTTGGCAAAGGGCGCACGAGCCAGTCCTCATCTGGCATTCAGGTGAAGTGCTTCATTAGGGACAATCTAGCCATGAACGGTGTCTGCTCTCTGTCTGTCCAGCAAGTTTCCTTCTGTCTACTGTTCCTACAGGGCTGCCTTCTGCCTACTAATCTTTTGCTGATGTCTTTGACAAGAAGGAGGCAGAAAGCCTTCCACCTCATCGGCCATATGATTGCCTGATTGAGCTAAACCCCGGCATCACTCCTCCCAGGGGTAGAATATACCCGCTGTCTCCTGCGGAATCCCTCACCATGTCTGAATATATCCAGGAGAATCTTGCCAAGGGGGTTATATGGAAGTCTTCCTCTCCTGCAGGTGCCAGATTCTTCTTTATCAAGAAGAAGGACAGATCACTTTGGCCGTGTATAGACTACAGAGATTTGAATGACATCATGGTCAAGAACAAATATCCCATGCCGCTAATTCCAGAACTTTATGATTGTTTCAGAGGAGCCCTAATATTCTCCAAAATGGATCTTCGTGGTGTTTAAAATCTAATCCGTATTTGCACTAGAGATGAGTGGAAGACTGCCTTTAATACGCGGGATGGACATTACGAATATTTATTCATGCCTTTCGGTCTCTGCAATGGCCAAGCGGTGTTTCAGGAGTTTGTTAACGATATGTTCCAGGATCTACTACTGTATATTCATGTGTCGTGGTGTACCTGGATGACATTCTCTTTTCTCCTGATCTCTCTTCCCATAGAAGAAGTGTGTGTCTGGTATTGCAGCGACTGCGGAAGAATCGCCTATATGACTTCCTTACCTTTCTTGGGGTATATTATCTCCGACTCTGGATTAAAAATGGATCCCGAGAAACTATCTGCCATTCTTAAATGGCCTTGTCCCGTTGGAGTCAAGTCCATCCAACGGTTCCTTGGTTTTGCAAATTATTACAGGCAGTTTATTCCTCATTTGTCCTCAGTGTCCAAGTCTATCTCTGCTCTCATCTGAAAGGGGTAATACCAATGTCTGGACTTCGGAGGCCAAGAACACCTTTCAAATCCTGAAAGAACCCTTTGCGGCAACTCCTGTGCTACATTGCCCAGAGATCAGCAGACCGATCATTCTCGAGGTGGATGCTTCCTCCACAGGAGATGGTCTGGTACTCTCCCAGAGATCTTCTAGTGGTCGGTTAGTCACCTGCGGATTTTTTTCCATAGCCTTTACTACATCGGAATGCAACTATTCAATTGGAGACCGTGAGCTACTAGCCATTGAGTTGGCCCTGAAGGAGTAGCAATACCTTCTCGAAGGAGCTGTTCATCACTTTATAATCTTTATCCACCATAAAAATCTGGCTTATATCCAGTCCGCTCAGAGGCTAAATCATCGGCAAGCAAGATGGTCCCTGTTTTTTGCCAATTTTGAGCTTCATTTTAGCCAGACAATAAAAATGTCAAGGCTGATGCCCTATCAAGATCCCATCAACCATCCAATGTGAGTGAAGAGCCGTTGTACATTATTGATCCTACCAAGATCATAACTGTGGCTCCCTTAAATCTTGTTAATCCACCACTGTGTAAGACTTTTGTGTCTGAGGATGAAAAAAGAAGAGTGCTATGTTGGGGACATTCATTCCTCTGTCGACAGGACAACTATTATTAGTATACTCCACAATAATTTGCTTTTATGGAAGAGTGGAAAGAAAAAAGCCATTTTTGAAGGCTAACCGTCAGAAGTCCTGTTTTCAGTTTGCAAAAAGCTATGTAGGGAACACACATAGCATGTGGAAAAAGGTGCTCTGGGCAGATGAGTTCAAAGTAGAACTTTTTTGGGCAAAATGCAAAATGCTAAGTGTGGAAAACAAACACTGCGCATCACCCAGAAAATACCATTCCCACCGACAAAAATGGTGGTGGCAGCATCCTGCTATGAAGTTGCTTTTCTTCAGCAAGGAAAGGGAAGTTGGTCCTAGATGATGGAAAGATAGATGAGCTAAATACAGGGCAATCCTTGAAACTGGGAACCTATGTTCACCTTCCAGCAGGACAATGAACCAAAACGAACTGTCAGAGCAACAATGGAATCATTTAGATCAAAGTATATTCATGTGTTTGCATGACCCTGTCAAAGTCCAGACATAAATCCCATTGAGAATCTGTGGCAAAACTTGAAAATTGCTGTTCACAGACGTTCTCCATCTGAGTTAGAGCTAGTTTGCAAAGAAGAATGGGCAAAAATGTCAGTTCGTAGATGTGCATAGCTGGTAGAGACATACCTCAAATGACTTGTAGAGTTAAATTGGAAAGACTGGTGGTTCTACAGCGTATTGACTCAGAGGGGCTGAACACAAATGCACATCATAACTTTCAGACTAATTTGTTTTTTAATTTAGAAATATATATGAACAAAATAAGAAAAGCAGCACAGAGAAAATAGAAAAAAGTGGACTTTATTGCCTGAACGGCGTGGCAACGTTTCGGATACAAAATCCTTTTTCAAGCAGTGGACACATGGGTGAAACAGTTATTTATACAAGACACATACCAATCTCATTACAAAATTCATTATGTGCAATAGCACAAATATAAGTAGATTACATTAGACAGCAATCTATTAAAAAGGTGAATCCATGTGAAATAGGATACCTCCATAAAATTCATTATCGGTGAACATTAAATATAATGTGTCGCGTGATTTTTCATAAAATATCCTCAATAATCAATTATCAATCAGATAAAATCAAATCAAATCAGGTGTTCCACTCCCATACACTATGATCATATGAAACTTGCAAACACATTACTTAGCCTGCACGTCTCGGCTCTCGGCGTCCGCCCGCACACACCGCGCATGTCCATGACGTCAGAGCCAAAAGGCCCACAATGCCACAGCTTGCAGCTGCACAGAGCCACCCCAAGGGCCGAGGCGCCATGTTCAATAAGGGAAAACTTCGCCCAAAGAAGCTATCAGCTTTCTAAGTACAAAAACATAGTTAACTATGAATTTTAATACCATCTGGTCGTAGCGGACTTATAATTACAGGCCAAATATTCTATGGCCATACCGGACTCATAGTTACTCCAAAATTAATCCGGAGCACCACCACACAAACCGAGCAGGCAAAAGTTACATATATATATATAGTGACAGAGTCACTGGCAATGTATGTGATGGGATATATGTATCTCGAAGATTGCCATCTTCCATGATGTGAAACCCAGAAGTTTCTCTCCAGCCTGTTATATGCTGAGCAGTTAATCGGCCGTGACAGGGTTTGTTTGTTTTTGAGTAGTTGTAAGAGATGGGGGGGGGACTACTCATCATATCTACACATCAAGGGTGTTGTTTGGCAAGTTAAGTATGAGGTGCATGTTTTGAGACAAGGAAGTCTCCAGTCTAGAGCTCAAGTGTGAGCTGGAGGCTAAAGGCTTGAGTCACTGTGGAAAGGACTTTATTTGCGCTCTTTGTTTTCACTTATGCCAAAAAGGGCCATTTTGTGTTACTATTTCGTTTTTTCTGGTTTATGAAGCAATAAACCAGCCCAAGACTTTAACCCCAAGTGTTCCTGTGTCAACTCTAGTAGCAGACAAGTGAGTGGAATTACCACAGTTGATGTTTCAAATGAAGGCAACATTCTAGTAACACATGTAGCTGCTATGTCGTGGGTAAAGGTGGGTATAGGGATAGAAAAGCGCTAAGACAAAATGGATGAGCTGATTAAGCACCTGATCCTAAGCCAGCAGCTGCAGCACCAAGAACAGCAGCAAGTACATAAGGAGACAAATAAACTCCTGATGTAGCATATCCAACAACAGCAACAGCAGTTGCAAGTCCTGACAGGGGATTTCCACAGCAGAGAAAAAGCCACTCCCCCCAGTTCAGGTGACTACACACATGTCTGGAAGACGGTAAAATGTGTCATGCAGAAGATGACCCTGTGGGATGGTGTGGAAGCCTTTCTCACATTTTTCGAGAGTGTAGCTGATAGGGAGAGATTTCCGCCAGTTCAGTTGGCGTAGGTGCTGGCACCATATTTGACAGATGAACCCCAAAAGGCATATTATGACTTAGCACTGTAAGATGCAAAGGAATACGCCAAGTTAAAACCCAAAATGTTGAGCGTGTTGTGATGAACAAATTCATCCACTCCCTTCCCAGGCTAGACCTGAGTTGCCAGGGTGCTCCTCGGAACGCAGACAGCCTGATTGATCTAGTGGAGAGGTACCAGGTTGTTGAGAAAACCCTATGGAAACAGGACATTGTCACCTCCCTGTCCTGGAATGCCCAAAAGGGGCAGGCTCACTACAGAGTGTGTCTACAGCTACGATTGGGGGGGTGTCCAATTTCCACTGAGGATTTGCCAAAGGCTGTTTTTAAGGATGTAGCCTGTTGGCGATGTCACACTCCTGTACATGTAGCCACCCTGGTGTCATATGTCCCCTGAAGTAATGGACTGCAAGCTAGGAAAGTGTTGTTCCTATTATGCCTATCCAGCCTGTAGTGTGGACTATAGACCCGACAAGGGGTCGCAGGCGTGTGTCGTGTCAATTAATGGGGTAAAGGTACATGTAGTGTTGGACTTGGGAAGTCTGGTGACCCTGATCAGTGCTACACTTCCCCACCAGTTGAACCCTGATAAATTTGTGGGCATTCGTTATATACATGGAGATGTCAAGGGATTCCCTGTGGCCAGAGTAACCATGGGAACAGACTGTGGTATAAAGTTCCATAAGATCGAGGTAGCAAGGATTTTTCCTTATTTTGGGACTTATGGTCTCGGAAAAAAGCCAGATGGCTCAGGAATAAACACATCAATGTAAAAAATTTCTTCCTGTGTCATTGGCAGGGAGGAAGACTAAATGGTGACTGAGGAGGACAATCTTCCTGAGTTGAGTGTGTCCAGAGAGTACTTTGGGACTGTTCAAATTAGAGGCTTATCTTAAAGGGGGGCGTTTGACAATGTTACTGCTCAAGAGCCGGGTTCCAACACTTTACAATTATTGGGGAGTTATTTTATCTAAATGGAGGGGAGGAGAAATAGTGGAGAAGCTGTTGGTTCCAGGATCCTATCGATTGAGAGTTTTAGACATGGCCCACTTGCATGTTCTGGGGGGACATCTGGATGTGGAAAAAACTCAGGAGAAAATAATGCAGAGTTTCTATTGGCCCGGATGTTACAGGGAGATTTTTACTTATTGTTGGTCCTGTCCCGCCTGTCAGATAACCACTCCTTCTTCTCATTTCTGAAGTCCCCTAGTCCAGCTACCTGTTATAGAGGTTCCTTTAGAGAGAATTGCGATGGACCTAGTGGGTTCCCTAGTTGCACGGGGACATGAATACATGCTGGTGGTCATGAACTATGCTACCCATTACTTCAAGGTTGAACAACTAAGTAACTTAAATGCCAAGAGTATAGCCCAGTAGCTTGTCCATATTTTTTCTAGGACAGGCCTGCCACTGGAGATCTTGATTGACCAAGGGGCACCCTTCATGAGCAATGTGATGAAGGAGCAATGTAAGGTCCTCCAAATTGCACAACTGTGAACATCTGTCTGTCATCCGCAGACAGACAGCCTAGTGTAGCACTTTAATAAGACCTTAAAGGCAATGCTCAAGAAGTCATTGATAAGGATGGGCGAGAATGGGACTATCTGCTTCCGTTTCTGCTGTTCTCTGTCAGGGAAGTTCCTCAAGCTTTCACTGGTTTCTCTCCGTTAGAGATCCTGTATGGTCGACATCTGCATGGGCTCCTATATATCGCCACAGAAACCTGGAAAGCCGAAGTCATGCCAGGGTTTATAACCAATCAGAGAGACTGAGGCAGTTTCAGGCTAGGGACTGTGTAATGGTGCTTTTCCCCATGGTAGAGAGCAAGTTCCTGGCCAAGTGGCAAAGCCCATATGAGGTGGTGGAAAAATTAAGCAAGGTTAATTACAAGGTCCACAAGCCAGAACAAAGGAAGGTTTACCAAGTATACCACGTGAACTTGCTTAAGCTGTGGTAAGATCAGGAATCGCTGGAAGCTTTTTACATGGAGCCCTTCCTGGGGCAAAAGTAGAAGAAATCACAATTGCAGAGGCTCTATCGCTGGCCCAGAAGCAATAGTGTCAAGAACTGCTGAAGCGGAACCATGACCTGTTCTCGGAGTTGCTTACGCAGGTGGTGAAGCATAATGTTCTGACAGAGCTGTATGTAAGAGTGAACCTTAAATCATATAGGTTACTCAAAACATGCTGTGAGGTAATCTCAAAGGAGGTGAAGAGAATGCTAGAACTTGGCGCAATTAAGGAGTAAAAGAGCAGATGGTTGAGTACTATTTTCCTCGTACTGAAGCCTGACGTTGAGTTGCAGTTTTGTAATGACTATCGCAGGCTGAATGAAGTTTAGAAATTTGATGGGTATCCAATGCCCCTCATTAATAAACTCACTGAGAGACTTGGACCCGCAAGGCACATTATCAACCTCGATCTGATGAAGGGCAGATGCACATGTCCCAGAGTGCCAAAGAGAAGATGTTCTTCTCGACACCTGATGGGTGTTCTCAATATACCAGAATGTCTTTTGGGCTGCAGGGTGCCCCTCCACTTCCCATAGGGCCATGGATCAAATTATAGCTTTCCATAAGAATTATGCCACAGCTTACCTCAATGACATTGTGGTCTTCTGCCCAGACTCGTGTAGTCATCTACCAAAGGTACAGGCAATTCTGGATAATCTGAAAAAGGCATGATTTACCATAAACAAAAAAAAATGTCCCATGGGGAAGAAAAAGGTCAACTACTTAAGCTACATCATCAGGAGAGGCTAAATCAATCATGCCAAAATAAAACAAGGTCGAGGCAATATAGAAGTGGCTGAAACCATTTTTCAAGATTCAGATGAGGGTGTTTCTTGGGATTGTGGGATATTGCTATCAGTTTGTTCCAAATTTTGCCATAGTTGCACCACTGACAGGTCTCCTTAGAGGCACCAAACCAATGATAGCCAAATGGATTGCTGAAGCAGAGATTGCATTCCAAGAGCTGAAGCTGGCCCTATATAAACAGCTGGTCCTGGTCGCACTGAACTTCAGTAAAAAAAATTATGGTCTAGATGGATGCTTCATAAGTCGAGTTGGGAGCCATGCTGTCTCAAGAGTCAAATGGGTAAGGGCCATGCTGTGTTACTATTTTGTCTTTTCTGGTTTATGAAGCAATAAACCAGCCTTGGACTTTAACTCCAAGTGTTCCTGTCTCAGTAGCAGACAAGTGAGTGACATTACCGCAATATATTTTCTATGGTGCTGTCCTTAAAAATAATGGAGGTCATACAAGCTGCTAAATGTAGTTGTTTTTTTATGTGGGGTGTATTCATTTTGCACCAACAAGTTTCAGTACAACTGAAAATGTACTCATTTTCGCAACCTAGTCCTGATTGACCTTGTTAGGAACATTAATTTTTTGTGTGTGCAAAATAAGAAATCTTGTTTGCAATCAATGGTGTAAGTTGTACTATGGTGTCCCATAAAATATTTTGATTCCGGAAGGAAACTAAAGGTCAACAAAGGTTAGCAAATATATATATTTCTTTTACATAATTATGATTTTGTTTTATGATTCTTTCAACACTAGCAACTATTATCCCTTTTGGTCCTTTTTTCCCCATACCTTCTTCTAAGAACCCTACTCTTATTTTTCCAAGGCATGTCCTTTGCAGAACAAGTTGAAAGATAAGATTAATTTTACAATGCAATGTTCAGTAAAATCGGGAACATGGTCTTAAAAATTGGTGAGAAAAAACGGTTGGACTTTTTGTTTTCTAATGTTAATATTACAAAATTTAATAAAAATGACAGTTTAAAAAAATAAAAATTGGTAAGAAAAAAAAACACAATTCCAGCATTGTTTTTTGTGTTTGCTTTTTCCAATACTCTGTCACAAAAAAGAGCTAACAATATGATTATTCATTTCAATGTGAAAAATTGCCTACTATAGGAAAGATTTAAATTATATGATATGTTTTTATGGTTGTGTCTTGTATTTTAATAGGTGATTGTTTTAAGAAAATATAGACAGACATCACAAATTTACTATTGTAAATTGTATTATTTATTTTAAAAAATATTTTTTGCAAGCATGGCAGACGTTCAGGTGCAAGGGATTTCAATAGGTCAGTTTTTGTGCTAAAAAGAACAACTTTGCACCTTTTTTTTCAAAATGGGCGTGAGTAAACAAAGTCTTAACTTGACCCTAACTGGTGTATAAATATGATAAATTTGGTGCATCTTTTAGGCTATATAACTAAGACAAGCCTTTGGGTTATTTACATAGTGCATGTAACTGTTGTATAGGGATTGTACAGCAGTATTACCTGGATAAATACTTGAGATTTGTTTCACCGCCGGCATTGATCACTTTGGTCTTCGCGAAGGAGTGTGCTGGAGTAAGACACTCCTGATTCATGAAGAGATGCACAGATCTTCTGTGTGCTACGCCAGAAATCTCGCTCCAATAAGAGACTGGAGGGAGATTTCTGGCGTAAAGAACGCCACAACTTTTCATCTTTTCATGATTTAGACGAGCAGGGTGTCATGCCATCACCATTCTCCCATCCTGCTTAGCTCTGCTCATTTTTAAAATGCACAAAATTTGTAAAATCTAGGGGCAATTCCGAATTGCCCCAATATTTTGCAACTTTTCAAAGCTTTTACACCAGAATTCTGTTGTGAAAGCTTTGATAAATCAGGCTCTTGGTCTGTAATTATGGTTATATTTATTTGATAAGGTGTAAGTAAGAGCCATGTCGTCTTATCATGAACGACAAGTCAACTAATGACAACACCTCTACAAGATGAAACTCAATATATTGTTAAATAGCACATACTGCTGCCTCTGTATGTCTCTCATCTATTTTACAGTATTCATCCTAACAAAGAATGTGATGGATGCTCTACAAGTAATGTATTGTATTCCACTGTGACCAATTGCTTCATACCACGCTATATATTACTCTTCAGTACATTTATTTACTGATTTTGATATAACAGTGCTAGAAATTGAACTTGATGGGAGAAATTTAGTTTGTTCTCTTTGAAACTTGAGTCTTTATGATGACAAACTACCAGCTTGTGTGTTTGGTTTCTAGATTTCTACACTGCTTAACATGCAGTTAGAGAAATAATGCATAATAAAGACAATCTTATAAAGCATATTATTATCAGTAATAGTAAATAGTGCGGACAGAATGCGCATTTCTCAACACGGTGACATAATGTAGTTTATGTGTTTCCTAGGATGAAATGGAATATTTGTATTTATATAAAGTACACTTAACTGAAAATAGTTTACAGTAGTCCCTAAATCGATTAAAACCTAACTTTTATTAAGAAATTTTAACAAACTCGTAGAATCTATTATGTTGTCTTATAAAAATAAATTAAATTCAATTAAGAGATCCCCTGGCTGTTTTTCTCCTTTTGTCTAATGTTCCAGGGCATGAAAATTGCACAACCCTCAGTCCTTGCTCTAGATAATACATTGTTCTTTTTCAGGGTGCGACCAGTTCTTTCCAGGAGCCAAATTTCAAAGTATGCAATAAACCTCTATACTGTACTATAAATCCTAATAATAAATTGACATTGGCACCATTTAATCACTATTACATGATGCAAAGTCATACTACTTGTTTTCCTGAGTAGTGGTTTACAACTTGCACGTTTTTTAAGGTCGGTACTGACAAATCTTCTATTAGCCTGATTTTTCTATCCGCAGACTTTAATTCTATATTAGCATTATTTATATGTTGTCATGTTGCTATGGATTGATGTAACAATGTTCCACCTTTCGCTCTACCTGCCCTTATTATCGATGCAGTTGGTCCAGTTTCACCAAACTCGGCAAAGAGCAAAGGGTAAATTATATATTTCCTGCTTCCTGAGGTGTAAATTCCATTGACACCCCTCCTATTGAGAGGTCAACATGATTCTCCAGGTTATCATTATTATGGCAATAGCAAACTTGCATATTTTTTTTTTATTATAGTGGGTGAAAATAAAATTCAGAAGTTGGTAAAATGAAAAATTGTGGTTTTTGTCACCATTTTCTATTTTTACTTTTCTGTTAATGTAGCAGTGTGAGAGCTTGTTTTTTGCATGGAGTCCTTCACTTTTATTGATACCAATCTGGTGGACAAAAAATGCATTGGTAGAATTTTGACAGCATTTTAATTAGTGAGGCGAGGTGACGAAAAATGCAATTCTGGGGTTGAGGTTTCTTTCTCTTACAGCATTTTCTGTATAGGTTAATTCATTTTATATTTTAATAGACTGAAACTTTATGAATGTGGTAATACCAAATGTGTTTTTTTCATTATTTTTAGAGCAGTGATTCAAATTTTGTTTCCTACCTTATTTTTTGTCCTCTTTGGGGACTTAAACCTGCAGTCATCTGATTGCTTATCCTGTATTCTGTGACTGTATTGCAGTGTATAGGACAAATCATGTTATATTATGAAACTTAGAACCTTAAGAGACACTTCTGAGCACCTGATGCAAGATGCTCATCCCACTCCATGGATAAAAACGGCCATGCATACACATGTCTCTTGTAAACTTTAACTCTAGCCATGAAATTCATTTTTAGTTTAGGATGAACACTGTATTTTCCCAAAAACTTGATTTTATTTTTTCACTAGTAATTGCCATACCGAGAAGCCTTTAATTGTTTGAAAAATACCAGTATCAGATAGACATCAGTTTTTCTCGTACAAGTGCTATCCATGTTTGTTTACAGATAGAACTTGTGCCTATGACAGTCTATGTTGCAGTTCACATGTCAAATTTTTTTCCTCCAATCTAGTGGTCTGCATGAAAGTACAGAAACACGTCCCAAGATTAATCTACGTGTTGGATCAAACTCGCCAATTCAAGCATATGGGTTGGTAAAAAAAATCGGACAGCACTTGGATGCCATCCATGTGCTGTGCTTTTTCATGGACTCTTTGATAGAAGTTTAAATGGAACCTGACAGGTGTTTCATGCAGTGCAAACCACAATCAGTTACATAGTAACATAGTAACATAGTAAGGCCGAAAAAAGACATTTGTCCATCCAGTTCAGCCTATATTCCATCATAATAAATCCCCAGATCTACGTCCTTCTACAGAACCTAATAATTGTATGATACAATATTGTTCTGCTCCAGGAAGACATCCAGGCCTCTCTTGAACCCCTCGACTGAGTTCGCCATCACCACCTCCTCAGGCAAGCAATTCCAGATTCTCACTGCCCTAACAGTAAAGAATCCTCTTCTATGTTGGTGGAAAAACCTTCTCTCCTCCAGACGCAAAGAATGCCCCCTTGTGCCCGTCACCTTCCTTGGTATAAACAGATCCTCAGCAAGATATTTGTATTGTCCCCTTATATACTTATACATGGTTATTAGATCGCCCCTCAGTCGTCTTTTTTCTAGACTAAATAATCCTAATTTCGCTAATCTATCTGGGTATTGTAGTTCTCCCATCCCCTTGTAGTAGACAGAAAGTTGTATCTTTCTGTCTAAATTTCTTGCCTAACAATCCTTTTATTACTTTGAACAAATAAACAGATCTTTATAAAAAGTATTTCCAAAGTTTTTTTATCAAATGCAAATGAACCCTTTGGGGCGTTTGTTTTCCCAGGCTATTCATCTTTTTCTGCATGTTGCCATGCCTCATCATTGTGATTTTGCAGTGATAAAGAATGGAAAATGTAGGACCTCTGCTTTAGGGATAGGTGGGATTCCAGCAGTGTGAATCCAAGCAATTATGTATAGAGGGTACTGAAAGTATTCAGACCTCTTTAAATTTTTCACTCTTTGTTTCATTGCAGCCATTTGGTAAATTCAAAAAAGTTCATTTTTTCACATTAATATATACTCTGCACCCCATCTTGACTAAAAAAAAACAGAAATGTAGAAATTTTTGCAAATTTAGTAACAAAGAAAAACTGAAATTTCACATGGTCATAACTTTTCAGAACCTTTACTCAGACACTCATATTTTAAGTCAAATCCTGTCCATTTCCTTGTGATCCTCCGTGAGATGGTTTTACTCCTTCATTGGAGTCCAGCTTTGTATAATTAAACTGATAGGACTTGATTTGGAAAGGCACACACCTGTCTATATAAGACCTCACAACTCACAGTGCATGTCAGACCAAATGAGGTTAAAGGAACTGGCCAAAAGAGCTCAGAGACAGAATTGTGGCAATGCACAGATCTGGCCAAGATTACAAAATAATTTCTGCAGTACTTGAGGTTCCTAAGAGCAAGAATATTGGGACCACCAGAAGTGTTCCTAGACCTGGCCGTCCAGCCAAACTGAGCAATCGTGGGAGAAGAGCCTTGGTAAAAGAGGTGAAGAAGAACCCCAAGATCACTGTGGCTAGAGATGCAGTAGGGAGAAGGGAGAAAGTCAACTATCACTGCAGCCCTCCACCAGTTGGGCCTTTATGGCAGAGTGGCATGACGGAAGCCTCTCCTCAGTGCAAGACATACGAAAGCCTGCATAGAGTTTGCTAAAAAACACATGAAGGGCTTCCAGACTTTGAGAAATAAGATTCTCTGGTCTGAAGAGACGAAGACAGACCTTTTTGGTGATAATTCCAAGTGGTATGTGTGGAGAAAACCAGGCACTGCTCATCACCTGCCCAATACAATCCCAACAGTGAAACATGGTGGTGGCAGCATCATGCTATGGGGGTGTTTTTCAGCTGCAGTGACAGGATGACTGGTTGTCATTGAAGGCAACATGAATGTGGCCAAGTGCAGAGATATCCTGGATAAAAACCTCTTCCAGAGTACTCTGGACCTCAGACTTGGCTGAAGGTTCACCTTCCAACAAGACAATGACTGTAAGCACACAGCTAAAATAACAAAGGAGTGGCTTCAGAACAACTCTTTGACCATTCATGTCTGGCCCAGCCAGAGCTCTGACCTCAACCCAATTGAGCATCTCTTGATAGACCTGAAAATGGCTGTCCACCAACGTTCACCATCCATCCTGACGGAACTGAAGAGGATCTGCAAGGAAGAATGACAGAGGATCCCTAAATCCAGGTGTGAAAAACTTATTGCATCATTCCCAAGAAGACTCATGGCTGTACTAGCTCAAAAGGGTGCTTGTACTCAATGCTGAGCAAAATGTCTGAATACTTATGACCATGTGATATTTCAGTTTTTATTTTTTAATAAATTAGCAAAAATTACTACTTTTCTGTTTTTTACAGTCAAGATGGGGTGCAGAGTGTATATTCATGAGAAAAAAGGAACTTTTTTGAATTTACCAAATGGCTGCATTGAAACAAAGAGTGAAAAATTTTAAGGGGTATGAATACTTTCCATACTCACTGTATTTGTCACGTATTCTTTGGGTAAGAATATAAGTCCATTGTCTTACAACCGCCTTCGAAAAGTAGCTAAAGTCAAGTTGAGAATCATTTAGACATGTTTTAATGGAAAGACTTAAACACAACAAAATCTGGCATTATTCATGCATTTTATTTATTTCCTGTTGACAATATAGAGAAAGCAAATTCTACAGCACTATATAGAAACTATCAGTCACATCAACCCTGTCAATGTGGGGCTCATGATTTAATTTCTCTATATAGCAAATAGTAGGAGAGCTGGAGAGGAAATAAGCACAAATACGGTCTTATCCAACAATGCTTGATTTATTTATAAACAGGATACGCTAACCAGATGTACAGTAGTTGAAAACATTTAGTAGGAAATTAGCTGCTGCAGATCCACGAGTCACCAGACAAATTCCAGAATAAAAAGGAAAATTTGTGGATTTTTCCACACTGCTGGAGGAATGTAGAAAGTCCAGTGCCAGAGATTTATTAATGCAGATTTTATTCAACACATTTTGAAGTATATCACACTTTTTCTCCAGGTTGTGTCATTAAGAAGTGTGACATACGTTGAAATACGTCAAATAAAAACTGAATTAATATATCTCTTGGCACTGGACATTCTTCATTCATCCAGCAGTGCGGAAAACTCCACAAATTTTACTTCTTATTCTAGATAGCAAACACACACAAAATCCTACTTCATAAAGTCAATGAGCTACTAAGTTATTTTAAAAATATGGCAAAAAAACAAGGCTAACATCCAACATGTTACTAGGTCTTTGAGTCTAGCGTTGTCCTGATGAGAAGAAGATGGCTGCTTTCTTCTTAAAACTTTGTCTACAGGTTGTGTCTTGTATTGCAATTTAGCTCTTTGAATTTATTGGGACTGAGCTATAATACCACACATAGAAGACAAACAAGTGTAGTGCTCTTTTTAGAAAAAGGCAGCTATCGTTTTCTGCTCCTGGACAACTCTTCAATTTTTATACTTTATAGGACATCATTGTCATGAACAAAATATTTAATGTCTTATGAATTATATTGGGTGTACATGTTTAATGATGCATAGATTTAAAACA
Source organism: Ranitomeya imitator (assembly GCF_032444005.1). Classification (NCBI taxonomy): domain Eukaryota; kingdom Metazoa; phylum Chordata; class Amphibia; order Anura; family Dendrobatidae; genus Ranitomeya; species Ranitomeya imitator. The sequence continues at coordinate 317,407,983 of NC_091285.1, read as the reverse complement.
TAAGCTAAAAGTAGTCCAGAAGAACATTAGAATAATTATATTAAGTCTCAGGCTTTTCGTTTTTAATGATTATTTCAATTTTTTCTCATTTTGAATTTCCTAATTAAAATTGAAATTGGTAATTATAGTGCACAGAAGGACAAATCCAATATACAAAAGAAATTTGATTTGCCTTTTGCAATTCCTCATCTGAAAAAATATCTGTTTTGCATTCTACTGGCTTCCCCTAGTTATAAAACATATACAACTAAGAAAAAAATATATTATGCAAAGAAGCAGCCTTGTTCAGTGTGGCTCACCCATGGACAGGTTTGCATAAAGGCAAATTTATCCATTTGCTAAAGGTTAGGAGGCATTTGCGAAACCTGTATTTGAAAACTGGAAAAAGAACAACCCCAAATTATTACACAATTGTAGTGCGCCATATTTTTTTTCACTTTTGCGGCATAAATTTTCTCCTTTATACATAATTGCTGAATTGCATTATGTCATTTTAACTTAAAGTGTATCTGACCTTTCAGGAGACTTTCAGAATATGATGGTCCCGAATTATTAAGACTGGCATTTTGTTTGCCAGTCTTAATGAGAGTTATGCAGAGGTAAGATGTGACTAATAAATTAAGAGTGCATGCCACTTAATGAATTTTCAACATTTTCTTAGAGGCGTGTGCCTCCATAACTAAAAGGGTAAGTGCACCAGGATGTCTTTTAGATGCCAGCATATTGCCCAAGATTTGGTACATTAAGACTTCAGGAAAATGCCAACAGTGTTTTTCTTGAAGCATCTTCTTTGGCTTGATTTTGGCTATTTTTGTGCTAGCTTTGCCACTGTCAGTTATTTTTACTTGTATGCTTGTACACATAAACTATCAAACCCAAAAAAATGCATGGCTCACAGAGCAGTAATAAAAGGTAACGTTTCTATTGATAATTACATCAAATAATTGTATCTTGTTTAAATATACATAAATACACAGAATGAAAAAGAAGAAAAAAAAAGGATATAGTGACAAGTTAGTGCCACGTCCAAGAATGGCTGGAAGTTCATGAGGGCCTCAGCACAGATATAAAGTGACAAGTGCATATAATATTAGAGAATACAAATGAAAATCATCATAGAAGAAGCCAAACCATTAACACCATCATACAAAAAGCAGTTTGGTGAAATCAGATTGCCATAGAGTACACAACAATGGAAGGCATGTAGATAATAGAAGTGGTAAAATAAAAAACACCCATATAATATACCAACCTTAAACAAGGGCGTGGAAGACAGACCCCAACACGCATTACCCTTTAATTCTTCCTCGGTGGGGCTTCTTCTATGATGATTTTCATTTGTATTCTCTAATATTATATGCACTTGCCACTTTATATCTGTACTGAGACCTTCATGAACTTCCATAATTAACTCTATAGCAGCTGGTATTATTTGTATTACTTACTAAAAATTAATTATTTGATCTGGTTGTCCGCAATTGTAATAGGCATGTGCGTACGCATGCATGTGGTTTAATCCTGCCTTTTTGACCTAACCAGCCATTCTTGGACGTGGCACTAAGGTGTCACTATATCCCTTTTTTTTTCTTCTTTTTTCTTCTGTGTATTTGTGTGGGCAAACAAGATAAAATTATTTGATGTAATTATCAATAAAAACTTTACTTTTTATTACTGCTCTGTGATCCATACATTTTTTGGGGGTTGATATTTATGCTTCTATTGATGAGCGTTTGCTATATGGCCCTTTTCTCTGGATATAATACATATGAACTAGCAGAATGTGCCTGAAAAGTGGGCTAGCCACTTCTTTTAACCACTTCACATCTTTGTAAGCCTGAAGTGCTGAAAAGAAGTTGAAAAGACTGAATGGAAGTCAGTTTTACATCGCAGTGCATACAGTGTGTTAATTCTTTTTTATGTTCTTTAAGCAATTTTTCAACCAAATTGTAGAGCATACCTTCCTGAAAAAAGCATCATCTGCACATTACCTTAAAAAGGGACTCAAGATACACTAAACTGTTTTATCTTCACTTGGCTTATACAAAAGAAAAGGAAATGATAGTTTCAAGAGACAAGCAGATCTGACAAAATTTGAGTTTGTCAAATTGCACAGATTTTATTCTAGAGAGACCCCAGGGCATAATGAATATTAGATGCAGAAAAAAGCCATAAATAAATAAAATATGTGGCGAGATGAGTATTATTTTGTACTTCTGAACTTTAGCTGTCCTCCTATGGTTGAGTTAAATGATTGCCATTTTTGCTTACTGTATTTTCCGCTTTGTAAGACGCACTTTATTTCCCCCAAATTTGGGGGGGAAATGGGGGTGCGTCTTACAAAGCGGATATACCGCTTACCATTGCAGGCTGGGATGAGGGGGTGTCCGCTGCTGCCCGCCGCCTCCCGCCACCGCTGCCGCGGTTGTCCGCTGCTGCCCGCTGCTGTCCCGGGAGAACCTGGAAACTCCGGTGCTGCGGGGGGCTCTGGCGACATTTTGTGAAAGACCAGAGCCCCCAGGCAGTTCGTCCATGCGTTCCTGTATGACTGACTTTGGGAAAATGGCCGCCGGAATCTCGGGAGATGAGATTTCAGCGCTGAGATCTCATCTCTCAAGATTCCGGCGGCCATTTTCCCGGAGTCAGTCATACAGGAACGCATGGACGAACTGCCGGGGGGCTCTGGTCTTTCACAAAATGTCGCCAGAGCCCTCCGCAGCCCCGGAGACAGCCCTGCAGCCCCCGAGACAGCCCTGCAGCCCCGGAGACAGCCCTGCAGCACAGGAGCCCCCCTGCAGACCCCCTCATCCCAGCCTGCAGCACAGGAGCCCCCCTGCAGACCCCCTCATCCCAGCCTGCAGCAATGCTCCACTCCTGCCTCCAGCACCGACCCTGGGACCCTGATCTGCTGCAGCCACAACCCCTGGTGAGTAGGGTTGAGCGAAACGGGTCGAACATTTTCAAAAGTCGCCGACTTTTGGCTAAGTCGGGGTTTCATGAAACCCGATCCGACCCCTGTGCGGGGTCGGCCATGCGGTACGCGACTTTCGCGCCAAAGTCGCGTTTCAATGACGCGAAAAGCGCCATTTCTCAGCCAATGAAGGTAAACGCAGAGTGTGGGCAGCGTGATGACATAGGTCCTGGTCCCCACCATCTTAGAGAAGGGCATTGCAGTGATTGGCTTGCTGTCTGCGACGTCACAGGGGCTATAAAGAGGCGTTCCCGCCGACCGCCATCTTACTGCTGCTGATCTGAGCTTAGGGAGAGGTTGCTGCCGCTTTGTCAGAAGCAGGGATAGCGTTAGGCAGGGTCCATTAACCACAAAACCGCTTGTGCTGCAGCAATTTGCACTGTCCAACACCACCCTCGGTGTGCAGGGACAGTGGAAGTTTTTTTTTTTTTTTTTTCCCCTCAGCGCTGTAGCTCATTGGGCTGCCCTAGAAGGCTCCCTGATAGCTGCATTGCTGTGTGTACGCCGCTGTGCAAACCAACTGCTTTTTTCAAAGCACAAATCCTCTTGTTCCTTCCTTTCTGCACAGCTATCTTTTTTGTTTGTCCACACTTTTTATTTCATTTGTGCATCAGTCCACTCCTTATTGCTGCCTGCCATACCTGGCTGAGATTACTGCAGGCAGGGAGATAGTAGCTGCCTGCCATACCTGGCTGAGATTACTGCAGGCAGGGAGATAGTAATTGTAGGACATTCCCTGTTTTTTTTTTTTTTTTTTTTTTGGTGGGAGATTAAGATTGGCAATTTGGCATTTCTGCTAGAGTGCCATCCCTGTGTGTGCCATCTCTCTCACATAGTGGGCCATAGAAAGCCTTTTCATTTTTCTGTATTTTTTTTTGTGGGGTGTATAAATTCTCCCTGATAAAAATACAGTGGGAGATTAATATTGGCCTTTGGGCTTGTGTGCCAGTCCTGAGTGTGCCATCTCTCTCACAAATAGTGGGCCATAGAAAGCCTATTTATTTTTTTTTTTGGTTTTATAAATTCTCCCTGAAAAAAAGGGAGATTAATATTGGCCTCTGGGCTTGTGTGCCAGTCCTGAGCGTGCCATCTGTGCCAGCCCTGAGCGTGCCATCTCTCTCACAAATAGTGGGCCATAGAAAGCCTATTTAATTTTTTTTTTTGTTTTATAAATTTTCCCTGAAAAAAGGGAGATTAATATTGGCCTCTGGGCTTGTGTGCCAGTTGTGAGCGTGCCATCTGTGCCAGTCCTGAGCGTGCCATCTCTCTCACAAATAGTGGGCCATAGAAAGCCTATTTAAATATTTTTTTGGTTTTATAAATTCTCCCAGAAAAAAAGGGAGATTAATATTGGCCTCTGGGCTTGTGTGCCAGTCCTGAGCGTGCCATCTGTGCCAGCCAGCCCTGAGCGTGCCATCTCTCTCACAAATAGTGGGCCATAGAAAGCCTATTTAATTTTTTTTTTTGTTTTATCAATTTTCCCTGAAAAAAGGGAGATTAATATTGGCCTCTGGGCTTGTGTGCCAGTTGTGAGCGTGCCATCTGTGCCAGTCCTGAGCGTGCCATCTCTCTCACAAATAGTGGGCCATAGAAAGCCTATTTAAATATTTTTTTGGTTTTATAAATTCTCCCAGAAAAAAAGGGAGATTAATATTGGCCTCTGGGCTTGTGTGCCAGTCCTGAGCGTGCCATCTGTGCCAGCCAGCCCTGAGCGTGCCATCTCTCTCACAAATAGTGGGCCATAGAAAGCCTATTTAATTTTTTTTTTTGTTTTATCAATTTTCCCTGAAAAAAGGGAGATTAATATTGGCCTCTGGGCTTGTGTGCCAGTTGTGAGCGTGCCATCTGTGCCAGTCCTGAGCGTGCCATCTCTCTCACAAATAGTGGGCCATAGAAAGCCTATTTAAATATTTTTTTGGTTTTATAAATTCTCCCAGAAAAAAAGGGAGATTAATATTGGCCTCTGGGCTTGTGTGCCAGTCCTGAGCGTGCCATCTGTGCCAGCCAGCCCTGAGCGTGCCATCTCTCTCACAAATAGTGGGCCATAGAAAGCCTATTTAATTTTTTTTTTGTTTTATCAATTTTCCCTGAAAAAAGGGAGATTAATATTGGCCTCTGGGCTTGTGTGCCAGTTGTGAGCGTGCCATCTGTGCCAGTCCTGAGCGTGCCATCTCTCTCACAAATAGTGGGCCATAGAAAGCCTATTTAAATATTTTTTTGGTTTTATAAATTCTCCCAGAAAAAAAGGGAGATTAATATTGGCCTCTGGGCTTCTGTGCCAGTCCTGAGCGTGCCATCTGTGCCAGTCCTGAGCGTCCCATCTCTCTCACAAATAGTGGGCCATAGAAAGCCTATTTTATTTTTTTTTTGGGTTTTAGAAATTCTCCCTGAAAAAAGGGAGATTAATATTGGCCTCTGGGCTTGTGTGCCAGTTGTGAGCGTGCCATCTGTGCCAGTCCTGAGCGTGCCATCTCTCTCACAAATAGTGGGCCATAGAAAGCCTATTTAAATATTTTTTTGGTTTTATAAATTCTCCCAGAAAAAAAGGGAGATTAATATTGGCCTCTGGGCTTCTGTGCCAGTCCTGAGCGTGCCATCTGTGCCAGTCCTGAGCGTCCCATCTCTCTCACAAATAGTGGGCCATAGAAAGCCTATTTTATTTTTTTTTTGGGTTTTAGAAATTCTCCCTGAAAAAAGGGAGATTAATATTGGCCTCTGGGCTTGTGTGCCAGTTGTGAGCGTGCCATCTGTGCCAGTCCTGAGCGTGCCATCTCTCTCACAAATAGTGGGCCATAGAAAGCCTATTTAAATATTTTTTTGGTTTTATAAATTCTCCCAGAAAAAAAGGGAGATTAATATTGGCCTCTGGGCTTCTGTGCCAGTCCTGAGCGTGCCATCTGTGCCAGTCCTGAGCGTCCCATCTCTCTCACAAATAGTGGGCCATAGAAAGCCTATTTTATTTTTTTTTTGGGTTTCAGAAATTCTCCCTGGAAAAAAAAAGGGAGATTAATATTGCCCTTTGGGCTTGTGTGCCAGTACTAAGCGTTCCATCTCTCTCTCTCTCTCAGTCAGTGGGCCATAGAACGCATATTTTTGGTTTTATTTGTTTTCTAAATTCTCCCTGAAAAAATCATTTTATTTTATTTGGTTTCTAAATTCTTCCTGATAAAATCATATTTTTTTTATTATTTTTTTTTCTAAAGTCTCCCTGAAAAAAAAAAAAAAAAAACAACCAAAAAAAACAGTGGGAGATTAATATTGGCCTTTCTGCTTGTGTGCCAGTCTTGACTCCTGGGTGCGTCATCTCTCAGTCAGTGGGCCATAGAACGCCTATTTTTGGTTTTATTTGTTTTATAAATTCTCCCTGAAAAAATCATTTTATTTTATTTGGTTTCTAAATTCTTCCTGATAAAATCATATTTTTTTTATTATTTTTTTTTCTAAAGTCTCCCTGAAAAAAAAAAAAAAAAAAACAACCAAAAAAAACAGTGGGAGATTAATATTGGCCTTTCTGCTTGTGTGCCAGTCTTGACTCCTGGGTGTGCCATCTCTCTCTCTCTCTCTCTCTCTCTCTCTCTCTCTCTCTCTCTCCAATTGTGGTCCATAGAAAGCCTATATTTTTTTTCCTTGATTTGGGTTCTAAAATCTACCAGAGAAAATAACTACATCAATCATTGGTAGAAAAATATTGGCCTCTGGGTTTGTGTGCCACTCCTGACTCCTGTGTGCGTCATCTCTCAGTCAGTGGGCCATAGAACGCCTATTTTTGTTTTTATTTGTTTTATAAATTCTCCCTGAAAAAATCATTTTATTTTATTTGGTTTCTAAATTCTTCCTGATAAAATCATATTTTTTTTATTATTTTTTTTTCTAAAGTCTCCCTGAAAAAAAAAAAAAAAAAAAAAAACAGTGGGAGATTAATATTGGCCTTTCTGCTTGTGTGCCAGTCTTGACTCCTGGGTGTGCCATCTCTCTCTCTCTCTCTCTCCAATTGTGGTCCATAGAAAGCCTACATTTTTTTTCCTTGATTTGGGTTCCAAAATCTACCAGAGAAAATAACTCCATCAATCATTGGTAGAAAAATATTGGCCTCTGGGCTTGTGTGCCACTCCTGATTCCTGTGTGCGTCATCTCTCACTCAGTGGCCCATAGAAAGCATATAGTTTGTTACATTTGTTTTCTAAATTCTCCCTGCAAAAATCTATTTTTTTTTTTTTGGGGGGTTTCTAAAGTGTTCCTGAAAAAAATAAAAATAAAAAAAAAATAATAGTGTGACATTAATATTAACATTTGTGCTTCAGTGACAGTCCTGCGTGTGGGGCATCTCTCTAATTTGCAGCCACCAAAAAAAGAGTGTGTAACATTGGGCCTGATTTTCGCTGTGGTCTCACCAACCTGTAAAGGGGTAGCTAAATCATACTGAAGTTATAGCTCACCGTGTAAGTTGTGTGACTGCAACAAATAACGTTAGTTTGGTTACGTTTTTAAAACAATGAGGAAGTCTAGTGGAAGAGGTCGTGGCCGGGGGCGTTCATTGTCAGCTGGTAATGAGGGTAGTGGTAGTGGTGGAGCATCAGGTGGTCGTGGGGGAAAAAATATTGCACCTAAGTCTGGAGCTGTGGAGCCAGGTTCGTCGTCCGGCTACACAAGGCCTCGAACGCTCCCTTTTCTGGGATTAGGAAAACCGCTTTTAAAGCCGGAGCAGCAAGAGCAAGTTTTGGCTTATCTTGCTGACTCAGCCTCTAGCTCTTTTGCCTCATCTCGTGAAACTGGTAAAAGTAAAAGCAGCGCGTCGTTAGTGGATGTTCACGGTCAGGGACAAGTCACTTCCTTGTCCTCTTCAGCAAAAACAACAACAGAGAAGAATGCAGCAGGCGACACAACGGGTTACTCCATGGAGCTCTTTACACATACCGTCCCTGGCTTAGAAAGTGAAGCAGTTAACAGTCCATGCCCATTACAAATTGAATCTGACATGGAGTGCACTGACGCACAGCCACAGCCAGACTACTATGCTGGTCCTTTGACTCAGACCACAACATTGCCCTCGCAGGGTGCTGATCAAGAATCAGACCCTGATGAGACTATGTTGCCCCATCACGAACGCTATACCACCGAACGACACGGTGACACAGACGAAGTTGCGCAGGAGGTACAAGAAGAGTTATTAGATGACCCAGTTCTTGACCCCGATTGGCAGCCATTGGGGGAACAGGGTGCAGGCGGCAGCAGTTCTGAAGCAGAGGAGGAGGAGGGGCCGCAGCAGGCATCAACATCGCCACAGGTTCCATCTGCCGGGCCCGTATCTTGCCCAAAACGCGTGGCAAAGCCAAAACCTGGTGGAGGACAGCGTGGCCATCCGGTTAAAGCTCAGTCTGCAATGCCTGAAAAGGTATCCGATGCTAGAAAGAGTGCAGTCTGGCATTTTTTTAAACAACATCCAATTGATCAGCGCAAAGTCATCTGTCAAAAATGTTCTACTTCCTTAAGCAGAGGTCAGAATCTGAAAAGTCTCAATACTAGTTGCATGCATAGACATTTAACCACCATGCATTTGAAAGCTTGGACTAACTACCAAACGTCCCTTAAGGTTGTTGCACCCTCGGCCAATGAAGCTAGTCATCAACGCAACATCCCTTCCGGCAGTGTAGGACCACCATTTAGCGCACCACCTGCTGTATCTGTGCAGGTATCTTTGCCAGGCCAAAGCAGTCAGGGTCAGGGAATCACCAGTTTCGTAGTAGGAAACACTGCATCTAGGGCACCGGCGGCAACAATACCATCTCCCACCGTCTCTCAGTCTGCCATGTCCACCGGCACCCCCGCTAGTTCCACGATCTCCAGCTCTCCAGTCCAGCTCACCCTACATGAGACTATGGTTAGAAAAAGGAAATACTTAGCCTCGCATCCGCGTACACAGGGTTTGAACGCCCACATAGCTAGACTAATCTCGTTAGAGATGATGCCCTACCGGTTAGTTGAAAGCGAAGCTTTCAAAGACCTGATGGACTACGCTGTACCACGCTACGAGCTACCCAGTCGACACTTTTTTTCCAGAAAAGCCATCCCAGCCCTCCACCAGCATGTTAAAGAGCGCATCGTCCATGCACTCAGGCAATCTGTGAGCACAAAGGTGCACCTGACAACAGATGCATGGACCAGTAGGCATGGCCAGGGACGTTACGTGTCCATCACGGCACACTGGGTAAATGTGGTGGATTCAGGGTCCACAGGGGACAGCAAGTTTGGGACAGTTCTGCCTAGCCCACGGTCTAGTAAACAGTTGTCTGTAGCCGTTCGCACCCCCTCCTCCTCCTCCTCCTCGTCCTCCTGCAGAAGCAAGAGCTCGTCCACAGACCGCAGTCGCACAAACACTCCATCCGCACCTGCCACTGTTGCACACCAGGTCTCCCATTATGGGGCAGCTACTGGCATACGTCAGCAGGCTGTATTGGCTATGAAGTGTTTGGGCGACAATAGACACACCGCGGAAGTTCTGTCCGAGTTCTTGCAGCAAGAAACGCAGTCGTGGCTGGGCACTGTAGATCTTGAGGCAGGCAAGGTAGTGAGTGATAACGGAAGGAATTTCATGGCTGCCATCTCCCTTTCCCAACTGAAACACATTCCTTGCCTGGCTCACACCTTAAACCTGGTGGTGCAGTGCTTCCTGAAAAGTTATCCGGGGTTATCCGACCTGCTCCTCAAAGTGCGTGGACTTTGCGCACATATCCGCCGTTCGCCTGTACACTCCAGCCGTATGCAGACCTATCAGCGTTCTTTGAACCTTCCCCAGCATCGCCTAATCATAGACGTTGCAACAAGGTGGAACTCAACACTGCACATGCTTCAGAGACTGTGCGAACAGAGGCGGGCTGTTATGTTTTTGTGGGAGGATACACATACACGGGCAGGCAGTAGGATGGCAGACATGGAGTTGTCAGGTGTGCAGTGGTCGAAGATTCAAGACATGTGTCAAGTCCTTCAGTGTTTTGAGGAATGCACACGGCTGGTTAGTGCAGACAACGCCATAATAAGCATGAGCATCCCCCTAATGCGTCTGCTGATGCAAAGTTTGACGCACATAAAGGATCAGGCGTCTGCACCAGAGGAAGAGGAAAGCCTTGATGACAGTCAGCGATTGTCTGGTCAGGGCAGTGTACATGACGAGGTACCGGGCGAAGAGGAGGTGGAGGATGAGGAGGATGATGGGGATGAGTATATTTTTAATGAGGAAGCTTTCCCGGGGGCACGGGAAATTGGTGGCGTGGCAAGGCCGGGTTCTGGTTTTTTGAGGGACACAAGTGACGTAGATTTGCCTGCAACTGCCCCTCAACCAAGCACAACCGCAGATTTGACAACGGGAACTTTGGCCCACATGGCGGATTATGCCTTGCGTATCCTCAAAAGGGACACACGCATTACAAAAATGATGAACGATGACGATTACTGGTTGGCCTGCCTCCTTGATCCTCGCTATAAAGGCAAATTGCAAAATATTATGCCACATGAGAACTTGGAACTAATATTAGCAACAAAACAATCAACTCTTGTTGACCGTTTGCTTCTGGCATTCCCTGCACACAGCGCCCGTGATCGTTCTCACACGAGCTCCAGGGGCCAGCAGACCAGAGGTGTTAGAGGGGCAGAAATCAGAAGTGGCATTGGACAGAGGGGTTTTCTGACCAGGTTGTGGAGTGATTTTTCTATGACCGCAGACAGGACAGGTACTGCAGCATCAATTCAAAGTGACAGGAGACAACATTTGTCCAGTATGGTTACAAACTATTTTTCATCCCTTATCGACGTTCTCCCTCAACCGTCATTCCCATTTGATTACTGGGCATCCAAATTAGACACCTGGCCAGAATTGGCAGAATATGCATTGCAGGAGCTTGCTTGCCCGGCAGCTAGTGTCCTATCAGAAAGAGTATTCAGTGCTGCAGGTTCAATACTAACAGAAAAAAGGACTCGTCTGGCTACCCAAAATGTAGATGATCTAACCTTCATTAAAATGAACCACAACTGGATTTCAAAATCTTTTGCCCCACCCTGCCCGGCTGACACCTAGCTTTCCTATGAAAAGGTCTTGCCTGTGGACTATTCTGAATGACTTTTCCAATCTCGTAATTTTCTTCACCTGATTGTCCAGCATACGACATGTTTCCACCTCACGAAATGGCCAAACTCCCCACACGGGGCCGTGCTATCGCCACTTTGCGCTTGGACCCTTGAGAGTGCTGTTTGTCTGAAGAGGTGGGTGTGGCCGCTTTTGGTCGACGGCACTGCCACTGGGTCCCTCATAGTACAATAAAGTGTCTCTGGCGGTGGTGGTGCGCACCCAACGTCAGACACACCGTTGTAATATGAGGGGCCCTGTGCCTGTACCGCCGGCCACAAGACAGTTCCCCCCCCCAGCTCAAACAGTGCTCTACCACTAGCAAAATTATCTCTCACAGCTTCACCAATGTGTAGTCTAGCCGCTGACATCCTTCAATGCCTGGCACTGACAATACCATTGTTTTGACATTTTTGTTATGTTAGGCCTTCGAAGCCTGTCTGCGGTCCCTTCTTTCTACAACTACTACACTGACCAGGCCACTGCTGGCCGTGTTACCCTGGAACCAATTTAAAAGTGCCTACAGTCAGCCCAATTTTGTTATGTTAGGCCTTCGAAGACTGTCTGCCGTCACTCCTTCCACTAGACTTCCACTGACCATACACTGCTGCCCATGTACCCCTGGAACCAATTTAAAGTGCCTACAGCCAGCCCAATTTTGTTATGTTAGGCCTTCGAAGCCTGTCTGCGGTCACTCCTTCCACTAGACTTCCACTGACCAGACCACTGCTGCCCGTGTACCCCTGGAACCAATTTAAAAGTGCCTACAGCCAGCCCAAGTTTGTTATGTTAGGCCTTGGAAGCCTGTCTGCGGTCACTCCTTCCACTAGACTTCCACTGACCAGACCACTGCTGCCCGTGTACCCCTGGAACCAATTTAAAAGTGCCTACAGCCAGCCCAAGTTTGTTATGTTAGGCCTTGGAAGCCTGTCTGCGGTCACTCCTTCCACTAGACTTCCACTGACCAGACCACTGCTGCCCGTGTACCCCTGGAACCAATTTAAAAGTGCCTACAGCCAGCCCAAGTTTGTTATGTTAGGCCTTGGAAGCCTGTCTGCGGTCACTCCTTCCACTAGACTTCCACTGACCAGACCACTGCTGCCCGTGTACCCCTGGAACCAATTTAAAAGTGCCTACAGCCAGCCCAAGTTTGTTATGTTAGGCCTTGGAAGCCTGTCTGCGGTCACTCCTTCCACTAGACTTCCACTGACCAGACCACTGCTGCCCGTGTACCCCTGGAACCAATTTAAAAGTGCCTACAGCCAGCCCAAGTTTGTTATGTTAGGCCTTCTAAGCCTGTCTGCGGTCCATTCTTTCAACTACTACTACACTGACCAGGTCACTGCTGTCCGTGTACCCCTGGAACCAATTTAAAATTGCCTACAGCCATGTGTTATTATTTTAGGCCTTCGATGCCTGTCTGCGGTCACTCCTTCCACTAGGCCTCCACTGACCACACCACTGCTGTCCGTGTACCCCTGGAACCAATTTAAAATTGCCTACAGCCAGCCCAATTTTTTTATTTTAGGCCTTCGATGCCTGTCTGCGGTCCATTCTTTCAACTACTACTACACTGACCAGGTCACTGCTGTCCGTGTACCCCTGTAACCAATTTAAAATTGCCTACAGCCATGTGTTATTATTTTAGGCATTCGATGCCTGTCTGCGGTCCATTTTTTCAACTACTACTACACTGACCAGGTCACTGCTGCCCGTGTACCCCTGGAACCAATTTAAAATTGCCTACAGCCATGTGTTATTATTTTAGGCCTTCGATGCCTGTCTGCGGTCACTCCTTCCACTAGGCCTCCACTGACCACACCACTGCTGCCCGTGTACCCCTGGAACCAATTTAAAATTGCCTACAGCCAGCCCAATTTTTTTATTTTAGGCCTTCGATGCCTGTCTGCGGTCCATTCTTTCAACTACTACTACACTGACCAGGTCACTGCTGCCCGTGTACCCCTGGAACCAATTTAAAATTGCCTACAGCCATGTGTTATTATTTTAGGCCTTCGATGCCTGTCTGCGGTCACTCCTTCCACTAGGCCTCCACTGACCACACCACTGCTGTCCGTGTACCCCTGGAACCAATTTAAAATTGCCTACAGCCATGTGTTATTATTTTAGGCCTTCGATGCCTGTCTGCGGTCACTCCTTCCACTAGGCCTCCACTGACCACACCACTGCTGTCCGTGTACCCCTGGAACCAATTTAAAATTGCCTACAGCCATGTGTTATTATTTTAGGCCTTCGATGCCTGTCTGCGGTCACTCCTTCCACTAGGCCTCCACTGACCACACCACTGCTGTCCGTGTACCCCTGGAACCAATTTAAAATTGCCTACAGCCAGCCCAATTTTTTTATTTTAGGCCTTCGATGCCTGTCTGCGGTCCATTCTTTCAACTACTACTACACTGACCAGGTCACTGCTGTCCGTGTACCCCTGGAACCAATTTAAAATTGCCTACAGCCATGTGTTATTATTTTAGGCCTTCGATGCCTGTCTGCGGTCACTCCTTCCACTAGGCCTCCACTGACCACACCACTGCTGTCCGTGTACCCCTGGAACCAATTTAAAATTGCCTACAGCCATGTGTTATTATTTTAGGCCTTCGATGCCTGTCTGCGGTCACTCCTTCCACTAGGCCTCCACTGATCACACCACTGCTGCCCGTGTACCCCTGGAACCAATTTAAAATTGCCTACAGCCAGCCCAATTTTTTTATTTTAGGCCTTCGATGCCTGTCTGCGGTCCATTCTTTCAACTACTACTACACTGACCAGGTCACTGCTGTCCGTGTACCCCTGGAACCAATTTAAAATTGCCTACAGCCATGTGTTATTATTTTAGGCCTTCGATGCCTGTCTGCGGTCACTCCTTCCACTAGGCCTCCACTGACCACACCACTGCTGTCCGTGTACCCCTGGAACCAATTTAAAATTGCCTACAGCCATGTGTTATTATTTTAGGCCTTCGATGCCTGTCTGCGGTCACTCCTTCCACTAGGCCTCCACTGACCACACCACTGCTGTCCGTGTACCCCTGGAACCAATTTAAAATTGCCTACAGCCAGCCCAATTTTTTTATTTTAGGCCTTCGATGCCTGTCTGCGGTCCATTCTTTCAACTACTACTACACTGACCAGGTCACTGCTGTCCGTGTACCCCTGTAACCAATTTAAAATTGCCTACAGCCATGTGTTATTATTTTAGGCATTCGATGCCTGTCTGCGGTCCATTTTTTCAACTACTACTACACTGACCAGGTCACTGCTGCCCGTGTACCCCTGGAACCAATTTAAAATTGCCTACAGCCATGTGTTATTATTTTAGGCCTTCGATGCCTGTCTGCGGTCACTCCTTCCACTAGGCCTCCACTGACCACACCACTGCTGCCCGTGTACCCCTGGAACCAATTTAAAATTGCCTACAGCCAGCCCAATTTTTTTATTTTAGGCCTTCGATGCCTGTCTGCGGTCCATTCTTTCAACTACTACTACACTGACCAGGTCACTGCTGCCCGTGTACCCCTGGAACCAATTTAAAATTGCCTACAGCCATGTGTTATTATTTTAGGCCTTCGATGCCTGTCTGCGGTCACTCCTTCCACTAGGCCTCCACTGACCACACCACTGCTGTCCGTGTACCCCTGGAACCAATTTAAAATTGCCTACAGCCATGTGTTATTATTTTAGGCCTTCGATGCCTGTCTGCGGTCCATTCTTTCAACTACTACTACACTGACCAGGGCACTGCTGGCCGTGTACCCCTGGAACCAACATCAGAAAATATAAAAATAAGTATTTTGCTTATAAAAAAGAAAATACTGGTGAGATATCAAATGCAGACATTTTAACATTAAAAACAAACACACAACTCTAATCTGGTACAGTACTAAAAATGGCCACCAGCTACAATTACTTTCTCCTGCAAGTAGTTAACTGAAAGTTTTTTTAAATTGAAAACACACATATGGCATCCACCGAGTGTTGTCCTGTCGCGTCTTCTTTATATTATTGCCGAGAAGATGCAAAATAATGAAAATAATAAAATCATTAATTACCAAAATAATAGAGAAAGTCAACACCACATTGCAAATAAACATTCATTCCAAATAAAGAAGCAGGGCGCGTCCGAGGGTGAGTATATACCTAATAAGAATATAATCACCCTCGGACGCGCAATGCTTATTTCCAACAGCCTTCCTTCCTAAGAATCAGCCCTTCCGTCGTGTAGAGAGACGTTGTGTTACACTCCAAGGTGTTCCCCAGGTTGCCTTTCCTGAGCTTCGATCTTCCGGCTCTCGTTTAGTAGTTCTTGGAAACTACTCTGCATTAGGCCTTCAAATTGGGTATGGGGTGTAGAGAGATGGTGTGTTCCACTCCAAGGTGTTCCCCAGGTTGCCTTTCCTGAGCTTCGATCTTCCGGCTCTCGTTTAGTAGTTGTTGGAAACTACGCTGCATTAGGCCTTCAAATTGGGTATGGGGTGTAGCGAGAGGGTGTGTTACACTCCAAGGTGTTCCCCAGGTTGCCTTTCCTGAGCTTCGATCTTCCGGCTCTCGTTTAGTAGTTCTTGGAAACTACACTGCATTAGGCCTTCAAATTGGGTATGGGGTGTAGAGAGAGGGTGTGTTACACTCTAAGGTGTTCCCCAGGTTTCCTTGCCATTGCTTCGGTCTTCCGACTCTCGTTTAGTAGTTGTAGAAAAGTACACTGCATTAGGCCATACAAAATGGGTATGGGGTGGAGAGAGATGGTGTGTTACACTCCAAGGTGTTCCCCAGGTTGCCTTTCCTGAGCTTCTATCTTCAGGCTCTCATTAAATTGTGGTTAAATGGAACAACTGCATTTGGCGTACTAGTTGGTTTGGGGCCTACTATCGGTGTCTGCCACTCCTTGCTGTTCTCCTCCACTGAACAAAGCTGTGCCGCCTGTTTACTACGGTTGCCAATTTTGAACTGCATTTCGACTACTTACTGATTTGGCCCTACTCTCTGTGTCAGCCTCTCATTCCAGTTGTCCTCCACTGCAATGCCCCCTGGTTATTCCTGTGTTACCAATTTTGAACTGCATTTAGCCCACTTTCTTCTTTGGGCCTATATCTGTGTTTCCACTTCATCGTGCCCATTGCCCAGCCAGTGATAGATGAGTCTGCTGGTACATTGACCCATAACGCAACATTCCCCGTGCACGCTACACAACAACATTGTGACCCTGCTGAAAGTCAGGTTGCTCTTCCCGCATACCATACCACCTTACACGGGGACAAAGAGGAAGGTGCAGATGAAAGTGCAGGTTCCTTCATCAGGTGGGGGGAGGAATACTAGTTGGCGACGTCACTGGCACAGGGCCTCTCATAGTATGCAAAAGTGTTGCTGCCGGTGGGAGGCGCCCCCGCCGTGCAAACACACCGCTGTACTTTGAGGGGCCCTGTGCCAGTGCCAATGCCAACGAGTGGGCCCCCCCTGCTTGCTCAGGTTCACAGCACTTGCAAAGTTGAAATACTTACCTCTCCCTGCTCCACTGCCGTGACGTGGTCCAGATTTCCTGGGCCCACTAATTACTTGAACCAGCCCTACCCCCCACAACTTTAGCCAAATGACCCCCAATTTCAAATGCCTTCCAATTATTATAAGGTAAATTACGCTTGACAAGCTTCATTAAGAAGAATGGATGGTTTTGACATTAAAATGGCCACTCTAGGTGTTTTCCTGGCCCCCACTCACTGCCGACTATGCTGCCCCATTGACTTGCATTGGGTTTCGTGTTTCGGTCGATCCCGACTTTACGTCATAATCGGCCGATTTCACTCGACCCGACTTTGGACATAGTCGGGTTTCGCAAAACCCGGCTCGACTCTAAAAAGGTCAAGGTCGCTCAACTCTACTGGTGAGTAATAAGACGCATGGATTATAAGACGCCCCACCAATTTATTAAAAAAAGTTTTTTTCCTATTTTTCTCCTCAAAATTTGGGGTGCGTCTTATAATCTGGAGCGTCTTACAAACTGAAAAATACGGTAATTCACAAAGAGTGGATTAGCAATAAAACACATTCTGGAGAATGTGGATTTTTGTAAAATTCATGAAGAATTTGGAGAATAAGGATTTGAGTGCAATGCAAAACCACTTGAAAAATAAATCCAAGTCTAATAGAAACATTTGGTTAATGAAAATGTTTTTAAATCTAATGACTGATTCTATTCCTTATGCTATCTTATGCCCTGATTTAAAAAAAAAACTTCTATATTTAGCCATCAAATTATGGATATTGAATAAAACACACTTTAAATTATGTACAAGTGAGATGAGCAAGAAAATATTATAAAAATGTATTGAACATTCATTCTGCAACTTTATTGGAAGTTAATTCTTGCAGCATTCTCTGCAAAGCTTCTATTGATAGAAAGCCGGGAGATCTGCTCTGTGAAGCATCCAGCAGTAGTTCCCCATAATATTCACATTCCATCTACCTTGGTATCTTTGTTCCATCTTCTTAATATCCTGATGAACTTTTTTTCCTTGCTCTTTACTAACAGCACCAAGGTTTTTAGGAAAGTAGTCCAAATAGGAATGTAAAAAATGTAACTTCAAATTTATTACACAATCCAAGGCTTTGAAATGTTTCAGCCTGGTCTCCACAATGGATTTTGATCATTATTGTTACCTATAAATGTATTCATGACTTCTTTAATAGAATCCCAAGCCCTTTTCTCAACAGTTTTCATTTTTGTTTCAAACACGTAGTCCATCATGAGTGTCTGAATTTCTGGACCAACAAAAATTCCTCTCTTTAGTTTTGCTTCGGACAGTCCCTGAAACTTTTTACACAGGTACTTAAAAGTCTCTCCTTCTTTTCATAGATCAAGAAAAGCACATCCAGCCCATGAATGGCAGCGCTTCCCAGGACTCACATTCAAAGATGATATTTCATATTTTTTTATTTCATAACTTAAAATAGAAGAGATACAACGCGTTTCGGATACAGTATATATCCTTCTTCAGGTATCATAAAAACACAGTACAAATCCTATTAGTATAAAATTCACTCCTTTTCATAGAGTTTTCACAAACTGTTTCATCAGCCCAAGCTTAAAGGGACTCTGTCACCTGAATTTGGAGGGAACAATCTTCAGCCAAAGGGGCGGGGTTTTCGGGTGTTTGATTCACCCTTTCCTTACCCGCTGGCTGCATGCTGGCTGCAATATTGGATTGAAGTTAATTTTTTGGCCTCTGTAGTACATGCCTGCACAAGGCAATCTTGCCTTGCGCAGGGGTGTACTATGGAGGACAGATAATGAACTTCAATCCAATATTGCAGCCAGCATGCAGCCAGCAGGTAAGGAAAGGGTGAATCAAACACCACGCCCCTATGGCTGAAGATTGTTCCCTCCAAATTCAGGTGACAGAGTCCCTTTAATGTGAAGTGGTGGCAGGAGAACTTTAGTGGGATCAACTAAACTTTCCGCAACTAAGTTCTTGAGTCCAGGTTGAAAAAATGTTCTTGTTGTCAACTTTTTTGGCTCTAGTGATGAGTCCTATCCCGGCTGTCACATTCACAAAAAAAGCGTGGTTACTTTTTGTATACACCTTGCTGCCTAAGGAACAAAGAGAGAATTTTCAGATCACCACAAACTGACCATCCTTTATCATCATAGTTAAGTTTCTTGAGACTAAAGTCTAAATTCTCATAGCTTTCCTTCAAGTGCACAGATTGCTGCTATTATGCAGTAGCACAACTTTCAGACTTTTTTGGATGAATCAATAGTCTCCACTCGCTGACAATGTACTCAGTATGGAAGGAATTCTTTTTTCCTGCATCTGTACCATGAAAAACAGGTACGAGGAGCTAGCAGGTTCTTTTCCATTAGTCTAGAGGCTAAAAGTTCTGCAGAATGTTTAGGAAGGTCCAAGTCCCTGAGTAAATCATTTAATTTGAGCTGTAAAAAAGCTGTGGCTCGTTAGGACTAGCATGTAAGTCTTCATCAGAATCCTGCTCTCCATATTCTCAATCTTCTGAATAAGGTGCATCTTCAAGTTTCTCCAAAGGTGAAGGGACAGGCATTTCTGGAGAGTGAGGCATAGGGCGAATCGCTGATGGGAGGTCCGGATATATACTATAATTTCCTTTTTATTTTTAAGATTGAATCCCTTCTCATTCCACATGCAAAAGTAGCAGTCAACACTATGATTTTGCAGTTGCCGCCAGACCATAGGCACACCAAAATTAAAGCTCTTTTTCTTCTCTTTAGATGTAGTTCTTCTACACAAACAATATAAATAGAGCCCACAACTTGACTTGATCAACTAATGTGCGCACAGTACACTTTTCTAATGAAGTCTGTAATATTCCTTCATTGTTTCATCACTACAAAACAATCGCAAATATAGCAAATGTTGTTGGATAAATTACAACACCCTCCTGTATCCATTTCAATCACATTGTTAGAAACAGAAGCTTAATCCACCAAAACCACTAAAAACTGAAAGGAATTGTAGTAAGTACACGTCACACTCTTATGAATTATATATAAAAGAAAATCTGCCTTTGCTCTCCATAGCAACCAATCACAGTGCAACTTTCGGTTCTGACACTGCTGAGGTAAAATGAAAGCTGTGCTCTGGTTGGTTGTTATGGACACCACCACTGCAGCAAGTCACAAAATTGGCTAAAGTCATTCTATTATATACATATATGCAGGGTCAGACTGGCCTACTGGAGAACAAGAGGATTCTCCGATGGGCCGAAGCACTGACATCGGCTGATATACAGGGCGAGCAGCTGCCTAGGGCTCCCGCTGCCCCAGGTCCCCAGTTAGTGGTTTGTCACTAAAAGCGGCACACAATCCAGCTGCTATGGTGCCTGTGAGTCAGGGGGGCTCGCCTGGTGGTAGCAGAGTAGCAGTGGGTGACAGGAGGCAGGAGCCACTGGAAGTAAAGGTCTAAATTTGCACACTTAGTAAACGAGGTTTGTGCCACCGAGGAAGCAGGCAGGAGCCACCTGCTGCAGCTAAAGCTTGCGCCCACTGCTAAAGAGAAATGAAAATTCATTGCTTCACATGCCCATGGGCATGGAGAGAAGTTAATTTTCATTTCACTTTAATAGCGGGCAGTGTTAGCCGCAGCTGCCGGTTCCTGCAGCAGCTGGGCGATCACGTGTGCCTACTATTAATAAAAATAAATATTCCTTACTTTCCACACCCATGGTAGTGAAGAGCAGTAAATATTAATGCCCTTTAGTAGCGGGCACACGTGATCACCCAGTAGAAGGAAGCCTGCCGCTGCAGTTAACACTCCCCCAGGGGCCTCCAGCCAGTGGCATCCCACTTATTGCGGCACACCATGCGGCAGCTATGGGGCTTGTGAGTCAGGGGGGCCCACTCAGCATCAATGCCACCCCCCAGCGTGCACTGCATTCAACTGTATCAGCATCATAGATGCTGATACAGTTGAAAGCGATAATGGAGGAGAGGGCATCAGATGATGCTCCCTCCCCCATCATTCCCTTCTGCCTCTGACACAGCAGGTGCGCAATGACGTCACTTCATAGCACACTATGCTGTGTACTGGGCAGATAGCAGTGCAGCTGCTGAGGCTATAATACTGTAGGACTGGATTATATTCTATGGAGGGGACTACATTATATTCTATGTGGGGCTGCATTATACTCAATTGGGTGGCTGCATTATACTATATGAGGGGACTGCATGATACTATATGAGAGGTCTGCATTATACTCTATAAGGGGGCTACATTATGCTCTATGAGGGGGATGCATTATTCTCTGGGGGACTACATTATATTCTATGGGGGGCTGCATTATACCTTATGAAGGGGCTACATTATATTCTATAGGGGGCTGCATTATACTTTGAAGGGGCTACATTATATTCTATGGGGAGCTGCATTATACTCTATGAGGGGGCTACATTATATTTTATGGGGGCTGCATTATATTATATAAGGGCTGCATTATATTTATGAGGGGGCTACATTATATTCTATGAGGTTGGCTACCCCAACCACTGCTATATCACTAAGAGGTCTATTATTTTGTATTATATAATATTATATTACATTAGTGTGTCTTACTGCACAATTGGTGATATTGTATTTAAATTCTATGTAGCTACATAGTGGGTTCCAAGAATGATTTTCTCCTGGCCCAAAGTGCTCCAGTACGACACTGCATATAGGTTGCTAATTTCACAGGATGGGGTTTTATATGAAGTCTATCATCAAGTTTTTTAAATTTTTTAACTTCATTTGAAACCACCATAATGTAGAGTGAGAATGTAATTCTGACGCATCCCCTCTCCAGGGAGAAGAAGGAAGATAGGTAGCACTCACGGTGTAACACTTAAGTGCGGCAGCGCAAGCGCCGCCAGGTGGCGAGAGAGAGGTCAGACAAGCTGGATCAGGAATGGACAGGAAACACAGTATCAGTGGAAACAGCAATACACATGGTCAGATACAAGCCAAATAGTCACAGCCGGTCGAGAGCAGAGATGTCAGAGACGTGAGACAGAGAAACAGGTCAGAGGACAAGCTGGGTAAGATACCATCTTCACAGCACAGGGAGCACACAGCAAGACGAGCGGGGAAGCAGGAATGGGAAGGCAGGGGAACTGATAAAATGGGGGGAGGACAAATCAGGGTCTAACGGGGTCTGTCGCTCAAGCCAGGGGCAAGAACTATAGCTGATGCTGCCTGCAGGCAGCAGAGGACTGAAATAGCAAAACAGATCCCAAAATGAGGCAAAGAAGGTAAACCCTCGCATGACCAGACCGGGGAGAGAATAGCAAGAAGCAAACTGTTATACCCGGTCCAGTCCATGTACCTTCGCGGGGTCCACTTCGGGACTCCCGCTCTGTGCCTGCTCCATGCTGTCCTGACACAGCCTCTGCTTCCCCTTACTCCTCTGCTTCCTGGCACACAGCCAGCAGGTTCTCAGTCTATGTACTTAGGTCGTGCACGTGCTTGCTCCTGGTCTCTTAAAGTGACAGTGCACAATTTCCAAAAAGTGCTTCTGACCAATGACGTGTTAAAGGGAACCTGTCACCCCGTTTTTTGAGATTGAGCTATAAATACTGTTAAATAGGGCCTGCGCTGTGCGTTACTATAGTGTATGTAGTGTACCCTGATTCCCCATGTATGCTGAGAAATACATTACCAAAGTCGCCGTTTTCGCCTGTCAATCAGGCTGGTCTGGTCAGGTGGGCGTGTTCACAGCGCTCTTTTCTTCTCCAGCTTTCCGTTGGTGGTGTAGTGGTGTGCGCATGTCCAAGGTCCGAATTCCCTGCGCCCACGTGAAGACACAGCGCGCGATCTGCGCTGTAATCCCTTGCATCGGTGGGGGCGGCCATCTTCCTGGGGCCGCGCGTGCGCAGATGGAGTGCTCTGCTGCACGGGGCTTCAGGAAAATGGCCGCGGGATGCCGCGCGTGCGCATTAGAGATCGCGGCGGCCATTTTTCCAAAGCCGAGATGCAAACTCGGCTTTGGGAAAATGGCCGCCGCGATCTCTAATGCGCACGCGCGGCATCCCGCGGCCATTTTCCTGAAGCCCCGTGCAGCAGAGCACTCCATCTGCGCACGCGCGGCCCCAGGAAGATGGCCGCCCCCACCGATGCAAGGGATAACAGCGCAGATCGCGCGCTGTGTCTTCACGTGGGCGCAGGGAATTCGGACCTTGGACATGCGCACACCACTACGCCACCAACGGAAAGCTGGAGAAGAAAAGAGCGCTGTGAACACGCCCACCTAACCAGACCAGCCTTATTGACAGGCGAAAACGGCGACTTTGGTAATGTATTTCTCAGCATACATGGGGAATCAGGGTACACTACATACACTATAGTAACGCACAGCGCAGGCCCTATTTAACAGTATTTATAGCTCAATCTGAAAAAACGGGGTGACAGGTTCCCTTTAATTATCATGATTTCTAGCCCCTCCACCATAGGGAGGGTGCCGGAGGGACAAGTATCCTCTGTTGCTAACTTCTGGTTTCTGCTAGCTTCTGTTTCTGAAGTTCTCTGCCAGTGCTCATCTTACACTGTTTTTCTCCACAGACTATCTGCTACCCGTTACCTGGCTTTCCTGGATGACCTCCGATCTGCCTACTCTAGTTCATCTCGTCCCCCCATTCAGTTACCCGTACTTCTGGACAATGTCCGTACAGCCGGGACCAGCTTCTACCCATACTCCCGGTACCCACCGGTTAGCTCTACATCACCTGCTAACTTTGCTTGTCCATCTGTCCCACTGGGTCAGCTACCACGAGTCCTGGGTCTAACTGGAGGTAGCACCCGTGTCCCCCAGGCATCCCATTCTGACCCTGTTCGAGGGGTCTTACCACGGGTGTCTGGGGCTCATGTAGTCATGCCCCCTTTGGAGCCCCCTGGACTGTGGTCCCAAGGTTCCACTTAAACTACAATTAAATACTAATGTGAACTTCTCCATCTGTGCCTCCATTTCCATTCGTTACAGATTGCTCGACCATGGAACCTGCTGGATCCCAGGCACCTCTGGCCGTGGAGCTATGTCAAGAGGTTACCAGTCTGAGGGGTCAACAGGACAAGATCATGACTTCTCTGCACAACTTGTCTACTCGTATGGATACCCTGGTCTCTTCGACTGCACCTGTCTCTGCCACCGGCATCCAGGTATCTAACTGCACAGCAAGTAAATGTCCTCGCCTAGTGGTTCCCACCTGTTTCCGTGGCGATCCCGTTCATCCGTTTTGCGGGTTCATTAACTAGTGCACATCGCACTTTGAACTTCTGGGGCATATGTTCGCTTCTGATCGGGCTAAGGTGGCCTTCATTATGTCTCACCTTGACGGGGAGGCCCTCGCCTGGCTGAATCCGCTGTGGGAGAGAATAGATCCTCTGGTTACTAATCTTCAGTCTTTTCTAGAGGCATTCTGCAGGATTTTTGACGAACCTGGTCGTGCTACATTGACAGCTTTGGCTCTTCTTCGACTACGTCAAGGTGCTCTTACTGTGGCTCAGTATGAAGTGCAGTTCCGTACCCTTTCATCTGAATTATCCTGGAACAATGAAGCCTTGGTAGCCACCTTCTAGGAAGGTCTTTCAGGAAGAATTGAGGATGAGCTGGTGGGACGTGGCTTGCCTACAACAATGGATGACTTGATTTCTCTGGCAGTCTGCATAGACCTACGGTTTCAATAATGATCCAAGGAGATCAAACGTGAAAGGGGTCCTACCACCCAGTTGCTAGTACTCCTAAACCAGTGACCTCCCCGACTTCGTTCCCCTCGCCTATGGCTATGGAAGTAGATCGAGAATTGTTGGCAATCAAGTTAGGCCCTGCAAGAGTGGCGACATCTCCTTGAGGGAGCGGCCCATCAGGTTGTCATCTTCACTGATCATAAGAGCCTTGCTTACCTCCAATCTGCACTAAGACTGAATCCTCATCAGGCCTATTGGGCCCTGTTTTTTGCCCGATTTAATTTTGTTCTTCATTTCCGTCTGGCTGATAGGAACGTTAAAGCCGATGCACTCTTTAGAGCGTTCCTGCCTCCCGATTTCGAGGAAGAACTGTAACACATCATTGAACCATCCAGGTTTGTGCCTGTAGCCGCAGTTAATCTTGCTCGACTTCCCCCGGGAAAGACTCTTGTATCTACTTCGGATCAGAGCCGTGTCCTCTGGTGGGGTTATTCTTCCAAGTTGGCCGGCCATGCCGGTCAGAAAAAGACACTGCAACTCATCTCCCGTTACTACTAGTGGCCCACCATGGGCAAAGATGTCCAGGAATATGTCGCTGCTTGTCCTTCGTGTGCCCTCAACAAGACTGCTAAGCATCTGCCCTCTGGGCAGTTATTACCTCTCTCTGTTCCTTCAGTTTCCTGACAGCACATCGCGATGGACTTCATTACTGATCTTCCCGTCTCTTCCGACTGTTCTGTCATCTGGGTAGTGGTGGATTGTTTCTTGAAGATGGCTCATTTCATTCCCTTACCCGGCCTTCCGTATGCTCCTGAGCTCGCTGACCATTTCATACAGCACATCTTCTGTCTTTATGGGTTTCCTCTCCATGTTATACCCGACAGGGGTGTCCAGTTCACCTCCAAGTTCTGGAGGGCAGTTTGTAAGTCTGTGCAAGTGGAACTGGACTTCTCTTCTGCATACCACACCCAATCCAAAGGGGCAAGTAGAGAGGACCAATCAAATCCTGACTGGATTCCTGTGTCACTTCATCAATGTTCATCATGATGACTGGATCAAATTGCTGCCTTGGGCAGAGTTCTTGTACAGTGCAATAATCAAGTAAGTGAATCCTCTAGAAAATCTCCTTTTCAGATTGTGTTTGGACTCCAACCTGGGATCCCTCTTCCCATCTCTGGGCCTTCCCGTGTCCCTGCAGCTGACATCTTTACTGGGGAATTCTTGAAAGTACGGAGCGACACCAAGGTCGCCTTGGAGAAAGCCTCACAATGTATGAAGAGGCATGCGGACAAAAGATGTCTGGATGCACCCATCTTTCGGCCTGGAGATAAGGTGTGGCTCTCCTCCAGGTATATACGTCTGAAGGTGCCCTCATACAAACTGGGTCCCCGCTTCATCGGTCCATTTGGAGACTTGAAACAGATCAGTGCAGTCTCCTACAAATTGAAATTGCCTGCTTCTTTGCGTCTACCTAACTCTTTCCATGTTTCCCTCCTCAAACCAGCAGTTTTGAGCTTCTTCTTTAAAGACCCAGGTTCCACTCCTGAGTCCGTCAGTAAGGAGGATGTTTTTGAGGTTAATGAATTTCTTGGCCACTAAAAGAGTAAGGGGTAATATTTTTTATTTGGTGGATTGAAGGGGCTTTGGTCCTGAGGAGAGGTAGGTCATGGGAGCCTAAAGAGAATATCCAGGCCACTCTCCTTCTGAAAAGACTCTATGCAGGCTTGAAAAAGAGATGGTATAAAGAGGGGGATACTGTTACACCCAGTTTTGTCCCTGTACCTTTGCAGGGTCCCCATCGGGACTCCCGCTCTGTGCCGGCTCCATGCTGTCCTGGCACAGCCTCTACTTCCCCTTCCTCCTCTGCTTTCTGGCATACAGCCAGCAGGTTCTCAGGCTGTGTGCTTAGGTTGCACGCACGTTCGCTCCTGGTCTCTTAAAGAGACAGCATGCTTTTTCCAAAATGTGTTTCTGACCAATGGCGTGTTAATGATCATGATTTCTAGCCCTTCCACCAAAGGGAGAGTGCCGGAGCAACAAGTATCCTCTGTTGCTAACTTCCGGTTTCTGCTAGCATGTGCTTCTGTCTCTGAAGTTCTCTGCCAGTGCTCTGCTTACACTGTTTGTCTCCGCAGACTATCTGCTACCCGTTACCTGGCTTTCCTGGACAACCTCCAATCTGCCTACTCCAGTTCCATCTCATCCCGCCATTCAGTTACCCATACCTCTGGACAACGTCAGTACCGCCGGGATCAGCTTCTACCCATACCTCCGGTACCCACCGGTTAGCTCTACGTCACCTGCTAACTCTGCTTGTCCATCTGTCCCATTGTGTCAGCTACAATGAGTCCAGGGTCTAACTGGAAGTAGCACCCGTGTCCCTGAGGCATCCCATTCTGACCATGTTCGAGGGGTCTTACCATGGGTGTCTCTGGCTCACGTAGTCACGCCCCTTTGGAGCCCCTGGACCGTGGTCCCGAGGTTCTATGTTAAACTACAATAAAAGCAAATGTGAACTTTACCATCTGTGCCTCCGTTTCCATTCAGTACACAAACCCCAGCCTGGATCATGACAGAGAGATCCTGATTCTAGTGATGTATCACTGGGCAGCTCGCTGTAATTTGGAAATATCACACATACGCAAATTATGACTAGATGAATAGTAAATGCGCTGCAATGTAGTGCTCCTTATTAATGAGCTCTGTATAACCTCGCCCCTACGACTGACTAACAGTTTTGTGCATATCCACTCTGTACACAGGATGCTGAGATGAGAGAATTTATGTAAGTGGAATTAAATGTCTCTCGAATTTAACAAAAAATATGCATTTGCCAAAATGCTGATATTTTGTAATTAGCCTCTGTTCGTCATGCTAGCTGACATTTTGCTGAACCATAAAGGGGCATGAAAGGATTTTAAAAAATGCTCACTTTACTGCTTTCCTTTTCAGCTCCTCACTGTCCCCAGTGCTGTCCTCATGGGATCGTCTTACAATTTATGCAAGTTCTGAAATCCCAGGCCTCTTCACACTAGGTCAGGCCCTCTGGCTCTTAATAGGCCCAGGACTGTTCTGTGCATGTGCGTATAAGGTCACGATGTGCACCTTGACCTCACATGCACATTTGCAGAACTGTCTTGGGTCTCATCAAAGAAAGAAGTTCTAGAAACTTAACTCTTGTGGCTTTGATAAGATGATCCTACAAGGACCTGTGAGTGGTGGAGTCAGAAAGGTAAGCGGTAGGGTGAGTAAACAGAATTTTTTACATATTACATTTATTATGCTCTGTGGTCTGGAGAGACCCGGAAGCATAACATGGGACATTCAATTCGCAGAGAATAATTTGGCTGCAAATTGAATTTCCTGGGAAAAGCCACATAATCTGGCAAATTTGAATCTTGCCAGATCTGCTCATCTCTAATTGGCAGGGTGATACAAGGCTCAGCAATCAGAGCAGTGCTTGATCTGCAGCAGATTAAATAGTGATATTATCAAAATTATGGCAAATAGTGATCGCTAGAAACAGGGTCTCTGTCCTTACATTATGCTGCACTCAGAGCAATAATGATGCATAATACTGGTTGTACCATAATACTAGACAGAGTGTATTTCTTTTTCTTGTTAATTCTGTATTTCCTTTTTATTCTTTTACAATCTAACGAGGACTATGAAAAGACAAAAGCAATGTATATAGAGAGATAGATACCACAGAACTGTTTGTATTACATTTTACTAAGGTAAGTAAAAATAAAAATAGTTCACATATTATGTTAAGCGTCAATCGGGTTCTCACTAATGCTTGGCTAGTCAAAAGTTTTAGTGCTGCTAGCTAACGGACCCACTGACATGGAAGGGAACTAAATTGTAATTGATTTGAATGTGATTAATGTCCTTGTTAACCTTTAGTAGAACTTGATGGATCATCCATTAAGTGGAATAATGTGTATGTGTAAGTTAGGAATTTTATCATTCAAGAGTGATCCTGACAGTGGACAATTGCTATGTAAATGAATTACTCATTGTTTATTTCATGCAAAGTGCTAAGTACTTGCTTGGATCAGAAAGATGAATGCTATATCACCTGACTAGACATCTCCCAGAGTGATTAATTAAACTTGTCAGAAGTTCTAAATTACACAGAGAAAAGTGATTTGAAGCTATTGCTGGTTTAGCATTCATCACTCAATGTGTTGTGCAATATAATTGTAAATCCAGCACTAATTTAACTTATCCTCAAGCAGTGATTTGTATACTTCAATTGGATCCAATAATCTTCCATTCAATAAGCTTAGAGGCCTTGAAAAGCTCATATGGCATGTGCCATTATCATTCTAAGGGCACAAGCACATGCGTGTATCATGGCACTGTTCAAGCTTCACGTTGCAGAGACAGATAATTATGTTAGGCCCTATGGTATCTCAATATGCCTGTAATTTTTAGATGTATGAATTTGAAAGAAAAAATTGTTCCACATTTTATTGAATGGCATATTGCAGTGGTTTTCTTTTCTGGAATTGTTTCTCATAAATATAGTGCTATTTAGAAAACCATGTAATATAGTGTCCAAGGAACTGTGTTCCACCACACAACCTCTTACCATTGGCACTGTTGCGTTTATAAAGTCCAAGGTCCTTTTCACCTGGCAGTATTTTGGTCAGTATGTTGCATCAGTGCTCCAAAGTAAAAAAACACAAATAGCTCCAAAATATGGAAGAGGTGCGAAGGTGTTCATTACGAATATTCACTTTTAGCATTTTACCCCACGTCTTACCTTACAAATGCTGAAGAAAAATACTAATATAAATACTGCCGTGTGAAAGTGGACTTATACTGAGTTAATGTATTGACATTAGCACTCTGATAATATTTTAATAATTATTATTGTATTAGAGCACCATTGATTTCATGGTGCCGTACATGTGAAAAGGGGTTACATACAAAGTACAATTAAAAGTTACAGTGAACAAACTAATAGTGTCAGACTAGTACAGGGGGGTGAGTGCCTTGCCTGCATAAGCTTAAAAGTCTATAGGGTAATGGGGAAGAATAGTGTAGATTGTGGGTTGCAGCAGTTCCGCTGGTGATGAGGCGACAGTGGAGTTATTGTAAGCTGTAAGCTTTCTTTAAGAGATTGGCTTTCAAGCTGAATGTTCTGAATTCTAAAGACAATAGGACGTATTGGAACAAAGAATTCCAGGGGACTGTGGATATTCGGGAGAAGTCTTGAAGGTTATTGGGTGAGGAATGTTCGAGAGTGGAGGAGAGAATGAGGTCAGGAGATTATGTAATGGAAGATATCGGGAGATTAGTGTGTAGATATAGGAGGAGACAGATTATGGACTTCCTTGTAGGTCAGTGTTCGAACTGTATCCATTAGGAAATTGGAAGCCATTGAGATTTGCAAAGCGGAGAGGTAGAGGAGTAGCGAGGGGAAACGTGGATTAATTGGACAGCAGAGTCAAGGGTTACACCAAGGCACTGGACTTGTGATACAGGGGAAAGTATGATGTCAAATACAGTGGGGAAAAAAGTATTTAGTCAGCCACCAATTGTGCAAGTTCTCCCACTAAAAAGATGAGAGAGGCCTGTAATTGACATATAAGTAGACCACAACTATGAGAGTCAAAATGAGAAAACAAATCCAGAAAATCACCTTGTCTGATTTGGCAAGATTTATTTAGCAAATTATGGTGGAAAATAAGTATTTGGTCATTAACAAAAGTTCATCTCAATATTTTGTTAAATATCCTTTGTTGGCAATGACAGAGGTCAAACATTTTCTGTAAGTCTTCACAAGGTTAGCAAACACTGTTGGTGGTATGTTGGCCCATTCCTCCATGCAGATCTCATCTAAAGCAGTGATGTTTTGGGCCTCTCACTGGGCAACATGGACTTTCAACTCCCTCCAAAGGTTTTCTATGGGGTTGAGATCTGGAGACTGGCTAGGCTGTTGTGAATTCTGCTCTTGGGTTCCCTCCAGTGGTTGTAGGTGGGAATGCAGTTGTCTCTGAGTCACAGTCCTGGCCAGGTGTATCTGCTAATTGCTGTTCTGACTGGGATATTTAAGTGTGCAGGATTCATTAGCCCTTGCCAGTTGTCAATGTTCCTTGTGAAGTGTTGGATCACTTTCTGGCTTCTCCTGCTAGCTGCCAAATTCAGCAAAGATAAGTGTTTGGTTTTTTGTGTCTGTGGCACACTGCTGTGTGCTTGTTTTTGTTTGTATTCCTGCTCTGATTGTAGGATTCGCTGGAGTTGCAGATATACGCTCCTACATCTTTAGTTAGATGTAGGATGTTTTTGTATATTCTGCTGTGGATATTTTTGAAGGGTTTTAATACCGACCGCACAGAACTCTGTCCTATCCTGTCCTATTTAGCTAGAGTGGCCTCCTGTGCTAAATCCTGTTTTTCTGCCTGTGTATGTTTTTTCCTCTCCAACTCACCGCCAATATTTGTGGGGGGCTGTCTATCCTTTGGGGATCTGCTCTGAGGCAAGATAGTATTCCTATTTCCATCTTTAGGGGTATTTAGTCCTCCGGCTGTGACGAGGTGTCTAGGATTGTTAGGTACACTCCACGGCTACTTCTAGTTGCGGTGTTAAGTTCAGGATTGCGGTCAGTATAGTGACCACCTTCTCCAGTGAAAGTTCTCATGTTGCTCCAAGGTCACCGGAGCATAACACTAGGCCACTCCAGGACCTTCATATGCTTCTTACGAAGCCACACCTTCGTTGCCCTGGCAGTGTGCTTGGGATTATTATCATGCTGAAAAACCCATCCACATTTCATCTTCAATGCCCTTGCTGATGGAAAGAGGTTTGCACTCAAAATCTCATGATACATAACCCGATCATTCTTTCATGTACATGAATCAGTTGTCCTGGTCCCTTTGCAAAGAAACATCCCCAAAGCATGATGTTGCCACCCCCATGCTTCAGAGTAGGTATGGTGTTCTTTGGATGCAACTCAGTATTCTGTCTCCTCCAAACACGACGAGTTTTGTTTCTACCAAACAGTTCTATTTTGGTTTCATCAGACCATATGACATTCTCTCAATACTCTTCTTGATAATCCAAATGCTTTCTAGCAAACTTCAGATGGGCCCGGACATGTACTGACTTAAGCAGGGGGACACGTCTGGCACTGCAGGATCTGAGTCCCTGGTGTCGTAGTGTGTTACTGATGGTAGCTTTTGTTACGGTGTTCCCAGCTCTATGCAGGTAATTCACTAGGTCCCCCATGTGGTTCTGGGATTTTTTCTCTCTGTTCTTGTGATCATTTTGACCCCACGGGGTGAGATCTTGCGTGGAGCCCCAGATTAAGGGAGATTATCAGTGGTCTTGTATGTCTTCCATTTTCTTATTATTTCTCCCACAGTTGATTTCATCACACCAAGCTGCTTGCCTATTGCAGATTCAGTCTTCCCAGCCTGGTGCAGGGCTACAATTTTATTTCTTTGACAGCTCTTTGGTCTTCACCATAGTGGAGTTTGGAGTGTGACTGTTTGAGGTTTTGGACAGGTGTCTTTTATACTGATAAGTTCAAACAGGTGCCATTACTACAGTTAATGAGAGGAGGACAGAGGAGCCTCTTAAAGAAGAAGATACAGGTCTGTGAGAGACAGAAATCTTGCATGTTTTTAGGTGACCAAATACTTATTTTCCACCATAATTTGCAAAATAAATCTTGCCAAATCAGACAAGGTGATTTTCTGGATTTGTTTTCTCAATTTTCTCAAGATCTCCTCTCCCAAGATCTCAACCTGAGCATGCACTGCCTCCAAATGCTATTTCCCCAAAGCCCACTTCAGGGAAAGCATTGGTGCTTGCACCTTCTGAGAGACAAAAGTGGCAGAATCACCCCACTCCTGCCGCCAGCCTCCTGACGCAGCGACCCAACTTTCTGTGAATTCTCGCCACTGCAGCTGCCCCCCCTAGGTAAGCTACCGTTAAATCTGACTACAAGATGCACCACCATTTTATTTTTTAAAAAATCCTATTTTCTGCTTACCAATTTGGGGTGCGACTTATGGTCTGGTGCGTCTTCTAATCTGCAAATCATGAATGGGAAACAACATTCCGCCAGAAGATGTCCTGATGACTGTGGCTTGGAATTGTGCACAGACAACTAAAAGAGTTACTAGCAAGCCATAGAGTAATACTAAGACACAAATCCATAGACAAGAGGATCAGGCAAGCAGGAAACATTCAGGAGACCACAGGCAAGCAGGTGAGATGCTGGAAACTGCAGGCAGATGGGAGTCATCCAGGAGAACATAGACAAGTAGGCAGGTTTCTGGAAACTGCAAGGAAGCAGGAAACATACAGGAGATCACAGGTAATCAGGTGGGGTTCTCCACTGACTGGTAGCAAGGTTACTGGAAACCTCAGACAAGTAACTCATGGACGGGAAACCACAGACAACAGGAGATGTTCTGATGACTAAAGACTGGAACTGTGCACAGACAACTAAAAGAGTTACTAGAAAGTCTTAGAACAATACCTAGACACAGGTGAGAGCACACCGGAATACTTGCAAAGCCCGACGTGGAGCAAAAGAAAATGACATAGACTGGGATATGTGTGTCACAATAACACATCACTAATCTCAGTCATAGAAGGATTATATTGCCTATAATGACATCATAAGTTTGAATGTTTTGCATAGAACAGTCTGCCTGATCACAAATAACTAAAATACAGGGTGGGCCATTTAGGTTTCCATTTTGGATCCAACTTTATTTTTTTCAATGGGAAGAGGGTCCCAAGAAAAACAATGGTGTGCTTGGTTTTAACGTAACTTTATTCTTTTATGAGTTATTTACAAGTTTATTACCATGGCAGCCATTTTGAAGTCAGCCATTTTGGATACTCTAAACATGCAACAGAAACAACTATTTTTTAATGAATTCCTTTATTTTTTGTTTACTATTTAAATAATAAAAACAGGTTTGGTATTGCTGTAGTTGTACTGACCTGGAGAATTTCATTTCATAGCTCTTGGAATTTTTTTTACCATTTAACTGTTTATTAAATGGTAAAATGAATGGTGTAATTGAAAAAAATAACTATGTGGATGGAAAAAAATAGAAAGGTTACTGTTGGAAGAAGGAGGAGAAAAAAATCAAAAAGGCAAAAGTGGAAAATTGCCCGGTCAGAAATCAGGTTACCATCCATTTCTGTGCTGACGCCACTTTGACATTACTAAAGCTGTATTTGTATTAATGAGCTTTAAAAGGGTTGGATGCAAACCTAGGAGAATGTTGCATATGTCTTATCAGGGCAATTGGAGGCATTGGAGTAGTGTGATTTGCTGTCAATATTTTAGGAAAAAAATTTCGAACCTGGGGAATTTGAAATTCAAAACAGTTTATCATCTCTAATCACAAAGTTAGCAATAATTTAGGTATGTTTTGCCTGATTCATTTTGAAGAAACACAATTCGGTGGGGAGGTTAAAGAGACAAAAAAGTAGATGCATGTACAGTACATTATTATTTATTTTTATGTACCAAAATTGCTTAGAGAAATTAATGGATTAATTGAAGCAAATACATATTAACACATTAATGAGTAACGTAGTGCTTTGTTAATAAACAGCTCAAACAGAAAATCTTTTTTTATTAGTAAAACATGCAACTCATCTCAGGTTTTTGGCTCATCAGAAAATATATCAACTTTACAGCAAGATACCTGAATATGAACATGAATAGGGAGCCCAGAAGACAGATTGAGGCATTTTGTGAAGATGCTATGAGGTCGTGCTGCATGAAGCGCAATAAGCACAATTTGAAAAATGCAGCAAAATCAGCTTCTTTTCATAATGCATTTCGTAAGGAAAGTGTTAAGCTATTTTCTCCCAAATATAAGGTACACTTTACATTTTTGATGTTCACAATTTATGCATGTTTGCAGATAATGAATTTTATGTCTGCTAATATCAAGATGTATTTTATTGATTGAGGATGGTAACACAAGGTTTTGCAGGTCAGGCCATTTAATTTAGATTGGAAAAATAATATGTAAATATGTTATCACTTTCCAGTCTAGGAAATATATCAGACATCCTAAGTAAAACAAGATAAAGGCATAAAAGGAAAAAGCAAATAGTTTGTTCTTCCTCACATAATTTATTTTGTAATGTCACTTTCATTACTCGATATTAAGTAACATAAAATATCAAAACTTAAAATAGATAACAATATAAAAGAGATTCAGATTCTATTCAGGTGTGAGCTGTATGTGATTTTAAAGTTTAATTCAAGTCATAGCCTTTACTTGTAAAATGAGACAGGCTGTGTTTATCTTGATGTACAGTAGTATATATACATTTTTTACACTCAAGATAGCAGAAATGGATTTCAAGTTCAGACAGATTGTTCATAAGAGTCCTTGTCCATTCTTGTACAGTACAGACCAAAAGTTTGGACACACCTTCTCATTTAAAGATTTTTCTGTATTTTCATGACTATGAAAATTGTACATTCTCACTGAAGGCATCAAAACTATGAATTAGCACATGTGGAATTATATACTTAACAAAAAAGTTTGCCAAGAGTATGCAAAGCAGTCATCAAAGCAAAAGGTGGCTACTTTGAAGAACCTAGAATATAAGACATAATTTCAGTTGTTTCACACTTTTTTGTTAAGTATATAATTCCACATGTGTTAATTCATCGTTTTGATGCCTTCAGTGTGAATGAACAATTTTCATAGTCATGAAAATAGAGAAAAGTCTTTAAATGAGAAGGTGTGTCCAAACTTTTGGTCTGTACTGTATGCCAACAATGAAAGAGAGAGATATTCACCTTTACCAGCAAGAAAAATAAATTTGTGTAATTTGAATACAGCTTCCATCTTTTATACTGGCTGTGATAGTTCCCCTTGATTGGCTGAGCCTGCACTAGCCTATTTAATGTGATAGCTGCAGAGCATTATGGAAAGTCTACCTGGCCATGCTTGTCATCATTAGCCTGCTCTGTGATTTTTCAGCAGTGTGTGAAAAGACTGGGGAATTTTATTTTGGGGCCAATATGTGCAAATTGAATCACAAAGTGTTCAAATTCACTTGAATTCACCTGATATTTTCAGGACATTAAGCTAGAATGTGATTGATTCACCATGGATTATTCGATCATCTCTATAGATCAAAAATGTTTACATTTTAATGAAATGCATTTGATATTGGTGTATATTTTTAATCAAAAAGAATGCCTACTAAAAATCTGAATCTGACGATGTAAAGTCAATATTATAATTTTACTTGTAAAAATATTCTGTGGGTAGGGTAGAGATTGTCATTAGGAGATTCAACTGAGGTATGGAATATTTACATGTAAATAATATGCAATATAGCTTCCTCCATAAGGCCTTTTGGAAGTATGGAGGATATTAGAAGAGATAAAGGAATATATCAGGGTGTAATTGAATTCTACTCAAATATAGCAAAATTTCTCAAAATAAGGATTTTTTCCAATTCGGTTCCACGCAGATCCAACAAAGTGATGGCCATTAGCGTTCAATAGAAATTGCACAATAACTTGTGTGGTCCAGTTTCACCTACTAACCCTGGTGTGACTGATACATTTCTAGCTTATAAATATTACATTTTTGCCACGTTTTCTGAAAACATGTGCAGGTTCAACGCTCCCACAATTAACTGGGTAACAATTTGTGGGTTCCATTTTCTCGTGCTATCCTTCGTAAAAGTGAAAAGTTTGGCTCTAAAGCAACATTTTACACAAAAAAAATTAAATTTTTTTCATTCCATTTTGTATTAATTCCTGTATAGCACGTGAAGGGTTAACACTATTTAGAGGTGCGGTTTTTAAAATGTATAACTTTGGTGTAGATTACAGTATATAGGCCCCTCATAGTCCGTTTAAATCTGGAAAGGTGCCTAACCTACATAACATATCCCAAACCAATACACCAATGAAGTGACCTGGGCAAAGAACTATGAAATGAATACAAATAATATAAAAAAGGGCGGGGCATTGAATAAGGACCGACACTAGAATATATTAAGACCCCAATATAGTTTATTAATGTTCAAGAGCACAAATTCATAGAGAGTACTGCCAAAATAGAAAAGCAAAGAGCTGTGATATGCAGGGAAACACATTACCATAAAACCAGTTCAAATGCGTGCAGCAAAACCATATGTAAAAAGTGATAGGAGACACTGTGCGGCTAAAGGGTATAAATATCTAGAGAGAAGCCGTAAACATTGATATCTATCAGTACAATAAGGTGCAAACTTACAATGTGGCCAGTTTTGGTATGTGTCCCTGCCACCCCAATGCACGTTTCATCCCTCATTGTCAGGAGGTGCCAACCGTGCCTGTTCTCGTATTGTTGAAAAAATGGGATTGCCATTAAGTAGTCTCATTCTTGTATACAAGCCCAGTCCAAATTTTTAATAGAATTCCAAGAGGAGTTTTAGATTAGAGCAAATTTGCTTCCAAAATATTGAAATTTTCCTTTCTTAACGTGACTGGTTTTGGGACACCTAGACCTATACATGAGTGTACTATTGCCTGGATAAAGAGAACAGATGTTCAGTTACATGACAGCTTTATTGGAAAATAATCATGTATAATTCAGTCTAGTCAATAATATTATGTCTTAACTGTTCTTTTTTATGAATCTTAAAAAGAAGTTGGGGAGAAATGTAATAGATAGCTGTACTTTTCATTCTTCATATACAGTGTATAGTGTAACTTTAAACAACTTACTTTTTCCTTACATTCATTGTTCACGAGGCAAACAGATAGCCCCATGCTGTTTACTTACTTAAAAAGTTGAACTATATTGATCATTATGCTTGCTTGCAGGCATTACCTTCAATCAGCTCCTTTGCTGCTTGAGCTGGCTAGCTCTCAGGAGCAAGAATAAAGCTTAATGTAGTCTGACTTTTTGTATTAGCATAGAGTGGCAAGCATTTTATTGAGAAAACATCAAGAATCTCATTTGCGTTTAGACCACAGATGCAAATTGTATAATGAGGATTACAACTGGTACAATTTAGAGTTTGGTATGAAATTGTATTATTTTTCACAATCTCTGTTTATAATATTATGGCCGGGGTGATTTTGGCTTTTTTGTCTTTATTTAATGATATTTATTTATTATTGTTTTCATCAAATAATTAATATTTCTGGATATTTACTACCAAACATCTTGCACTCACCAAATTATTTCCCCATGAGCAGCTTGGGTCAACCTTACAACATCTTTGTATTTAAAATGCTATGTATATAACTATGGTTGTATGCTAAGTATGCTAAGACCTCACTCCTGGCAAGCTTTCAGCTGCCTCATGGCTAAGGTCTGAGCTATATTAATATGCTATTTGAATTAAAATGCTGCCTTATAATATATTTTTGGGTGTTGATATAAACAATGTTTAAAGTTATTTACAGCTCTTGCAAAAAATAAGAGACCACCACATCAAAACCCTGTCATGGGCAGCCCAATCTCCAGACCTGAACCCCATTGAAAACCTTTGGAATGTAATCAAGAGGATGATGGATAGTCACAAGCCATCAAACAAAGACGAACTGCTTACATTTTTGCGCCAGAAGCAGCGTGAAAAACTGGGGGAAAGCATGCCAAGACGCATGAAAGCTGTGATTAAATATCATGGTTATTCCACAAAATATTGATTTTAGAACTCTTCCTGAGTTAAAACATTAGTATTGTTGTTTCTAAATGATTATGAACTTGTTTTCTTAGCGTTACTTGTGGTCTGAAAGCACTGTTTTTTTTTACATTTTGACCATATTTCCTTGTCAGAAAAATGCAAAATTTATTGCTTGGAAATTCGGAGACATGTTGTCAGAAGTTTGTAGACTAAAAGAACAATTTACATTTTACTGAAAAATATACATATAAAGAGAAAAATCAAACTGAACATTTTGCAGTGGTCTCTTGATTTTTGCCAGAGCTGTATATATAAGTAACAAAGTAGCATAGTTTCTTATTTGTATCGTTACTTAAAGGGCTTGTCAGGGCACAGATGTCAGATTGATATGGGCCCCTGCACCCCTACCGGTCAGTTGTTATTTGTTCTCCTTTGGTGGAGCTGGAAAGCAGCTGTCAAATACTGCAGAACAGATCACTTTCAATAGACGCTCTTCTGCAATTCCAGCATTGACAGCTACACACTGAATGAAGCTGAGCTTTGCACTATTCAAAGTTCAAAGTGTGTATAGAATCATAGAATGTTAGAATTGGAAGGGACGTCCATCGTCATCTGGTCCAACCACCTACTCAATGCAGGATTCACTAAACCATCTCAGACAGATGTCTGTCCAGCCTATGTTTGAAGACGTCAATTGAAGGAGCACTCACCACCTCTTGTGGCAGCCTGTTCCAAACATTGATCATCCTTACTGTTTAAAAGTTTTTTCAAATATTTAATCTGTATCATCTTCCTTTCAGTTTCATCCCATTGCTTCTCATGCTTCCATGTGCAAATGAGAATAAGGATGATCCCTCTACACTGTGACATCCCTTCAGATATTTGTAGACAGCTATTGATGCTTCTTTTAGCCTTCTTTTTTGCAAGTTAAACATTCCCAGATCCTTTAAACGTTCCTCGTAGGACATACTTTGACCATCATATGTCATATATGTTGTTTCATTCTTTATCAAGTCCCATTTATTGTAAGTGTTTTAGCGCAGCAGACATTCTTATATACTGTTTCTAATAAATAATTTGTAGTCTTCAAGGTTTATATACTAATCATGTATATAATCCCACCAAGTTTCAGTGATGCTTATGACATCATATCTCTCTTCCTGTTAGCAGCTCCAATTCTCCGTGTTTGTTTCCCATGCTCTGTGCATTTGTATAGACACATTTTAGTTTGTAGTCGGTTTCTTTGCTGCTCTATTTATTCAGAATTTGATTTTTTTCCTTTATTTCCACTTCTAATAGCAAGATTTTCAAAATAATTCATGAGCTGCATATTTGTTTCATGCTATATATCTCCCATCTCATATTGCTCTAGTTTAAAGCTCTCCTGATGAGTGTATCAAGGCATCTATCAAATATGTGCTTTCCTGTTTTCAAAACATGCAACCCATCTCTAGCAAGGAGACTATCATTATAAGTAATTCACTTCATGGTCAAGAAACCCAAAAAGTTGCTCACAGCAGCATCAACGTAGCCAGTTGTTCACCTGTAGAATCCTGTTGAATCTCCTTGGTCCATGTCCATCCACTGGGAGGATGGCTGAGAAGGTGCTCTGAACTTCCAGTTCCTTCACTTTCCGGCCTAGGTCTTCAAAGTCTCGGCATATAGTCTCCAGGTCCTATTTTGCTGTGTCATTTGTTCCTACATGGCTGATAGTAGCTTCTGTTCTTATCAGTAGGAAATCTCCCATGATCACCACTCTCCTTTTCTTCTTGACAACAGTGCTTCTTTTTGTCCCTTCAAGAGGCTACTGATTTCTTAATAGAGTGTTCTGTGTGTTCTGGTTGTCAGTGGAATAAGTAACAGTTGACTGGTGGGTGAACCTGGTGTAGGACCTTTATTGACCTAATATTTATGACCAATCCTATGATAGGTCATCAATATGTTGTGTTCTGGCAAACACTTTAAGCATCATCTGCAGTTATGGAGAACACTCTATTCTGCTAAAATTAAAGGACATTCTAGTGTAGTCATAAATGTCTGATTGAGGACAGTCAGATACGTATAACTTTACTGATTAGCAGAACAACGGGACAACAATATTTTACTATCATAGGTCTGACATGCAGTCAATCTCAGGCCTACCAGTATCCAACTCCAGGGCCCCACTTTTCAACTACATGCAAATATATCATTAACCTCAATCACAAATGTATATAACAATGTACTGGGTAGACTATTCAATCAATAAATTGCTGCCTTTGTCTGTACATAGTAATTAAATATATTGTGCTAATAACACTCATATAAGAGGGTGGTGGCCCAGTCTTGCACATAGGCCCACCCAAGGATAGGCCCACCCAAGGATCTAACTAATCTCCTGTTGGCCAGTGCAAGCTTGGCTCTTATTTGTCTTAATTGATGTGATGGTTCATTTTTAGATGTACTAAATTCATTTCCTCTTACAGGATATTTATCCCAATTACGTACATCAAGTTGGTAAGATCTCAAAGGGTTTTCCACTAGATTTCAAAGAAATAGAGAGAAAGGGATAACACATGCAGGATTTACACATACTTCCAAATCAACATTTGCAAAATTTTCACATACTTATAGTTTAACACCTATGATTTAAGCGTCACAATACACCATTAACTCTCTAGAGAAAGGAGGACCTCTGCCTGTAGTGCTTTATTCACACTACAATATTCCCAACTGGTTGTTTAAATTGCTTTGGTCACACTATAATAATGTTGAGTGCTCTGTTCACACTATGATATCCTTCATTATTTATTTGCACTAAGAGTATCATGGGAAAACAATATTCATACCATATTGAATCTAGAACAGCACAAAAGAGCAATGTTCACACTATATCTTTACATGCATTACATTGATTCCACTTTACAGGATTTTTTTCAAGATTGTATTCATGCAACCCAATACACTCCAAAAAGTTTTCCAGTATCCCCAACTAACCAATTATACTGGCACAACCTAATGAGGGCTATGTTCACACTATGATGTTCTTTGCTATTTATTGGCACTGATATGTCATGAAAAAACAATGACCACACGACATTTGAGCTGGCCTATCATGAGAAGGCAATGTTTGCACTAAAATGTCCTCCACTTATCTTTGGACTGGAATGTCCAGGAAGATAATATGCAGACCACAATACTCCTTACTAGTCATTTGACCAGGGACATCACGAAAAGGGAAACAGTAATATCACAGTATTCATCATTCATCATTAGGGGGGAAAACAGTGCTATGTAATAAAACAGAGAAAAGCTCAGGGACAAGGAGAGCATAAAAACTGACAATGAAACATAATATCTTTCTTTTATAGAAAAAAAAGCTCTTGATGTGGTGCTTTATTCACATTACAATATTCCCAACTAGTTGTTAAATTTGGGATTTCTATGGGGTAAAAGAACCTCCACCTCTAGTGCTTTGTTCACACTATAATAATGATATGTGAGTGTTCACACTATGATATCCTTCATTATTTGCACTAAGAGTATCATGGGAAAACAATATTCATACCTCATTTTGGACAACTTAAAAGGCAATGTTCACACCATATTTTTTAAATATATTAAATTGATTCCCTTTTCCAGGATTTTTTTGCGTATTGCCCTCATACAACCCGGTACGCTCCAAAAAGCTTTCCAGTATCCCTTAACTAGTTATTTAAACTGGGACAACTCAGGCAAAGGATGCCTGTACTCTCTTTTTTGTGAACACACAATTTTAATCTTTGCTTCAAGTATCTGGAAAATAAAATGCACTTCATCTGTGAGCTGGATTTTTCTGCTTTCTTCATTAGATGTTGCAC
This sequence comes from Ranitomeya imitator, assembly GCF_032444005.1. Lineage (NCBI taxonomy): Eukaryota > Metazoa > Chordata > Amphibia > Anura > Dendrobatidae > Ranitomeya > Ranitomeya imitator. Next base: position 317,366,224 of record NC_091285.1, on the reverse strand, counting down.
CCTGCCCAGGTGCTATCCGTGCTCCAGAAGTGTGGAATTACAGGTGGTGAGCTGGATTTTCTTCTGTGATTCTGACTGATTCTGGCATCCGAGTCTCCCATCATCATACCAAGGTAAAAGTTACATGATTGCAAATTTTCATGAATTCCTGATTTGCCTGCAGATATTGCAGTATGAAGATGTCTACTAGCCACCAGGATAAAGCCGCACAATTAGGGCTCATACTCACATGCGAGAAACTCGGATGAGTCTCGCATGTCAATACCCGGCATTGCATCTGGCACTCGGATCAGAGTGTGTGGCTGTGAAGCAATACATGCAGCTGCACGCTCCGCTCCTGAGTGCCGGGTGCAGTGCCGGGTATTGACGTGCAAGACTCATCCGAGTTTCTCGCATTTGAGTATGAGCCCTTATTCTCTTTATCAGCTATACAGCAAAAAAGTCTCCAGAGGAGTTCAATTTCCAATCAGATAAACTCCATAATTTAATGCTGAAAGAGAACAGGCTTTGGTGGAATCTCCTCTTTTTGAAACATTACGCAAGCAAAAAAAATATTCCCAGGGGGCTACGCATCAAGAAGATTCCTAATAGTATTTTTTTGGACATTTTTGTACAGAGTTGGAATAATATATTGCCGGATTGTTCATTAAAGCTTAGTGATCTCATTGTTGAACAAGAAGAAATAATGCTGACTGCTTTACAGGCAGAGATCAATGAATATAAAAATCATGGACATTAAGAAGCATAAATTAGAAAGCGATCTGAAGGATTATGCCAAAGAGCATATGAATGGGGCAGTTGGCCCCGGGTAATTCTAAAAAGCCGAGCTCTTAAGAGTTCAAATTATCGTCATCCAAAGGGTACTTTCAGTTCATCTGATGCTGAAACCTCTTTGGGAGGAACAGATGACTCCAAGGCAGATTTACCAGTGGAATAAAAAAAACTTATATTACAAGAAGAACAGGCGCCCCCCATGGAGAAGAAACAATGCAGACGCAAGGGGAGCAAACACAAGCGATGCAATCTACAGAATCAACGATAAAACACTAGTTTAATTAATTTTTCTTCTACAGTATTGACAGAAGAGCAGTGTGATCTACTGCTCACAAAAAAAAGATGTATGGCCATACATCTACAGAGCATCCGACATCATGAATATCACTTCCTCCTGATGAACCGTGAGAACGGGGAAAAGCGTCGGGGTGATACCGATACACGCTAAGTTACCCTAAATATTTATTAAGATAATTTTTTTTTCTATTTTTGGCATACATCGGGATTTAATTGCTGTCTGGCTATGGAGTTGACTGAATTGATTATATATCGCTGACAGGCTTAGAATGATGACAGCTATCGCCTGATTGGAATATCTTTTGACATTACAGTGTATCATATGCGCATTATATGAGTTGTGTTGGGAATGTTGTTATATTGTTTGGAGGTACCTATTTAGGTCTAAATGATGGTTTATCTGTTTATTTATTTGTCTGTGTTTCACCACTGCTCTTAACTATATTGTTTTCCCACCTGTATTGAGAGGGATATTGTAGGGGAGAAAGAGATAGCCAGCGTTGAGTGGGGGCGCCAAAAATCGTTTCTTAGGGTGCCAACCTCCACAGTAAGGCAGGCGTGAGCAGTAGGTATATCTAGGACCATAATAGGTAATTTAATCTGGTGACTTATTTCTATATATGTGGTATCTATACTTAGTTCATACTGGGTCTGGGTTTTATTTTGAGTAGAAATAAAAGTAAAGTTTTAAGGGACAACTTCTTGCTTCACTATCTTCAACTCGATGCCCGTATTCTTAGGTTTAGAAATAGTGCTCTGCTAAATCCATGGTACAAGAGTAAATTTTGCTGGATGCTTTTTCCCTTGGAATGCTTGAGTAGCGAAACATGTTTGTAGACAACTTAAGAGCGGTTTTCCCCAACATGACTGTGGTGCACACAGTGTGCATTTCAGTTCTAGATGTCCAACCCTGGGAACATCAAGGTGTCATCACAAAAACATTAGCAGCAGTGTAAGTGTCATTAGCAATTTCTGTAAGTCATTTCACACATTTTTTAGACCAGCCCATGTACCAGCAGAACAGAGTGCAAATCTGACAAGTTGTGAATGACTGGATAGGATGGTTCAGGAGTATTTGGAACTCAATATCAATGACATGAGGGGGAATAGACCATTTTTCATGTTGGTCTTCAAAAATGGAAAAGTGGCCTGAGATTGCCTGTTATGCTTTGGAGGTTTTGTCATGCCTGGCAGCCAGTGATCTCTCCAAACTTGTCTTCAGTGCTGCTGGTGGTGTTCTGATGGATAAGCACATCTGGCTGTCCCCTGAAAGTGTAGATCACCTAACTTTCATCAAAATGAATAAGTCGGGGCGTGGCCTATCTGCCGATGGAGTAGGTCGCACAGAGCGGGAGCTCCGTGCCCGGGAACCTTAAAGCGGCTCATATCTTCTTTCCGGCGGCCTCTCTCTCCCTCGCGGTGTCGGTACCGGTCCCTGGAGCGGCGGTGAGTGCATGGGGAAATCCAGAGCCGGCGCCCGCGATCCCTCCAGGCGGATTATTGATTTCTATGCGGTCTCCCGTCAGCCGCCGCTGGATCCCAAGATGGCGCCGTCCTCTCTCAGGGCTTCCCACTCCTCACAAAGCGTCACTTTCAGGCTGGATTCTGCCGATGCCCCGGTGACTGCCGCTCTACTCAGGGGGCTACTTGGAGACCTCAGAACCTCCATACAGGAGGATATGCGCACGATGTTGGCGGATCTGAGGGGGGAGGTGGTGGAGCTGGGGAACCGCACCGACCGCCTGGAGCGCAAGATGGCGGAGCTGGTCTCCTCTCATAATGAACTCTGGGACGCACATGAGACCCTGCAAAGTCTGGCCGCTAAAACTCACTCCAAGACCCTGGACCTGGAAGACAGGTTCAGGAGGAATAACGTTAAACTTAGAGGCGTTGAAGAATCTATTATGGCAGGGGATTTGAAACCTTTCCTGCAGGTCTTTATTGTGGCTGCTCTCCCTCAGTTTGGCCCAAAAGATATCATAATCGACCGTGTTCATCGGGTCCCTAAGCCGTCTGGTCTGGGGCCCTCGGTCCCTAGAGATGTGCTTGCACGCATACACTTCTATGAAATGAAGGAGGATTTTCTGCAGGCATTAAGGAAGAACCCAGCTCTACCTGAAAGATTTGCATGCATCACTGTATTTCCAGACCTCTCTCCAGGCACTCTGGCCCTTCGCAGGGCTTTTGGGCCCTATACTGCTATTCTCAGAGAAAAGGGCATTTTATATCGCTGGGGATTTCCCACTAAGCTTCTCATCCGTAAAGATATATCAATTACCACCTGCATGACTCCGTCTCATGCAGCAACTGCCCTGACCAAATGGGGACTGACAGCTCCTGGCTCTCCAGTCTCCGCGAGCCCTCCAAAGCCTGAAAATGGCAGAAGTCTCAGGGCCCGCATTGTGCCGGACTGGGAGGTGGCCTGAAGATCACTACATTTCTGGTTCCTGGCTATTTTCCCACACAGATTTGTTTTGTTCTCTTCACTTTTTTTTCTTAAGCTGCACTGGCTTCCCCTTGGGACTATCCGCAGCGTTTTTCTGCCCCACAGGTGAACTGTTTTTTGAATCTCACCTTTTGGACTCAAGGTTGTTAGGGCTAGCGGAACGCACCAAATATTAAGACAGATAGAGTATGGTGCGTTCGCAGCCCGGGGTCCACCGTGCAGAGATGGAACCTGTAACGACGGACTATATGGCGGTACTCATAAGTATACACACGTGGGTTAAACTTCACCCAACGTGAAGGAAGCGATCCTGTTGCGTCACAGGACCGCGGTACCGCATATAGAGCGCGAGCAAGTAGTCAGCGAACTCAACCCCAACTAGGATTGAAGTCCGATTAGACCCTTGCTGGCATAACACCGCAACTGGGTGTGTAAGGAAACTAAATAACGATTTTAAGGCACAAGAGTGCATGCGGTGCCGCACTGACGAACGCCACTAACCACCCAGGCTTGGGTAAGGAAAGCACAGAGGAAGTGCACGGCGCCGTACTGGCGGTCACAGCAACTGGACGCTGTAATGTGTGATTCGTGCTGTAGGCTAAGTCGGGCGCTAGATAGCAACCATACACCTTCCGCGAACAGACATTCAATAGGGTAGGGGTATCCAAGGACGACTTGCACTCACAACATACACACATTAACAATTGTACACTAGTGCATGGCCGTGCGGTCATGCGCAGTTTATATAGTTGCAGCACAGGAAGTGGCCACAGAAACTTTGCCCTTCCCAGACCTGCCAAGAGGACCAATGGAATGTGCTGCAGAGCCTGAGCACATGACCCTCGATCTCCAACGGGATATCTTGCCCTGGGCATGCTCAGGGTGTGCAGACAAGGACTTAGCCCCAGAGAAGTCCGCTCGCTGCTGACCAGCACTGACTTTAATGGCAGAAGCTGAAGAAGCAGCAGTAACTCTCTGTACAGCGTGAGACTGAGCAAGACGCTGGGACCGACGTCCCTGCTGAGCAGACTCCACTGTGGCTGGATAAGAATGGGAGACCGCAGCGGAGATGGCTCGAGATTCCCCCTGTGCAGAAGCGGGAACTCGAGACCTAACATTACCCCCCCTCCTAGGGCCCCCCTCCTTGTGCCTCGCTACGCTCAAAGGCAGCAATGAGCTGTGGGGCCCGAATGTTTTCAGCAGGCTCCCATGACCTGTCCTCTGGGCCATAACCCTTCCAATCCACCAGATAGAACTTTTTGCCGCGTACCACCTTGCACCCCAAAATAGCGTTCACCTCGTAATCGTCCGTAGACGAACCCGATGTCCCGGCAGATGACTCGGAAAACCGGGACATGTATACGGGTTTCAAGAGGGACACATGAAAGGTGTCGGTGATACCCAAGCGTGGAGGAAAAGCCAAACGGTAGACCACAGGATTAACTTGTTCGAGAACCTTGAAGGGACCCAAGTAGTGAGGAGCAAACTTAGTGGACTCAACTCGCAGCCTGATGTTACGGGCGGAGAGCCACACCAAGTCGCCAGGAGCAAAGGTCGGAGCGGGACGCCGATGAACATCGGCAGAGGACCTCATTCTCTCCTTGGAGGCCCGAATGGCATCCTGCGTGCGGTCCCAAATGTCCCGTGCCTCCACAGCCCAGTCTGCCACCCTGGAGTCAGCAGAAGACACAGGCATGGGCACAGAAACATGCGGATGCTGGCCGTAATTTAGGAGGAATGGAGTCTGACCGGTAGAGTCGGCTACAGCATTGTTAAGTGCAAACTCTGCCCACGGTAGCAAGGATGCCCAGTCATCCTGCCTGGCAGAAACAAAATGTCGTAAATATGTGACCAAGGTCTGGTTGGCCCTCTCTACCAACCCATTCGTCTCGGGATGATATGCCGAAGAGAGATTCAACTCAATACTGAGTAGACGACAAAGCTCTCTCCAGAATCGAGACGCAAACTGGGGACCCCGGTCACTAACAATTTTGTCTGGCATACCATCTTTCGCCTGAAAGATATGCTTGACGAACAAGACAGCCAACGCCCGTGCAGAAGGTAGCCGTGGAAGAGGCACCAAGTGCACCATTTTGGAAAAATGGTCGGTGATCACCCAGATAATGGTGCAGTTACGAGACTTGGGTAAGCCCACCACAAAGTCCATCCCGACCATCTCCCAGGGCCTGTCCGCCACCGGCAGAGGATGAAGCAAACCAGCTGGCCGTTGCCGAGGAGTCTTGTTCTTGGCGCAAGAGACACACACCCGATCATACTCTGCGACATCACGAGCCATATGCGGCCACCAGTACGTCCTCGCCAGTAAGTCAGATGTCCTTTTGGTACCAAAATGTCCACCCACCCTGGACGAGTGTGCCCAAGAGAGAACCTCCGATCGCAAATTGGATGGAACAAAAGTCTTGCCCGGGGGCACAGACTCTAGCGAAACCGGGGCCACAGTTCTCAAGCTCTCGGTGGGGACAATAGGCCGAGGCTCCTCCTCCTCCTCCGCAGATGACACAACGGAGCGAGAGAGAGCGTCGGCCCGAATGTTCTTCTCCCCAGAAAGAAAATGGAGGGTGAAATGAAACCGGGAGAAGAATAAGGACCATCTGGCCTGGCGAGAATTCAACCGCTGGGCTGTCTGCAGGTACACCAAATTTTTATGGTCTGTGAAGACTTGGAAGGGAAAACGTGCACCCTCCAAGAGATGTCTCCACTCCGAGAAAGCCAACTTCATGGCTAGCAACTCCCTGTCCCCGATGGAATAATTCCTCTCTGCTGGTGAGAAGGTCTTGGAGAAAAAGAAGCAAGGATGCTTCCGACCTTGAGCATCCTTTTGGAAGAGGACTGCTCCAGCACCAACAGAAGAGGCATCCACCTCCATGATAAATGGCTTATCAACATCGGGGCGATGTAGGATGGGAGCGCTAGCGAAATGTGACTTTATAGAGTTAAAGGCCTTGGAGACCTCCTCAGACCACAATTTGGGATTCGCCCCCTTCTTGGTGAGGGCAACCAAGGGAGCTACCAAAGTTGAGAAGTGCGGAATGAACTGGCGATAATAATTAATGAACCCCATAAAGCGCTGCACCGCTTTAAGAGAATGGGGTTCCTGCCAGTCCATCACAGCCTGTAGTTTGGCAGGATCCATAGCCAATCCCTGGGCAGAGATGATGTAGCCTAGGAAAGGTAAGGACTCCTGCTCAAACATATACTTCTCCAACTTGGCATAGAGGGAGTTTGCCCGTAGGAGGTCGAAGACTTTGCAAACATCTCTCTGGTGGGAGTCAGTATCCGGAGAGTAGATGAGAATATCATCCAGATAGACTACGACCGAGGTGGAAAGCATATCCCGGAAGATATCGTTCACAAAGTCTTGGAAAACGGCTGGGGCATTACAGAGCCCGAAGGGCATCACCAGATATTCATAGTGCCCATCCCTGCTGTTAAAAGCCGTCTTCCATTCGTCCCCTTCACGGATGCGAATCAGGTTGTAAGCACCCCGCAGATCTAGTTTAGTAAATACCCTTGCTCCCCGAAGCCTATCGAAGAGCTCAGATATCAAGGGCAAAGGATACTTGTTCTTAACGGTGATGGCGTTAAGACCCCTGTAGTCTATGCATGGACGCAATTCTCCATTCTTCTTCTGCACGAAGAAGAACCCTGCCTCAGCAGGTGACACTGACTTCCTAATGAATCCTCTTGCCAGATTTTCCTGGATGTACTGTGACATTGCCTCCGTCTCCGGGAGAGATAGCGGATAAGACTCGACCCCGGGGAGGCTCAGCACCAGGCAAGAGATCAATAGGACAGTCATAGGGGCGATGGGGCGGAAGGATCTCCGCCGCCTTTTTGGAGAACACGTCTGCATAAGACCAATACTGCTTGGGGAGAGAGGAAAGATCTGCGGGTACCTCTGTAGTAGCAACCTGAACGCACTCCCTCTGACACCTACCCCCACAAGATTCGCCCCATCCCAGGATTCTGCCAGAGGACCACTCGATATGAGGAGAGTGGTACCGTAGCCAAGGTATTCCCAACAGGACCTCATCAATTCCCTCAGGAATGACGAGCAGAGATATACTCTCCTGATGAGATGGCGACATGGACAGAGTAAAAGGGATGGTCTGGTGTGTTATCTGTGAGGGCAGTGCCGACCCATTCACCACTCGTACTGTTACTGGTTGAGCTAGCATAACCAGGGGTATTGCGTGACGTTGGGCGAAGGCAGAAGACATAAAATTGCCCTCCGCCCCAGAATCCACGCAGAGCTCTACCGAGTGGGAGAATGAGCCTATAGTAATTGTACCCCTAAAGGACAATTTAGAGGCAAACGTCGCCGTGTTTAGTGTACCTCCACCTACTACCACTAAACGCTGACGTTTCCTCGATCGCTGAGAACATCTGGTGGCTAGATGTCCTGACTGCTGGCAAACATGACAGACCTTGAGTGCACAAGCGGTCCGGGACTTAGATCCCGCTTGTGACACTTCCCTGGCCTCATGTGACTCAGGAACCAGGACCGGAGATTCCAGAGGTTTGGCGAAGGTAGGAGCCAGCCGAAACCTCTGCCTACACTGGGCTCGCTCTAACCTCCGCTCGTTAAAACGGAGGTCAATTCGAGTGGAGACAGTTATTAACTCCTCCAGTGTGGCAGGAATCTCCCTAGTGGCCAGAGCGTCCTTAACGTGGTCAGCCAGGCCCCTCCAAAATATGGGGATAAGAGCTTTATCCGACCAATCCAGCTCAGAAGCTAAAGTGCGGAATTGGACGGCGAATTGACTGACCAAGGACTCACCCTGAGTTAATGCCAGCAGTTGGAGCGCCGTATCATGGGTGACTTGAGGTCCTAAAAAGACCTGTTTCAGAGTGCTCAGAAACAGTGGAGCAGTCTGCACCACATGATCGCCACGCTCCCACAGCGGCGTAGCCCATTCCAACGCCCTGTCCGACAAAAGAGACACTATAAATCCCACCTTAGCCCGCTCTGTGGGAAAACGTGCAGCCAGGAGCTCGAGGTGAATAGAGCACTGACTCACAAATCCGCTACAAAACTTGCTATCACCGGAAAATTTTTCTGGCAGCGGGAGGCGAGAAAATGTCGGAGCAGGGGTGGCAATGGACAGGGTTGCTGCATCCACGCTAGCAGCCTGTACAGCAACCGCGGTAACATCCACAGCTGAGGTTGCGCTCTCAAGAGCCGCCAACCTACCCTCCAGCTGCTGGATATACCGCAAGGATTGCTGTTTGTCCGTCATTACTAGCCAGACCCTGGCGCTAGTGTAATGCTAGGGCTAGCGGAACGCACCAAATATTAAGACAGATAGAGTATGGTGCATTCGCAGCCCGGGGTCCACCGTGCAGAGATGGAACCTGCTGCCAAGTAACGACAGACTATATGGCGGTACTCATAAGTATACACACGTGGGTTAAACTTCACCCAACGTGAAGGAAGCGATCCTGTTGCGTCACAGGACCGCGGTACCGCACATAGAGCCCGAGCAAGTAGTCAGCGAACTCAACCCCAACTAGGATTGAAGTCCGATTAGACCCTTGCTGGCATAACACCGCAACTGGGTGTGTAAGGAAACTAAATAACGATTTTAAGGCACAAGAGTGCATGCGGTGCCGCACTGACGAACGCCACTAACCACCCAGGCTTGGGTAAGGAAAGCACAGAGGAAGTGCACGGCGCCGTACTGGCGGTCACAGCAACTGGACGCTGTAATGTGTGATTCGTGCTGTAGGCTAAGTCGGGCGCTAGATAGCAACCATACACCTTCCGCGAACAGACATTCAATAGGGTAGGGGTATCCAAGGACGACTTGCACTCACAACATACACACATTAACAATTGTACACTAGCGCATGGCCGTGCGGTCATGCGCAGTTTATATAGTTGCAGCACAGGAAGTGGCCACAGAAACTTTGCCCTTCCAAGACCTGCCAAGAGGACCAATGGAATGTGCTGCAGAGCCTGAGCACATGACCCTCGATTTCCAATGGGAGATCTTGCCCTGGGCATGCTGAGTGTGTACAGACAAGGACTTAGCCCCAGAGAAGTCCGCTCGCTGCTGACCAGCACTGAATTTAATGGCAGAAGCTGAAGAAGCAGCAGTAACTCTCTGTACAGCGTGAGACTGAGCAAGACGCTGGGACCGACGTCCCTGCTGAGCAGACTCCACTGTGGCTGGATAACAATGGGAGACCGCAGCGGAGATGGCTCGAGATTCCCCCTGTGCAGAAGCGGGAACTCGAGACCTAACAAAGGTATTCCTGAATGGACCTCGGTCTATTGGTTTATTTGTTGTCTGTCTTGTTTGTTTTTCCCCCCTTTTTTTCCCTTCTTCCCGGTTTCCCAGCACTTGTGCTCTGGTCCGCTGGTCACATGCCATCTGCTCTTCCGCACAGCTCATTGGTGCTCAGGATATTGTAAGACTGTTTATATACTTTTGCTATGAGTATTTTGTTATATTCAATTAACGTTAATGGCCTCAATTCCCCGGGGAAGAGGTCTTTTGTCTGGCGTCTGCTGGGTAAATCCCGTCAGGACATTTTGTGTCTTCAAGAAACGCATTTATTGGAATGTGATAATGTCAGAATGTACTCAGGTTTATATCCGCACCAATCCGCGCCAATGGCCCGTCAAAAAAGGCGGGGGTAGCCATTTTCTTTAGTAAAGCCAATTCTTTTCAATTGATCCGTTCCAAAGCGGATCCGATGGGTAGGTTCATTGTAGTTCTCTGTCTTATTAATAATGCCTCCTACACCATTGCATCGATCTATGCTTCCAATGCAGGTCAGCTTAAGTTCTTGGAGGGCTTTTTTCAAATTTTACACGACATTCAACATGGTCATAAGCTGATTGCTGGGTATTTTAATGCCCCAATGTCTAAAGGGCTGGATTGTTCTGTCTCCTCCTTGTCTAGATGTGAGGCGGGGCCGCTAATTAATTCTTTTAATTTACATGATATCTGGAGATATCTGCATTGCGGCGAGAGGGATTACACGTTCATGTCACCCAGACACGGTTCCTATAGCAGGATTGATTATGTGCTGGTGAATGATGTGGCTCTTCCTCACTGCACTTCAGCAGATATACGTAGTATTACTTGGTTGGACCATGCCCCGGTGTCCCTCACTTTGAGAGACCCTCTTACTATCAGGCCTCCCGCACATTGGCATCTCAACGCTCATCTCCTGGCAGATCAATCAAACTCTCAGTTTATAGAAAAAGCCTTGCAGGAATTCTTCTCCTCTAATGATACTCCAGATGTACGAGATGATACCCTCTGGTTCGCTCACAAGGCGGTGATCAGGGGTTGTCTTATGAAGATGGCTGCAACGGCTAGGAGGAAATATAATTCAGCCCTCCAATCTGCCCTAGACGAAATAGCTCGCCTTGAATCTGCCCACAAAGTGTCCCCTACCCCAGCGCTCTTTTCTGATCTTTCTAGGGCCCGCATGCATGTTTGCCACCTGCTTCTATATAAAGCTGAGAATGCCCTGAGGAAAACCAGAGCCAAATTTTATGCAATGGGAGACCGGGCGGGTGCTGTTCTGGCTAGACATGTCAGGAGGGGAGAGGCACAATCCAAGATTCCATTCCTGCTTGTGTCTGACGGTTCCCGGGTTTATAATCCTATTCATATTGCTGAGGAGTTTGCCTCCTACTATTCCTCTCTCTATGATCTTGGTTCTGATCCAGGGGTTCCTCAGCCCTCGCAGGAGCTAATTTTGGCGTTCTTGGAAAAAGCTGATCTCCCCTCGGTCAGCGCGGAGCAGATTTCCTATCTGAATTCTCCCATTGTTGAGTCTGAACTTTCTCAAATTATTAGGGATGCTAATAAGGGTTCTTCTCCTGGACCAGATGGTTTTCCTTTTCTTTACTATGCACAGTTTTTCTCTGTCCTCTCCCCTTATCTTTTATGCCTTTTTAATAACTGGTTGTCGGTAGGTAGCATCAGAGCTGAGGGGTTGGAGGCTTCCATTGCGACGCTCCCTAAACAGGGGAAACCTACAACCTCCCCGGGAAATTTTTGCCCTATAGCCCTCTTGAATTGCGATGTTAAAATCTATGCAAAAATGTGGGCCAATAGATTATTATTGGTCCTTCCCAGCCTTATACACCCCGATCAAGTCGGGTTTGTTCCCGGCAGACAGACCAGAGATGGCACTTGATGCCTGATTGACCTTTTGGATGTGGTGGAGAGGGGGGGTCTCCCCAGTGTATTCCTGTCGATTGACGCCGAAAAAGCGTTTGACAGGGTGCACTGGGGATATATCGAGCTTACGCTGGAAAAGTTCGGGCTTACTGGGCAAATTTCCAAAGCTATCATGGCTTTATATTCCAATCCCTGTGCGTCGGTTCGCTCGGCTGGTTTTAAGTCTCGGACGTTCCCCATTTTGAACGGCACTCACCAGGGCTGCCCCCTCTCCCCCCTTATCTTTGCTCTGGTCATGGAGCCTTTGGCTGCCATGGTTAGGCAAAGTGCAAACATAAAGGGGGTTCGGGTTGGGGGAACTGAACACAAAATTGGTCTCTATGCCGACGATGTGGTCTTGACATGCACCTCACCTTTAGCCTCGTTGAATGCGATCACCTTAATCTTAACTGAGTTTTCTGCGGTCTCGTATTACAAACTTAATTTGACTAAATCCACAATTTTTCCCGTCTTCCTTCCGGTCCCCCTTCAAATTCAAATCCAATCTCAATATGCATTTATTTGGGCCTCTCTAGGCTTTACGTACATAGGTATTCGGATAACTAGGCTGGACGACATTGTCCGTTCAAATTGTGAGGAAACTCTCTCGATGGTCAGGAAGGGCATGGATCAGTTATCGAGCTCGGCGCTCTCGTGGATGGCTCGTATACAAACTTCTAAAATGCTATTCCTCCCTAAAATTATGTATCTATTTCGGTGCCTCCCCCTTTCCATCCCCTCGAAATTTATCTTAGCTTTTCAATCGTTTATAGATCGTTTTATCTGGAACAAAAAGCCTCACAGGGTCAAGCGTAGAGTTATGTCTCTCCCGTACTCTATGGGTGGGTTGGGCGCCCCTTTGGTGCAGTTTTATTACAGGGTGGTGGTTCTGGAGCCTCTTAAAATATGGTGGGAGGGGAATTCACTCTTACCCTGGTTTCTTATTGAGTCTCATTTTGCCCCCCAAAACTCTCTTAAATTACTCCTAGAGCTTCAGTTGCTTCGTGTCTCTCCTGTGGGCCCCTATCTCCGCACTATCAAGACTGCTACTAAACTTTGGGCGTCGCTTTGCACCTCTCATTTTGTGTTTATGTATGGCTATGTCTCTATGCAGGCCTTGGAGTATGCTATTGGGCATATTTCTCTTTCCTCCTGGAGGGGGCGCGGGGTGCACCGGGTGGCTGACCTGTTTGGCTCGAGCGGCCTATTGTCGTTTGAGGACCTTACAGGTAGATTTTCTCTTTCTAATAATGATTTTTTTCAATATCTGCAGCTTCGCAGTTTCCTTAGGTCGCGTCGGCTGTTTGGTGCACCCCCGCCTCTGACAGAGGACCCGGCTCATCGGTTCTTTAGACAAATCCACCATATTGCCCCATGGTATCTCTATCCTCTACAAAGCTCTTATATCCCATGGTATTCCTGATAAGTTCCATTTTATGACTTCCTGGGAGTCCTCGCTGGATTTTGAGGCTTCCCTGGAGGATTGGCAGTTTGCCATGGTGCACCCATCTAAATTCTCCTTGTGCCTTGGCCACTTGGAACAGGTGAAAAAGATCCAGCTGCATTGGTATCTTACCCCTGTCCGTCTGGCGAAATTCACTCCATCTTCCTCCCCTCTCTGCTGGAATCGGTGTGGGGCTATGGGTTCCGGCTCCCATGTATGGTGGTCTTGCCCGCAGGTTCAGGTTTTTTGGCGCCAGGTAGCATCCTTGATCGCTGAGGTAAATCATCTTCCCTTTGTTTTGAATGGCCATCTAGCTGTTCTGGGTATTTCCCTCATAGACCTCCCCTCCCTTCTCCGTCCCATAATCTCCAACATTCTGGTGGCTGCCAGGCAGTGTATTGCGAACTACTGGAAATCTTCTGATCTTCCTTCTAGGGCCGAGTTGCTTTCCAAGATTAATCTGCACTTCAGTTATGAAGTTATTATGGCTCAGGGTTTACCAAAGAAGAATAAAGTCCTCTTCTGGTGGGATCCTTGGGTGTCTTCAGCTTATATTTCACAGTCTGCTCTTACCCTTATCTAAAAGTCATGTTTCTTTTGAATATGTGATTTAGAATGCACTGTGACTTTGTATTTTTGTACTGATTGGGCTGTGGTCTCCCATTACCATGTACTTTGTTTTTTCCCTTTGCTCCCCTTGCCTCCCTTTTTTCCCTTCCCTCTTCCTCCCGTTCCCTTGCTGAAGTTATTTGATCTGTTATATTTCAATAAAAAGCTAATTGGTTTAAAAAAAATGAATAAGTCATGGATCTCTAATGGCTTTTGCACCCCAGTCGCAGACTAGGTGATGATGTAGTTTTTAGTGGCATGCATTGATCTCGCAGTGTTGTACTCTGTGCCATCTTTTTGGTGTCTTCAGTGCCTGCTGTTGTAGCTGCTGCTGATGTGAAAAAACAATTTTTTTTAAATGTGGAGACTCCAAGTTGGATCTGTGTGACAATTACTTTTTGAAATGTTGATACTACAAGTTGAGTCTCCATCTGGTTGGCTGCCTGAAGCAGGAGGTATTTCAGAGGCTTATTATTCTTTTTCTAGATGAAAAAGGGGGAAAGATTCCGGCACAACCATCCAGGAATAAAATGGATTCTTTATTTAAACGTATTTAAAACACTAAAAGAACGAGGCCCCGCCTTTTAATGTTTTAACTACGTTTAAATATGGAATCCATTTTATTCCTCAAAGGTTGTGCCGGAAACTTTCCCCATTTTTTGTCTACCTTCCTGTGATCAACAGTGGAAACGGCACCCTCAGGAGGAATTCCGGGCCAAATTTCCAGCGTGGTAAGCTCCTTCATCTCTCTCCCTCTCCCTGCATCTCACTGTACTGTTTGTACTCTGTGAAAATTGATGCCACTTTAGTGGTGTCTGACAATCGTTTTTTGAAACGTGGTGACTCCAAGTTGGATTTCTATCTGGTGGGTTGCCTGTAGTAGGTGTGTCAGAGGCCTATTATACTGTTTTAATCTGTGGAAATTGATGCCATTTTTGTGGTGTCTGAGAATTATTTTTTGAAATGTGGAGACTCCAAGTTGGGTCTACATCTGGTGGGTTGCCTGTGGTGGAAGGTGTATCAGAGGCCTCTTTTAATGTTTCTGCTCTGTGGAAATTGATGCCACTTAAGTGGTGTGTGACAATTATTTTTTGAAATGTGGAGACTCCAAGTTGGGTCTTCATCTGGTGGTTTGCCTGTGTAAGTAGGGTGCCCAGACAGGCATGCCTGCACTTACTTTCAGTCAACTACCTATGCTACTTTCCTGACATTTTTCCAGCAATATTACTGTATGAAACTAATGACTTGGAGGTGTTGTATGAGGTACACATGTGGTCAAAATTGTTGGTACCCTTTGTTTAATTGCAGAAAAAAACACAATAGTACCAGAAATAACTTGAATCTGACAAAAGTAATAAATAGAGTTGAGCGACCTTGACCTTTTTAGAGTCGAGCCGGGTTTTGCGAAACCCGACTATGTCCAAAGTCGGGTCGAGTGAAATCGGCCGATTATGACGTAAAGTCGGGATCGACCGAAACACGAAACCCAATGCAAGTCAATGGGGCAGCATAGTCGGCAGTGAGTGGGGGCCAGGAAAACACCTAGAGTGCCCATTTTAATGTCAAAACCATCCATTCTTCTTAATGAAGCTTGTCAAGCGTAATTTACCTTATAATAATTGGAAGGCATTTGAAATTGGGGGTCATTTGGCTAAAGTTGTGGGGGGTAGGGCTGGTTCAAGTAATTAGTGGGCCCAGGAAATCTGGACCACGTCACGGCAGTGGAGCAGGGAGAGGTAAGTATTTCAACTTTGCAAGTGCTGTGAACCTGAGCAAGCAGGGGGGGCCCACTCGTTGGCATTGGCACTGGCACAGGGCCCCTCAAAGTACAGCGGTGTGTTTGCACGGCGGGGGCGCCTCCCACCGGCAGCAACACTTTTGCGTACTATGAGAGGCCCTGTGCCAGTGACGTCGCCAACTAGTATTCCTCCCCCCACCTGATGAAGGAACCTGCACTTTCATCTGCACCTTCCTCTTTGTCCCCGTGTAAGGTGGTATGGTATGCGGGAAGAGCAACCTGACTTTCAGCAGGGTCACAATGTTGTTGTGTAGCGTGCACGGGGAATGTTGCGTTATGGGTCAATGTACCAGCAGACTCATCTATCACTGGCTGGGCAATGGGCACGATGAAGTGGAAACACAGATATAGGCCCAAAGAAGAAAGTGGGCTAAATGCAGTTCAAAATTGGTAACACAGGAATAACCAGGGGGCATTGCAGTGGAGGACAACTGGAATGAGAGGCTGACACAGAGAGTAGGGCCAAATCAGTAAGTAGTCGAAATGCAGTTCAAAATTGGCAACCGTAGTAAACAGGCGGCACAGCTTTGTTCAGTGGAGGAGAACAGCAAGGAGTGGCAGACACCGATAGTAGGCCCCAAACCAACTAGTACGCCAAATGCAGTTGTTCCATTTAACCACAATTTAATGAGAGCCTGAAGATAGAAGCTCAGGAAAGGCAACCTGGGGAACACCTTGGAGTGTAACACACCATCTCTCTCCACCCCATACCCATTTTGTATGGCCTAATGCAGTGTACTTTTCTACAACTACTAAACGAGAGTCGGAAGACCGAAGCAATGGCAAGGAAACCTGGGGAACACCTCAGAGTGTAACACACCCTCTCTCTACACCCCATACCCAATTTGAAGGTCTAATGCAGTGTAGTTTCCAAGAACTACTAAACGAGAGCCGGAAGATCGAAGCTCAGGAAAGGCAACCTGGGGAACACCTTGGAGTGTAACACACCCTCTCGCTACACCCCATACCCAATTTGAAGGCCTAATGCAGCGTAGTTTCCAACAACTACTAAACGAGAGCCGGAAGATCGAAGCTCAGGAAAGGCAACCTGGGGAACACCTTGGAGTGTAACAAACCCTCTCTCTACACCCCATACCCAATTTGTAGGCCTAATGCAGCGTAGTTTCCGACAACTACTAAACGAGAGCATGAAGATCGAAGCTCAGGAAAGGCAACCTGGGGAACACCTTGGAGTGTAACACACCCTCTCTCTACACCCCATACCCAATTTGTAGGCCTAATGCAGCGTAGTTTCCGACAACTACTAAACGAGAGCCGGAATATCGAAGCTCAGGAAAGGCAACCTGGGGAACACCTTGGAGTGTAACACACCCTCTCTCTACACCCCATACCCAATTTGAAGGCCTAATGCAGTGTAGTTTCCAAGAACTACTAAACGAGAGCCGGAAGATCGAAGCTCAGGAAAGGCAACCTGGGGAACACCTTGGAGTGGAACACACCATCTCTCTACACCCCATACCCAATTTGAAGGCCTAATGCAGCGTAGTTTCCAACAACTACTAAACGAGAGCCGGTAGATCGAAGCTCAGGAAAGGCAACCTGGGGAACACCTTGGAGTGTAACACAACGTCTCTCTACACCACGGAAGGGATGATTCTTAGGAAGGAAGGCTGTTGGAAATAAGCATTGCGCGTCCGAGGGTGATTAGATTCTTATTAGGTATATACTCACCCTCGGACGCGCCCTGCTTCTTTATTTGGAATGAATGTTTATTTGCAATGTGGTGTTGACTTTCTCTATTATTTTGGTAATTAATGATTTTATTATTTTCATTATTTTGCATCTTCTCGGCAATAATATAAAGAAGACGCGACAGGACAACACTCGGTGGATGCCATATGTGTGTTTTCAATTTAAAAAAACTTTCAGTTAACTACTTGCAGGAGAAAGTAATTGTAGCTGGTGGCCATTTTTAGTACTGTACCAGATTTTAGTTGTGTGTTTGTTTTTAATGTTAAAATGTCTGCATTTGATATCTCACCAGTATTTTCTTTTTTATAAGCAAAATACTTATTTTTATATTTTCTGATGTTGGTTCCAGGGGTACACGGCCAGCAGTGCCCTGGTCAGTGTAGTAGTAGTTGAAAGAATGGACCGCAGACAGGCATCGAAGGCCTAAAATAAAAACACATGGCTGTAGGCAATTTTAAATTGGTTCCAGGGGTACACGGACAGCAGTGGTGTGGTCAGTGGAGGCCTAGTGGAAGGAGTGACCGCAGACAGGCATCGAAGGCCTAAAATAATAACACATGGCTGTAGGCAATTTTAAATTGGTTCCAGGGGTACACGGGCAGCAGTGACCTGGTCAGTGTAGTAGTAGTTGAAAGAATGGACCGCAGACAGGCATCGAAGGCCTAAAATAAAAAAATTGGGCTGGCTGTAGGCAATTTTAAATTGGTTCCAGGGGTACACGGGCAGCAGTGACCTGGTCAGTGTAGTAGTAGTTGAAAGAATGGACCGCAGACAGGCATCGAAGGCCTAAAATAAAAAAATTGGGCTGGCTGTAGGCAATTTTAAATTGGTTCCAGGGGTACACGGGCAGCAGTGGTGTGGTCAGTGGAGGCCTAGTGGAAGGAGTGACCGCAGACAGGCATCGAAGGCCTAAAATAATAACACATGGCTGTAGACAATTTTAAATTGGTTCCAGGGGTACACGGGCAGCAGTGACCTGGTCAGTGTAGTAGTAGTTGAAAGAATGGACCGCAGACAGGCATCGAAGGCCTAAAATAAAAAAATTGGGCTGGCTGTAGGCAATTTTAAATTGGTTCCAGGGGTACACGGACAGCAGTGGTGTGGTCAGTGGAGGCCTAGTGGAAGGAGTGACCGCAGACAGGCATCGAAGGCCTAAAATAATAACACATGGCTGTAGGCAATTTTAAATTGGTTCCAGGGGTAGACGGGCAGCAGTGACCTGGTCAGTGTAGTAGTAGTTGAAAGAATGGACCGCAGACAGGCATCGAAGGCCTAAAATAAAAAAATTGGGCTGGCTGTAGGCAATTTTAAATTGGTTCCAGGGGTACACGGGCAGCAGTGACCTGGTCAGTGTAGTAGTAGTTGAAAGAATGGACCGCAGACAGGCATCGAAGGCCTAAAATAAAAAAATTGGGCTGGCTGTAGGCAATTTTAAATTGGTTCCAGGGGTACACGGACAGCAGTGGTGTGGTCAGTGGAGGCCTAGTGGAAGGAGTGACCGCAGACAGGCATCGAAGGCCTAAAATAATAACACATGGCTGTAGGCAATTTTAAATTGGTTCCAGGGGTACACGGACAGCAGTGGTGTGGTCAGTGGAGGCCTAGTGGAAGGAGTGACCGCAGACAGGCATCGAAGGCCTAAAATAATAACACATGGCTGTAGGCAATTTTAAATTGGTTCCAGGGGTAGACGGGCAGCAGTGACCTGGTCAGTGTAGTAGTAGTTGAAAGAATGGACCGCAGACAGGCATCGAAGGCCTAAAATAAAAAAATTGGGCTGGCTGTAGGCAATTTTAAATTGGTTCCAGGGGTACACGGGCAGCAGTGACCTGGTCAGTGTAGTAGTAGTTGAAAGAATGGACCGCAGACAGGCATCGAAGGCCTAAAATAAAAAAATTGGGCTGGCTGTAGGCAATTTTAAATTGGTTCCAGGGGTACACGGGCAGCAGTGGTGTGGTCAGTGGAGGCCTAGTGGAAGGAGTGACCGCAGACAGGCATCGAAGGCCTAAAATAATAACACATGGCTGTAGGCAATTTTAAATTGGTTCCAGGGGTACACGGGCAGCAGTGACCTGGTCAGTGTAGTAGTAGTTGAAAGAATGGACCGCAGACAGGCATCGAAGGCCTAAAATAAAAAAATTGGGCTGGCTGTAGGCAATTTTAAATTGGTTCCAGGGGTACACGGACAGCAGTGGTGTGGTCAGTGGAGGCCTAGTGGAAGGAGTGACCGCAGACAGGCATCGAAGGCCTAAAATAATAACACATGGCTGTAGGCAATTTTAAATTGGTTCCAGGGGTACACGGACAGCAGTGGTGTGGTCAGTGGAGGCCTAGTGGAAGGAGTGACCGCAGACAGGCTTCCAAGGCCTAACATAACAAACTTGGGCTGGCTGTAGGCACTTTTAAATTGGTTCCAGGGGTACACGGGCAGCAGTGGTCTGGTCAGTGGAAGTCTAGTGGAAGGAGTGACCGCAGACAGGCTTCCAAGGCCTAACATAACAAACTTGGGCTGGCTGTAGGCACTTTTAAATTGGTTCCAGGGGTACACGGGCAGCAGTGACCTGGTCAGTGTAGTAGTAGTTGAAAGAATGGACCGCAGACAGGCTTCGAAGGCCTAACATAACAAACTTGGGCTGGCTGTAGGCACTTTTAAATTGGTTCCAGGGGTACACGGGCAGCAGTGGTCTGGTCAGTGGAAGTCTAGTGGAAGGAGTGACCGCAGACAGGCTTCCAAGGCCTAACATAACAAACTTGGGCTGGCTGTAGGCACTTTTAAATTGGTTCCAGGGGTACACGGGCAGCAGTGGTCTGGTCAGTGGAAGTCTAGTGGAAGGAGTGACCGCAGACAGGCTTCCAAGGCCTAACATAACAAACTTGGGCTGGCTGTAGGCACTTTTAAATTGGTTCCAGGGGTACACGGGCAGCAGTGGTCTGGTCAGTGGAAGTCTAGTGGAAGGAGTGACCGCAGACAGGCTTCGAAGGCCTAACATAACAAAATTGGGCTGGCTGTAGGCACTTTAAATTGGTTCCAGGGGTACATGGGCAGCAGTGTATGGTCATTGGAAGTCTAGTGGAAGGAGTGACGGCAGACAGTCTTCGAAGGCCTAACATAACAAAATTGGGCTGACTGTAGGCACTTTTAAATTGGTTCCAGGGTAACACGGCCAGCAGTGGCCTGGTCAGTGTAGTAGTTGTAGAAAGAAGGGACCGCAGACAGGCTTCGAAGGCCTAACATAACAAAAATGTCAAAACAATGGTATTGTCAGTGCCAGGCATTGAAGGATGTCAGCGCCTAGACTACACATTGGTGAAGCTGTGAGAGATAATTTTGCTAGTGGTAGAGCACTGTTTGAGCTGGGGGGGGAACTGTCTTGTGGCCGGCGTTACAGGCACAGGGCCCCTCATATTACAACGGTGTGTCTGACGTTGGGTGCGCACCACCACCGCCAGAGACACTTTATTGTACTATGAGGGACCCAGTGGCAGTGCCGTCGACCAAAAGCGGCCACACCCACCTCTTCAGACAAACAGCACTCTCAAGGGTCCAAGCGCAAAGTGGCGATAGCACGGCCCCGTGTGGGGAGTTTGGCCATTTCGTGAGGTGGAAACATGTCGTATGCTGGACAATCAGGTGAAGAAAATTACGAGATTGGAAAAGTCATTCAGAATAGTCCACAGGCAAGACCTTTTCATAGGAAAGCTAGGTGTCAGCCGGGCAGGGTGGGGCAAAAGATTTTGAAATCCAGTTGTGGTTCATTTTAATGAAGGTTAGATCATCTACATTTTGGGTAGCCAGACGAGTCCTTTTTTCTGTTAGTATTGAACCTGCAGCACTGAATACTCTTTCTGATAGGACACTAGCTGCCGGGCAAGCAAGCTCCTGCAATGCATATTCTGCCAATTCTGGCCAGGTGTCTAATTTGGATGCCCAGTAATCAAATGGGAATGACGGTTGAGGGAGAACGTCGATAAGGGATGAAAAATAGTTTGTAACCATACTGGACAAATGTTGTCTCCTGTCACTTTGAATTGATGCTGCAGTACCTGTCCTGTCTGCGGTCATAGAAAAATCACTCCACAACCTGGTCAGAAAACCCCTCTGGCCAACGCCACTTCTGATTTCTGCCCCTCTAACACCTCTGGTCTGCTGGCCCCTGGAGCTCGTGTGAGAACGATCACGGGCGCTGTGTGCAGGGAATGCCAGAAGCAAACGGTCAACAAGAGTTGATTGTTTTGTTGCTAATATTAGTTCCAAGTTCTCATGTGGCATAATATTTTGCAATTTGCCTTTATAGCGAGGATCAAGGAGGCAGGCCAACCAGTAATCGTCATCGTTCATCATTTTTGTAATGCGTGTGTCCCTTTTGAGGATACGCAAGGCATAATCCGCCATGTGGGCCAAAGTTCCCGTTGTCAAATCTGCGGTTGTGCTTGGTTGAGGGGCAGTTGCAGGCAAATCTACGTCACTTGTGTCCCTCAAAAAACCAGAACCCGGCCTTGCCACGCCACCAATTTCCCGTGCCCCCGGGAAAGCTTCCTCATTAAAAATATACTCATCCCCATCATCCTCCTCATCCTCCACCTCCTCTTCGCCCGGTACCTCGTCATGTACACTGCCCTGACCAGACAATCGCTGACTGTCATCAAGGCTTTCCTCTTCCTCTGGTGCAGACGCCTGATCCTTTATGTGCGTCAAACTTTGCATCAGCAGACGCATTAGGGGGATGCTCATGCTTATTATGGCGTTGTCTGCACTAACCAGCCGTGTGCATTCCTCAAAACACTGAAGGACTTGACACATGTCTTGAATCTTCGACCACTGCACACCTGACAACTCCATGTCTGCCATCCTACTGCCTGCCCGTGTATGTGTATCCTCCCACAAAAACATAACAGCCCGCCTCTGTTCGCACAGTCTCTGAAGCATGTGCAGTGTTGAGTTCCACCTTGTTGCAACGTCTATGATTAGGCGATGCTGGGGAAGGTTCAAAGAATGCTGATAGGTCTGCATACGGCTGGAGTGTACAGGCGAACGGCGGATATGTGCGCAAAGTCCACGCACTTTGAGGAGCAGGTCGGATAACCCCGGATAACTTTTCAGGAAGCACTGCACCACCAGGTTTAAGGTGTGAGCCAGGCAAGGAATGTGTTTCAGTTGGGAAAGGGAGATGGCAGCCATGAAATTCCTTCCGTTATCACTCACTACCTTGCCTGCCTCAAGATCTACAGTGCCCAGCCACGACTGCGTTTCTTGCTGCAAGAACTCGGACAGAACTTCCGCGGTGTGTCTATTGTCGCCCAAACACTTCATAGCCAATACAGCCTGCTGACGTATGCCAGTAGCTGCCCCATAATGGGAGACCTGGTGTGCAACAGTGGCAGGTGCGGATGGAGTGTTTGTGCGACTGCGGTCTGTGGACGAGCTCTTGCTTCTGCAGGAGGACGAGGAGGAGGAGGAGGAGGGGGTGCGAACGGCTACAGACAACTGTTTACTAGACCGTGGGCTAGGCAGAACTGTCCCAAACTTGCTGTCCCCTGTGGACCCTGAATCCACCACATTTACCCAGTGTGCCGTGATGGACACGTAACGTCCCTGGCCATGCCTACTGGTCCATGCATCTGTTGTCAGGTGCACCTTTGTGCTCACAGATTGCCTGAGTGCATGGACGATGCGCTCTTTAACATGCTGGTGGAGGGCTGGGATGGCTTTTCTGGAAAAAAAGTGTCGACTGGGTAGCTCGTAGCGTGGTACAGCGTAGTCCATCAGGTCTTTGAAAGCTTCGCTTTCAACTAACCGGTAGGGCATCATCTCTAACGAGATTAGTCTAGCTATGTGGGCGTTCAAACCCTGTGTACGCGGATGCGAGGCTAAGTATTTCCTTTTTCTAACCATAGTCTCATGTAGGGTGAGCTGGACTGGAGAGCTGGAGATCGTGGAACTAGCGGGGGTGCCGGTGGACATGGCAGACTGAGAGACGGTGGGAGATGGTATTGTTGCCGCCGGTGCCCTAGATGCAGTGTTTCCTACTACGAAACTGGTGATTCCCTGACCCTGACTGCTTTGGCCTGGCAAAGATACCTGCACAGATACAGCAGGTGGTGCGCTAAATGGTGGTCCTACACTGCCGGAAGGGATGTTGCGTTGATGACTAGCTTCATTGGCCGAGGGTGCAACAACCTTAAGGGACGTTTGGTAGTTAGTCCAAGCTTTCAAATGCATGGTGGTTAAATGTCTATGCATGCAACTAGTATTGAGACTTTTCAGATTCTGACCTCTGCTTAAGGAAGTAGAACATTTTTGACAGATGACTTTGCGCTGATCAATTGGATGTTGTTTAAAAAAATGCCAGACTGCACTCTTTCTAGCATCGGATACCTTTTCAGGCATTGCAGACTGAGCTTTAACCGGATGGCCACGCTGTCCTCCACCAGGTTTTGGCTTTGCCACGCGTTTTGGGCAAGATACGGGCCCGGCAGATGGAACCTGTGGCGATGTTGATGCCTGCTGCGGCCCCTCCTCCTCCTCTGCTTCAGAACTGCTGCCGCCTGCACCCTGTTCCCCCAATGGCTGCCAATCGGGGTCAAGAACTGGGTCATCTAATAACTCTTCTTGTACCTCCTGCGCAACTTCGTCTGTGTCACCGTGTCGTTCGGTGGTATAGCGTTCGTGATGGGGCAACATAGTCTCATCAGGGTCTGATTCTTGATCAGCACCCTGCGAGGGCAATGTTGTGGTCTGAGTCAAAGGACCAGCATAGTAGTCTGGCTGTGGCTGTGCGTCAGTGCACTCCATGTCAGATTCAATTTGTAATGGGCATGGACTGTTAACTGCTTCACTTTCTAAGCCAGGGACGGTATGTGTAAAGAGCTCCATGGAGTAACCCGTTGTGTCGCCTGCTGCATTCTTCTCTGTTGTTGTTTTTGCTGAAGAGGACAAGGAAGTGACTTGTCCCTGACCGTGAACATCCACTAACGACGCGCTGCTTTTACTTTTACCAGTTTCACGAGATGAGGCAAAAGAGCTAGAGGCTGAGTCAGCAAGATAAGCCAAAACTTGCTCTTGCTGCTCCGGCTTTAAAAGCGGTTTTCCTAATCCCAGAAAAGGGAGCGTTCGAGGCCTTGTGTAGCCGGACGACGAACCTGGCTCCACAGCTCCAGACTTAGGTGCAATATTTTTTCCCCCACGACCACCTGATGCTCCACCACTACCACTACCCTCATTACCAGCTGACAATGAACGCCCCCGGCCACGACCTCTTCCACTAGACTTCCTCATTGTTTTAAAAACGTAACCAAACTAACGTTATTTGTTGCAGTCACACAACTTACACGGTGAGCTATAACTTCAGTATGATTTAGCTACCCCTTTACAGGTTGGTGAGACCACAGCGAAAATCAGGCCCAATGTTACACACTCTTTTTTTGGTGGCTGCAAATTAGAGAGATGCCCCACACGCAGGACTGTCACTGAAGCACAAATGTTAATATTAATGTCACACTATTATTTTTTTTTTATTTTTATTTTTTTCAGGAACACTTTAGAAACCCCCCCAAAAAAAAAAAAAAGATTTTTGCAGGGAGAATTTAGAAAACAAATGTAACAAACTATATGCTTTCTATGGGCCACTGAGTGAGAGATGACGCACACAGGAATCAGGAGTGGCACACAAGCCCAGAGGCCAATATTTTTCTACCAATGATTGATGGAGTTATTTTCTCTGGTAGATTTTGGAACCCAAATCAAGGAAAAAAAATGTAGGCTTTCTATGGACCACAATTGGAGAGAGAGAGAGAGAGAGAGATGGCACACCCAGGAGTCAAGACTGGCACACAAGCAGAAAGGCCAATATTAATCTCCCACTGTTTTTTTTGTTTTTTTTTTTTTTTCAGGGAGACTTTAGAAAAAAAAATAATAAAAAAAATATGATTTTATCAGGAAGAATTTAGAAACCAAATAAAATAAAATGATTTTTTCAGGGAGAATTTATAAAACAAATAAAAACAAAAATAGGCGTTCTATGGCCCACTGACTGAGAGATGACGCACACAGGAGTCAGGAGTGGCACACAAACCCAGAGGCCAATATTTTTCTACCAATGATTGATGTAGTTATTTTCTCTGGTAGATTTTAGAACCCAAATCAAGGAAAAAAAATATAGGCTTTCTATGGACCACAATTGGAGAGAGAGAGAGAGAGAGAGAGAGAGAGAGAGAGATGGCACACCCAGGAGTCAAGACTGGCACACAAGCAGAAAGGCCAATATTAATCTCCCACTGTTTTTTTTGGTTGTTTTTTTTTTTTTTTTTTCAGGGAGACTTTAGAAAAAAAAATAATAAAAAAAATATGATTTTATCAGGAAGAATTTAGAAACCAAATAAAATAAAATGATTTTTTCAGGGAGAATTTATAAAACAAATAAAACCAAAAATAGGCGTTCTATGGCCCACTGACTGAGAGATGACGCACCCAGGAGTCAAGACTGGCACACAAGCAGAAAGGCCAATATTAATCTCCCACTGTTTTTTTTTTTTTTTTTCAGGGAGACTTTAGAAAAAAAAATAATAAAAAAAATGTGATTTTATCAGGAAGAATTTAGAAACCAAATAAAATAAAATGATTTTTTCAGGGAGAATTTAGAAAACAAATAAAACCAAAAATAGGCGTTCTATGGCCCACTGACTGAGAGATGACGCACCCAGGAGTCAAGACTGGCACACAAGCAGAAAGGCCAATATTAATCTCCCACTGTTTTTTTTTTTTTTTTTCAGGGAGACTTTAGAAAAAAAAATAATAAAAAAAATGTGATTTTATCAGGAAGAATTTAGAAACCAAATAAAATAAAATGATTTTTTCAGGGAGAATTTATAAAACAAATAAAACCAAAAATAGGCGTTCTATGGCCCACTGACTGAGAGAGAGAGAGAGAGAGAGATGGAACGCTTAGTACTGGCACACAAGCCCAAAGGGCAATATTAATCTCCCTTTTTTTTTCCAGGGAGAATTTCTAAAACCCAAAAAAAAAATAAAATAGGCTTTCTATGGCCCACTATTTGTGAGAGAGATGGGACGCTCAGGACTGGCACAGATGGCACGCTCAGGACTGGCACAGAAGCCCAGAGGCCAATATTAATCTCCCTTTTTTTCTGGGAGAATTTATAAAACCAAAAAAATATTTAAATAGGCTTTCTATGGCCCACTATTTGTGAGAGAGATGGCACGCTCAGGACTGGCACAGATGGCACGCTCACAACTGGCACACAAGCCCAGAGGCCAATATTAATCTCCCTTTTTTCAGGGAAAATTTATAAAACAAAAAAAAAAAATAAATAGGCTTTCTATGGCCCACTATTTGTGAGAGAGATGGCACGCTCAGGGCTGGCACAGATGGCACGCTCAGGACTGGCACACAAGCCCAGAGGCCAATATTAATCTCCCTTTTTTTCAGGGAGAATTTATAAAACCCCCAAAAAAAATAAAATAGGCTTTCTATGGCCCACTATTTGTGAGAGAGATGGGACGCTCAGGACTGGCACAGATGGCACGCTCAGGACTGGCACAGAAGCCCAGAGGCCAATATTAATCTCCCTTTTTTTCTGGGAGAATTTATAAAACCAAAAAAAAATTTAAATAGGCTTTCTATGGCCCACTATTTGTGAGAGAGATGGCACGCTCAGGACTGGCACAGATGGCACGCTCACAACTGGCACACAAGCCCAGAGGCCAATATTAATCTCCCTTTTTTCAGGGAAAATTTATAAAACAAAAAAAAAAATTAAATAGGCTTTCTATGGCCCACTATTTGTGAGAGAGATGGCACGCTCAGGGCTGGCACAGATGGCACGCTCAGGACTGGCACACAAGCCCAGAGGCCAATATTAATCTCCCTTTTTTTCAGGGAGAATTTATAAAACCCCCAAAAAAAATAAAATAGGCTTTCTATGGCCCACTATTTGTGAGAGAGATGGGACGCTCAGGACTGGCACAGATGGCACGCTCAGGACTGGCACAGAAGCCCAGAGGCCAATATTAATCTCCCTTTTTTTCTGGGAGAATTTATAAAACCAAAAAAAAATTTAAATAGGCTTTCTATGGCCCACTATTTGTGAGAGAGATGGCACGCTCAGGACTGGCACAGATGGCACGCTCACAACTGGCACACAAGCCCAGAGGCCAATATTAATCTCCCTTTTTTCAGGGAAAATTTATAAAACAAAAAAAAAAATTAAATAGGCTTTCTATGGCCCACTATTTGTGAGAGAGATGGCACGCTCAGGGCTGGCACAGATGGCACGCTCAGGACTGGCACACAAGCCCAGAGGCCAATATTAATCTCCCTTTTTTTCAGGGAGAATTTATAAAACCAAAAAAAAAAATAAATAGGCTTTCTATGGCCCACTATTTGTGAGAGAGATGGCACGCTCAGGGCTGGCACAGATGGCACGCTCAGGACTGGCACACAAGCCCAGAGGCCAATATTAATCTCCCTTTTTTTCAGGGAGAATTTATAAAACCCCAAAAAAAATAAAATAGGCTTTCTATGGCCCACTATTTGTGAGAGAGATGGCACACTCAGGACTGGCACACAAGCCCAAAGGCCAATATTAATCTCCCACTGTATTTTTATCAGGGAGAATTTATACACCCCACAAAAAAAAATACAGAAAAATGAAAAGGCTTTCTATGGCCCACTATGTGAGAGAGATGGCACACACAGGGATGGCACTCTAGCAGAAATGCCAAATTGCCAATCTTAATCTCCCACCAAAAAAAAAAAAAAAAAAAAAACAGGGAATGTCCTACAATTACTATCTCCCTGCCTGCAGTAATCTCAGCCAGGTATGGCAGGCAGCTACTATCTCCCTGCCTGCAGTAATCTCAGCCAGGTATGGCAGGCAGCAATAAGGAGTGGACTGATGCACAAATGAAATAAAAAGTGTGGACAAACAAAAAAGATAGCTGTGCAGAAAGGAAGGAACAAGAGGATTTGTGCTTTGAAAAAAGCAGTTGGTTTGCACAGCGGCGTACACACAGCAATGCAGCTATCAGGGAGCCTTCTAGGGCAGCCCAATGAGCTACAGCGCTGAGGGGAAAAAAAAAAAAAAAAAAACTTCCACTGTCCCTGCACACCGAGGGTGGTGTTGGACAGTGCAAATCGCTGCAGCACAAGCGGTTTTGTGGTTAATGGACCCTGCCTAACGCTATCCCTGCTTCTGACAAAGCGGCAGCAACCTCTCCCTAAGCTCAGATCAGCAGCAGTAAGATGGCGGTCGGCGGGAACGCCTCTTTATAGCCCCTGTGACGTCGCAGACAGCAAGCCAATCACTGCAATGCCCTTCTCTAAGATGGTGGGGACCAGGACCTATGTCATCACGCTGCCCACACTCTGCGTTTACCTTCATTGGCTGAGAAATGGCGCTTTTCGCGTCATTGAAACGCGACTTTGGCGCGAAAGTCGCGTACCGCATGGCCGACCCCGCACAGGGGTCGGATCGGGTTTCATGAAACCCCGACTTAGCCAAAAGTCGGCGACTTTTGAAAATGTTCGACCCGTTTCGCTCAACCCTAGTAATAAATAAAAGATCTATGAAAATGAACAAATGAAAAGGCGCCCCAATGCGCTTTGCTAGGGGGACACACGGGGGCACAGGCCCATTCATTACTGTCTATTTCTTGTACTCATTTCCCTCCCGTTTGTTTCTCCATATTGGTCTCTCCCACTCCCCCCTCTTCTCTATTATGGCTAGGATGTGAATGGTACTTACCGAGCTTTGAAGTCCTTTACAGGTCACCAGCAACTGCCAGGAGAAAATGCGAGAAGGGGCCGTTGGTTTGAGTGGGAAAAAACGTTGATTTGATTGGCTCAGGACTGAAAAGTGCATGAAAATCAGAGGTATATAAGGCCCTTCTTCTGCGCAATCCAGTCAGTCCGTGCGCAGCAAGAAAGAAAAGTGCCGATGGAGGACCTCTTCAAACAGCTGATGCAGAGAGCTGGAGCTGCAGGAGGAGAAGACTGGCTCAGAAGATGCCTGGAGATCCCAGAGCCGACAGCTGAAGATGAGGCCATGCCGCTGCTTGACAGAGCCATTCCGGAAGAAGCACCTGCGGAAGAGGGGTTGCAGGAAGTTCTTCAGGAAGACCTTGAAGTTCCGGCGCTTGTCACAGGAGAAGAGGAGGGCCGGCCTCCCGAGAGGAAGAGGCGGAGCCGCAAAGTATATTCACCTCCACTGCATAGCTCCAGCAGAAGGAATGATGCAGGAAGAAAAAAGAAGGCTTTGGGGAGTGTCAGATCACAGCAGGTCACATGAGAGACCAGGAAGAAGACAGGAGTCGGCAACAGCGTCTCTGAGGAGAATTCACAGCACAGGAATCCATGAAGCTGCAGGAGGGCTGGAGCTGACAGCTGATGTGAGAATCAACTTTCCCCTGGGAAGACATCGCTGTTCAGGTGTCCTGCCTGCTGGATGTGCGCTGGACTGAGAAGCTGTGACCCGAGGTAAACATTCACAGAGGAGCCACTGCTTGTCAGAGGATCCACAGGCTACAAGGTTCACCCCTTCACTGATTAGAGCAGCATCTGATGTTGGCTCTGGAAGCAGAGAGGTGCAGACCAGTCAGGTAGCTAGGCAGCACCAGTGCTCGCATCCTTCTGAGGCTGGAAGCACAGACGATGAGGCTCCTGGTCCGTCTGTACAGAAGCCAGCAGATGGTGAGAACATCTATGTCCCCCAGTCTTCCCCCTGTCTTCCACCTACTGACAATGCTGTTAATTTAGCTGGGTGTGCTAGGTTACTGAATGAAATGTTAGCTTAATGTACTGGGAATAACTCTGCTGCTGAGGTATGGCTTAATCCATCCAGTACAGCTAATGTTGCTCCTACTGCTGTTAGGGTTAATAACAATACAATAGCTAACCCTTTAATGTTAGACAAGGGTTCTGGTGTAATGGAAACCTGTGTTAAGGAGGCACTTCCCTGTGAATTGTCTCTTTTGGGATGTCATCTTAGCGCTAACATAAAAGAGCGCATTTGGAGGAATGAATATATTGATTTATTATCACTTCTCTCTTCAGAAAAGGAGCACATTCTGCGTGATAAAAAAGATGAAAATAATGATTTAGAAGATAGGAAACGTTCTTTACCAAGGTCATTTAACAACTGGCTCCAAGCCTTTGTATATATGCTTCTGTGTTAGGTGAAAACTGCCCAGATCAATGCCGTGGCCTTTTTCAACATGTCGACATTGTTCTGGAGGCTTATCGCCATTTCGGCGGCATGGCTTGGTTCAACTATGATGAAATGTTTCATCAGAAATTGGCTGTGTACCCGACACTAAGGTGGGGTACAAAAGACGTAGGCTTGTGGTTGAAGGTCATGCTGCCGCAAAGAACAATGCCTCAAAAGCAACCTAGTTTAAAACAAGGTAATATAAAAAAAGTTTATGTTTTGCATATAATGAACCTTCCTGCAAGTGGTTAAACAATTGCAGGTACAGGCATGAGTGCTCGTTGTGTGGAGGCTCTCATCCCATGGCTAGGTGTTATAAAAAAGTAAATCAATACAACCTAAATCAGCCTGGATTTTGTGATCAAGTGGCAAAAGGTTTGGGCACCAGTGATTCTTCACAAAATGCTACCATGGTTAGAGCAATTCCCAAACAGGGAGAAAGCAGCTCTAATCACTGAAGGCTTTAGGGACGGTTTTGTTGTTCCATCATTTAAAGGACAAGGTTGTGCTTGGGTAGATAATCTGAAATCTGTTGATACATTTAAGAATGTTGTTGAGGAAAAGATTTTCAAAGAATTGGAACTGGGCAGGTTTGCCGGTCCTTTCATGTCTCCACCATTTAACAATTTCAGATTATCACCATCAGGTATTGTTCCAAAGAAGGAACCAGAATCATTTAGATTGATTCATCATCTGTCATTTCCTTTGGCGTTGTCTTTGAACGATGAGGTGGATAAGACTAATGCTTCAGTTACTTATTCTTCCTTTGACGAAGCTTTGCAATTGTTACGGACTTTTGGCAAGGGTGCTTTGATAGCAAAAGCGGATGTAAAATCTGCTTTTAGGCTCCTTCCTGTTCACCCGGATGGGTTTAGTTCTTTGGGATTTCAATTTGATGGGAAATTCTATTTTGACAGGTGCCTTCCAATGGGTTTTTCTTTATCGTGCTTTTATTTAGAAGCATTTTCTAGTTTTTTACAGTAGGTTTTACAGCGGAATATTCCAGAGGGAGGTACTCTTCATTATCTTGATGACTTTTTATTTGTGGGTAATGTTGACTCTCACTTATGCCATCGCCTGTTGCAAACATTTATCGGTATATATAGTTCCTTCGGTATTCCTTTAGCTGAGGAAAAAACAGTATTCCCTTGTTCTTGTTTGGAATTCTTAGGCATCATTATAGACACAGAAATAATAGAATTTAGATTACCGGACTTGAAACTGTGTAAAATAAGGCTTTTGGTAAATCGTATGTTATCCAAAAAGAAGACAACGTTAAAAGAGATGCAATCTTTGTTAGGTCTTCTGAATTTTGCACTGAAAGTTATGCCCATGGGCAGAGTTTTTTCCCGAAGACTTTACTTCTCAACTAGAGGTTTAAAGCCTCCTTTTGCACGTATTTGGCTGAACAAACAGCTAAAAGATGATTTGATGGTGTGATCTCAAGTTTTAGCAAAGTTTAATGGTCGTAGCTGTTGGCAACAGGACTTTATTGAGGTGGAATCGTTAAATTTATTTACTGACGCAGCAGGTAGTTGTGGTTATGGCGCCTTTTTCAATGGAAAATGGTCGGCAGAAGTTTGGTCTGAGTCATGGATTGTAAATAAGGTTGTTAACAATATTGTGGTTCTGGAGCTATTTCCAGTACTAGTAGCTATGTTCATTTGGGGTGAATTTTTTAGACATAGGAGAATTTTAATTCATAGTGATAACAAAGGGGTAGTTTTTGCAGTTAATATGCTGTCTTCAAAGTCTGATATGGCAGTCAATTTATTGAGGCACCTGACTCTGTGCTGCTTAAATATGCACGTTTGGTTAAAAGCAAGGTACATAGAAGGTAAAAAGAATAATTTAGCATACTCAGTTTCTCGTTCTCAGTGGGGAAGATTTCAGGAGTTAGTGCCGGAGGCGGAGCAAGATGGGATCCCTTGTCCGAATCATTTATGGGACTTGGTTTTGAGCTGATTTTGGAAAACATAAAAAAGTCTGTAGCCCCCAAAACATGGGCTGTTTACGCAGCCGTATGGCGGGATTGGATATTATTCTGCAACTCAATTAATGTAGATTATTGTTATAGTGAGGTAAGTGTAGTTTTATTTTTTGTTTCTGATTTAATGCAGAGGCAATTAGCTTATTCTTCTGTGAACAGGATTTTGGCAGGTATATCATTTTTTCTTAAACTTTTTGGATACCAAGCTATTAATAATTTTTCCCAGTTAAGCAGATGCTGAAAGGGTATCGCAAGTCGTTTCCCGTTGTGGACAAGAGACGACCGATTTCTATGAGCTTGTTAAGTAACATGGTCAGTTTTATCTAAGGTTTGTTTTGATAGTTTTGAACTCTGTTTATTTAGGACGGCCTTTGTTCTTGCTTTTTTTGCTGATTTTCGGATTGGTGATTTGGTGTCTGACAAGAAATCCATCCATTCTGGTTTATTTTACGAGGATGTTCTGTCAAAACAGGAGTCAGTAGAGATTTTACTGAAAAGATCTAAAACTGATCAATTAGGAAAAGGCTGTTTGATAAAGTTGAAAGCATTTCGTGGATTGCTACTGTGTCCAGTAGCTAATGTCAGAAGCTGGCTTGCATTGAGACCAGTAGGACAGGGGTCATTTTTAATACATAAGGATCTCTGTCCCCTAACAAAGTTTCAGTTTAATTCGGTTCTAAAAAAAATGTCTGCGCTTCTTAGATTTGGGCAATGTAAATATCTCTTAACACTCGTTTAGGATTGGGGCAGCAACTGAAGCAGCAAGGATGGGTCTGGATGAATCAATCATCAAAAAACTGGGCCGTTGGGAATCTGAAAGGTTCAAAATATATGTCCGACCTAGTTTATTGATATAACTAACTAATATATTATTTTCCGTAGGTCCTTTAGTCGTATGGATTGTAGGCCACTCATTCATCTTTTGGGCTCAGAAGAGGGCTTCAAGAAGGAATTATTCTGAGAACCTGTCATTTAACAGCGAGGTTTGCAGTGGATTCTGGTCAGGCGTGAGAGGCCTAAAGTGGTCTTCTATTATTCAGGAATTAATGAATTTAAGTATAGTATGGCCTAACCCAGATTTGGTTATTATTCATGCAGGTGGCAATAACACTGGTAAAATGAACACTTTAGACTTGATTTGGAAGATAAAGAATGATTTTTCTCTCCTTAAGAATTATTTTCCTAATTCTGTTTTTGTTTTTTCAGAAATTGCTCCCAGATTGGTTTGGACTACATCTGGTCTTGTTTTTATGGACAAGATAAGGAGAAGGGTCAATAGGACCATGGAAAAATTTCTTCCTCTTATAGGAGGTTTTTCCTACAGGCATACAGACCTGGAAGGCTTTGTTTCAGGCCTATATAGGGCGGATAAAGTTCATTTTTCTGATGTAGGCATAGATATTTTTAATGTTTGCAGAATGCTGTGGATATTTGGCTACGATGTTTGTTTGGGGGGCCATGCCTCTAATGAGTCTTGGCGTTTGGGAATAGTCGCCCAGCTAATGCTGGGTGGACTTGGTTCTTTTTAAAGGTCATATAAATTATTTGATTATTATTTATTTATTTATGAATTCTTAATGGATTTAAGCATTTGATTTTAATTGGTTATTAAAGTAGTTGTTATTGGTAACCCTTAATAGATATTGCGGCCTATTTTATCCAATGAATTTGTCTGTGTCTTTTATTTTAGTTATTTAAGTTATATATTGGTTCTATAACGAATTGGACCTTGTGCCTCCGTGAAAGTCAGACATTGTTTTTCAAGCATGCTTCCACAGAATTTAAACAATAAAAATAAAACTCATGAAATGAGCCTAGACAGAAATGATGGTTCCCCTCAAAATAATGTGACAAAAGGGACATGTTAAACCAAGGTGTGTCCACTAATTAGCATCACAGGTGTCTACAATCTTGGAATCAGTAAGTGGGCCTGTATATAGGGCTACAGATACTCACTGTGCTGTTTGGTGGCAAGGTGTGCATCACACTCAACATGGACCAGAGGAAGCGAAGGAAAGAGTTGTCTCAGGAGATTAGGAAGAAAATTATAGACAAACATGTTAAAGGTAAAAGTTATAAGACCATCTCCAAGCAGCTTGATGTTCCTGTGACTACAGTTGCACATATTCAGAAATTTAAGATCTATGGAATGCTAGTCAACCTCCCTGGACGTGGCCGCAGGAGGAAAATTGATGACAAATCAAAGAGACAGAAAATATGAATGGTAACAAAAGAGCCCAGAAGAAATTCTAAACAGATTAAAGGTGAACTTCAAGCTCAAGGAACATCAGTGTCAGATCGCACCATCCGTCGTTGTTTGAGCCAAAGTGGACTTTATGGGAGACAATCAAAGAGGACACCATTGTTGAAAAAAAATCATAAAAAAGCCAGACTGGAATTTGCCAAACTACATGTTGACAAGCAACAAAGCTTCTAGAATAGTGTCCTATGGACAGATGAGACAAAAATGCAACTTTTTAGCAAGGCACATCAGCTCTATGGTCACAGATGGAAAAATGAAGCATATCAATAAAAGAGCACTGTCCCTACTGTGAAACATGGAGGAGTCTCTGTTATGTTCTGGGGCTGCTTTGCTGCATCTGGCACAGGGTGTCTAGAATCTCTGCAGGGTACAATGAAATCTCAAGACTATCAAGGGATTCTAGAGAGAAATGTGCTGCCAAGTGTCGAAAGCTTGGTGTCAGTTGTAGGTCATGGGTCTTGTAACAGGATAATGACCCAAAACACACAGCTAAAAACACCCAAGAATGCCTAAGAGGAAAATACTGGACTATTGTGTAATGGCCTTCTATGAGCCCTGACCTAAATTCTATTGAGCATCTTTGGAAAGAGCTGAAACATGCCGCCTGGAAAAGGCAACCTTCAAACACGAGACAACTGGAGCAGTTTGCTGTTGAGGAGGGGAACAAAATACCTGTCGAGAGGTGCAGAAGTCTCATTGACTGTTACAGGAATCCTTTGATTGCAGTGATTGCCCCAAAAGGTTGTACAACTAGATATTAAGTTAAGGGTCTGTCCAGGTCTATTCCATGTGTTTTATTTTTTTTTTAATTCTGTGGAAACATAGTTGAAAAGCAATGCCTGACTTTTATTTGTTCATTTTCATAGATCTTTTATTTATTATTACTTTTGTCAAATTCAAGTTATTTCTGTGACCATTGTGGGCTTTTCTGTAACTAAAGGAGGGTTACCAAAAATTTTGACCATTGCTTACACTGTTTACACTGCTCCTGTAGCCACCAGGTACTCATTGAAAATTCAATTCCAAGCTGTAAGTGCTGAGCCAGACCCTCATACCTCATGCATGGCCCATGGCTGACTGCTACTGTGCCATTTGCAAATTTCTACTGGGTCAATTGATGCCACTTTTCATTGTGGCAGCCCCTAATTTTAGCTGTTTGGCAAACTTTTATTCACCCCTTAAAGTGTTGTGTACACGTTTGTTTTGGCCTCCCATTGAATCTAATGGGGTTTGGGTACGTGTATCTAACATGTTCGGCAAACATCTAAACGTTCGGCGAATCGAATTGAAATTAACTTTGAAAGATTTGATAATCTCTAATCACGAAAAAGAAGGAAAAAATATTTTAATGTCAAAATGAGAATACATTGTAATCCTTTTTATATTGCATGTTCAATAAAAAAATATGATCTGGACGATCAAAATGGCTTAGTGTTAAACTGGTAAAGGATCAGTGGAAATATTGCGTGACAACTGTTATAGTCACTGCACTGTAAAACACCATATCAAGTCAAGCATTTCTTAAACAAATATTAACAGTTTTCAAATACATTTTCAAGCATTATTTTTTAATTTTAGAGAAAGCTGCATTTTTCAAAATAAAAAAAGATCACTTTTTTAAGCTACGTGTAATGTTTATATCTACAGTTCTCCTGTGCTCTTGTTATTTAGCTTGCTTGACTTGCTAAGAATATTTAGTCTGGACCAGACACCAATAAATGTTGCCACTACCTTCAATATTTTTTTATTTTTTCCTATCAAAAAGTCATAATGCAGTATGTTAACCCCTTCATGACCCAGCCTATTTTGACCTTAATGACTTGGCCGTTTTTTGCAATTCTGACCAGTGTCTTTTATGGGGAAATAACTCAGGAACGCTTCAACAGATCCTAGCGGTTCTTTGGTTGTTTTTTCGTGACATATTGGGCTTCACGATAGTGATAAATTTAAGTTGATAATTTTTGTGTTTATTTGTGAAAAAAATGGAAATTTGGCTAAAATTTTGAAAATTTCGCATTTTTCAAATTTTGAATTTTTATTGTTAAACGAGAGAGTTATGTGACACAAAATAGTTAATAAATAACATTACCCACATGTCTACTTTACATCAGCACAATTTGGGAAACAAAATTTACAAAACCATTTTTTTAGGGACCACCTCACATTTGAAGTCAGTTTGAGGGGTCCATATGGCTGAAAATACCCCAAAGTGACACCATTCTAAAAACTGAACCCCTCAAGGTGCTCAAAACCACATTCAAGAATTTTATTAACCCTTCAGGTGCTTCACAGCAGCAGAAGCAACATGGAAGGAAAAAATGAACATTTAACTTTTTAGTTACAAAAATGATCTTTTAGCAACAATTTTTTTTATTTTCCCAAGAGTAAAAAGAGAAACTGGACTGCAAAAGTTATTGTACAATTTATCCTGAGTACACCGATACCCCATATTTGGGGGGGAACCACTGTTTGGGCGCCCGACAGGGCTCGGAAGGGAAGGAGCGCCGTTTGACTTTTTCAATGAAAAATTGGCTCCAATCTTTAGCGGACACCATGTCACATTTGGAGAACCCCTGTGTGCCTAAACATTAGAGCTCCCCCACAAATGACCCCATTTTGGAAACTAGACCCTCCAAGGAACTTATCTAGATGCATAGTGAGCACTTTGAATCCCCAGTTGCTGCACAAATTGATCCGTAAAAATGAAAAAGTACTTTTTTTTTTGCAAAAAATTTCTTTTTGCCTCAATTTGTTAATTTCCACATGGGCAACAGGATAAAATGGATCATAAAATGTGTTGCACAATTTCTTCTGAGTACAACGATACCTCATTTGTGGCCACAAACCACTGGTTGTGCACACGGCAAGGCTCGAAAGGGAAGGAGCGCCATTTGACTTTTTGAATGAAAAATTAGCTCCAATCGTTAGCAGACACCATGTCGCGTTTGGAGAGCCCCTGTGTGCCTAAACATTGGAGCTCACCCACATGTGACCCCATTTTGAAAACTAGACCTCCCATAGAACTACAGTCATCTAGATGTCAATCAAAATATCAAACCACAATGCACCCCTCATAGAGTAACCCAGGGTGCCAGGAAATAAGTAAGTGGTTAAGTGCCACAATACATGAAAACCAAAGCGAAGAAATAGCACCAAAAAACCAAAAGTCATATAAATATATAAACTTTATTTCAGAAAAAACATATAGACATAGATAAAATAGAGAAATACAGGGGAATGACAAGAAATCACACCTAAAAAGATGGCAAAGCAGTCCCCAACAGGCAACCATGTAATCAATGAATGATAGAATGATAATCAAGTGGTAGAACCCATACTGGTGCTGCAAAAAGTGAAATCTGAAGGAGGGCTTAAATAACGACACATCCACATATTAGCATAGTGCACCAATGGATGTGCGGTATAACAAGTGCCGAGAAGGAAGCCTCATACAGAGAAAGGTGCAGCGAGCACACAGACTAAGGTAGCAGACGAATAGTAATGTAAATTCCTAGTTACCTGTGGGACCACGATGCCATCCACTCCAGTAATCTAGATGTGCGGTGACTAGTGTTGAGCGATACCGTCCGATACTTGAAAGTATCGGTATCGGATAGTATCGGCCGATACCCGAAAAATATCGGATATCGCCGATACCGATATCCGATACCAATACAAGTCAATGGGACATCAAGTATCGGAAGGTATTCTCATGGTTCCCAGGGTCTGAAGGAGAGGAAACTCTCCTTCAGGCCCTGGGATCCATAGGGATGTGTAAAATAAAGAATTAAAATAAAAAATATTGATATATTTACCTCTCCGGCGGCCCCTGAACTCAGCGCGGGTAACCGGCAGGCTTCGTTGTTCAAAATCAGCGCTTTTAGGACCTGAGAATCACGTCCCGGCTTCTGATTGGTCGTGGGCCGCCCATGTGACCGCCACGCGACCAATCACAAGCCGCGACGTCACCGCAAGCTATTAACGCGCTCATTTTTAAAAATGAGCGCGTTAATGGCTTTCAAAGACGTAGCGGCTTGTGATTGGTCGCGGCCACGCGACCAATCACAAGCCGCGACGTCACCGCAAGCTATTAACGCGCTCATTTTTAAAAATGAGCGCGGTAATGACTTTCAAAGACGTAGCGGCTTGTGATTGGTCGCGTGGCCGCGACCAATCACAAGCCGCTACGTCTTTGAAAGCCATTAACGCGCTCATTTTTAAAAATGAGCGCGTTAATAGCTTGCGGTGACGTCGCGGCTTGTGATTGGTCGCGTGGCCGCGACCAATCACAAGCCGCTACGTCTTTGAAAGCCATTAACGCGCTCATTTTTAAAAATGAGCGCGTTAATAGCTTGCGGTGACGTCGCGGCTTGTGATTGGTCGCGTGGCGGTCACATGGGCGGCCCGCGACCAATCAGAAGCCGGGACGTGATTCTCAGGTCCTAAAAGCGCTGATTTTGAACAACGAAGCCTGCCGGTTACCCGCGCTGAGTCCAGGGGCCGCCGGAGAGGTAAATATATCAATATTTTTTATTTTAATTCTTTATTTTACACATCTCTATGTATCCGATACCGATACCCGATACCACAAAAGTATCGGATCTCGGTATCGGAATTCCGATACCCGATACTTGCGGTATCGGAATGCTCAACACTAGCGGTGACCACTTTAAAACCCCAAGTGCTTCACAAATGTTTATAACGCAGTCGTGAAAATAAAAAAATCATTTTTCTTTCCTCAAAAATTATTTTTTAGCCCGCAATTTTTTATTTTCACAAGAGTAACAGGAGAAATTGGACCCCAAAAGTTGTTGTCCAGTTTGTTCTGAGTTTGCTGATACCCCATATGTGGGGGGGAACGACTGTTTAGGCACATGTCAGGGCTCGGAAGGGAAGTAGTGACGTTTTGGAATGCAGACTTTGATGGAATGGTCTGCGGGCATCATGTTACTTTTGCAGAGCCCCTGATGTGCCTAAACAGTAGAAACCCCCCACAAGTGACCTCATTTTGGAAACTGGACCCCCCAAAAAACTTATCTAGATATGTGGTGAGCACTTTGAACCCCCAAGTGCTTCACAGACGTTTACAACGCAGAGCCGTGAAAATAAAAAATAATTTTTCATTCCTCAAAAATGATGTTTTAGCAAGCAATTTTTTATTTTCACAAGGGTAACAGGAGAAATTGGACTCCAATAGTTGTTGCCCAGTTTGTCCCGAGTATGCTGGTACCCCATATGTGGGGGTAAACCACTGTTTGGGCGCACGTCGAGGTTCGGAAGGGAGGGAGCACCATTTGACTTTTTGAATGCAAGAGTGGCTGGAATCAATGGTGGCGCCATGTTGCATTTGGAGACCCCTGATGTGCCTAAACAGTGGAAACCCCTCAATTCTAACTCCAACACTTACCCCAACACACACCTAACCCTAATCCCAACTCTAGCCATAACCCTAATCACAACCCTAACCCCAACACACCCCTAACCACAACCCTAACCCCAACACACCCCCAAGTCGGGCACTAGATTACAATCATCCTCCTTACGCGAGCATTCAAACACAAGGGAGGGGATGATTTAAAGAGCGATTTTCACTCACAACACACACACAAGTGTATACTAGCACATGGCCGTGAGGCCATGCAAAACTTTTATAGCTGCAGCATGTACAGGACCTTCTCAGAAGGACTAATGGGAGGCTGCCACAGAAGTTGAGCAGCTTCAGGACCTTCCTGGAGGTCCAATGGGATCTGCTGCAGTATCTGAGCATGTGACCCTCGATCCAGAACGGGAGATATTTCCCTGGGCATGCTCAGAAGGGGAAAAGCAGGACTTAGTCCCAAAAGCGTCTGCTCGCCGCTGACCAGCACTGGCTTCAATGGCAGAAGCAGGAAAAGCAGCAGTAACCCTTTGCACAGAATGAGACTGAGCAAGACGCTGAGACTGATGCCTCCGCTGTGCAGGCTCCACTGCGGCTGATGCAGAATGAGAGACCGCAGTGGAGATGGCCCGAGATTCCCCCTGTGCAGCGGCAAGGACTCGACTCCTAACATTTTCTTTATTTTATTATTGTCTCTACCTATGGGGGTGATAAAGGGGGGTTCATTTACTATTTTTTTATCTTGATCACTGTGATAGGTTTTATCACAGTGATCAAAATGTATATGGAATGAATCTACCGGCCGGCAGATTCGGTGGGCGCACTGCGCATGTGCCCGCCATTTTGGAAGATGGCGGCGCCCATGAAGAAGACGAATGGACACCGGAAGGCACGGTAAGTATGAGGGGGTGGGGGGGAGCATGGGGGGTGGATCAGAGCACAAGGGGGCTGTATCGGAGCAGAGGGAAGTGGACAGGATGATGGGGGATTGGACAGGAGGACGGAGGGGAGCGCAGCACAGGACGGAGGACTGGGGAGGAGATCGGTAGTGGGGGGCAGATCACGGTTTCCAGCCATGGCCGATGATATTGTAGCATCGGCCATGGCTGGATTGTAATATTTCACCACTTTTCATAGGTGAAATATTACAAATTGCTCTGATTGGCTGTTGCACTTTCAACAGCCAATCAGAGCAATCGTAGCCACGTGGGGGCAAAGCCACCCCCCAGGCTAAAGTACCACTCCCCCTGTCCCTGCAGATCGGGTGAAATTGGAGTTAACCCTTTCACCCGATCTGCAGGGATGCGATCATTCTGTGACACAGCATATGCATCACAGGTTGGATTGGCACCGACTTTCATGATGCATACGCTGTGTCACAGGTCGGGAAGGGGTTAAAGTCTTCTCCAAATCTGTTATGACAACCATTCATCATGGTACCTACAACACTGTTTTTTTTGCAGAGCCTTAAAAAACCATCAAAATGAACCAAAAAATCCTCCTAATGACCTTGCTACTCACCTCTCTGGCCCCTGCACTGCTCACAGCATCCATCCAGTCTCATGTTTACATCATTGCTGCTCTAGTTGAATTCAAATGGAGCACACCAAGGTGTCATGATGCCATGACCCTTTTCATGCGCATGTGAAGGACTCTCCAGAACCTCGTCAGACCCAAAAGTCCTGGCTCAGCGTGATACAGGTCCTTCTCAAAAAATTAGCATATAGTGTTAAATTTCATTATTTACCATAATGTAATGATTACAATTAAACTTTCATATATTATAGATTCATTATCCACCAACTGAAATTTGTCAGGTCTTTTATTGTTTTAATACTGATGATTTTGGCATACAACTCCTGATAACCCAAAAAACCTGTCTCAATAAATTAGCATATTTCACCCATCCAATCAAATAAAAGTGTTTTTTAATAACAAACAAAAAAAACAACAAATAATAATGTTCAGTTATGCACTCAATACTTGGTCGGGAATCCTTTGGCAGAAATGACTGCTTCAATGCAGCGTGGCATGGAGGCAATCAGCCTGTGACACTGCTGAGATGTTATGGAGGCCCAGGATGCTTCAATAGCGGCCTTAAGCTCATCCAGAGTGTTGGGTCTTGCGTCTCTCAACTTTCTCTTCACAGTATCCCACAGATTCTCTATGGGGTTCAGGTCAGGAGAGTTGGCAGGCCAATTGAGCACAGTAATACCATGGTCAGTAAACTATTTGCCAGTGGTTTTGGCACTGTGAGCAGGTGCCAGGTCGTGCTGAAAAATGAAATCTTCATCTCCATAAAGCATTTCAGCCGATGGAAGCACGAAGTGCTCCAAAATCTCCTGATAGCTAGCTGCATTGACCCTGCCCTTGATGAAACACAGTGGACCAACACCAGCAGCTGACATGGCACCCCACACCATCACTGACTGTCGGTACTTGACACTGGACTTCAGGCATTTTGGCATTTCCTTCTCCCCAGTCTTCCTCCAGACTCTGGCACCTTGATTTCCGAATGACATGCAAAATTTGCTTTCATCAGAAAAAAGTACTTGAGACCACTTAGCAACAGTCCAGTGCTGCTTCTCTGTAGCCCAGGTCAGGCGCCTCTGCCGCTGTTTATGGTTCAAAAGTGGCTTTACCTGGGGAATGCGGCACCTGTAGCCCATTTCCTGCACACGCCTGTGCACGGTGGCTCTGGATGTTTCCACACCAGACTCAGTCCACTGCTTCCTCAGGTTCCCCAAGGTCTGGAATCGGTCCTTCTCCACAATCTTCCTCAGGGTCCGGTCTCCTCTTCTCATTGTACAGCGTTTTCTGCCACATTGTTTCCTTCCAACAGACTTACCATTGAGGTGCCTTGATACAGCACTCTGGGAACAGCCTATTTGTTGAGAAATTTCTTTCTGGGTCTTACCCTCTTGCTTGAGGTTGTCAATGATGGCCTTCTTGACATCTGTCAGGTCGCTAGTCTTACCCATGATGGGAGTTTTGAGTAATGAACCAGGCAGGGAGTTTATAAAAGCCTCAGGTATCTTTTGCATGTGTTTAGAGTTAATTAGTTGATTCAGAAGATTAGGGTAATAGGTCGTTTAGAGAACATTTTCTTGATATGCTAATTTATTGAGACAGGTTTTTTGGGTTAT
Source organism: Ranitomeya imitator (assembly GCF_032444005.1). Taxonomy (NCBI): domain Eukaryota; kingdom Metazoa; phylum Chordata; class Amphibia; order Anura; family Dendrobatidae; genus Ranitomeya; species Ranitomeya imitator. The sequence goes on along the minus strand of NC_091285.1, from coordinate 317,322,936 downwards.
CAGGAGTTGTATGCCAAAATCATCAGTATTAAAACAATAAAAGACCTGACAAATTTCAGTTGGTGGATAATGAATCTATAATATATGAAAGTTTAATTGTAATCATTACATTATGGTAAATAATGAAATTTAACACTATATGCTAATTTTTTGTGAAGGACCTGTATTCCAATGGAATTCAACGTGAATGGTGACAATCTGAAGATGTGATGAGGACTGGAAAGGTGAAGGTGAGGAGCAGAAGGGTCAGGGGTGAGGTGAATATAAGTATTATTATTCTCCGCAGCTTCTTTACATGCATCTGCATATTTCCCATAAGGGATGGGGGCAGTGTTCTGGAATCACTGCGTTGAGAAACACGTGATGGTGTCTCCGCGGTGTTGGATGTTTTGGTCTCCCCGAGGCCAATCATCTGTGCCTTTATAGCCTTTTTACTAGGCACTGCTCCTAATAGCCAGATTCCTACTCCACACTGATGAGGGGCAAAAACCCCGAAACAGCTGTCTGTGGATGGATACCATGCTTGGCATAGGTGGCTTTCCTTCATAGGATGCTGCCCTTCCCGTGGTTGTTCCTTCCCGGGGAAAGGCCTGGCTATTCACTGCTTGCATCGAGAAACACGTGATGGTGTCTCCGCAGCTTCTTTACATGCATCTGCATATTTCCCATAAGGGATGGGGGCAGTGTTCTGGAATCACTGCGTTGAGAAACACGTGATGGTGTCTCCGCGGTGTTGGATGTTTTGGTTTCCCCGAGGCCAATCATCTGTGCCTTTATAAGTATTATTATTGTTATATTTTACATAATATATTATTATGATCTAGGGTTGTTTTAACATTTTTAGTAAAACAAAGCTTTAGTATACTTTTTTTGCTAATTATTTGCTCTTTTATTAATTTTTATATATATTGTGGAGAAAATATATTATAGGTAAAGTTTTGGTTATGGTCTGAGGGTGAGTTTTACTGATATTGATTGTTATATTTTATTGTTATTCATTTTGATTTTAAAAATTGTGCTTTTTTTTCTTTCTTTTTTTCCCCCCCAGTTTGACTCCATAATTGTTTCTATTGATTCTACTCTACAGCCCTGTTAAATTAACTGTTGGCATAAACTACAGTTTTCCAAACCAGGTACTTTTTTAAGATAGGCTTTATATTTTTGTCCACTGTTGCCTTTCATTTATTTTCATACATACCATGGAGGAAGTATGCTATGGATAGAAATTTACACATGTTTCAGAGTGTGAATAGTTGGGGTTTTATTGATATTAAATGTGTTATTTTTGTGTATTATTATTTTTTTACCTTTCTATTGCATGAACCCTATTTTTTCTATACTGCACTAGAACAACAATCACGTGACACCTGTCACAATCAGAGCTGTATTTGGTCAATCGGTCTGGTTTTTTAGGGACCTACAAAGGCTATTGAACTGCACCTTCCTCCAGTTTATTTATAGTCTATGGTTGAGCAGTGCAGTGTGTTTTAAGACATTGAAAAGAGAGAATATTCTGCTATTTCAGTCTTCTCTCTCTAACATTTTATTTACAGTTATATGAAAAAGATTGGGCACCCCTATTAATCTTAAGCGTAATGTTTTATAAAAATTGTTTTTTTTTGCAACAGCTATTTCAGTTTCATATATCTAATAACCGTTGGACACAGTAATGTTTCTGCCTTGAAATGAGGTTTATTGTACTAACAGAAAATGTGCAATCTGCATTCAAACAAAATTTGACAGGTGCATAAGTATGGGCACCCTTATCATTTTCTTGTTTTAAATACTCCTACCTACTTTTTACTGACTTACTAAAGCACTTTTTTGGTTTTCTAACCTCATTGAGCTTTGAACTTCATAGCCAGGTGTATGCAATCATGAGAAAAGCTTGCAAGTTGTTCACCTGTTTGAATCTCCTCTGAAGAGTGGCATCATGGGCTCCTCAAAACAACTGTCTAATGATCTGAAAACAAAGATTATTCAACATAGTTGTTCAGGGGAAGGATGCAAAAAGCTGTCTCAGAGATTTAACCTTTCAATTTCCACTGTGAGGAACATAATAAGAAAATGGAAGAACACAGGTACAGTTCTTGTTAAGGAGAGAAGTGGCAGGCCAAGAAAAACATCAGAAAGGCAGAGAAGAAGAATGGTGAGATCAGTCAAGGACAATCCTCAGACCACCTCCAGAGAGCTGCAGCATCAACTTGCTGCAGATGGTGTCACTGTGCATCGGTCAACTATACAACACACTTTGCACAAGGAGAAGCTGTATGGGAGAGTGATGCGAAAGAAGCCGTTTCTGCAAGCACGCCACAAACAGAGTCGGCTGAGATATGCAAAAGCATATTTGGAGAAGCCAATTTCTTTTTGGAAGAAGGTCCTGTGGACTGATGAAACCAAGATTGAGTTGTTTGGTCATACAAAAAGGCGTTATGCATGGTGGCCAAAAAACACAGCATTCCAAGAAAAACACTTGCTACCCACAGTAAAATTTGGTGGAGGTTCCATCATGCTTTGGGGCTGTGTGGCCAATGCCGGCACCGGGAATCTTGTTAAAGTTGAGGGACGCATGGATTCCCCTCAGTGTCAGCAGATTCTTGACAATAATGTTCATGAATCAGTGACAAAGTTGAAGTTACGCAGGGGATGGATCTTTCAGCAAGACAATGATCCAAAACACCGCTCCAAATCTACTCAGGCATTCATGCAGAGGAACAATTACACTGTTCTGGAATGGCCATCCTAGTCCCCAGACCTGAATATCATTGAACATCTGTGGCATCATTTGAAGAGGGCTGTCCATGCTCAGCGACCATCAAACTTAACTGAACACGAATTGTTTTGTAAAGAGGAATGGTCAAAAATACCTTCATCCAGGATCCAGGAACTCATTAAAACGTACAGGAAGCGACTAGAGGCTGTTATTTTTGCAAAAGGAGGATCTACTAAATATTAATGTCACTTTTCTGGTGGGGTGCCCATACTTATGCACCTGTCAAATTTGGTTTGAATGCAGATTGCACATTTTCTGTTAGTACAATAAACCTTATTTCAAGGCAGAAACATTACTGTGTCCAACAGTTATTAGATATATGAAACTGAAATAGCTGTTGCCAAAAAAACAATTTTTATAAAACCTTAAGCTTAAGATTAATAGGGGTGCCCAAACTTTTTCATATAACTGTATTATGTTTGCCTATATAGGACCAACATATTCTACAACAAGACACAAAAGAGAATAGTAAAACCAAAAACACTCAGTTTGAAAAAATGTTGCAGTAATCCGCAAGTGCTAGTAAAAGATGTAAAAAACAGGGTATTTGGTTGATACGTTTTTTGCAAAAAATGTATACTAAGCTGCTCTACCAATCTTCACGGTATACCCTTATCAGAGCAGTCCTAACTAATGTATGCAATCCCTATCTGATGTATTTAAAAACCTGATCATCTGTATATAACCTGTGTGAACAGGGTTCAGAGAGGAAAAATCCATGTGTGCATACAGGGTAGAACAGCTTTTGTGCAGATAGCCCAAGAGGAGTGGTGGAACTCCCCAGTCTTGTAGACACAAGAGAACAATTATGGAAACAGGAACACATGTTCTGATAAGGGTATACCGTGAAGATTGGTAGAGCAGCTTAGTATACATTTTTTGCAAAAAACGTATCAACCAAATACCCTGTTTTTTACATCTTTTACTAGCACTTGCGGATTACTGCAACATTTTTTCAAACTGAGTGTTTTTGGTTTTACTATTCTCTTTTGTGTCTTCAGGTTTCTTGGTGGTGTGTGAACATGATCATACAGACTTGTTCACTGTGCAAGTAGCCCATGTGTTCCTGTTTCCATATTCTACAACAAGTCTTGGATATTGTCCTTGGTGAGATTTAAACTGAGAATTTCAGTGCTGCATTACAGCAATGCTAAGCACTGAGCCACCATGCTCACTGAGCCATGGTATATATTCTGTTTTTATAGAATACCAGAATAAAGCACCCCCTTATAAGTTACTGTTACTAGCTTCAAAACACCTGTATATGTCATCTAACATTGAAATTCTTAATTAAAAAGAACTGTTATAGACGACATAGAGACTCCTACTAGAACACTAAAAATGTAGGGGAGTTGAAATATACTTTTTTCCTTTGGTTCTTGTAACAAAAGCACGTAGTCTTAAAGTCATTGTCACAATCTACTTATAATGTTCAAGACTGTGCAAAATCAAATAGGTTCAATGTGTGAACAGCAAAGAAAGGTTATTATGTCCTAAGGGATGCATTGTTTGGAGTTTGTACATCTAAAAGGCTGCATTTTGAAGGTCTTTTCTCATCAGTTCTCTGCTGTGCAATTTACTTTGGCTATTATTTGTAACCACTGTTCTTGAGAAATTTTTTGCTGAAAACATATGTTCTATCTTAGATCAAGCTCGGTGATGAAATTGTTTTATGTCTAAGAGGCCAAAAAATAGTTCTCCATCTTTTGTCTTCAATGATGTTGTTTTACACACAAATGATCCTTTTATAAGCAGTAGTCTGTGTGCACTCATGAGATGTTCAGCTCAGAGAATGGGAAATATCACATAAATCTTCTCCAAAATCCTTACACAATTCTGTTTCTGTCATAAAATAATGTTTAGTCTTTCCAAAGCAGAACTGTTAAATAAAATGTAAAGCTTTAGTATAAGAAACATTTAGAGCTTACAGCAATAATGCTCAGAGTACTATGGTGTTTTAAGAATCTGAACTCTTTTTTGCATTTCTACCAAAACAGAAATGGTCTTTCTTAGAGAAATAGAAAAAAAACTATATTCAATTTTGTTGGCATATATGCAACAGATACAGACTTATTTGTGTGCCTGAGGAGTTTACACTTTTCTGACAGTAGATCATAGAATCATAGAATGTTAGAGTTGGAAGGGACCTCCTGGGTCATCTGGTCCAACCCCCTGCTCAAAGCATAATTTACTAAATCATCCCAGACAGGTGTCTGTCCAGACTCTGTTTGAAATCTTCAATGGAAGGAGAACTCACCACCTCAGGTGGCAGCCTGTCCACTCATTGATCACCCTGTCAAAAAGTTTTTCCTAATATCTAATCTGTATCTCCTCACATTCAGTTTCATCCCATTACTTCTAGTCTTTCCTTGTGCAGATGAGAATAAAGATGATCCTTCCACAATGTGACAGCCCTTCAGATATTTGTAGACATCTATTAGGTCTCCTCTCAGTCTTCTTTTTTGCAAGCTAAATATTCCCAAATCCTGTAACCGTTCTTCATAGGACATAGTTTGCAGACTGGTCACCATTCTGGTCACTCTTCTGTGAACTTGCTCCAGTTTGTTGATGTCTTTTTTAAAATGTGGTGCCCAAAACTGGACATAGTATTCTAGGTGAGGTCTGACCAAAGAAGAGTAGAGGGCAATAATGACTTTGCGTGATCTAGACTGTATGCTTCTGTTAATACATCCCAGAATTGCATTTGCCTTTTTTTGCTGCTGTATCACACTGTTGACTCATGTTTAGTTTATGATCTATTAGTATACCCAAGTCTTTTTCACATGTGCTGTTGCTTAGCACTATGCCTCCCATTCTGAAAATGCTTTTTTCATTTTTATTGCCCAGATGTAGTACTTTGCATTTTTCCTTGCTAAAAACCATTCTGTTAGTTGCTGCCCACTGCTCCAGTTTATTTATATCTTTTTGCTGGTGATGTTGTTACTGTTATATGCTTACTTGATGTAATGTATATACTTGTTGTACTTTGGTTTCACTTTCTCTCTGGTAAAGTCCTTTAGACTTCCTGTTATGCTGTATTAAGAAGCTGATGCATGTACTTTATGTTCTGCTTAGCTAAAAGTTGAACTACCCCATATAGTCTACTCTCACAAGTTTCTTCTGTGACCAAACTATGCAACATGTTATGGGCCCAGCATAGAAAACAAAAAGGACTTGGTGAATGCAAAAGAATACTTCAGAGCAATTCTCTCCAAACAAGTAAGACAAATAAGTTAAAGATGAGTAGCAGTTTAGAGATTCACAGTAGCTAAGCTGAACAATGAGTACTATCAGTTATGGAAGTTCAAAATGGAGATGTTATTCCTTGAGGAAGTGAGAATCAGTCTCGTGATACGCGCGTCGGGGAGAGTGGTCGCATTTAGGACTGAACTCTAAGATAATGGGTAATTAACCTTTCACCATAATATTTGTATGTGCAATGTTTCAATCAACTTTATGTGCGACACTTAACTTTGATGTAGTGCTGTATGGGAGGGAATGCCCCCGTAACTTGGCACATGCATGGAATAAGAGCAACTTTTCTGTCTCATGCTTCCTTATATGCCTATTTGGCGGTAATGTCTGAAACCTGCTAGTTTTTTCAGCCCTGATCAGCGATCACACTGCGCTGTCACCTAATAGGGTCATGCAATTTTTCCATACATATGATAAATTGTTCTATTTATGTATTAGTAAATTATTTGTCTTGTTGATATTTTATATTTAATAAAAGATACATATTTTTTATACAAATAACTCAAAATCTCCTATTGTTTATATTATTCCAGAGTTAGTATATATTATTTAAAAGAAAAAATACAATACTTTTTTCTTTTCTTGCATTGTGCTGGTTTCTTTATACATATCAAGAGGTAATAGATATATGGTGATCTTCATAGATGCCTACTCAAGATACACAGTCATGTACTTGATAAAGAACAAAAGTGAAATTTTGAAAAATAAGAAGACTATGTGACAAAGTGAAATAACAACTTTCAGTGGAAGCCAATCATCATCAGAAGTGATAATGGAGGTGAATTTATAGGATACCAAATAGAAAACTACTTAAGACAGAATGGAATAGAGCAGTGTTTCTCAACTCCAGTCCTCAAGACCCACCAACAGGTCATGTTTTCAGGATTTCCTTAATATTGCATAGGTGATAGAATTAATGCTTGAATAGGTGATGAAATTATCACCTGTGCAATACTAAGGATATCCTGAAAACATGACATGAGTTGCCAGTCTTCGTGCTAAGGAGAGAAGACAGAGACAAGATCCAAGATCTCGGACTCTGTCTATATAGTGGTCTCGCTGGACATTTTCTTAAGAATTGCCCAACTCGTCCTCGAGCCACAAAACCATCGGGAGAACGTCTGAGTCTGGGTGATGACCGAGGAGGTCACCCAGACTCCCAGGTACCTTTTTCTTTCTGACAAAGTACTGATAAATGCGATGATTTCCTTCGAGAACAAGGTGTTATCAACATTGGCATTCATTGACTGTGGGTCAGCTGCTAACTTTATTGATTCGGTACTGGTTCTGAAGTTAGGGTTAGGGACAGTTACTTTAGAAAGACCCATTCAAATCATCGCCCTTGATACCATTAACTCACAATTTGGTCAATAGAGAAACAGTGGACTTCACTCTCCATGTGGGGGCACTCTACTCTGAATCCATCTCCTATTTTGTGTTGGATAATTTACCTACTGGTTTGGTACTGGGGTTTCCATGGTTGCAGATTCACAATTCAGTTAATGATTGGTGTCTGAAGGAGATTGTGAAATAGAGCCCCAACTCTTCCAAGAAATGTCTTAAAAAAGGTACAAATATGCTGTGCTAGTCTGGAGGGTCTTCCAGAGTACCTGAAGGACTTTGGAGATGTGTTCTCAGAAAAAGAGGCCGAGATACTACCTCCCCATCATCCCTATGATTGTGCTATTGACCTTATTCCTAGTGCCAAATTGCCAAAAGCTCTCCTCTACAATTTGCCGGGGTCTGAATGAACCGCCATGAAAGAATATATTAATGAAAGTTTACGGAAGAGTCATATTCATGCTTCCTCCTCCCCTGTAGCTGCAGGATCTTTCTTTGCTAAAAAGAAAGCTGAGAGTCTCCAGCCTTGCCTTGATTTCAGAGAACTAAACAAGATCACAGTTAAAAATACCTACCCAATTCCACTCATCCCTGACCAATCAGCTTCTGGGGGCCCGGGTGTTTTCTAAACTTGATCCTAGAGGAGTTTACAATTTGATACGCATCCAGAAGGGTGATGAGTGGAAAACATCGTTTTTAACGTCTTAGGGTCTGTTTGAAAGCCTTGTCATGCCTTTCGGATTATCGAATGCAACTGCTGTGTTTTAGAATTTTATGAATGATATTTTCTCTGATTGCATTGGAAGATTTGTTGTAATATACCTCGATGACATTCTAATTTTCTTGCCAGACTTGGACACTCACCAGAAACATGTCTGTGAGGTGTTACAAAGACTGAGGAAGAACTCTCTGTTTGCTAAATTGGAGAAATGTGTTTTTTTCTGTTCAGGAATTCTTTCATTCTTTCTTGGGGTCTATCTTGTCGGCAGAAGGGTTTAAGATGCACCCTGGAAAGGTGCAGTCCATAATTGATTGGGTTCAACCTCGTGATCTTAAGGCTTTGCAGTGTTTTCTGGGATTTGCCAACTATTATAGAAAATTTATCAACGGGTTTTCACAAATTGCTAAACCTCTTACTGACTTTACACGTAAGGGGCGAATCTCAAGGTTTGGTCGCCTGATGCTATCAGAGCTTTTGAAATATTAAAAGAGTGTTTTATGTCTGCACCAATTCTGATCCAACCTGATCAGCAAAAACCGTTCATTGTGAAGGTGGATGCTTTGGAGATCGGAGCTGAGGCAGTCTTATGGCAAAGGCACAAAACTCTGACTAACCTGCGTCCATGTGCTTTTCTTTAAAAAAAAATTTTCACCGGCAGAGAGAAATTATGATGTTAGGAATCGGGAGTTACTTGCTGTCAAATTGACCTTTGCAGAATGGAGACATTTTTTGGAGGGGGCGATTCATCCAGTTACTGTGATCACAGATTGAAAGAATTTCGCTTACATTGAATCGGCTAAAAGTTTAACTCCTAGACAGGCCAGATGGTCCTTGTTTTTCTCTCAATTTAATTTTCCTGTTACATTCTGTTACAAAACCAGGGATTCAAGCTTGAGGAGGATAATTTGCATATTCCAGGTGCCTTCTGGGAAAAGTGAGGAGTCTCCCTCAGCAAGAAGATCGTTGGGTACAGCCGGGACCAGCTGCTTGGAAAGCATCACCAAACCGCGCGCCTTACGGTGCGCAAATTTTTGCCTGTAGGACATTATTGCAAGAAAGCTTAACTGAGTAGATTAAACAAGAAGGAAAACACACAGCAAGTCAGCAGGATCTAGGAGCAACATGGCAGATGTGACAACCTACATGGTGAGCTGCAGCATGTGCTACATGTTCACAGATCGACCAGAAGAAGAATCCAATTTCACCTGTCAGAAGTGTAGACTAGTGGCCCTTTTAGAAGAAAAGGTGCGGGGTCTGGAAGAAAGAATAGCAACTTTGAAACTCATCAAAGAGAATGAAGACTTCCTAGACAGAACAGAAGCATCTCTACTGGTCACAGAAGGTGAAAAAAGTGTCAGAGAACCTCCAAAAGCAGATGAGTGGAAGCATGTGACCAAAAGAAGCAGGAAGACCATGGAGAAATCACCAACCACACAACTGAAGAACCAATATCAAATCTTTGTAGAGGATGAAGATGGCACACCTAAGGATGAAGCAATACCAGCAAGCAAAAAAGAAAAGGGCACACAGCAACAAGTGACAGCAAAAAGTACAGCCAAGAAGCAACGAAGAGTGGTGGTGGTGGGAGACTCACTACTGAGAGGCACAGAAGTAGCCATCTGCAGACCGGACATAACCGCAAGAGAAGTATGCTGCCTTCCAGGTGCGATGATCAAGGTTGTGACCGATAGGATACCAAAGCTCTTCAGCTCCAAGGATGTCCACCCATTTCTTCTGATACATGTTGGCACCAATGACACAGCAAGGAAGGACCTACCGACAATCTGCAAGGACTTTGAAGAGTTGGGGAAGAAAGTAAAGGAACTGGATGCATAGGTAGTTTTTTCTTCTATCCTTCCAGTAGACGGGCATGGCACCAGGAGATGGAACAGGATCCTTGATGCGAACAACTGGCTAAGACGATGGTGCAGACAACAAGGATTCGGATTCCTGGACGACGGTGTGAATTACTTGTACGATGGACTCCTCACCAGAGACGGACTACACCTCAACAAACCTGGGAAACACATATTCGCCAGAAGACTCGCTACACTCATCAGGAGGGCGTTAAACTAGAAGAAGAGGGGACGGGAAGAAAAACATTAGACTTAAACAAAGAAGACCCAGGAAAACATACTCAGAAGGGAGGTAAGAACATTTCTAAAACAATCCACAGCGAGGAGATTGGAACAAAACAAAATCCTCTAAACTGCATGCTTGCAAACGCCAGAAGCCTGACAAACAAGATGGAAGAACTAGAAGCAGAAATATCTACAGGTAACTTTGACATAGTGGGAATAACCGAGACGTGGTTAGATGAAAGCTATGACTGGGCAGTTAACTTACAGGGTTACAGTCTGTTTAGAAAGGATCGTAAAAATTGGAGAGGAGGATGGGTTTGTCTCTATGTAAAGTCTTGTCTAAAGTCCACTTTAAGGGAGGATATTAGTGAAGGGAATGAGGATGTCGATTCCATATGGGTCGAAATTCATGGAGGGAAAAATGGTAACAAAATTCTCATTGGGGTCTGTTACAAACCCCCAAATATAACAGAAATCATGGAAAGTCTACTTCTAAAGCAGATAGATGAAGCTGCAACCCATAATGAGGTCCTGGTTATGGTTGACTTTAACTACCCGGATATTAACTGGGAAACAGAAACCTGTAAAACCCATAAAGGCAACAGGTTTCTGCTAATAACCAAGAAAAATTATCTTTCACAATTGGTGCAGAATCCAACCAGAGGAGCAGCACTTTTAGACCTAATGCTATCTAATAGACCTGACAGAATAACAAATCTGCAGGTGGTCGGGCATCTAGGAAATAGCGACCACAATATTGTACAGTTTCACCTGTCTTTCACTAGGGGGACTTGTCAGGGAGTCACAAAAACACTGAACTTTAGGAAGACTGGTACAATATCCTCAGAAATAAGAATACAGACAATAAATGGAAAATGTTTAAGAACATCCTAAATAGGCACTGTAAGCGGTTTATACCTTGTGGGAATAAAAGGACTTGAAATAGGAAAAACCCTATGTGGCTAAACAAAGAAGTAAGACAGGCAATTAACAGTAAAAAGAAAGCATTTGCACTACTAAAGCAGGATGGCACCATTGAAGCTCTAAAAAACTATAGGGAGAAAAATACTTTATCTATGAAACTTAACAGAGAAGCACATTGCTAAGGAGAGTAAAACTAATCCCAAACTGTTCTTCAACTATATCAATAGTAAAATAATAAAAACTGAAAATGTAGGCCCCTTAAAAAATTGTGAGGAAAGTATGGTTGTAGATGACGAGGAAAAAGCTAACATACTAAACACCTTCTTCTCCACGGTATTCACGGTGGAAAATGAAATGCTAGGTGAAATCCTAAGAAACAATGAAAACCCTATATTAAGGGTCACCAATCTAACCCAAGAAGAGGTGCGAAAGCGGCTAAATAAGATTAAAATAGATAAATCTCCAGGTCCGGATGGCATACACCCACGAGTACTAAGAGAACTAAGTAATGTAATAGATAAACCATTATTTCTTATTTTTAGGGACTCTATAGCGACAGGATCTGTTCCGCAGGACTGGCGCATAGCAAATGTGGTGCCAATATTCAAAAAGGGCTCTAAAAGTGAACCTGGAAATTATAGGCCAGTAAGTCTAACCTCTATTGTTGGTAAAATATTTGAAGGGTTTCTGAAGGATGTTATTCTGGATTATCTCAATAAGAATAACTGTTTAACTCCATATCAGCATGGGTTTATGAGAAATCGCTCATGTCAAACCAATCTAGTCAGAAGAGGTAAGCTATAGGCTGGACCACGGTGAGTCATTGGACGTGGTATATCTCGATTTTTCCAAAGCGTTTGATACCGTGCCGCACAAGAGGTTGGTACACAAAATGAGAATGCTTGGTCTGGGGGAAAATGTGTGTAAATGGGTTAGTAACTGGCTTAGTGATAAAAACCAGAGGGTGGTTATAAATGGTATAGTCTCTAACTGGGCCGCTGTGACCAGCGGGGTACCGCAGGGGTCGGTATTGGGACCTGTTCTCTTCAACATCTTCATTAATGATCTGGTAGAAGGTTTACACAGTAAAATATCGATATTTGCAGATGATACAAAACTATGTAAAGCAGTTAATACAAGAGAAGATAGTATTCTGCTACAGATGGATCTGGGTAAGTTGGAAACTTGGGCTGAAAGGTGGCAGATGAGGTTTAACAATGATAAATGTAAGATTATACACATGGGAAGAAGGAATCAATATCACCATTACACACTGAACGGGAAACCACTGGGTAAATCTGACAGGGAGAAGGACTTGGGGATCCTAATTAATGATAAACTTACCTGGGGCAGCCAGTGCCAGGCAGCAGCTGCCAAGGCAAACAGGATCATGGGGTGCATTAAAAGAGGTCTGGATACACATGATGAGAGCATTATACTGCCTCTGTACAAATCCCTATTTAGACCGCACATGGAGTACTGTGTCCAGTTTTGGGCACCGGTGCTCAGGAAGGATATAATGGAACTAGAGAGAGTACAAAGGAGGGCAACAAAATTAATAAAGGGGATGGGAGAACTACAATACCCAGATAGATTAGCGAAATTAGGATTATTTAGTCTAGAAAAAAGACGACTGAGGGGCGATCTAATAACCATGTATAAGTATATAAGGGGACAATACAAATATCTCACAGAGGATCTGTTTATACCAAGGAAGGTGATGGGCACAAGGGGGCATTCTTTGTGTCTAGAGGATAGAAAGTTTTTCCACCAACATAGAAGAGGATTCTTTACTGTTAGGGCGGTGAGAATCTGGAATTGCTTGCCTGAGGAGGTGGTGATGGCGAACTCAGTCGAGGGGTTCAAGAGAGGCCTGGATGTCTTCCTGGAGCAGAACAAAACAATGTTACTATGTTACTATGTTACATTCAGTCCAGAGTCTAAGAATGTGAAAGCTGATGCTTTATCTCGTAGTCTAGATTCCATTTCTTCTCCAGAACCTCCATCCTCCATTATTACTCAGAGTATTGTGGTGTCTATGGTAACCTCAGAGCTGGAAGAGGAGATTCACAAAGCCCAGGCATTGACTCCATCTAATTCACCATGGTCCAAATTATTTGTGCCTGTGGACCTAAGGTTGCGGGTGTTACAGGAATTTCATGATTCTGTTTCAAGTGGCCATCCTGGAGTTACTGCCACAAGGAAAGCCATCGCTAGACGTTTTTGGTGGCCATCCATGCATAAGGATATTAATGACTTTTTATCTGCTTGTGAAATCTGTGCACATGCCAAAGTCAGTCATAGCCGGCCGGCTGGGGAATTGGCTCTATTGCCTATTCCAGAAAAACCATGGAATCATTTTTCCATGGATTTCATTACAGTTTTGCCTCTGTCTGATGGGAAGACTGCTATATGGGAGTTAGTTTATCGGTTCAGCTAACAAGCTCATTTTGTTCCTTTGTCAGGATTACTAAATGCAGAGACACTCTCCAGGTTGTTTGTTTCTCATGTTGTAAGGTTACATGGATTCCCTCTGAACATTGTGTCTTAGAGGGGAGTACAATTTGTCTCTAAATTTTGGAGAGCTTTTTGCAAGAAACTAGGGATTGACTTGTCATTTTCATCTGCTTATCACACTAAAACCAATAATCAGACTGAGAGGACAAATTTTAAGGTGCTTTATGGCAATGCAACAGGAGGACTGGTGTTCATTCTTACCTCTTGCTGAGTTTGCTTTCAACAGTTGAGTAAATCAATCTACCAGAACCTCGCTATTCTTCTGTAATTATGGTTTTCATCCCCATTTTGGTGAATTTTCTAGGATTAGTTCTGAATGCAGAGACTTGGGGATGTCTGGAGGGAGGATCAAAAAAATATTGGGACTGCTTAGATTTGCCAAAAACATAAGGCCGATAGAAGACGGTTGGTGTGTCCTGCTTTTAAGATTGAGGTTAAGGTTTGGTTGCCATCTAGGAACATTAAAATTAAAGTGCCATCTGCAAAGTTGGCTCCAAAGTTTATTGGTCAGTATGAGATCCTAGAGGTGGTCAATCCTGTGGCATTTAGGTTAAACCTTCCTCCATCCCTTCGCATCCCTAATGTATTCCATAAATCCCTATTAGAGGAGTATGTCCCTTCTGCATTGTGTTCCTCATCCCCACCTCCTCCGATTTCATAGTAACATAGTTATTAAGGTTCAAGGAAGACTTTAAGTCCATCTAGTTCAACCCATAGCCTAACCTAACATGCCCTAACATGTTGATCCAGAGGAAGGCAAAAAAACCCATGTGGCAAAGAGTAAGCTCCACATTGGGGAAAAAATTCCTTCCCGACTCCACATACGGCAATCAGTCTAGTTCCCTGGATCAACGCCCTATCAAGGAATCTAGTATATATACCCTGTAACATTATACTTTTCAAGAAAGGCATCCAGTCCCCTCTTAAATTTAAGTAATGAATCACTCATTACAACATCATGCGGCAGAGAGTTCCATAGTCTCATTGCTCTTACAGTAAAGAATCCACGTCTGTTATTATGCTTAAACCTATTTTCCTCCAGACGTAGAGGATGCCCCCTAGTCCCTGTCTCAGGTCTATGATTAAAAAGATCATCAGAAAGGTGTTTGTACTGTCCCCTGATATATTCAAACATTAGATCACCCCATAGCCTTTGTTTTTCCAAACTAAACAGCCCCTAGTGTAATAACCTATCTTGGTATTGCAGACCCCCCATTCCTCTAATAACCTTGGCCAAAATATCAACCAATACCTCACTATTTTTGAATATTTTTTGCACTATATTTTTCGGGGTGCAGCCAAGCCCAAACACGTTCGGTCTCGCATGAGGGGTGTTCGCACTGGGATGCATTGAGAGTGTACTGGCCAGCCCGCCTAATCGAAAAGTAGGGGCGTGACTAATAGGCTGTGAACCAGACACTATGCAGTACCATTGTGTGAACTACACCCTATGTGGGCCTTTATTGTGCAATTGTATACTGGGCAGTCACCCCCTCCAGGAGTGGGTATGTGGAGAGTGGCTGTTGATCTGGTATTTTGCACTTGTGTTGCTAACATCTTGCTTTATGGGCTGGCTGCACCCTGCAGTGCATTTGTTCTAAGATCTGGGCAGGTAAGGGTTGCTGCCTTTTTTTTTTCTGCTGTTGAAAATTGAATTTTTGTAGACCTTGAGTCTCTAGTGGCTTTGCTATTTACCTTACATTTATCCCCATTAAAGCTGATTTGCCATTTATCAGCCAAAGCTTCTAGTTTACATAAATCATCCTGTAATATAAGTAGACGGTGGCTTGGAGTATGAGGTTTAGAGGGTTGTGTATTCTTGGAGGGTTCATAATTCCCTCCAGTATCTCATGCACTGGAGGGGATACAGACCAGAGGAGAGATCCTGGGTCCCTGCTTGAGAAGTGAAGTCCAGTCGGTTAGTCAGGGCCTTCCATCTAAAATTTCCTGGGAAATGTGGGGTTACTGTGCCCACTCCTAGAAGAGGGGGTACTTTCATGGTTCCAGCTCTCAGGGTTTCTGGGATGCAGTTACTGACAACTCGGCCATCCAATCTGGTACATGGGCGTGCTGAAACTGTCAGTACTTTGTCTCTTCCTTCTGTTTATGACCTACCCTCCTGGCTTCTTACCTTGGAACGTTACTTGATTACGATTTTGTCTCTTCCTTCTGTTTATAACGTACCCTCCTACCTTCTGATCTTGGACTCCCTGGCCACTCTGACACACAGCTTAGCCATGAGAAGTGACTAGCGTAACAGTTTTTAAGCTATGGAAAAGTATATATGGTTTAAAACAAGCCACTAAACCATGGAATGATAAAATCACAGAAGTACTCATAAATGAACATTTTCAAAGAAGCAAAGCGGATCCTTGTCTATATACAAAGAGACTGACAGACAGATGGGCCTATGTGCTGATATACAGCTCTAACAAAAATTTAAAGACCACTGCAAAATGTTCAGTTTGTGTGATTTTTCTCTTTATAGGTATATTTTTTGAGTAAAATGTAAATTTTTTTTATATTCTCTAAATTATTGACAACATGTCTCCGAATTTCCAAGCAATAAATTACTGGCTAGAAGTGGTAACGAGGACGTAGTCAGGAACAAGCACAGGGACAGAAGCCAGATGGGTTATCGACAGAAGCTAGATGGGTTATCGATTGGTGGAGCAGCTTAGTATACATTTTTTTGCAAAAAAAGTATCAACTAAATACCCTGTTTTTTCATCTTCTGACTAGCACTTGCTTTTTACTGTGAAATGTTTTTTTACAACAGAGTATTTTTGACCTCACTGTGCTCTTTTGTGTCATCAAGTTTCTTGGTGGTGCGTGAACAGGTTCCTACAAACATGTTCAATGTGCAAGTAGCCAATGTGTTTCTGGTTCTATAATTGTTCTCTTGTTTCTACAAGACTAGGGAGTCCACCACTCCTTATGGGTCATTTGCATCAAAGCTGTTCCATCCAGCATGTCCACATGGATATTTTCTCTCTGAACCCTGCTTATACAGGTACTATACAGATGATCAGGTTTTTAAATACATCATATAGGGATTATATACATTAGTTAGGACTGCTCTATATGGGTATACCTTGGCGATTGGTGGAGCAGCTTAGTATACATTTTTTTGCAAAAAAACGTATCAACTAAATACCCTGTTTTTTCCATCTTCTGACTAGCACTTGCTTATTACTGTGATTTTTTTTTACAACAGAATATTTTTGACCTCACTGTGCTCTTTTGTGTCATCCTGTAATATAAGTAGACGGTGGCTTGGAGTATGAGGTTTATAGGGTTGTGGATTCTTGGAGGGTTCATAATTCCCTCCAGTATCTCATGCACTGGAGGGGATATGGACCAGAGGAGAGATCCTGGGTCCCTGCTTGAGAAGTGAAGTCCAGTCGGTTAGTCAGGGCCTTCCATCTAAAATTTCCTGGGAAATGTGGGGTTACTGTGCCCACTCCTATAAGAGGGGGTACTTTCATGGTTCCAGCTCTCAGGGTTTCTGGGATGCAGTTACTGACAACTCGGCCATCCAATCTGGTACATGGGCGTGCTGAAACTGTCAGTACTTTGTCTCTTCCTTCTGTTTATGACCTACCCTCCTGGCTTCTTACCTTGGAACGTTACTTGATTACGCTTTTGTCTCTTCCTTCTGTTTATAACGTACCCTTCTAGCTTCTGATCTTGGACTCCCTGGCCACTCTGACACACAGCTTAGCCATGAGAAGTGACTAGCGTAACAGTTTTTAAGCTACGAAAAAGTATATATGGTTTAAAACAAGCCACTAAACCATGGAATGATAAAATCACAGAAGTACTCATAAATGAACATTTTCAAAGAAGCAAAGCGGATCCTTGTCTATATACAAAGAGACTGACAGACAGATGGGCCTATGTGCTGATATACAGCTCTAACAAAAATTTAAAGACCACTGCAAAATGTTCAGTTTGTGTGATTTTTCTCTTTATAGGTATATTTTTTGAGTAAAATGTAAATTTTTTTTATATTCTCTAAATTATTGACAACATGTCTCCGAATTTCCAAGCAATAAATTACTGGCTAGAAGTGGTAACGAGGACGTAGTCAGGAACAAGCACAGGGACAGAAGCCAGATGGGTTATCGACAGAAGCTAGATGGGTTATCGATTGGTGGAGCAGCTTAGTATACATTTTTTTGCAAAAAAAGTATCAACTAAATACCCTGTTTTTTCATCTTCTGACTAGCACTTGCTTTTTACTGTGAAATGTTTTTTTACAACAGAGTATTTTTGACCTCACTGTGCTCTTTTGTGTCATCAAGTTTCTTGGTGGTGCGTGAACAGGTTCCTACAAACATGTTCAATGTGCAAGTAGCCAATGTGTTTCTGGTTCTATAATTGTTCTCTTGTTTCTACAAGACTAGGGAGTCCACCACTCCTTATGGGTCATTTGCATCAAAGCTGTTCCATCCAGCATGTCCACATGGATATTTTCTCTCTGAACCCTGCTTATACAGGTACTATACAGATGATCAGGTTTTTAAATACATCATATAGGGATTATATACATTAGTTAGGACTGCTCTATATGGGTATACCTTGGCGATTGGTGGAGCAGCTTAGTATACATTTTTTTGCAAAAAAACGTATCAACTAAATACCCTGTTTTTTCCATCTTCTGACTAGCACTTGCTTATTACTGTGATTTTTTTTTACAACAGAATATTTTTGACCTCACTGTGCTCTTTTGTGTCATCCTGTAATATAAGTAGACGGTGGCTTGGAGTATGAGGTTTATAGGGTTGTGGATTCTTGGAGGGTTCATAATTCCCTCCAGTATCTCATGCACTGGAGGGGATATGGACCAGAGGAGAGATCCTGGGTCCCTGCTTGAGAAGTGAAGTCCAGTCGGTTAGTCAGGGCCTTCCATCTAAAATTTCCTGGGAAATGTGGGGTTACTGTGCCCACTCCTATAAGAGGGGGTACTTTCATGGTTCCAGCTCTCAGGGTTTCTGGGATGCAGTTACTGACAACTCGGCCATCCAATCTGGTACATGGGCGTGCTGAAACTGTCAGTACTTTGTCTCTTCCTTCTGTTTATGACCTACCCTCCTGGCTTCTTACCTTGGAACGTTACTTGATTACGCTTTTGTCTCTTCCTTCTGTTTATAACGTACCCTTCTAGCTTCTGATCTTGGACTCCCTGGCCACTCTGACACACAGCTTAGCCATGAGAAGTGACTAGCGTAACAGTTTTTAAGCTACGAAAAAGTATATATGGTTTAAAACAAGCCACTAAACCATGGAATGATAAAATCACAGAAGTACTCATAAATGAACATTTTCAAAGAAGCAAAGCGGATCCTTGTCTATATACAAAGAGACTGACAGACAGATGGGCCTATGTGCTGATATACAGCTCTAACAAAAATTTAAAGACCACTGCAAAATGTTCAGTTTGTGTGATTTATCTCTTTATAGGTATATTTTTTGAGTAAAATGTAAATTTTTTTTTATATTCTCTAAACTATTGACAACATGTCTCTGAATTTCCAAGCAATTAATTACTGGCTAGAAGTGGTAAAGAGGACTGAAGCCAGATGGGGTTTGCGAGATCCGAGGGGTGAGACAAGAGAGATGTCAATAACGAGCCGGGGGCCAAAGGCCAGGAGGGAGTGCAGTATCCAAAGGGCTGGACAGGAAAACAGTCAGAAGAGGAGCCGAGTGTCAGAAACCAGAGAAGTCAGGAAGGTACAGAGACAGGAGACAGACGAGTCAAGGAACACATCGGGTCATACACAGAAGCACACGGATACAGAGGAACAGCGATAGTTAACTGAGTAACCTGGGTCAGCTACACCAGCCGAGAGTAAAGGAAGAATCAGCGACACTAGACCCAGGAACAACCAGCATTAAATAGCCGCCCCAGAACCAAAGAGAGATGAACTAACATTAACCCTGAGCTGACCAGGATGGAGGCTGAACCATCCCGTCCTGAGTCATGACAAAAAAGTTCATAATAATTTAGAAACAATACTAATGTTTTAACTCAGGAAGAGTCCAGAAATCAATATTTTGTGGAATAACCATGATTTTTAATCACAGATGTCATGCGTCCTGGCATGCTTTCCACCAGTCTTTCACACTCCTCTTGGCGCAAAAATTTAAGCATTTCTTCTTTGTTCGATGGCTTGTGACTATCCACCATCGTCTTGATTACATTCAAGAGGTTTTCAATGGGGTTCAGGTCTGGAGATTGGGCTGCCCATGGCAGGGTTTTAATGTGGTGGTCTATTAATTTTTACCAGAGCTGTACATTGAAATAATAAATAATTTGGCTTTCAAGCAATATACACACATGGTCAAAATTGTTGGTACCCCTTGTTTAATGACAGAAAAACCACAATGGTCACAGAAATAACTTGAATCTGACAAAAGTAATAATAAATAAAAAATTTATGAAAATGAACAAATGAAAGTCAGACACTGCTTTTCATCCATGCTTCCACAGAATTTTAAAAAAAATAAATCATGAAATAGGCCTACACAGAAATGATGGTACCCTTAACTTAATATTTTTCTGCACAGCCTTTTGAGGCAATCACTGCAATCAAACGATTCCTGAAACTGTCAATGAGACTTTTGCACCTCTCGACAGGTATTTTGGCCCACTCCTCAAGAGCAAACTGCTCCAGTTGTCTCATGTTTGAAGGTTGCCTTTTCCAGACAAGGCATGTTTCAGCTCTTTCCAAAGATGCTCAAGAGGATTTAGGTCAGGGCTCATAGAAGGCAACTTCAGAATAGTCCAATGTTTCCTCTTAGCCTTTCTTGGGTGTTTTTATTTGTGTGTTTTGGGTCATTATCCTATTGCAAGAATCATGATCTGGAGGCCCAAAAAAGGTGAAGAAGCCTCAACTTCAATATCGTAATAAAAAACATTGGCTTTAGACTGCAAAAAAATTATGAAAAGTGTATTGTAGAGGATTGGAGACAGGTGATTTGGAGCGATGAGACAAAAGTCAATAGACAAGGCTATGTTGGCTGCAAATGGGTTTGGAACAGACAAGGGGAAAAGGGGATAATAAATTGAGAAGTTGAAGAAAATGTGAAGTTCGATGGAGGAAGCCTGATAATATGGGGTTGTTTCACAACCAAAGATGTTGGATACTTGACCAGTATCAATGGCGGTCTCAATGCTGAGCTGTATGTGAGTATCATGCAGGATGAGTTACTTTGTACACTCGAGTAGTATGGATATGAAATAAACAACATAATGTTCCAGCAGGACAATGACTTGAAGCATACTTCAAGATTGGCAAAGAAATGGTTCAATGACAATGAATTAGAGGTGCTGGATTGGCCTCCACAATCCTCAGTCCTCAACTTAATCAACGACTTGTAGGTAGAGCTGAAGAAAAAACCTTATACAGTACAGACCAAAAGTTTGGACACACCTTCACATTTAAAGATTTTTCTGTATTTTCATGACTATGAAAATTGCATATTCACACTGAAGGCATCAAAACTATGAATTAACACATGTGGAACTATATACTTAACCCCTTAATCCCATATGACGTACTATCCCGTCCAGGTGACCTGGGACTTAATTCCCATGGACGGGATAGTACGTCATATGCGATCGGCCGCGCTCACGGGGGGAGCGCGGCCGATCGCGGCCGGGTGTCAGCTGCCTATCGCAGCTGACATCCGGCACTATGTGCCAGGAGCGGTCACGGACCGCTCCCGGCACATTAACCCCCGGCACACCGCGATCAAAGATGATCGCGGTGTGCCGGCGGTGCAGGGAAGCATCGCGCAGGGAGGGGGCTCCCTGCGGGCTTCCCTGAGACGATCGGTACACGGTGATGTGCTCACCGTGTACCGAGCGTCTTCTCCCTGCAGTCCCCGGATCCAAAATGGCCGCCGGGCTGCATCCGGGTCCTGCAGGGAGCACTTCCGGGTCAGGATCAGGCTGCAGCTGCAGCTCTAATCCTGCCCGGCTGTATGTCAGATCACCGATCTAACAGAGTGCTGTGCACACTGTCAGATCGGTGATCTGTGATGTCCCCCCCTGGGACAAAGTGAAAAAGTAAAAAAAAAAATTTCCACACTTGTAAAAAAAAATAAAAAAAAAAAAAAAAATCCTAAATAAAGCAGAAAAAAAAAAAAATATTATTCCCATAAATACATTTCTTTACATAAAAAAAAAACAAAAAAAACAATAAAAGTACACATATTTAGTATCGCCGCGTCCGTAACGACCCGACCTATAAAACTGGCCCACTAGTTAACCCCTTCAGTGAACACCGTAAGAAAAAAAAAAAAAAAACGAGCCAAAAAACAACGCTTTATTATCATAACGCTGAACAAAAAGTGGAATAACACGCGATCAAAAAGACGGATATAAATAACCATGGTACCTCTGAAAACGTCATCTTGTCCCGCAAAAAACGAGCCGCCATATAGCATCATAACCAAAAAAATAAAAAAGTTATAGTCCTGAGAATAAAGCGATGCCAAAATAATTATTTTTTCTATAAAATAGCTTTTATCGTATAAAAGCGCCAAAACATAAAAAAATGATATAAATGAGGTATCGCTGTAATCGTACTGACCCGAAGAATAAAACTGCTTCATCAATTTTACCAAACGCGGAACGGTATAAACGCCTCCCCCAAAAGAAATTCATGAATAGCTGGTTTTTGGTCATTCTGCCTCACAAAAAATCGGAATAAAAAGCGATCAAAAACTGTCACATGTCCGAAAATGTAACCGATAAAAACGTCAACTCGTCCCGCAAAAAACAAGACCTCACATGACTCTGTGGACCAAAATATGGAAAAATTATAGGTCTCAAAATGTGGAGACGCAAAAACTTTTTTGCTATAAAAAGCGTCTTTTAGTGTGTGACGGCTGCCAATCATAAAAATCCGATATGAAAAACTCGCTATAAAAGTAAATCAAACCCCCCTTCATCACCCCCTTAGTTAGGCTAGGTTCACATTGCGTTAATGGGTTAACGCTAACGGACAGCGTTGCACGGCGAAAATGTCACAATTAACGCCGTGCAACGGGTCCGTTAGCACAACCATTGACAGCAATGTGATTTTCGGGTGTAGCGCATCGCTAGAGCGTGCCATTTTCGGCTCGCGCTAGCAAGGTGCCGTTCTTTTGTGGCGCGCCTCAGACGCTGCTTGCAGCGTCCGCGGCGCGCCCGAGGTCCGATCCCCGATCTTCCAGAGCGGGGACGTTAACGCGACCACTAAACACGACACCTAAAAAGACATTGCGTTAGCGCAATCCGCTAGTGCTAAACGGATTTCCCTAATGCAATGTGAACCTAGCCTTAGGGAAAAATAATAAAATTAAAAAAAATGTATTTATTTCCATTTTCCCATTAGGGTTAGGGTTAGGGCTAGGGTTAGGGCTAGGGTTAGGGTTAGGGTTTGTATTACATTTACGGTTGGGATTAGGGTTGGGATTAGAATTAGGGGTGTGTCAGGGTTAGGTGTGTGGTTAGGGTTACAGTTGGGATTAGGGTTAGGGGTGCGTTTGGATTAGGGTTTCAGTTATAATTGGGGGTTTCCACTGTTTAGACACATCAGGGGCTCTCCAAACGCGACATGGCGTCCGATCTCAATTCCAGCCAATTCTGCATTGAAAAAGTAAAACAGTGCTCCTTCACTTCCGAGCTCTCCCGTGCGCCCAAACAGGGGTTTACCCCAACATATGGGGTATCATCGTACTCGAGACAAATTGGACAACAACTTTTTGGGTCCAAGTTCTCTTGTTATCCTTGGGAAAATAAAAATTTGGGGGGCTAAAAATCATTTTTGTGGGAAAAAAAAGGATTTTTTATTTTCACGGCTCTGCGTTGTAAACTGTAGTGAAACACTTGGGGGTTCAAAGTTTTCACAACACATCTAGATAAGTTCCATGGGAGGTCTAGTTTCAATATGGGGTCACTTGTGGGTGGTTTCTACTGTTTGGGTACATCAGGGGCTCTGCAAATGCAACGTGACGCCTGCAGACCAATCCATCTAAGTCTGCATTCCAAATGGCGCTCCTTCCCTTCCGAGCTCTGCCATGCGCCCAAACAGTGGTTCCCCCCCACATACGGGGTATCAGCGTACTCAGGACAAATTGAACAACAACTTTTGGGGTCCAATTTATTCTGTTACCCTTGTAAAAATACAAAGCTGGGGGCTAAAAAATCATTTTTGTGAAAAAAAAAAAGAATTTTTATTTTCACGGCTCTGCGTTATAAACTGTAGTGAAACACTTAGGGGTTCAAAGTTCTCACAACACATCTAGATAAGTTCCTTGGGAGGTCTAGTTTCTAATATGGGGTCACTTGTGGGGGGTTTGTACTGTTTGGGTACATCAGGGGCTCTGCAAATGCAACGTGACTCCTGCAGACCAATCCATCTAAGTCTGCATTCCAAATGGCGCTCCTTCCCTTCCGAGCTCTGCCATGCGCCCAAACAGTGGTTCCCCCCCACATATGGGGTATCAGCGTACTCAGGACAAATTGGACATCAACTTTTGGGGTCCAATTTATTATGTTACCCTTGTGAAAATACAAAACTGGGGGCTAAAAAATAATTTTTGCGAAAAAAAAAAAAAAATTATTTTAACGGCTCTGCGTTATAAACTGTAGTGAAACATTTGGGGGTTCAAAGCTCTCAAAACACATCTAGATAAGTTCCTTATGGGGTCTAGTTTCCAAAATGGTGTCACTTGTGGGGGGTTTTAATGTTTAGGCACATCAGGGGCTCTCCAAACCAACATGGCGTCCCAACTTAATTCCAGTCAATTTTGCATTGAAAAGTCAAATGGCGCTCCTTCCCTTCCGAGCTCTGCTATGCACCCAAAAAGTGGTTTACCCCCACATATGGGGTATCGTCGCACTCAGGACAAATTGCACAACAACTTTTGTGGTCTAATTTCTTCTCTTACCCTTGGGAAAATAAAAAATTGGGGGCGAAAAGATCATTTTTGTGAAAAAAAAAAGAATTTTTATTTTCACGGCTCTGCGTTATAAACTGTAGTGAAACACTTAGGGGTTCAAAGTTCTCACAACACATCTAGATAAGTTCCTTGGGAGGTCTAGTTTCTAATATGGGGTCACTTGTGGGGGGTTTGTACTGTTTGGGTACATCAGGGGCTCTGCAAATGCAACGTGACTCCTGCAGACCAATCCATCTAAGTCTGCATTCCAAATGGCGCTCCTTCCCTTCCGAGCTCTGCCATGCGCCCAAACAGTGGTTCCCCCCCACATATGGGGTATCAGCGTACTCAGGACAAATTGGACATCAACTTTTGGGGTCCAATTTATTATGTTACCCTTGTAAAAATACAAAACTGGGGGCTAAAAAATAATTTTTGCGAAAAAAAAAAAAAAATTATTTTAACGGCTCTGCGTTATAAACTGTAGTGAAACATTTGGGGGTTCAAAGCTCTCAAAACACATCTAGATAAGTTCCTTATGGGGTCTAGTTTCCAAAATGGTGTCACTTGTGGGGGGTTTTAATGTTTAGGCACATCAGGGGCTCTCCAAACCAACATGGCGTCCCAACTTAATTCCAGTCAATTTTGCATTGAAAAGTCAAATGGCGCTCCTTCCCTTCCGAGCTCTGCTATGCACCCAAAAAGTGGTTTACCCCCACATATGGGGTATCGTCGCACTCAGGACAAATTGCACAACAACTTTTGTGGTCTAATTTCTTCTCTTACCCTTGGGAAAATAAAAAATTGGGGGCGAAAAGATCATTTTTGTGAAAAAATAAGATTTTTTATTTTTACGGCTCTGCATTATAAACTTCTGTGAAGCACTTGTTGGGTCAAAGTGCTCACCACACATCTAGATAAGTTCCTTAAGGGGTCTACTTTTCAAAATGGTGTCACTTGTGAGGGGTTCCAATGTTTAGGCACATCAGGGGCTCTCCAAACGCAACATGGCGTCCCATCTCAATTCCAGTCAATTTTGCATTGAAAAGTCAAATGGCGCTCCTTCCCTTCCGAGCTCTGCCATACGCCCAAACAATGGTTTACACCCATATATGGGGTATCAGCGTACTCAGGACAAATTGGCCAACAATTTTTGAGGTCCAATTTCTTCTCTTACTCTTGGGAAAATAAAAAATTGGGGGCGAAAAGATAATTTTTGTGAAAAAATATGATTTTTTATTTTTACGGCTCTGCATTATAAACTTCTGTGAAGCAATTGGTGGGTCAAAGTGGTCACCACACATCTAGATAAGTTCCTTAGGGTGTCTACTTTCCAAAATGGTGTCACTTGTGGGGGGGTTTCAATGTTTAGGCACATCAGTGGCTCTCCAAACGCAACATGGTGTCCCATCTCAATTCCTGTCAATTTTGCATTTAAAAGTCAAATGGCGCTCCTTCCCTTCCGAGCTCTGCCATGCGCCCAAACAGTGGTTTACTCCCACATATGGGCTATCAGCGTACTCAGTACAGATTGTACAACAATGTTTGGCATCCATTTTATCCTGTTACCCTTGGTAAAATAAAACAAATTGGAGCTGAAATAAATTTTGTGTGAAAAAAAGTTAAATATTCATTCTTATTTAAACATTCCAAAAATTCCTGTGAAACCCCTGAAGGGTTAATAAACTTCTTGAATGTGGTTTTGAGCACCTTGAGGGGTGCAGTTTTTAGAATGGTCTCACACTTGGGTATTTTCTATCATATAGACCCCTCAAAATGACATCAAATGAGATGTGGTCCCTAAAAAAAAATGGTGTTGTAAAAATGAGAAATTGCTGGTCAACTTTTAACCCTTATAACTCCCTAACAAAAAAAAATTTTGGTTCCAAAATTGTGCTGATGTAAAGTAGACATGTGGGAAATGTTACTTATTAAGTATTTTGCGTGAGATATCTCTGTGATTTAAGGGCATAAAAATTTAAAGTTGGAAAATTGCGAAACTTTCTAAATTTTCGCCAAATTTCCGTTTTTTTCACAAATAAACGCAAGTTATATCGAATAAATGTTACTACTAAAATGAAGTACAATATGTCACGAGAAAACAATGTCAGAATCGCCAAGATCCGTTGAAGCGTTCCAGAGTTATAACCTCATAAAGGGACAGTGGTCAGAATTGTAAAAATTGGCCCGGTCATTAACGTGCAAACCACCCTCGGGGCTTAAGGGGTTAATAAAAAAGTGTGAAACAACTGAAATTATGTATTTTGTTCTAGGTTCTTCAAAGTAGTCTCCTTTTGCTTTGATGACTGCTTTGCACACTCTTGGCATACTCTTAATGAGCTCCCTAACTCTAGCTCTAGTTAGGGAAGGGGGCATTTATACCGTTCCGCATTTGATAAAATGGATAAAGCAGCTTTATTCTTCTGGTCAGTATGATTACAGCGATACCTCATTTATATCATTTTTTTATGTTTTGGACAAGATGACGTTTTCAGCGGTACCATGGTTATTTATATCTGTCTTTTCAATTGCGTGCTATTCCACTTTTTGTTCAGCGGTATGATAATAATGCGTTGTTTTTTGCCTCTTTTTTTTACGGTGTTCACTGAAGGGGTTAACTAGTGTCACAGTTTTATAGGTGGGGTCATTACGGACGCGGCGATACTAAATATGTGTACTTTTATTATTTTTTTTAAATTTAGATAAAGGAATGTATTTATTGGAACAATATGTATATATTTTTTAAAATTTATTTAGGTTTTTTATTTTTTTTGTACACATGGAAATATTTTTTTAAAATTTTTTACTTTGCCCCAGAAGGGGACATCACAGTAAAGTGACAGATCGCTGATCTGACACTTTGCTGTGCACTGTGTCAGATCAGCGATCTGACATGCACAGCAGGGAGGCTTCCCGGCACCTGCTCTGAGCAGGCGCTGTGAAGTCACCTCCCTGCAGGACCCAGATGCAGCCCCGCGGCCATTTTGGATCCGGGGCCTGCAGGGAGAAGAAGGTAGGAGACCCTTGGGCAACGCGATCACATCGCGTTGCTCCGAGGGTCTCAGGAAAGCACGCAGGGAGCCCCCTCCCTGCACGATGCTTCCCTATACCGCCAGGGGGTTAATGTGCCGGGGGCAGTCCATGACCACTCCTTGCACATAGTGCAGGATTTCAGCTGCGATAGTCAGCTGACACCCGACTGCGATCGGCCGTGCTCCCCCGTGAGCGCGGCCGATCGCTATGACATACTATCCCGTCCGTGGGCATACAGGTCCACCCCACCTTGATGGGATAGTACGTCTAATATCAGAAAAGGGTTAAAAAGACAAAACACAGTAGTTTGAAAATAAATGGCTTCACCCAACCACCAACCATGAGTGAAGAAAAAGATTTGGTGCTATCATTCATATTCTCTGAAAAAAGGCCAAGAAAGTAAAAATTTTGCCGGAGTATATAAACTTTTGAGCACAACTGTATATATATATATGTAGAGTCCTGCTTCTATGGATCTGATACTTAGTGTTTGCTCTTGCTCTCTCTCTCTCTCTCTCTCTATATATATATATATATTTATATATATATATATTGTGTGTGTGTATATATATATATATATATATATATATATAGATAGATAGATAGATAGATAGATAGATAGAGCAAGAGCAAACACTAAGTATCAGATCCATAGAAGCAGGACTCTACCACACAAGACAAGACCCAAGGTGCAGACTATGCAAAAAAAACCCCTCAGAAACAGTCCAACACATAGTGACAGGATGCAAAATGCAAGCAGGAAAATCCCACATGCTAGATATCACTGAATGAAATATTCCAGTTGTAAATCTTTATTCATTACATAGTGGAATGTGTTGAGAACAATAAAACCTAAAAACTATCATTGTAAATCACAACTAATATCCCAGGGAGGTCTGGAGTTTGAATGATGCTCAAAATCAAAGTGGAAAATGAAGATACAGGCTAATCCAACTTCAGTGGAAATGCCTCAAGACTAGGAAATGATGCACACTAGTGTGTGTGGCCTCCACGTGCCTGTATGACTTCCCTACAATGCCTGGGCATGCTCCTGATGAGGCGGCGGATGGTCTCCTGAGGGATCTCCTCCCAGACCTGGACTGTGGTGCAACGTGATGTTGGTGGATGGAGCGAGACATGATGTCCCAGATGTGTTCAATCGGATTCTGGTTTGGGGAATGGGCGGGCCAGTCAATAACTTCAAAGCCTTCATCTTGCAGGAACTGCTGACACACTCAAGCCACATGAGGTCTGGCATTGTTCTGCATTAGGAAGAACCCAGGGCTAACCGCACCAGCATATGGCCTCACAAGGGGTCTGAGGATCTCATCTCGGTACCTAATGGCAGTCAGGCTACCTCTGGCAAGCACATGGAGGGCTGTGTGGCCCTCCAAAGAAATGACACCCCACACCATTACTGACCCACTG
Organism: Ranitomeya imitator; assembly: GCF_032444005.1. NCBI lineage: Eukaryota > Metazoa > Chordata > Amphibia > Anura > Dendrobatidae > Ranitomeya > Ranitomeya imitator. The sequence goes on along the minus strand of NC_091285.1, from coordinate 317,293,925 downwards.
CCAAAGCGGTCATGCTGAAGGGTGTTGCAGGCAGCAGATTGATCTCCATGGCGTCTCCAGACTCTGTCATGTCTGTCACATGTGCTCAGTGTGAACCTGCTTTCATATGTGAAGAGCAGAGGGCGCCAATGGCGAATTTGCCAATCCTGGTGTTCTGTGTCAAATGCCAAGCATCCTGCACTGTGTTGGGCTGTGAGCACAACCCCCCTCTGTGGATGTCGGGCACTCAGAACATCCTCATGGAGTGGGTTCCTAACCGTTTGTGCAGACACATGCACTTTTGTGGCCTGCTGGAAGTAATTTTGCAGGGCTCTGGCAGTGCTCCTCTGTTCCTCTTTGCACAGAGGCTGAGGTAGCGGTCCTGCTGCTGGGTTGTTGCCCTTCTACGACCCCTTCTATGTCTCCTGGTGTACTGGCCTGTCTCTTGGTAGCGCCTCCAGGCTCTGAACACTACGCTGACAGACGCAGCAAACCTTCTTGCCACAGCTCACATTGATGTGCCATCCTGGATGAGCTGCACTACCTCAGCCACATGTTTGGGTTGTAGAGTCCATCTCATGCTACCGCAAGTGTGAATGCACAACCAACATTCAAAAGTGACCAAAACATCAGCCAGAAAGCATTGGCACTGAAATGTGGTCTGTGGTCCCCACCTACTGAACCACTCCTTGTGTCTTGACAATTGCCAATAATTTCCATTTGTTGTCTATTCCATTTGCACAACAGCATGTGAAATTAATTGCCAAACAGTGTTGCTTCCTAAGTTGACAGTTTCATTTCACAGAAGTTTGATTTTGTTCTCTTTATTTTTTTGAGCAGTGAGTGTGTGTGTATATATATGTGTATATATGTAGATATATATATATACGAGTTATAAATATATATATATATATATATATTGTGCCTTGAAAAAGTATTCATGCCACATGAACTTTTCTAATTTTTATCAATTTACACCTGCAACCTAAATGTATTTTATTATTTTTTTCTAAATATTTTAATAGAGCCAATTTTCGCCTCAATGCTTGCAGCAATTCTTTTGGGGTATAGCTTTACCAGCTCTTTGCTCATCTAGAGGCTGAAATTTTAAAACAGTCCTCTTTCTGAACTATAGGGATGCTGAACTATAGGGATGAGTGAACCTGAAGGGTAAAGTTCATGGTTCGTACCAGACACCTAGTATCTGGTACATGGACCTGAACACAAACTTTGTCCAGTTTATGTCCAGTTTCTTGTTCGGGTTCGCCAGTCTAATAAAGTTTGCTGCAAGGCTTCAGCACAGCCAATCAACATGCTTTCAGACTGTGGGCACTTATAGAGCCATCACAGATGTGCAAAGTATTGGCATTGCTGTGATTGGCCAGCGCACCATGTAACCAGGATGGTATAAAGGCAAGATTACGAGTGCCACCGCCATTTTGCACTTAACAGTATAAGGATAGGAAGCAGCTGGAGAGAAGGACAGATTCTGACTGTGAACTCTGCAATAAAACCCCACTATATGTACTCTGCAATGTATATCAGTGATAGTACTGTGCTAGAGCTGTGCTAAAAGCCACAGTGTGTACTCTGCACCCCCCGCCTGTGAGAGTACGTTCCTTTAAGCCATTGTGTCTACCCTGGACACACCGGCCTGTGGGACTACTGTTCATTTAAGCTGCTGTGTGTACAGTGCATCCCCTACTTTTTAGAGTACTGTTCCTTTAAGCTGCAATGTGTGCTTTGCACCCTGCCTCCCTGTCTGTGGGAGTTCTGTTTCTTTAAGCCGCTGTGTGTGCTCTGCCCATGCCTGTGGGAGTACTGTTCCTTTAAGCCGCTGTGTGTTATCTAGTAGTCTGAGAAAAAAATAATTGGCATCAGCAGTCTCATTGTCATTTGTAGACCCCAAAAAATAATGTTTCCGGACTGGTGTGTTTTTTTTTGATGACCGATGCCAATTACTATAAGTAATTGGCATCGGTCATCTATTTGCCATTTTGAGGCCAAAGAAATATTTTTTCAGGACCGCTGTATGATTACTAGTAGTTTAGCAAATAAATACATCTCATCAGCCGCTTGTTTCCATTTGCATGTTTTCTAGTACTATTGCATATAAAAAATTCTACTCTTCCGCCAACTCTGCGAGAAGTGTTTAGAAAAAACACTTTCAAAAATGAGGAGAGCAACACCTTCCTCTGATGCACTCAGGCGACAGGACATTATGGTTCCTTTCGTAAGCCCGCTACACAAGACCACAAGATTTTGAGAAGGTGGTAGACTGGATGGCTGAAAGTGACTTCAATTCCTTTGCATTATCTTCTACCCGCATCACTGAAGAAAGTGCACAGTTTGCACCTGAGGACTATGGTCATCCGACTTCCACCTAACCCCCTTGCAAATCAGCTAAGCAGTCTGAGCCCCAAGTCATGAAGCAATCTCTTTTGCTTTTTGATCACTCCACTGGTTGTGGTTCCATGGCCCATCCACCTGGCCTTGCCCTAGAAATGAAAGAGATTGAGTGCACTGATACCCAACTGCTTGTTAGGTTGGAGGATGAGGATGTTGAAGAAATCTGTGTACATGGTCAGTGGACCACTGCAGGACATGTCAGATGATGACGAAACTCAGTTGTCAATTGCAGTTTTTTTTTCTGCAGTGTGTAGATCAACAAGTAGGGGAAGGATGAGGAGTCAGTGGAAGATGATGCTGGGGATGATGAGGTCCTAGACCCAGAGGAGATGTCCACGCTACCACAGTAGCACAGCAAAAGAGGGAGCAAGGTGCATAGGCACAGCAGGCGGACCCTAGCCAGTATATCGGCTGCTACTGCCAACCGCACTGCTGAAATAAGCACGTCAAAGACAGCTAAAATTAGCTCCCTGGCATGGCATTTCTTTAAGGAATGTGCTGCCAACAAGCAATAGGTGGTTTGCACTCTCTGCCATCACCGCCACCTCCAGTGACGCCAAGCATCTCCACACTATCCCATGGAATTGTTTAGCTTTCCATCCCTCAAATCCTTAAAATAAAGAGGAGATACCCCTAGCCATCCACAAGCCATGGTCCTGAATGACAACATTTCTAAATTACTGGCTTTTGAAATGCTGCCATTCTGGCTGGTGGAGACAAACAATTTTAAAAAACTGATGGTGGTGTCCATTACTCAGTATGAAGTTCCCAGCTGCCACTACATTTTCCAGGTGGACCATCCTTGCCCTGCACAAACATGTTGTGGACCAATTCAGTTGTACAGTGCACAACGTCATCAGTGGCAAGGTCCACATAACCACCGATATGATGGTCAGCAAGCATGGCCAGGGACATTACATCTCCCTAATTCCCCACTGGGTAAATGTAGGGCTGCTGGGACAGAGGAGCAAGGTGTTCTAGCTCATGTCCTACCACCCCCTAGTATTGATGGACGTTTACCTGTCCAGGTTGCCTCCGCCTACTCTGCGTTCTCCACAACCACATTATTTGGTCAAAGAGTATCACTCTATTGTGCGCTCTGCTTCCCACTTCCTGATTTGCACAATATTGATTTGTAGCTTTTAAGCAGGTGCTACAATTATGAAAAAACAAGCATCTTTTTCCCTGATTCGCCATGAAGTTGAAAATGTATGTCCCATCCCTATCGGACCTATATGAACTCTGATATTCATAATTTTCTTTCAGAGACATAATTCTGGGGTCAATGTATGGCATTTTCCTTGCAGGAAACAACAGTGTCACTTGAAATCATGATGCATACCTGTGGACAAAGCCTCTTCCACTTTGGCATCTATATGTAAACACATGTACCTTTGTTGAGACCTTTAATGTCTCAATTACCTTTCCAATCTGTAAAGGCCCCTTCACATTAAGCGACGCTGCAGCGATACAGACAACGATCCGGATCACTGCAGCGTCGCTGTTTGGTCGCTGGAGAGCTGTCACACAGACCGCTCTCCAGCGACCAACGATGCAGGTAACCAGGGTAAACATCGGGTAACTAAGCGCAGGGCCGCGCTTAGTAACCCGATGTTTACCCTGGTTACCATCCTAAAAGTAATAAAAACAAACACTACATACTTATCTAACGCTGTCTGTCCTCCAGCGCTGTGCTCTGCACTCCTCCTGTACTGTCTGTGTGAGCACAGCGGCCGGAAAGCAGAGCGGTGACGTCACCGCTCTGCTTTCTGGCTGACCGACGCTCACAGCCAGTACAGGAGGAGTGCAGAGCACAGCGCTGGAGGACAGACAGCGTTAGGTAAGTATGTGCTGTTTGTTTTTTTTACTTTTAGGATGGTAACCAGGGTAAACATTGGGTTACTAAGCGTGGCCCTGCGCTTAGTTACCCGATGTTTACCCTGGTTACCATCCTAAAAGTAAAAAAAACAAACAGCACATACTTACCTAACGCTGTCTGTCCTCCAGCGCTGTGCTCTGCACTCCTCCTGTACTGGCTGTGAGCGTCGGTCAGCCAGAAAGCAGAGCGGTGACGTCACCGCTCTGCTTTCCGGCCGCTGTGCTCACACAGACAGTACAGGAGGAGTGCAGAGCACAGCGGGAGAGCCAGCGACCAAAGAAAGGTCTGGCCTTCTAGCCCCGACCAACGACATCACAGCAGGATTCTGATCGCTGCTGTGTGTCAAACTAAACGATATCGCTAGCGACGACGCTGCAACGTCACGGATTGCTAGCGATATCGTTTAGTGTGAAGGTACCTTAACTCTTTGTCTATGCACAGAAGTCATCCTTGTTGGTACTACATGAGTCCCTTTCTTCACAAATGAACCACCTGCAGTTTAATTAGGGTTGTCACTTCACAACTATACATAATCTCCTAATTCCTAATGTACATTGTACTGTCTATTTCAAAAGACTCAGATTGTCAGCTATTTGCTTTCTTACTGGAAATCTGTGTGAGAGGGGAGGAGGGAGTGGGGTGAGGGTACCTGTCACTAGGGGTTTGGAGATTCTAATATTTTCTATGACAGCCACCCTGCTGGATCCCCGCTACAAGGACAACATACCATCATTACTTCTGTCACTAAAGAGGGATTGCAAAATGCATGAATACAAGCACACACTGGCAGGAAAACCAAAGGATTTCCCACCTGACAGCGGTGGCTCAGTGCAACAACAAGGCAGAGGAGGAAAAAGTCGCCAACACAGCTGGGTCACTGCCAGCATCTTGAAAGGAAGTGTTAGCATGGCAGAAATGTGGCAAATCTTTATGAGCATGCCACAATATCCGGCATATCTGATACTGTATATATTTGTAGGAGGCAGCTTTACAACAACGTGGTGGAAAAGTACGTGTTCACACGTCTCCTTGTACTAACAGATGGGTCTGACCAATTTAACTTCTAGGTCTCCAAATTGAACAAATGGCCTGAGCTTGCACTTTATGCCTTGGAAGTGCTGGCCTAACCTTTGGCAAGTGTACTGTCAGAACTTGTGTTTAGTACAGCAGGGGGTGTCACCAAAGATAGGTGCATCCACCTGTTCACATTCAACATGGGGGAAAGCTATCAGTCCTTAAAATGAACCTGGTGTGGATCACACAGTACTTGTCCATACCTTTGGATGACTGACTAGACAACTATAAAGCTGCATCTGACCAGTCTTCAAATGTAATCAGTGTCCCAAAATATGCCAAATGACACTTCTAAATGACAAATAAAACACAAAAGGGGCAGTAAGTTATGCCGCCACCCAAATGAAGCAAACCATCAATATTAAAATTAATTATTTTTATTGAAAATAATAAAAAATTGTATAAAAAGGCCACATGTCCATTATAGACATAAACATACTCCAAGGAGGGCAACACTAACAGACCAACTGATACCGATTAACATTCAATTATGTATAAGGGGTTAATAAACAATTGTAATCCAACTAGTCACTTAGGAAATACAAATTATGCGTTCACATATAAATTGCAATATCAGCCAGTTCACTAGGTGCTGAAAGCATCCATTTTGTTAATTTAGCAATTAATGCATATATCTTTATATTGTATCCAAGTGTGAACATTTAAACTGCTTCAAAATAGAAGAAAAAATTGCCTATTCAAAAAGATCCATATTGGAAATACATGGGTGACATTACCTCTTTAAATGGTGCAAAAAAGATGATGCCCATGGACAACTAGTGACCCTCCATGCCCCGACCCACGTTTCGCCCTTTTGCTTCTTCCGGGGTGTGCCTAACTAGGTAAGGGGGGTCTTTTTATACTAGAACATATCGTGTAAAACCGTCAGTCCCAAAGAACTCCACGGCGCATGCGCCCATCATAATGTTTCGGAAACTAAAGTCAATCTCTTCTGGACATGCACCAGGTGGACCGCATGGTGGAACGCATGATGGTCTCACTAATGGCGCAGTCAGAAGAGTGCGAAGCAGTGACAGTATGCGTCCTATGGGCTCTAAACGCCGGTTCAGAAATCTCCATGTGCCGGAAAGAAATATGAAGAAACACCTTAATATATTTATATATATATTAAGGTGTATATAAAAAATGCTTGGTGTTCATGTTAGAAAAATGAAAATAAAAAACAACAAACAAGTGATAAAATTACTATAGTGTCGCCATATAGAAAGTGAATGAGGGGAATAGTGCTCAAAACATGATCCGTTTGCTATATTAAATGTTATTATTAAAATAATGACACATGATATAATAAGTGCCAATACAGTGGATGAAAATAAAGCAACTGTGCCCAAGATGATGGTGAATGAATGAAAAAAAAAATCTCATGCTAAAAATAATAAATTGTATCTAAAATTCACAAATAAAAACCAATTAAATCTGCTAATACATCACAGTGCATTAATATTCCCAAATAATTTATGTAGCAAAATACTTCATCATGATCAAACATAAATAAATATGTAGTGGTGCATAAACCCCTCTCTGACCTTAGACGTACTACCCCGTCGAGGTGCCCTGGGCCTATCTGACCCTCGACGGGATAGTAAGTCATAGCGATCGGCCTCGCTCACGGGGGGAGCGCGGCAGATCGCGGCCGGGTGTCAGCTGCCTATCACAGCTGACATCCGGCACAATGTGCCAGGAGCGGTCACGGACATTAACCCCCGGCAAACCGCGACCAAACATGATCGCGGTGTGCCGGCGGTATTGGGAAGCATCGCGCAGGGAGGGGCTCCCTGCGGGCTTCCCTGAGCCCCCCGCAGCAACGTGATGTGATTGCGTTGCTGCGAGGGTCTCCCTACCTCCCTCCCTGCCCCAGGCCCGGATCCAAGATGGCTGCCGCATCCGGGTCCTGCAGGGAGGGAGGTGGCTTCACAGCGCCTGCTCAGAGCAGGCACTGTGAAGCCTGCAGCCCTGTAAGTCAGATCGGTGATCTGACAGAGTGCTGTGAAAACTGATCACCGATCTGTGATGTCCCCCCCTGGGACAAAGTAAAAAAGTTAAAAAAAATTTTTCCAAACGTGTAGAAAAAAAATAATAATTCCTAAATAATGGAAAAAAAAATATTATTCCCATAAATACATTTCTTTATCTAAATAAAAAAAATAAAAAATAAAAGTACACACATTTAGTATCGCTGTGTCCGTAATGACCCCACCTATAAAACTATATCACTAGTTAACCCCTTCAGTGAACACCGTAAAAAAAACAAAAAAAAAAACACGAGGCAAAAAACAACGCTTTATTATCATACCGCTGAACAAAAAGTGGAATAACACGCGATCAAAAAGACGGATATAAATAACCATGGTACCGCTGAAAACGTCATCTTGTCCCGCAAAAAACGAGCCACCACACAGCATCATCAGTAAAAAAATAAAAAAGTTATAGTCCTCAGAATAAAGCGATGCAAAAATAATTATTTTTTCTGTAAAATAATTTTTATCGTATAAAAGCGCCAAAACATAAAAAAATATAAATGAGGTATCGCTGTAATCGTACTCACCCGAAGAATAAAACTGCTTTATCCATTTTACCAAACGCGGAACGGTATAAACGCCTTCCCCCAAAAGAAGTTCATGAATAGCTGGTTTTCGGTCATTCTGCCTCTAAAAAATTGGAATAAAAAGTGATCAAAAAATGTCACGTGCCTGAAAATGTTTTACCAATAAAAATGTCAACTTGTCCCGCAAAAAACAAGACCTCACATGACTCTGTGGACTCAAATATGGAAAAGTTATAGCTCTCAAAATGTGGTTAATGCAAAAAATATTTTTTGCAATAAAAAGCGTCTTTCAGTGTGTGACGGCTGTCAATCATAAAAATCCGCTAAAAAACCCGCTATAAAAGTAAATCAAACCCCCCTTCATCACCCCCTTAGTTAGGGAAAAATAAAAAAATTTAAAAAATGTATTTATTTCCATTTTCCCATTAGGGTTAGGGCTAGGGTTAGGGTTAGGGCTAGGGCTAGGGTTAGGGCTAGGGTTAGGGCTAGGGTTAGGGCTAGGGTTAGGGTTAGGGCTAGGGTTAGGGCTAGGGTTAAGGCTACAGTTAGGATTGGGGCTAAAGTTAGGGTTAGGGTTGGGGCTAAAGTTAGGGTTAGGATTACATTTACGGTTGGGATAGGGTTGGGATTAGGGTTAGGGATGTGTCTGGGTTAGAGGTGTGGTTAGGGTTACCGTTGGGATTAGGGTTAGGGGTGTGTTTGGATTAGGGTTTCAGTTATAATTTGGGGGTTTCCACTGTTTAGGCACATCAGGGGCTCTCCAAACGCGACATGGCGTCCGATCTCAATTCCAGCCAATTCTGCGTTGAAAAAGTAAAACAGTGCTCCTTCCCTTCCGAGCTCTCCCGTGTGCCCAAACAGGGGTTTACCCCAACATATATGATATCAGCGTACTCAGAACAAATTGGACAACAACTTTTGGGGTCCAATTTCTCCTGTTACCCTTGGGAAAATACAAAACTGGGGGCTAAAAAATAATTTTTGTAGGAAAAAAAAGGATTTTTTATTTTCTCGGCTCTGCGCTATAAATTTCTGTGGAGCCCTTGGTGGGTCAAAGTGCTCACCACACATCCAGATAAGTTCCTTAGGGGGTCTACTTTCCAAAATGGTGTCACTTGTGGGGGGATTCTACTGTTTAGGTACATTATGGGCTCTGCAAACGCAATGTGATGCCTGCAGACCATTCCATCTAAGTCTGCATTCCAAGTGGCGCTCCTTCCCTTCCGAGCCCTCCCATGCGCCCAAACGGTGGTTCCCCCCACATATGGGGTATCAGCGTACTCAGGACAAATTGGACAACAACTTTTGGGTACCAATTTCTCCTGTTACCCTCGGGAAAATACAAAACTGGGGGCTAAAAATTTATTTTTGTGGGAAAAAATTTTTGTTTTATTTTTACGGCTCTGCATTATAAACTTCTGTGAAGCCCTTGGTGGGTCAAAGTGCTCACCACACATCCACATAAGTTCCTTAGGGGGTCTACTTTCCAAAATGGTGTCATTTGTGGGGGGTTCAATGTTTAGGCACATCAGTGGCTCTCCAAATGCAACATGGCGTCCCATCTCAATTCCTGTCAATTTTGCATTGAAAAGTCAAATGGCGCTCCTTCCCTTCCGAGCTCTCCCATGCGCCCAAACAGTGGTTTACCCCCACATATTTGGTATCATCGTACTCAGGACAAATTGTACAACAACTTTGGGGTCCAATTTTTTCTCTTACCCTTGGGAAAATAAAAAATTGGGGGCAAAAATATGATTTTTGTGAAAATATATGATTTTTTATTTTTATGGTTCTGCATTATAAACTTCTGTGAAGCACTTGGTGGGTCAAAGTGCTCACCACACCTCTAGATAAGTTCCTTAGGGGGTCTACTTTCCAAAATGGTGTCACTTGTGGGGGTTTCCACTGTTTAGGCAGATCAGGGGCTCTCCAAGCGCAATATGGCGTCACATCTCAATTCCTGTAAATTTTGCATTGAAAAGTCAAATTGCCCTCCTTCGCTTCAGAGCTCTGTCATGCACCCAAACAGTGGTTTACCCCCACATATGGAGTATCGGCGTACTCAGGAGAAATTGTACAACAAAATTTGGGGTCCATTTTCTCCTGTTACCCTTGGTAAAATAAAACAAATTGGAGCTGAATTAAATTTTTTGTGAAAAAAAGTTAATTGTTCATTTTTATTTAAACATTCCAAAAATTCCTGTGAAACACCTGAAGGGTTAATAAACTTCTTGAATGTGGTTTTGAGCACCTTGAGGGGTGCAGTTTTTAGAATGGTATCACACTTGGGTATTTTCTATCATATAGACCCCTCAAAATGACTTCAAATGAGATGTGGTCCCTAAAAAAAAATGGTGTTGTAAAAATGAGAAATTGCTGGTCAACTTTTAACCCTTATAACTCCCTAACAAAAAAAAATTTTGTTTCCAAAATGGTGCTGATGTAAAGTAGACATGTGGGTAATGTTAATTATTAAGAACAAGATACACGGCACTCTATAGATTTATGAGTAGAGGTGCTCAAGTAGGGTTTCCAGCCCCTTAAATCAACTGTATCAAAAAACTTGGCACTCAATAATGCTTGTAGAAAATAAAGTCATTTATTTTGCATCAGGACAAACAGATCAGCTGTAGCTCGTATCTTGCTAAACGTTTTCAGTCCTTTGTGGACCTTCCTCAGAGCAAGTTTATCTGGAGCGTAGGATCTGGACATATACCCAGATGCATGAGTATGCTGACACTATATGTAGAGGCAAATTTCAGAGGCACTAATGGAGACCGTAACTGAGCAGATAAAGCTGCTTGGGCATATGATGTGCCCACACTGTGCACGTTCAATTGCCTGGAGCGCTGCCTGTCACGCTGCCAGACAGCGTGACTCCCTCAGCGTCTCAGCACGCCACCAGCGCTCCAGGCAATAGAACGTGCACAGTGTGGGCACATCGTATGCCCAAGCAGCTTTATCTGCTCAGTTACGGTCTCCGTTAGTGCCTCTGAAATTTGCCTCTACATATAGTGTTAGCATACTCATGCATCTGGGTATATGTCCAGATCCTACGCTCCAGATAAACTTGCTCTGAGGAAGGTCCACAAAGGACCGAAAACGTTTAGCAAGATACGAGCTACAGCTGATATGTTTGTCCTGATGCAAAATAAATGACTTTATTTTCTACAAGCATTATTGAGTGCCAAGTTTTTTGATACAGTTAATGTTAATTATTAAGTATTTTGTGTGACATATCTCTGTGATTTAATTGCATAAATATTCAAAGTTGGAAAAATGCGAAATTTTCCAAATTTTCACCAAATTTCCGTTTTTTTTCACAAATAAACGCAGGTAATATCAAAGAAATTTTACCACTATCATGAAGTACAATATGTCTCGAGAAAACAATGTCAGAATCACCAGGATCCGTTGAAGCGTTCCAGAGTTATAACCTCATAAAGGGACAGTGGTCAGAATTGTAAAAATTGGCCTGTCATTGACGTGCAAACCACCCTTGGGGGTAAAGGCGTTAATATAAACTTCCAACATATAATATGTTGTTTCTATATATGTAAAGTAACAAGTGCTGTAATTAATTTTAAAATCTATATATATAATTGTCTAAGGGTTTTTCCGTCTGTCTGTCTGTCTGTCTGTCTGTCTGTCCTGGAAATCCCGCGTCTCTGATTGGTCGAGGCCGCCAGGCCTCGACCAATCAGCGACGGGCACAGCGACGATGATGTCATAAAGGACGTAGACATCCCGCGTCTCTGATTGGTCAAGGTCGCCAGGCCTCGACCAATCAGCGACGGGCACAGCGACGATTATGTCATAATGGTTGCCATGGCGACGATGATGTCATAAAGGTTGCTTCGACCAATCAGCGACGGGCACAGTCTGCCGCGAATTCTGGAATCATCATTGTCCATATACTACGGGGAAATGCATATCCTAGAATACCCGATGCGTTAGAATCGGGCCACAATCTAGTATAATATATGAACCTTTCTATACTATAGAAAATTATACACCATAAAAAATGTAAAGTGACGTAGTGCTAGTTAATAATGATGCTACATGAATAAGAGATACAATATATAGGTGAACACAGAAAACTATATGTGATGAATAAGAGGCACTATTATCTATAATACGATAACACCGTAATACATGTAACATCACTCTAAATAATAATAACAATTGTAAATTCTTCTTTTCCCTTCCAGAATTGAGTATCCTCCAGGGCAACACAAAAGGGGAGGACACAAGAGCCCGAGAAACCAGCAGCCCAAAGACCCCAGGTAAGTATGAACTGAAATGAAATAAAACAAAACAGTTAAAATCCATTTATTAATATGATTAAAAAACACATAAGAAACCCTGCTACTTTGACCTCTAAAAGATACCTCCCAAGAATAAGAATCAAATAGACAAACCTAGGAGAATCCTCAAAATGGAACAGAATGTAATTAAATCTAGAGAAACGCCAAGAAACACAAAGTTTCATTAAGCTCATTAGGACTTAAAGTCCCAATCCATAGATCCACCTGCTTTAAACTTGGGCGAGGATCTTAGCCAAGTCCCTACCCTGAAATCCACAATTGACTTGATCTATGGCTCCAATGATCAAGCCTCTGGCATTACAATTATGATATAATTTAAAGTGCCTAGGAAGAGATTTGAGGGAAGAAACATCATCATCATTCGTTGCTTTTTTGATGTCTCTAATGTGCTCCCTCGTTCTTACCTTCAACTGTCTAGTGGTGAGGCCCACGTATACTTTTCCACAGGGCTTTGTGAGTCATAAATAACCCCTTGGGAGTTACATCTAACATGTTGAAATGTCGAGATCCATCATGTTAGAGGTCGAGTTCCTGCTTCTGCACAGGGGGAATCTCGGGCCGTTTCTGCTGCGGTCTCCCATTCTTCTCCTGCCGCAGTGAAACCTGCTCAGCAGAGACGTCGGTCCTTGCGCCATGCACCAGTTGTGCGCTTCCTGACCCACATCTGGGTGCTTAGTGGTGTCTACCAGCATGGCACAGTTCGCACTTCGGTGCTCTAACTATCAGTTACCTAACACACCCAGTTGCGGTGTTGTGCGCAAGTAGTCTGAACGGACTTCAACCCTGAGTCTTGGGATTGAGTTAGCTGACTCCTTGCTTGCACTCTTTAGTGCGGTATTGCGGACCTGTGGCTTAACAGGGTTCGCTTCCACCGCCATATAGCGCTGCCATTTACTAGCAGCAGGTTTTCACCTGCAGGGTGGAGCCCGGACTGCGAAGGCACCTATTAACACTAGAAGTCCCAGAGAGGGATCATTTAACCTTTCTACCTTTGGAACCTTTGGAGCACGAAATTTCTGGGACTTCTAGTGTTAATATTTCATTTTATACTTGGTGCGTTCTGCCAGTCCTAACAGAACACTAGCGCTAGGGTCGATCAGACGCTTACAGCGGTACATCCAGCAGCTGGAGGGAAGGTTGGCGGCTCTAGAGCGGTCAACCTCAACTGTGGATGTCACTGCTGTCGCTGTTCAGGCTGCAAGTGTAGCCGCAGCCAGTTTGTCCGCTGCCACCCCTGCTCCGACTTTATCCCGTCTCCCGCTTTCTGACAAGTTTGCTGGTGACAGTAAACAATGTTGCGGATTCGTGAGCCAGTGCTCCATACACCTTGAGCTCCTGGCGTCACGCTTCCCTATGGAACGGGCAAAAGTGGAATTTATTCTATCTCTCTTGTCTGGCAGGGCGTTGGAGTGGGCAACGCCACTTTGGGAGCGAGATGATCGTGGTACAGAGTGCTCCTCTCTTCCTGTATGCTCTGAAGCAGGTCTTTTTAGGACCTCGTGTTACCCACGATACCGTGCTCCAGTTGTTGACTATCACTCAGGGCTCGTCCGTGGTCAGCCAGTTTGCCGTCCAGTTCCAGACTCTAGCTTCAGAGTTAGAGTGGCCAGACAAAGTTCTAATTCCGGTGTTCTGGAAGGGACTGGCAGATCACGTGAAGGACGCCTTGGCCACCAGGGAGATACCCGCCACACTGGAGGAGCTTATTTCAGTATCTACCCGCATCAACCTCCGTTTTCTTGAGCGGAGGTTAGAGCGGACCCAGTGTAGGCAGAGATTTCGGCTGGCTCCCACCTTCGCCAGACCTCTTGAGTCTCCTGTCTTGGCATCCGACTCCCATGAGGCCATGGAGGTTTCTCGAGCGAGACCTAAGTCTCAGGCCGCTCGACTACCCGTGGTTTGCAAAAATTGTCACCAACTAGGGAATTACGCCAATAAATGTCCCCGGCGGTCGGGAGACGATCGCGTCTAGTAACCATTGGGGGAGGTTCACTAGACACAGCTGCATTTTCCTCCAAACTGTCCTTTAAAGGGACAATCCTGTTAGGCTCCTCCACTCTAACAGTCGAGCTTTGTGTGCATTCAGGAGCAGAGGGAAACTTCATGTGCTATGCGCCACGCTATACCACTAGTAATGCTCGCCAAACCTGTAACAGTTAGAGTTGTGAACGGGGCGAAACTTCCACTACAAATCACACACCAGACTGTTCCATTCTCATTGTTCATGTCCCCTTCCCACCAGGAGATTTTTTCCCTTCTTGTCCTTCCCGAGGGAATGGATGAGATTTTGCTGGGAATACCCTGGCTCCGTTTCCACTCCCCACATATTGAGTGGTCCTCCCCTATTGGTGCTATGCTGACGTATTCTCTAAAAAGGCTGCAGAGACTGTACCGCCTCATCGCCCCTACGACTGTCCTATTGATCTCTTGCCTGGAGCTGAACTTCCTCGGGGAAGGGTATATCCCATCTCTCTCCCTGAGACGGAGGCTATGTCTCAATACATTCAGGAGAATTTGGCAAGAGGGTTCATTAGGAAGTCAGTGTCTCCTGCAGGGGCGGGATTCTTCTTCGTACAGAAGAAGAACGGGGAATTACATCCTTGCATCGATTACAGGGGTCTTAATGCTATCACCATTAAAAATAAGTACCCGTTGCCCCTGATTTCTGAGCTCTTTGACAGGCTAAGGGGAGCAAAGGTATTCACCAAACTAGATCTGTGGGGTGCCTACAACCTGATTCGCATCCGTGAGGGGGACGAATGGAAAATGGATTTTAATACCAGGGATGGGCACTATGAGTATCTGGTGATGCCCTTCGGGCTCTGTAATGCCCCAGCTGTTTTTCAGGACTTTGTCAACGATATCTTCCGGGATATGCTTTCCACCTCGGTCGTAGTCTATCTGGATGATATTCTCATCTTCTCTCCAGATATTGACTCCCACCGGAGAGATGTTGGCAGAGTCTTCGAACTCTTACGGGCGAATTCCCTTTATGCAAAGTTGGAGAAGTGTGTGTTCGAGCAGGAGTCCTTACCTTTCCTGGGCTATATCATCTCGGCCCAGGGATTTGCTATGGATCCTGCCAAACAGGCTGTGATGGACTGGCAAGAACCCCATTCTCTTAAAGCGGTGCAGCGCTTTATGGGGTTCTTAAATTACTATCGCCAGTTCATCCCCCACTTCTCAACTTTGGCAGCTCCCTTGGTATCCCTCACCAAGAAGGGAGCGAATCCCAAAAGTCCCATTTTGCTAGCGCTCCCATCCTACATCGTCCCGATGTGGATAAGCCATTCCTTATGGAGGTGGATGCCTCATCCGTTGGTGCTGGAGCAGTCCTCTACCAAAAGGATGCTCAAGGTCGGAAGCATCCATGCTTCTTCTTCTCAAAGACCTTCACACCAGCGGAGAGAAATTACTCCATCGGGGATAGGGAGTTGCTAGCAATGAAGTTGGCCTTTTCGGAGTGGAGACATCTTTTGGAAGGTGCTCGGTTTCCCTTCCAAGTCTTCACAGACCACAAAAATTTGGTCTATTTGCGTACAGCCCAGCGGCTGAATTCTCGTCAGGCCAGATGGTCCTTGTTCTTCTCCCGGTTCCACTTCACTCTCCATTATCTCGCCGGGGAGAAGAACATTCGTGCTGACGCTCTCTCTCGCTCCCTTGTGTCAACTGAGGAGGAGGAAGAGGAGCCTGGGCTTATTGTCCCTTCAGAGAGTCTGAGAACCGTAGCTCCGGTTTCGCTAGAGTCTGTGCCTCCGGGCAAGACTTTTGTTCCCACCAATTTGTGACCGGAGGTTCTCTCTTGGGCTCATTCGTCCAGAGTGGGTGGACACTTTGGGTCAAAGAGGACATCTGAGTTGCTGGCGAGAATGTACTGGTGGCCACATATGGTTCGTGATGTCAGAGACTATGTTTGGGCATGTGTCTCCTGTGCCAAAAATAAGTCTCCTCGTCAACGGCCAGCTGGATTGTTATATCCTCTGCCGGTGGCAGACAGGCCCTGGGAGATGGTCGGGATGGACTTTGTGGTGGGTTTGCCCAAATCACGTAGCTGTACTGTCATTTGCGTAATCACCGACCATTTTTCTAAAATGGTGCATTTGGAGTCTTGGCAGCGTTGTTTATTAAACATATCTTCCGCCTTCACGGTTTGCCGGACAAAATTGTCAGTGATCGGGGTCCTCAGTTTGCGTCTTGGTTCTGGAGAGAGCTTTGTCATCTTCTCAGCATTGAGTTAAATCTCTCTTCTGCCTATCATCCCGAGACGAATGGGTTGGTAGAGAGAGCCAACCAGACCTTGGTCACATATCTGCGACATTTTGTCTCTGCCAGGCAGGATGACTGGGCATCCTTGTTAGCATGGGCAGAGTTCACCCTTAACAACGTTGTAGCCGATTCCACCGGTCAGACTCCTTTCCTCCTTAATTACGGCCAGCATCCGCGGGTTCCAGTGCCTATGCCCGTGTCCTCTGCTGACTCCAGGGTGGCTGACTGGGCAGTGGAGGCACGAGACATTTGGGACCGCACTCAGGATGCCATCCGGGCCTCCAAGGAAAGAATGATGTCCTCCGCCGATGCACATCGGCGCCCTGCTCCGACCTTTGTACCTGGCGACTTAGTGTGGCTCTCCGCTCATAACATCAGGCTGCGGGTTGAGTCCACTAAGTTTGCTCCTCGCTACTTGGGTCCCTTCAAGGTCCTCGAACAGGTTAATCCTGTGGTTTACCGTCTAGCCCTTCCTCCACGCCTAGGTATCACCGACACCTTTCATGTGTCCCTCCTTAAGCCCGTGTACATGTCCCGGTTTTCTGAGTCATCTACTGGGACGTCGGGTTCGTCTACGGATGATTACGAGGTGAACGCTATTTTGTGGTGCAAGGTGGTTCGTGGCAAAAAAATTTATTTGGTGGACTGGAGGGGTTACGGTCCTGAGGATAGATCCTGGGAGCCTGCTGAGCACATTCGGGCTCCGGAGCTCATTGCTGCCTTCGAACGTAGCGAGGCCCAGGGGGGGGGGGGGGCGATGTTAGGGGTTGAGTTCCCACTTCTGCACAGGGGGAATCTCAGGTCGTTTCTGCTGCGGTCTCCCATTCTTCTGCCGCAGTGAAACCTGCTCAGCAGAGACGTCGGTCCTTGCATCTGGCTCAGTCTCACTCTGTGCTTAGGCTTGCTGTTGCTTCTCCAGCTTTTGCCATTAAAGCCAGTGCTGGGCAGCAGCGAGTGAACGCTTTTGAGACTAAGTCCGGCTTTTTCCCTTCTGAGCATGCCCAGGGTGAGATCTCCCGTTGGAGATCGGGGGTCACATGCTCAGATGTTGCAGCGGTTCCTATTGGTCGTCCTGGAGGGTCCTGAAAGGGCTAACTTCTGTGGCAGCTGCCCATTGGTCCTTTATTGGAAGGTCCTGAACATGCTGCAGCTATATAGGCTTTGCATGACCGCACGGCCATGCGCTAGTGTACACTTGTATACGTGTGTTTGTTGTGAGTGCAAGTCGTTCATTAAATACCCCTACCCTATTGTATGACTGTTCACGTAAGGTGTATGGCTGCTATCTAGCGCCCGACTAACCACTCAGCGTGTCACACACGAATCAGCGTCTATTGCTGTGACCGCCAGTGCGGCGCCACGCACCAGTTGTGCGCTTCCTGACCCACGTCTGGGTGCTTAGTGGTGTCTGCCAGCATGGCACAGTTCGCACTTCGGTGCTCTAACTATCAGTTACCTAACACACCCAGTTGCGGTGTTGTGCGCAAGTAGTCTGAACGGACTTCAACCCTGAGTCTTGGGATTGAGTTCGCTGACTCCTTGCTTGCACTCTTTAGTGCGGTATTGCGGACCTGTGGCTTAACAGGGTTCGCTTCCACCGCCATATAGCGCTGCCATTTACTAGCAGCAGGTTTTCACCTGCACGGTGGACCTCGGACTGTGAACGCACCTATTAATATTTCATCTTATACTTGGTGCGTTCCACCAGTCCTAACACATCATGATTTGGAAATGTTGTGGATGCGATGTGATTTAAACAACCTTTACATTGGCCACAATGAAAAAAGCCTAGCACTCCAAGCTATGACCTAGTTCTAGTTTCAAAATGACTATGAACTAAAGCATCCTTTAAATTCCCAGTTCGCCAATAAAATTCCCCAATGTTTCCGAATGACCTCTTTAAAGTCATTGCATTTATTACTATATGTACTAATAATTGGTAGTTGATCTGCATGACCTTTTGAGTTGTATCAATCTTCAACTCTGTTTGCCATTTATTTATTTTGGATGCTGTGAGGCAGTTAGGGATATCATATGCGAGGATCGATATGTAACCCCCAGGATGCGCATAGAAGTATATTGGGCCGCTGGAGTGCATTGCAGTCACAGGCATAGCTGTGATTGCAGTGCAAAATAAAAGTAAGTGTGGACCTGGTCAAGTTATTTTGCCAAGGCAATGTTTAGGAAAACCTGTTAAGGGCCTTAATTTTTGGAGTGAACTAAAGGATGGTAGTGGGGCAGTTCGGTCTCTCCAGCTGGATCTTACAAGTCACCCATGACCACAGTTTCCATTTAAAAACCCTGCAGCAAAGGGTTGTGTTTGTTGATCTTGGTTTGCAAACTGCAGAGTGGGTGGCTCTGCAAGATCCAGCTTGGGTGAAGTAACACAGAGCCAAGCAAAGCCAAAGCACCTAGCACTCTTCAGCGTGAAATGGTGGTGTAGTTGTCCACGGCAATCGGTCTCCGATAATGACTGTCTTGACGTCCCGGCTGCGATCAGGAGGATACCATTTGGTTTTTTTTTCATTTGTGAGTTACATTGGACATTAAAGACACTTTACTTTGAACTTTCCAGTGGTCCCTGCCTATCTGTTGCACTGCACCAACCCTTCTGCACTGCATTTGGTTGTAGAATGCGGACAGTGTGAACTGAGGCATAGACAAAGCTCAAGCCTGCAGCCAAGATGGGGGCACTTTTGAAGCAGTTGGTCCTCACTCAGCAACTTCAGCAGGAGCAGCGGCAGCAGGAGGATTAGCAGCAATGGCAGCAGGAGCAGCAGCACAATCAGTATCAGCTGCTGCTGTATCAGGAGCAGCAGAAAACAAATGAGTTGATCCTGCAACAGATTGCGGCTATGCGAGAGAAGCTTACCAGCGACCCTGATCCGTTCTGAGGCTCAGAACAAAGTCCAGTAAGCGTGGAGGAAAATGAGTCCTGAGGACAATTTGGAAGCTTTTCTCACCGTGTTCGAGTGCACAGCAGAGAGGTAGAGCTTGCCGATATCCCAGTGGGTTGAAGTGGTGGTCCCCTTCCTGACAGGAGATGCCCAGAATGCCTACTTGTACCTCATTCGGGATGATGCCCTGGACTATGAGAAACTCAGAGGTGAGATCCTTGCCCGACTGGGGGTTAATACATATGTGAGGGCTCAGCTTGTGTTCCAGTGGTCCTTTGCGGAGTCTCGCCCCACCAGGTCTCAGGCAAATGACTTGCTACAGCTGGTAAAAAATGTATTCAGCCTGAGACCTTAACCCCTTTCCAGATGGTAGAGAGGGTGGTGGTTGACCGACTGGTGAGACTTCTGCCAGCAACCATACAGCTTTGGGTGGGGCAAGGGGACCTGGGCACTCTGGATCAGGTGGTTGGGCTTTTTGAGCGGTATATGGCCACTAAGGACTTTGTACGGGACACTGCTCCACTTCTTCTGTCACATCAGGCCCCACCAGCCCAGGTGCCTGGGAAAAGTCCATGACCCTCTGCTGGGGCCAATCATAACCGATCCTGTACTGAGCGTGTACCCAAAGTGAGGGTGAAAAAAGACCCGTTTACTCTAAACTGATTAGGTGTTGACAATGCCAAAGGCCAGGACATGTGGCTGCCAAATGCCCCCTGAAAGCTGAACCCATGGACTGCGAGTTTACCCGGCATGTCAATGTATGCCCAGGCCATTTTCGCCGTGGATCCGTTCATACCAGTGGGTAAAACGCATCTGTGCCAGGTGCGCGTAAACGGACAATAGGCCCTCCTGGACTCATAGGAAGCCTAGTGGCACTGGTACATGGGTCATTGATCTCAGGCTTGGAACCCACGAAAGAAAGTGGGCGTGGTTTGTATACATGGTGAGCTTTAAGAGTACCCGACAGCGGAGGTTACTTTTTCCACCCCATGTGGAGAGATAAAACATGCTGGGAGTGGTGAAGACTAGGGTTGAGCGAAATAGATCGGAAAAATTCAAAAATCGCCGACTTTTGGCAAAGTCGGGTTTCATGAAACCCGACCCGATCCTAGTGTGGGATTGGCCATGAGGTCGGCGATCTGCGCTCAAAAGTCGCGTTTCATATGACACTTTCAGCTCCATTTTTCAGCCAATGAAGGAGAACGCAGAGTGTGGGCAGCGTGATGACATAGGTCTCGGTCCCCACCATCTTAGAGAAGGGCATGACAGTGATTGGCTTGCTTTCTGCGACATCACAGGGGCTATAAATGGGCGTGCACGCCGGCCGCCATCTTACTTCTGACGATCTTAGCATAGGGAGAGGTTGCTGCAGCTTCATCAGAAGAAGGGATATAGTTAAGGAGGGAAGATTAACCCCCAAACCGCTTGTGCTGTAGCGATTTCCACTGTCCAACACCACCATTTTTTTGCAGGTACAGTGGAGGCTATATTTTTGTGCATCAGCTCTGTAGCTTATTAGGCTGCCTTATAAGGCTCCCTGATAGCTGCATTGCTATTTGCACGCTGCTGTGCAAATCAACTGCTTTTTTAAAAGCAAAAATCCTATTGCTCCTTTCTGCACCGTTATCTTGTTTATTTGTCCACACTTTTGTGTGCAGCAGTCCTTTTTATTGCTGCGATACTTTTCCTGAGATCATTGTAGGGAGATTGAAATTGTATTACAGTCCTTGTATTTTTTCATATATCTTCCAGCCACTTTCTGCCACTTAGATTGCGTTGTTATTTACACTGGGCCTGAGTTCTGGTTCAGTCTCCCAAAAAAAAAGTGAGATTCAAATTCTGACAAAGTGCATATACTTCAGTCCTGTTAGTTTGTCGTATGTCAGCCAGCCACTTTCTGCCAAAATGAGTTCCAATCAGCTGGTATAAAGCATCCAGCCAACAAAAGCCAAGGCAGACATGAGCGATAATAAACAATATAAAGCATATATTACCTCGGACCTGCGGCGCCACCACCCCTACGCGCGTTTCAGCATGCGTGCCTTCTTCCGGGGGAGTGGCGTCGTCAGGTCTTACTGTGGTATATGTATAAGAGGCCACCCAATAGGGTTCAGTACTCGCAGTGACGTTCAATGCTGGCCGTAAATCGGCGCATGCACAGTCGGAACGAGAGGCGTCCACATCACTGAGTGCGTCATCGCCATGTGACCAAGCTGGAAACCACACCCACAGAGACGCGGGCAGGTCCCCGCCGACAAAGGATGATACAGGCGATAAAGACGCTGTCAGCGATGTTAAGCTAAACGGCATAACGGGCATGCGCACAGGCCAGATGAAGGGGAGTAGGAAATACTATTATTATGAATATAGGGACGGAATATTATATTATAAAGTGCACCAGTGCATATGATATGATACAATACATAAGAATTCTATTAATATTTATATACAGAGAATAACAATTGTAATAATACAATAATTATTATAAAGTGCAAACAAGTGCTTTACATTATATAGGTAACTATTACAATGACACATAAAATAATTGAACAAACATGATAAATAATACATACATTTTATAGAAATTTGATAATATTAAAGTGCATGTGTACATTATAAAAATCTTATATTCCATCATTAAGGTGTTAACAGCATTCATCCAGGATCCTCTTCATAATACGGATAACCTAAGTTTTCACCACAAGAATAGCCATAGCAGATAAATCCTACTCATAAACTAAGAGAAAAAAGAAATAATATATGAGATTTTTTAGTATAAGAGATTAAAAACCATAACTAGAATAAAACACCCCTGACGAGGCCAATTAAAAATTTGACGACAGGAAACTCAGAGAAATGGGGCATAACTGATCATTTCATTCAAACCATGTGGAAAAGTTGTACGTAATTCCCAAATCCAGCGGGTCTCCTTCTGGCCTAACAAGTGCCCAACATTACCACCTCGAAGGTTCAAACGAACACAATCAATCCCTTTTACCAGAAGGACAGTAGGGTCACAGGCATGATGTTGCTTAAAATGCCTCGGTATGCTTTTCAACACCTGTATATTATCCTCCTCTTTAGCAGCCAATATGTTTCTTACGTGTTCCCTCACTCTGATCTTTAAAGCTCTCGTTGTCAGCCCAATATAAACCTTATTGCAAGGACAGAATGCATAATGGATCACAACCATTGTTGAACATGTAATGGTGTGTGTTATTTTAAATATACGTCCATCCGTTGAGGCAAAGTCATTTGCTGAAACAATATTTGGGCATGCCACGCATTTGCCGCAATGCTTGCAACCCCAAACTGATTGTGGTTTTTGTTGACCAGTACAAAAAATTGGGGGACGAGTTCTTGGTGTATAATAACTCCTAACCAACATGTCACCCAAATTTGGAGATCTTCTAGCTGTCAGTGATGGTTCAGGTGTCAAATATTGCTTCAGTACAGGATCAGCCAGGAGTATAGGCCAATGCTTCTTCATAATTTCATATAACTTATTCCAATGAGAGTTATATGTAATGACCAGTCTTACCTGGGTAGTTGGTTCTTTTCTATTGGATGAGTACAGTAGTTGATGTCGATTAGTATTTCTTGCTCTATTGTATGCTTTTTTGATAGATCTTTTGCTGTAACCTATTTCCAAAAACCGTGCCTTCATCTCCTTGGCTCTGGCCTCACAATCCGATATATCTGAGCAAATTCTTCTTATACGTAGGAACTGTCCAGTGGGGACAGCGTTGACCACGTGTGGGGGATGTGAGGAGCGAGGATTACGAAAGGCATCGGAGGATAGAAGACCATCAGGGCCTCTCCTGACCACAACATCCAAAATTCAACCTGATGATAACTGAAATTAAAAGATAAATGAATATTTAAATCATTATTGTTAAGGTCTTGAAAAAAAGAATTTAAATCATTGGGGGTCTCTCGCCAGATCAGGAATATGCCGTCGATGTAGCGGGCCCAAAATATAACCCGCTCCATCGACGTACCGCGATCCGACGAGAACAGGTCCCTCTCCCACAACCCCAGGAACAAATTAGCATACGAGGGCGCACAAGCTGTCCCCTGGAGCTGCAGGAAGAAGGACCCGTTAAAAAGAAAAAAAAATTTTGTAAGTAAAAATTCCAACAAAACCAACAAAAACTCAGTATCATCAGCCAAGAGGACTGTCATGGCCAAGAAATGGGAGACCGCCCTCAAGCCATTCTGGTGGCGAATATTCGTATATAAAGACTCAACATCACATGTGGCGAGGATCATGTCCTCGTCAATGTGAATCGAGTCAATCTTTTTTAAGAAATCAGATGTATCTTGAGTATGCGATGGAATCGTCTCCAACAGGGGCTTGAGGAACGAGTCAATATACCTTCCAATACCCTCCGTAAGGCCACCAACCCCAGATATGATGCTCCTACCTGGGGGAACCTGCAAATTCTTGTGAACCTTGGGTAAAAGGTATAATGTTCAAACTTGGGGATCCTTGACCATTAAAATGTCGCGTACTTCAGTGGTGATTAGATGCTTTTCCTCAGCTTTCCAAAGAATTTTCTGTAGTTGCTCCTTATATGAGGATAAAGGGTTGTATGTTAATTTTTTGTAGAAGGCCGTATTTCTCAGCAACCGATATGCTTCAGCCTCATACAACTTGGTAGGCCATACAACAATATTTCCGCTTTTATCGGCTGATTTAATTACGATATCTTTCAAGTTTTTGAGGCGTTTGATGCAATGGTGCTGAGAAGTGGTTAAATTGCTCTTATGAATATGAGATGGTATGTTATCCAAATCATTAATAGCAAGTTGTACAAAAATCTCTACATTTGGACACACGGATAGAGGAGGAAATCTAGTGGACTTAGGACGAAGGGAAGTAGGAACCTTACCCAAGGATGGACCATGATGCTCAATGGTCAACTGCTCCAATGTCCTTAACGCTGCTTGTTCAGCTGGCAATGGAAATAATCTCTGGATTTCTTCACTATGGTACCATTTTTTAAAAAGGAGTGATCGTCCAAACACGTGCAAATCCTTTATAACCGTAAATTTATCACATCTTGTGCTAGGGGAGAAGGTGAGACCCTTAGATAAAACAAAAATCTCCTCATCACTAAACACATGATTGGACAAATTAATTACCTTCAAGGAGTAATTCTGTGGATTGGGGCCAGGTGTACGTTTATTTGTACCTGTTTTTTGTTCCTTTTTTCTTTTGTTATCATTCCCAAATCGTGTTCTCATGGAGTGAAATAATGTATCAGATGTTTCACCCGAATATGAGACAGATGAAAAAGACACAGATCTTTGTCTCTTATTACTGGGGGCATGATGTCTCCACCTTTAAACCGTACCTTGCTGATAATCATTATTGTCACGCAATATTTTTTGGGCATGAACAGATTTAATTTGTTTCTCCCATTCATCTGAATTTTTGTCCATGGTTGTATTAAACAAGGCCAAATTCTCCACCGTAGACACCTCCTTAAGATTACCAAACAATTCATCAATCTCAACTTCCAGGGCCTAACAGATTTTTTGTTCAAGTCAATCAACAATTCCATAAACTGGAGAGATGCTTTGGTACAAGTTTCTTCCCATTTTGTTACAAAAGTCTCATCATTCACCGGGAAGGACGGAAATACTTGGATCCTCAAGCCACGTGGAACAATTTTTTTCTTTAAATAATTCTCGAGAAGAGCTCTATTCCACCACATCCTCGTACGCTTGTGTAATAGTCTTTTAATCTGTGTTTGTAAACTGCTCACATCCCCCTGAACACCTGTCGTCAAATTAGCAGTGCCACCGTCAAAAACCTGAGCAGCTTGAACCTGCCAGGTTGCATCCCTATTTCTATAATCCATTGTAGATCAAAAAGACCAATCTGTGAAAATACACAGCAACAATATATAAACCAAAAAATTGATACACAATACACAGTGTGTCATAGATTACACCTGTGCCCTTATGGGGGATTCATAAACACAAAATCCCATGCAATAAAATATTAAATCCTACAAACAAATACTGCACAAAGCGGGAATGTTACAAAAAACATAATTTTATTAATACAAGTCAATGATACCATTGATATCATTGACGTATTAATAAAATTATGTTTTTTGTAACATTCCCGCTTTGTGCAGTATTTGTTTGTAGGATTTAATATTTTATTGCATGGGATTTTGTGTTTATGAATCCCCCATAAGGGCCCAGGTGTAATCTATGACACATTGTGTATTGTGTATCAATTTTTTGGTTTATATATTCTGGTCATGGTATATTCTGGTCCCAGAGGAGATACCACTTTGCCACACCTCAGCAAAACTAAATGCCCGTGAGCTGTTTGCATTTTTTGTCACCTTGGGCTACCAAAGGAGATCTTTACAGATCAGGGGACTCCTTTTATGTCCAAAGTGACCAGGGAGCTATGTAAGCTGCTCCGGATTAAACAGCTATGCACGTCAGTGTACCACACACAAATCGACAGATTGGTCGAAAGTTTTAATAAGACAATCTAATCCATTCTCAAAAAGGCTGTCTCTAAGGATGAGAGGGATTGGGACATGTTATTACCCTATCTGGTGTTTGCTATCCGCGAGGTATCCACGGGGTTCTCCCCTTTTGAGCTATTGTATGGCAGGCATCCGAGGGGGTTGCTGGACGTAGCTAAGGAGACATGGGAACAGGAGCCAACTCTGTATTGGAGTGTAGTCGAGCATATAGCAAGCGTGCATGACAGGATTGCATAAGTCAAGCTCATAGTAAAAGAACATCTGATGGATGCGCAGGCAGCACAGAGCTGCACATAAAATAAAAGAGTGATGGTCAGGACCTTTAGGCTATGTGCACACGTTCAGGAATGTGTGCAGATTTTTCATGCAATTTTCCTGACGAAAACCTGATATTTTCTTCCGGAAATCCGCATGCGTTTTTGGTGCGTTTTTGGTGCGTTTTTTGATGCGTTTTTGGTGCGTTTTTGATGCGGTTTTTTCTAGCGTTTTTTAAGCGTTTTTAAGAACAAATAAAGTTGGTTAAAAAAAAAGGAAAGAAAGAGACTCTCAATAGGTCATTTCCTGTTCCAACCCCTCTTCTCCATTTTGCCTTTTTGTTGCATTCAACATGCCACACGTTCAGCCCCATTGGCGTCTTTCGCCACAACAAAACCATCTTTTGTTGCTGACGGCACTGCTTTTGCTGCACCACCACAGTGAGCAGGTAATATAATGTCATTAGATGTGCACACTATGCGGACTATGCTGTGGATATGCAGTGTTTCTGTTGCTGCGGATAGGCTACTTCCCACTTCCGTAACGCTCCCTCGCAATCTGTCGTTTTGGGATAAAACGGATCCTGCATATGTGCTTGCAGGATTTTTTTTTCCCATACACTTGTATTTGCAATGGTTTGCGACGTTTTGCCGCACGTTGCATCCATTGTGCGATGTATGTGTCTTTTTTTGGCAGACCGTCGACACGAAAAATCCTTACCTACATGTTACTTTCTTGGTGCATCGCATCCGCCATTTTTGACTGCTCATGTGCGGCAGAAAATAGACCCTCTCCTCCCCAGACTGCAGAATGGGCAGCGGATGTGTAGAGAAACTGCATCTGCTGCCCACGTCATGCAGTTATTTCACAACGTCCATCGGTATGTTGGCGCCAGTGTATTACATAGTAACATAGTAACATAGTAACATAGTTAGTAAGGCAGAAAAAAGACATTTGTCCATCCAGTTCAGCCTATATTCCATCATAATAAATACCCAGATCTATGTCCTTCTACAGAACCTAATAATTGTATGATACAATATTGTTCTGCTCCAGGAAGACATCCAGGCCTCTCTTGAACCCCTCGACTGAGTTCGCCATCACCACCTCCTCAGGCAAGCAATTCCAGATTCTCACTGCCCTAACAGTAAAGAATCCTCTTCTATGTTGGTGGAAAAACCTTCTCTCCTCCAGACGCAAAGAATGCCCCCTTGTGCCCGTCACCTTCCTTGGTATAAACAGATCCTCAGCGAGATATTTGTATTGTCCCCTTATATACTTATACATGGTTATTAGATCGCCCCTCAGTCGTCTTTTTTCTAGACTAAATAATCCTAATTTCGCTAATCTATCTGGGTATTGTAGTTCTCCCATCCCCTTTATTAATTTTGTTGCCCTCCTTTGTACTCTCTCTAGTTCCATTATATCCTTCCTGAGCACCGGTGCCCAAAACTGGACACAGTACTCCATGTGCGGTCTAACTAGGGATTTGTACAGAGGCAGTATAATGCTCTCATCATGTGTATCCAGACCTCTTTTAATGCACCCCATGATCCTGTTTGCCTTGGCAGCTGCTGCCTGGCACTGGCTGCTCCAGGTAAGTTTATCATTAACTAGGATCCCCAAGTCCTTCTCCCTGTCAGATTTACCCAGTGGTTTCCCGTTCAGTGTGTAATGGTGATATTGATTCCCTCTTCCCATGTGTATAACATTGCGACGGAACAGTACTGATGGAAGTGAAAGTAGCCTAGCAGCGATTGTCCATGCGTTGTACAGTACCATCTATATATATAATTGTGTAAGGGTTTTTCCGTATGTCTGTCTGTCTTTCTGTCTGTCTGTCTGTCCTGGAAATCCCGCGTCCCTGATTGGTCGATGCCGCCAGGCCTCAACCAATCAGCGACGAGCACAGTATCGACGTTGAAATCCTGCGTCTAATTGGTCGAGGCCGCCAGGCCAATCAGCAACGGGCACAGCGACGATGATGTCATAATGGTTGCCATGGCGACGATGATGTCATAAAGGTTGCCTCGATCAATCAGCGACGGACACAGTCTGCCGCGAATTCTGGAATCATCATTGTCCATATACTACGGGGACATGCATATTCTAGAATACCTGATGCGTTAGAATTGGGCCACAATCTAGTGTAAATAATAAAGACTATATTCTCCCATAGGAGCAATCTCGGAGAAGGATTAGAAGACGTCCAAAACGGATGTGGGTTCATCCCATTATTAATGAGCGGGAGGAAAAGGGACACTTCCATGTCCTTTATCAAGATTTAAGGAGGTAAGATATAGGTAGAAAAGATATATTGTCATCTGTGTTCACTTTTTTTTTTTTTGATGTTATACACTGTTGTGTTATATATCTGTGGTTTTTGAATTTTTTTTTTTTTACATTCAGTTTTCCTGAGAAATTTATCCAGTTTTGCCGGCTTACGATTCAGGCATTTGATCGCCTTCTGATAATTCTGGCTCCACAACTCAGCTACGAAGACACATGCATGCGAAGATCAATCTCTGCTGAGGAAAGGCTGCTCATCACCTTGCGGTAAGGCCCTTTTTAAAAAAAAAAAAAAAAAAAACACAAACTCCACACATTGGCCCCATAGTTAATGCTGCAACAGTGCCGCCATAATGCTGCCACTGCGCCACAATGCTGCCAATGCACCCCAGAATGCTGCCAGTGCGCCACAATGCTGCCACAGCCCCCATAATGCTGCCACTGCGCCACAATGCTGCCAGTGCCCCCCATAATTCTGCCAGTGCGCCACAATGCTGCCAGTGCCTCCATAATGCTGCCAGTGCCCCCATAATGCTGCTATTACGTCCCAATGCTGCCACAGCCTCCATAATGCTGCCACTGCGCCACAATGCTGCTAGTGCCCCTATAATGCTGCCACAGTGCCGCCATAATGCTGCCAGTGCGCCACAATGCTGCCATTGCCCCCATAATGCTGCCACAATGCTGCAAGTGCCCCCATATTGCTGCCACTGCGCCACAATGTTTACAGATCTAGTGCCCCTGAATCGTACTATTTATGTTGTCATGCATATTTTCATCGTTATTAAAAATATTCTAATTTTTTAAAATTTTTTTCCAGGTTTTTGGCCACAGGAGAGAGCTACACATCCCTGCACCTCCAATTTAGGGTTGGCAAATCCACCATCTCTCAAATTGTGAGGTGCACATGTGCCGTCATCTGGCAGAAGTTGCAGCCCATCGTGATGCCTTGCCCAACCGAGGAGACTTGGCTGCAGGTAGCAGCAGGCTTTCAGTCTGTGGCCAATTTCCCCAACTGCGTAGGTGCTGTCGATGGCAAACATGTGAGAGTGCTGAAGCCACCAAGATCAGGATCACGCTTCTTTATTTATAAGAAGTATTTTTCTGTGGTCCTGATGGCGGTGGCTGATGCCCATTACAAGTTTGTTGCCATCGACGTTGGTGCTTATGGCAGTTCTGGGGACTCTCGGGTGCTGCAATCATCACAGATTGGACTTCAAATTCTTCGAGATGGTGGAACGCTCCCAGCCCCAAGACCTTTGCCCGGTTCCACACATCCTATACCCTTTGTGATGGTAGCGGATGAGGCATTTCCCTTAAAAACTAACCTGCTGCGCCCATACCCACGAAGGGCACTGGATGACCGGCGGAGGATTTTCAACTATTGGCTGAGCCGTGCACGAAAATATGTGGAATGCACCTTTGGGATCATGTGTAGTCAGTGGAGGATCTTTCACACTGCCATCCAGCTAGATATGGAGACCGTTGACACTGTGATCAAGGCATGCTGTGTTCTCCACAACTACGTTTGGGACTACAGCACAGAGGTAGTTGAGGAGTCACAGCTGTCTGAATTAATTGCAGTGGACAACTTGCGTCAAGGCAGGCAATCCATCTCGGGGTTGCGTGTGCGAGAAACCTTCACTGACTACTTCATGAGTCCTGAAGGTGCCGTGCACTGACAATACTCCTGTGCCGGTGTTGAGCAGCCTGAACAGCAGAGAAGATCAGACACCTAACCCTCATCAAGATGTCAGCCTGTACAGAAGAGCAGATCGGATGGCTAACCCCAAAGCAATCAAGGCCCTTGTGTTCTTCATCAGTACAGCGGAGCAGATTGGATGGCTAACCCCATGCATTCAATGTCCTTTTGTTCTTTATCATTTAAAAAAAAAATAGGAATTAATAAAAAAGAACTTTGTTTGAAAAATCAAACCTTGTGTCCGCAACTTACTCTTTAGTCACTGACAGTTATTATCCCATTACTCACAGTTCATATTCTGCAAATTGAAATAACCTTTTTTTAAATAAAAAATTACCAGACATTTTTTCAAATACAAATTTTATTTTTATTCATAAATAACACTGTGTACTACACATAAAAACAAAACGTCTTTAAATGACGTAGGTATTACAACACAAGGACAAACATTGTCCAGAACAGTCCATCAACAATGGACGTTATCACAACCTGTCAACAGGACAAAATAGTGCATCAACAATGGCTTTTTTCACAACCTGTCAACAGAACAGTTGGGTTGGGGACAGAAATCCAAAAAATTCCCCTTTCTCCGGACACACATATTTCCCAAAAAAAAATGTAGTATTTTTTCCCCAAAAAAATATGTGTACTACACATAAAAATATAACGTCGGTAACAGACGTAGCTTGTAGAAAACAAGGACAAACATTGTCCAAAACAGTCCATCAACAATGGATGTTATCACAACCTGTCAACAGGACAAAAAAGTGCATCAACAATGGATTTGTGAACAACCTGTCAACAGGACAGGGGGGTTTAGGACCTAAATCTTCAAAACTACTGGTACTCTGGCTCGTACCCATACCCCGGAAACAGTTCTTGCGACGAAATACTCGTGTTTTGGGAGACATTATGCCCAGAACTTTGACGAGTTGTACAGTGGCTTGAATTATAGGCTTCTGCAGCGTCGGGCCTGTGTGCTGCATGGAAAAAACGTTGAGAAGCAGCTGCTGATGGTGGTGATGGCGGCCCACTTGGGTTAGTAAATGCTTTCATAATTGCTACAACTATGTCTTGTGGTGGGGGTATTGGTGATGGGACAGCAGCAGACATTAGAACTGCATTGGCTGCTGTCATGCACAGGCTCTGCCTGTCCCATGTCATGGACCTTAGGCGGCTGGCTATCACAGATCCATATTTATCCATTTCATCTTGTGGAGATTAATTGTCTATAATATTGAGGGTTCGACTTGTGATAGCTTCAATGGCACTAGTCGAACCCTCCTTTTTTTTCCCCTTCTTGGGTGCTGCCCTAACCATTGGCACAGGACGGGCAGAACCAGACCCCAACCCAGTGGGCCTTGAACCCCCAACAAAGGAGCTGGACGCAGCGGAAGAGGCAGCAACAACAGCGGAAGACACCACCGCCGCATCCACCGCAGAGGACGAACTTGCCACAGTACAGTTGGGTGGCATTACTGCAGCATGCATGGAGGATGACTGCCTAGGCAAGGGTGGATTTGGTGAGGAGCACATAGGATAGTCCTCCACCTCCTCTCCATCACCATGCTCCAGGCTGTTGTCTTCATGGACCGGTGGGGTTTCGGCCCTTACATTGCCTTCAGTTCTGTACAAGGAATAAAAAAGACTTCTTCAATAAAAGAGTACTGTGAAACGTTGAAAATACAACAAAATATATATATATATAACTTACCGCCGCAAATTTCTGCTTGTTAAAATGAACTGCAGCTGGTCTGCAAACGGCACCCTCTTTTTTGAGGGCGAGCTGCCACTTTCTGCCTTCTGTGCCTTCATCAGTCTGTCGGTCACAGATCTCCAACGTTTTTTCACATCTTCCACTGAAATGGAACAATTTAAAAAAATTATAAAGGAAATAGATGGTGGCCCAATTCTAACGCATCGGCAACTACAGAATATGCCTGTCCACGTAGTATATTGCACAGGACAAGTACTATATTGCCCAGCCACGTATGTCCACAAGTTTCACCAATCCAAAGTGGCACTGGACAGAGGGGATTTATGATCAGGTTGTGGAGTGATTTCGCAATGACCGCTGACACGACAGGTACTGCTGCATCGATTCAAAGTGACAGGAGACAGCAGTTGTCCAGTATGGGGACAAACTTTTTTTCCTCCATGTTCTCGCATAGTATCCAAAAAGAATTTGCTGCTTGCACTGTCAAGGACAGGGCGGGAGGTCGGAGGGTGAGAATAACGTTATTTTTATTATTTTTTACTTTCGATCTTTGTACTAGTGATGCAGCATAAGCAGAATCTATAGTAAAAACATTGTCAAACAGGGTTAATAGGTGCATAACCAGAGTGCGTAACACCTCGCTCAGTTAACGCTGGCATTAACCCTGTGTGAGGCCTGACTAGAGGGGAGTATGGAGCGGGCACTGACTTCGGTGATGAAAGAGCGGCCATATTGACGCCAGTCTGAGGCCGTTGCACATTGGTCGTGGCAATGTTTGTGGGCGTTTTGCCACAACAAAACAGCCACTTGGATTCTATGAAAGACAAAGGCCGCAAACAATGAATATCCGTGACAGACAGAAGAACAGACAGAAAGAGGGAAGTGACACAAATAGACAATTATATTGTTAGGGGTCGAGTTCCCGCTTCTGCACAGGGGGAATCTCGAGCCACTTCCGCTGCGGTCTCCCATTCTTGTCCAGCCGCAGTGGAGCCTGCTCAGCAAGGACGTCGGTCCCAGCGTCTTGCTCATTCTCACTCTGTTCTGAGAGTTAGTGCTGCTTCTCCAGTCTCTGCCTTTAAAGTCAGTGCTGGTCAGCAGCGAGCGGACTTCTCTGGGACTAAGTCCTTGTCTGCATGTACTGAGCATGCCCAGCGTAAGGTCTCCCGTTGGAGATCGAGGGTCATGTGCTCAGGCTCTGCAGCACATTCCATTGGTCCTCTTGGCAGGTCCTAGAAGGGCAAAAGTGCTGTGGCCACTTCCTGTGCTGCTGTTATATAAACTGCGCATGACCGCACGGCCATGCGCTAGTATTGTTTTACAATTGCTTATGTGTGTATGTTGTGAGTGCAAGTCGTCCTTGGAAACCCCTACCCTATTGAATGTCTGTTCGCGGAAGGTGTATGGCTGCTACCTAGCGCCCGACTTAGCCTACAGCACTAACACACATCACAGCGTCCTGTAGCTGTGCCTGCCAGTACGGCGCCGTGCGCCTGCCTTGCGCTTTCCATACCCGAGTCTGGGTGGTTAGTGGTGTCCGTTAGTGCGGCATCGCTCGCACTCTTGTGCACAGATTGCTTAAGGTTCTCTACACACCCAGTTGCGGTGTTACGCCAGCAAGGGTCTAATCGGGCTCCAATCCCTTCTGGGGTTAAGTCCGCTGACCACTTGCTCGCGCACTAGTGCGGTACTGCGGTCCTGTGAATTAACAGGATCGCTTTCTTCACGCTGGGTGAGGTTTAACCCACGCGTGTATACTTTAGTGTACCGCCATATTGTCTGCTAATTGCTAGCAGCAGGTTCTCACCTGCACGGTGGACCCCGGACTGCGAACGCACCTTTATCATCTGTCTTGGTGCGTTCCGCCAGTCCTAACAGAATACTAGCGCCAGGGTCTGGCTAGTAAAATGGCGGACGATCAGCGTTTACAGCGGTACATCCAGCAGCTGGAGGGAAGGTTGGCGGCTTTTGAGCGTTCAACCTCAGCTGTGGATGTTACTGCTGTCGCTGTTCAGGCTGCAAGTGTGGCTGCAGCTACCTTGTCCACTGCCGCTCCTGTACCGACGCTATCTCGCCTCCCGCTACCAGAGAAATTTTCTGGTGACAGTAAGTCCTGTAGGGGTTTCGTGAGTCAGTGCTCAATACATCTCGAGCTTCTGGCCTCTCGTTTCCCTACAGAGCGGGCTAAGGTGGGCTTTATAATTTCCTTATTGTCGGACAGGGCGTTGCAGTGGGCTACGCCGCTGTGGGAGCGTGGCGATCATGTGGTGCAGAGTGCTCCGTTATTCCTGAGCACTCTGAAACAGGTCTTTCTTGGACCTCGTGTCACCCATGACACGGCGCTCCAACTGTTGGCACTGACTCAGGGCTCGTCCTTGGTCAGCCTTTTTGCCGTCCATTTCCGCACTCTGGCATCTGAGCTGGAGTGGTCGGATAAAGCCCTTATCCCTATATTTTGGAGGGGGCTGGCTGACCACGTTAAGGATGCTCTGGCCACTAGGGAGATTCCCGCCACACTGGAGGAGTTAATAGCAGTATCTACTCGCATTGACCGCCGTTTTCACGAGCGGAGGTTAGAGCGAGCCCAGTGTAGGCAGAGGTTTCGGCTGGCTCCCACCTTCGCCAAACCTTTGGAATCTCCAGTTCAGGCTCCTGAGGTTCAGGAACCTAAGGTGGTGTCACGAGCGGGATCTAAGTCCCAGACTGCTCGTGCACTCCAGGGTTGCCAGGTTTGCCAACAGTCAGGACATCTTGCCACCAGATGTCATCAGCGGTCGAGGAAACGTCAGCGTCTAGTGGTAGTAGGTGGAGGTGCACTAGACACTGCGACGTTTGCCTCCAAATTGTCCTTTAAGGGGACAATTACCTTTGGCTCATCCTCCCACTCGGTAGACCTCTGCGTGGATTCTGGGGCGGAGGGCAATTTTATGTCTTCTGCCTTCGCCCAACGTCACGCAATACCCCTGGTTATGCTATCCCAACCAGTAACGGTACGAGTGGTGAATGGGTCGACACTCCCCGCACAGATAACACATCAGACCATCCCTGTTACTCTGTCCCTGTCGCCATCCCATCAGGAGATTATTTCTCTACTCGTCATTCCTGAGGGTATTGATGAGGTCCTGTTGGGGATACCTTGGCTACGGTACCACTCTCCTCACATCGAGTGGTCCTCAGGCAGAATTCTGGGATGGGGTGAATCATGTGGGGGTAGGTGTCACCGAGAGTGCGTTCAGGTTGCTACTACTGAGGTACCCGCAGATCTATCCTCTCTTCCCAAGCAATATTGGTCTTATGCAGACGTGTTCTCCAAGAAGGCGGCGGAGACCCTTCCGCCCCATCGCCCCTATGACTGTCCTATCGATCTCTTGCCTGGTGCTGAGCCTCCCCGGGGTCGAGTCTACCCATTATCTCTCCCGGAAACGGAGGCAATGTCTCAGTACATACAAGAGAATCTGGCAAGAGGGTTCATTAGGAAGTCAGTGTCACCTGCTGGGGCAGGGTTCTTCTTCGTGCAGAAGAAGAATGGAGAACTACGTCCATGCATAGACTACAGGGGTCTTAATGCTATCACAGTTAAGAACAAGTACCCTTTGCCGTTGATATCTGAGCTTTTCGATAGGCTTCGGGGAGCTAGAGTGTTTACGAAACTAGATCTGCGGGGTGCTTACAACCTGATTCGCATCCGTGAGGGGGACGAGTGGAAAACGGCATTTAACACCAGAGATGGGCACTATGAGTATCTGGTGATGCCCTTCGGGCTCTGTAATGCACCTGCCGTTTTTCAACACTTTGTCAACGACATCTTCCGGGATATGCTTTCCACCTCGGTTGTAGTCTATCTGGATGATATTCTCATCTTTTCTCCAGATATTGACTCCCACCGGAGAGATGTTGGCAGAGTCTTCGACCTCCTACGGGCAAACTCTCTTTACGCAAAGTTGGAGAAGTGTGTGTTTGAGCAGGAGTCCTTACCTTTCCTGGGCTATATCATCTCCGCCCAGGGATTGGCTATGGATCCTGCCAAACTACAGGCTGTGATGGACTGGCAAGAGCCCCATTCTCTTAAAGCGGTGCAGCGCTTTATGGGGTTCATAAACTATTACCGCCAGTTCATTCCCCACTTCTCAACTCTGGTGGCTCCCTTGGTAGCCCTCACCAAGAAGGGAGCGAATCCCAAATTGTGGTCGGAAGAGGTCTCCAAGGCCTTCACTTCTATTAAGTCCCACTTTGCTAGCGCTCCCATCTTACATCGTCCCGATGTGGATAAGCCATTCCTACTGGAGGTGGATGCCTCGTCCGTTGGTGCTGGAGCAGTCCTCTACCAAAAGGATGCTCAAGGTCGGAAGCATCCATGCTTCTTCTTCTCCAAGACCTTCACGCCAGCGGAGAGGAACTACTCCATCGGGGACAGGGAGTTGCTAGCAATGAAGTTGGCCTTTTCGGAGTGGAGACACCTTCTGGAAGGTGCGCGGTTTCCCTTCCAAGTTTACACGGACCACAAAAATTTGGTCTATTTGCAGACAGCCCAGCGGCTAAATTCTCGCCAGGCCAGATGGTCCCTGTTCTTCTCCCGGTTCCACTTTTCCCTGCATTATCTCGCCGGGGAGAAGAATATCCGTGCTGACGCTCTCTCTCGCTCCCTTATGTCAACTGAGGAGGAGGAAGAGGAGCCTCGGCTTATTGTCCCTTCCGAGAGCCTGAGAACCGTGGCGCCGGTATCGCTAGAGTCTGTGCCTCCGGGCAAGACTTTTGTGCCCATTAATTTGCGACCGGAGGTTCTCTCTTGGGCTCATTCGTCCAGGGTGGGTGGACACTTTGGGACAAAGAGGACATCTGAGCTACTGGCGAGGACGTACTGGTGGCCGCATATGGTCCGGGATGTCAGGGATTACGTTCTGGCGTGTGTCTCCTGCGCCAAAAATAAATCTCCGCGTCAAAGGCCAGCTGGTTTGCTCTATCCCTTGCCGGTGGCAGATAGGCCCTGGGAGATGGTCGGGATGGACTTTGTTGTGGGTTTGCCCAAGTCTCGCGGCTGTACCATCATTTGGGTCATCACCGATCATTTCTCAAAAATGGTGCATTTGGTGCCGCTGCCGCGGTTACCTTCTGCACGGGCCTTGGCAGCGTTGTTCATCAGACATATCTTCCGCCTACATGGTATGCCAGACAAAATTGTCAGTGACCGGGGTCCCCAGTTTGCGTCTCGGTTCTGGAGAGAGCTCTGTCGTCTTCTCAGTATTGAGTTGAATCTCTCTTCCGCTTATCATCCCGAGACGAATGGGTTGGTAGAGAGGGCCAACCAGACCTTGGTCACATACCTGCGACATTTTGTTTCAGCCAGGCAGGATGACTGGGCATCCTTGCTATCATGGGCAGAGTTTGCACTGAACAACGCTGTTGCCGACTCCACTGGACAAACCCCATTCCTCCTCAACTATGGTCAGCATCCACGGGTACCTGTGCCTATGCCCGTGTCTTCCGCCGACTCCAGGGTGGCAGACTGGGCTGTGGAGGCACGGGATATTTGGGACCGCACTCAGGATGCCATTCGGGCCTCTAAGGAGAGAATGAGGTCCTCCGCTGATGCTCATCGGCGCCCCGCCCCGACCTTTGCTCCTGGCGACTTGGTGTGGCTCTCCGCCCGTAACATCAGGCTGCGAGTTGAGTCCACTAAATTTGCTCCTCGCTACTTGGGTCCATTCAAGGTCCTCGAGCAGGTTAATCCTGTGGTCTATCGTTTGGCCCTTCCGCCACGCCTGGGTATCACCGACACCTTTCATGTGTCCCTCTTGAAACCCGTGTATATGTCCCGCTTTTCCGAGTCATCTGCTGGGACATCGGGTTCGTCTACGGACGATTATGAGGTGAACGCTATTTTGGGGTGCAAGGTGGTGCGTGGTAAAAAATTTTATTTGGTGGACTGGAAGGGTTATGGCCCCGAGGACAGGTCCTGGGAACCTGTTGAGCACATTCGGGCCCCGCAGCTCATTGCTGCCTTCGAACGTAGCGAGGCCCAAGGAGGGGGGGGCCCTAGGAGGGGGGGTAATGTTAGGGGTCGAGTTCCCGCTTCTGCACAGGGGGAATCTCGAGCCACTTCCGCTGCGGTCTCCCATTCTTGTCCAGCCGCAGTGGAGCCTGCTCAGCAAGGACGTCGGTCCCAGCGTCTTGCTCATTCTCACTCTGTTCTGAGAGTTAGTGCTGCTTCTCCAGTCTCTGCCTTTAAAGTCAGTGCTGGTCAGCAGCGAGCGGACTTCTCTGGGACTAAGTCCTTGTCTGCATGTACTGAGCATGCCCAGCGTAAGGTCTCCCGTTGGAGATCGAGGGTCATGTGCTCAGGCTCTGCAGCACATTCCATTGGTCCTCTTGGCAGGTCCTAGAAGGGCAAAAGTGCTGTGGCCACTTCCTGTGCTGCTGTTATATAAACTGCGCATGATCGCACGGCCATGCACTAGTATTGTTTTACAATTGCTTATGTGTGTATGTTGTGAGTGCAAGTCGTCCTTGGAAACCCCTACCCTATTGAATGTCTGTTCGCGGAAGGTGTATGGCTGCTACCTAGCGCCCGACTTAGCCTACAGCACTAACACACATCACAGCGTCCTGTAGCTGTGCCTGCCAGTACGGCGCCGTGCGCCTGCCTTGCGCTTTCCATACCCGAGTCTGGGTGGTTAGTGGCGTCCGTTAGTGCGGCATCGCTCGCACTCTTGTGCACAGATTGCTTAAGGTTCTCTACACACCCAGTTGCGGTGTTACGCCAGCAAGGGTCTAATCGGGCTCCAATCCCTTCTGGGGTTAAGTCCGCTGACCACTTGCTCGCGCACTAGTGCGGTACTGCGGTCCTGTGAATTAACAGGATCGCTTTCTTCACGCTGGGTGAGGTTTAACCCACGCGTGTATACTTTAGTGTACCGCCATATTGTCTGCTAATTGCTAGCAGCAGGTTCTCACCTGCACGGTGGACCCCGGACTGCGAACGCACCTTTATCATCTGTCTTGGTGCGTTCCGCCAGTCCTAACAGAATACTAGCGCCAGGGTCTGGCTAGTAAAATGGCGGACGATCAGCGTTTACAGCGGTACATCCAGCAGCTGGAGGGAAGGTTGGCGGCTTTTGAGCGTTCAACCTCAGCTGTGGATGTTACTGCTGTCGCTGTTCAGGCTGCAAGTGTGGCTGCAGCTACCTTGTCCACTGCCGCTCCTGTACCGACGCTATCTCGCCTCCCGCTACCAGAGAAATTTTCTGGTGACAGTAAGTCCTGTAGGGGTTTCGTGAGTCAGTGCTCAATACATCTCGAGCTTCTGGCCTCTCGTTTCCCTACAGAGCGGGCTAAGGTGGGCTTTATAATTTCCTTATTGTCGGACAGGGCGTTGCAGTGGGCTACGCCGCTGTGGGAGCGTGGCGATCATGTGGTGCAGAGTGCTCCGTTATTCCTGAGCACTCTGAAACAGGTCTTTCTTGGACCTCGTGTCACCCATGACACGGCGCTCCAACTGTTGGCACTGACTCAGGGCTCGTCCTTGGTCAGCCTTTTTGCCGTCCATTTCCGCACTCTGGCATCTGAGCTGGAGTGGTCGGATAAAGCCCTTATCCCTATATTTTGGAGGGGGCTGGCTGACCACGTTAAGGATGCTCTGGCCACTAGGGAGATTCCCGCCACACTGGAGGAGTTAATAGCAGTATCTACTCGCATTGACCGCCGTTTTCACGAGCGGAGGTTAGAGCGAGCCCAGTGTAGGCAGAGGTTTCGGCTGGCTCCCACCTTCGCCAAACCTTTGGAATCTCCAGTTCAGGCTCCTGAGGTTCAGGAACCTAAGGTGGTGTCA
Source organism: Ranitomeya imitator (assembly GCF_032444005.1). Taxonomy (NCBI): domain Eukaryota; kingdom Metazoa; phylum Chordata; class Amphibia; order Anura; family Dendrobatidae; genus Ranitomeya; species Ranitomeya imitator. The sequence goes on along the minus strand of NC_091285.1, from coordinate 317,254,218 downwards.
CGAGCGGGATCTAAGTCCCAGACTGCTCGTGCACTCCAGGGTTGCCAGGTTTGCCAACAGTCAGGACATCTTGCCACCAGATGTCATCAGCGGTCGAGGAAACGTCAGCGTCTAGTGGTAGTAGGTGGAGGTGCACTAGACACTGCGACGTTTGCCTCCAAATTGTCCTTTAAGGGGACAATTACCTTTGGCTCATCCTCCCACTCGGTAGACCTCTGCGTGGATTCTTGGGCGGAGGGCAATTTTATGTCTTCTGCCTTCGCCCAACGTCACGCAATACCCCTGGTTATGCTATCCCAACCAGTAACGGTACGAGTGGTGAATGGGTCGACACTCCCCGCACAGATAACACATCAGACCATCCCTGTTACTCTGTCCCTGTCGCCATCCCATCAGGAGATTATTTCTCTACTCGTCATTCCTGAGGGTATTGATGAGGTCCTGTTGGGGATACCTTGGCTACGGTACCACTCTCCTCACATCGAGTGGTCCTCAGGCAGAATTCTGGGATGGGGTGAATCATGTGGGGGTAGGTGTCACCGAGAGTGCGTTCAGGTTGCTACTACTGAGGTACCCGCAGATCTATCCTCTCTTCCCAAGCAATATTGGTCTTATGCAGACGTGTTCTCCAAGAAGGCGGCGGAGACCCTTCCGCCCCATCGCCCCTATGACTGTCCTATCGATCTCTTGCCTGGTGCTGAGCCTCCCCTGGGTCGAGTCTACCCATTATCTCTCCCGGAAACGGAGGCAATGTCTCAGTACATACAAGAGAATCTGGCAAGAGGGTTCATTAGGAAGTCAGTGTCACCTGCTGGGGCAGGGTTCTTCTTCGTGCAGAAGAAGAATGGAGAACTACGTCCATGCATAGACTACAGGGGTCTTAATGCTATCACAGTTAAGAACAAGTACCCTTTGCCGTTGATATCTGAGCTTTTCGATAGGCTTCGGGGAGCTAGAGTGTTTACGAAACTAGATCTGCGGGGTGCTTACAACCTGATTCGCATCCGTGAGGGGGACGAGTGGAAAACGGCATTTAACACCAGAGATGGGCACTATGAGTATCTGGTGATGCCCTTCGGGCTCTGTAATGCACCTGCCGTTTTTCAAGACTTTGTCAACGACATCTTCCGGGATATGCTTTCCACCTCGGTTGTAGTCTATCTGGATGATATTCTCATCTTTTCTCCAGATATTGACTCCCACCGGAGAGATGTTGGCAGAGTCTTCGACCTCCTACGGGCAAACTCTCTTTACGCAAAGTTGGAGAAGTGTGTGTTTGAGCAGGAGTCCTTACCTTTCCTGGGCTATATCATCTCCGCCCAGGGATTGGCTATGGATCCTGCCAAACTACAGGCTGTGATGGACTGGCAAGAGCCCCATTCTCTTAAAGCGGTGCAGCGCTTTATGGGGTTCATAAACTATTACCGCCAGTTCATTCCCCACTTCTCAACTCTGGTGGCTCCCTTGGTAGCCCTCACCAAGAAGGGAGCGAATCCCAAATTGTGGTCGGAAGAGGTCTCCAAGGCCTTCACTTCTATTAAGTCCCACTTTGCTAGCGCTCCCATCTTACATCGTCCCGATGTGGATAAGCCATTCCTACTGGAGGTGGATGCCTCGTCCGTTGGTGCTGGAGCAGTCCTCTACCAAAAGGATGCTCAAGGTCGGAAGCATCCATGCTTCTTCTTCTCCAAGACCTTCACGCCAGCGGAGAGGAACTACTCCATCGGGGACAGGGAGTTGCTAGCAATGAAGTTGGCCTTTTCGGAGTGGAGACACCTTCTGGAAGGTGCGCGGTTTCCCTTCCAAGTTTACACGGACCACAAAAATTTGGTCTATTTGCAGACAGCCCAGCGGCTAAATTCTCGCCAGGCCAGATGGTCCCGGTTCTTCTCCCGGTTCCACTTTTCCCTGCATTATCTCGCCGGGGAGAAGAATATCCGTGCTGACGCTCTCTCTCGCTCCCTTATGTCAACTGAGGAGGAGGAAGAGGAGCCTCGGCTTATTGTCCCTTCCGAGAGCCTGAGAACCGTGGCGCCGGTATCGCTAGAGTCTGTGCCTCCGGGCAAGACTTTTGTGCCCATTAATTTGCGACCGGAGGTTCTCTCTTGGGCTCATTCGTCCAGGGTGGGTGGACACTTTGGGACAAAGAGGACATCTGAGCTACTGGCGAGGACGTACTGGTGGCCGCATATGGTCCGGGATGTCAGGGATTACGTTCTGGCGTGTGTCTCCTGCGCCAAAAATAAATCTCCGCGTCAAAGGCCAGCTGGTTTGCTCTATCCCTTGCCGGTGGCAGATAGGCCCTGGGAGATGGTCGGGATGGACTTTGTTGTGGGTTTGCCCAAGTCTCGCGGCTGTACCATCATTTGGGTCATCACCGATCATTTCTCAAAAATGGTGCATTTGGTGCCGCTGCCGCGGTTACCTTCTGCACGGGCCTTGGCAGCGTTGTTCATCAGACATATCTTCCGCCTACATGGTATGCCAGACAAAATTGTCAGTGACCGGGGTCCCCAGTTTGCGTCTCGGTTCTGGAGAGAGCTCTGTCGTCTTCTCAGTATTGAGTTGAATCTCTCTTCCGCTTATCATCCCGAGACGAATGGGTTGGTAGAGAAGGCCAACCAGACCTTGGTCACATACCTGCGACATTTTGTTTCAGCCAGGCAGGATGACTGGGCATCCTTGCTATCATGGGCAGAGTTTGCACTGAACAACGCTGTTGCCGACTCCACTGGACAAACCCCATTCCTCCTCAACTATGGTCAGCATCCACGGGTACCTGTGCCTATGCCCGTGTCTTCCGCCGACTCGAGGGTGGCAGACTGGGCTGTGGAGGCACGGGATATTTGGGACCGCACTCAGGATGCCATTCGGGCCTCTAAGGAGAGAATGAGGTCCTCCGCTGATGCTCATCGGCGCCCCGCCCCGACCTTTGCTCCTGGCGACTTGGTGTGGCTCTCCGCCCGTAACATCAGGCTGCGAGTTGAGTCCACTAAATTTGCTCCTCGCTACTTGGGTCCATTCAAGGTCCTCGAGCAGGTTAATCCTGTGGTCTATCGTTTGGCCCTTCCGCCACGCCTGGGTATCACCGACACCTTTCATGTGTCCCTCTTGAAACCCGTGTATATGTCCCGCTTTTCCGAGTCATCTGCTGGGACATCGGGTTCGTCTACGGACGATTATGAGGTGAACGCTATTTTGGGGTGCAAGGTGGTGCGTGGTAAAAAATTTTATTTGGTGGACTGGAAGGGTTATGGCCCCGAGGACAGGTCCTGGGAACCTGTTGAGCACATTCGGGCCCCGCAGCTCATTGCTGCCTTCGAACGTAGCGAGGCCCAAGGAGGGGGGGGCCCTAGGAGGGGGGGTAATGTTAGGGGTCGAGTTCCCGCTTCTGCACAGGGGGAATCTCGAGCCACTTCCGCTGCGGTCTCCCATTCTTGTCCAGCCGCAGTGGAGCCTGCTCAGCAAGGACGTCGGTCCCAGCGTCTTGCTCATTCTCACTCTGTTCTGAGAGTTAGTGCTGCTTCTCCAGTCTCTGCCTTTAAAGTCAGTGCTGGTCAGCAGCGCGCGGACTTCTCTGGGACTAAGTCCTTGTCTGCATGTACTGAGCATGCCCAGCGTAAGGTCTCCCGTTGGAGATCGAGGGTCATGTGCTCAGGCTCTGCAGCACATTCCATTGGTCCTCTTGGCAGGTCCTAGAAGGGCAAAAGTGCTGTGGCCACTTCCTGTGCTGCTGTTATATAAACTGCGCATGACCGCACGGCCATGCGCTAGTATTGTTTTACAATTGCTTATGTGTGTATGTTGTGAGTGCAAGTCGTCCTTGGAAACCCCTACCCTATTGAATGTCTGTTCGCGGAAGGTGTATGGCTGCTACCTAGCGCCCGACTTAGCCTACAGCACTAACACACATCACAGCGTCCTGTAGCTGTGCCTGCCAGTACGGCGCCGTGCGCCTGCCTTGCGCTTTCCATACCCGAGTCTGGGTGGTTAGTGGCGTCTGTTAGTGCGGCATCGCTCGCACTCTTGTGCACAGATTGCTTAAGGTTCTCTACACACCCAGTTGCGGTGTTACGCCAGCAAGGGTCTAATCGGGCTCCAATCCCTTCTGGGGTTAAGTCCGCTGACCACTTGCTCGCGCACTAGTGCGGTACTGCGGTCCTGTGAATTAACAGGATCGCTTTCTTCACGCTGGGTGAGGTTTAACCCACGCGTGTATACTTTAGTGTACCGCCATATTGTCTGCTAATTGCTAGCAGCAGGTTCTCACCTGCACGGTGGACCCCGGACTGCGAACGCACCTTTATCATCTGTCTTGGTGCGTTCCGCCAGTCCTAACATATATAGTACATACTTAATAAAAAATAACACGAATTTAACATACTTACAAATAAGTTTTTGTCCCGCTTTTGGTAGCTGAGGCCACTGCAGATAAATTTCTGTGACAATGGCTGGCCAGGCATCACGTTTAGAAGCGGAGGCTTTGTACTCCTCACTGGCATGGTCCCAGACCTCCGGGTGTTTTTCTATCTAAAATTTTGATAGAGAACCAGTCACTACATTTTTTAAAATTATTATTTGGATAAGAAATATAAAAATATCTGTACACTAAATGGTGCCACGATTCTAACGCAGCGGTTATTATACATATGTATTTCTGTATATAGCAGCCACATACTATGTAGCACAGGCCACGACATTTTGTAGAATACCCAATGTGTGAATACAGGCCACGCAGTACATAACAATGTACACGTAGTATATGGCCAGTGTCACACTCGGCATAAGACAATACGGTCCGTATTTTACGGCCGTAAAACGGTGAAAATTCCCCAAAATATTGGTCCATATCTCCTCCGTAGGCAGGGTGTGTCAGCGTATTTTGTGCATGGCATCCTCCATATGTAATCCGTATGGCATCCGTACTGCGAGATTTTTTCGCAGGCTTGCAAAACCGACATACGGATATACAAGGGATCCATGTGCTCAAAAAATAATAAAAACATATACACTCTCTATATATACATATACATACATATATATATATATATATATATACATACATATATATACAGTGGGGCAAAAAAGTATTTAGTCAGTCAGCAATAGTGCAAGTTCCACCACTTAAAAAGATGAGAGGCGTCTGTAATTTACATCATAGGTAGACCTCAACTATGGGAGACAAACTGAGAAAAAAAAAATCCAGAAAATCACATTGTCTGTTTTTTTAATATTTTATTTGCATATTATGGTGGAAAATAAGTATTTGGTCAGAAACAAAATTTCATCTCAATACTTTGTAATATATCCTTTGTTGGCAATGACAGAGGTCAAAAGTTTTCTGTAAGTCTTCACAAGGTTGCCACAAACTGTTGTTGGTATGTTGGCCCATTCCTCCATGCAGATCTCCTCTAGAGCAGTGATGTTTTTGGCTTTTCGCTTGGCAACACGGACTTTCAACTCCCTCCAAAGGTTTTCTATAGGGTTGAGATCTGGAGACTGGCTAGGCCACTCCAGGACCTTGAAATGCTTCTTACGAAGCCACTCCTTCGTTGCCCTGGCGGTGTGCTTTGGATCATTGTCATGTTAAAAGACCCAGCCATGTTTCATCTTCAATGCCCTTGCTGATGGAAGGAGGTTTGCACTCAAAATCTCACGATACATGGCCCCATTCATTCTTTCATGTACCCGGATCAGTCGTCCTGGCCCCTTTGCAGAGAAACAGCCCCAAAGCATGATGTTTCCACCACCATACTTTACAGTAGGTATGGTGTTTGATGGATGCAACTCAGTATTCTTTTTCCTCCAAACACGACAAGTTGTGTTTCTACCAAACAGTTCCAGTTTGGTTTCATCAGGCCATAGGAAATTCTCCCAAAACTCCTCTGGATCATCCAAATGCTCTCTAGCAAACTTCAGACGGGCCCGGACATGTACTGGCTTAAGCAGTGGGACACGTCTGGCACTGTAGGATCTGAGTCCATGGTGGCGTAGTGTGTTACTTATGGTAGGCCTTGTTGCATTGGTCCCAGCTCTCTGCAGTTCATTCACTAGGTCCCCCCGCGTGGTTCTGGGATTTTTGCTCACCGTTCTTGTGATCATTCTGACCCCACGGGGTGGGATTTTGCGTGGAGCCCCAGATCGAGGGAGATTATCAGTGATCTTGTATGTCTTCCATTTTCTAATTATTGCTCCCACTGTTGATTTCTTCACTCCAAGCTGGTTGGCCATTGCAGATTCAGTCTTCCCAGCCTGGTGCAGGGCTACAATTTTGTTTCTGGTGTCCTTTGACAGCTCTTTGGTCTTCACCATAGTGGAGTTTGGAGTCAGACTGTTTGAGGGTGTGCACAGGTGTCTTTTTATACTGATAACAAGTTTAAACAAGGTGCCATTACTACAGGTAATGAGTGGAGGAAAGAGGAGACTCTTAAATAAGAAGTTACAGGTCTGTGAGAGCCAGAAATCTTGATTGTTTGTTTCTGACCAAATACTTATTTTCCACCATAATATGCAAAAAAAATGATAAAAAAACAGACAATGTGATTTTCTGGATTCTTTTTTCTCAGTTTGTCTCCCATAGTTGAGGTCTACCTATGATGTAAATTACAGACGCCTCTCATCTTTTTAAGTGGTGGAACTTGCACTATTGCTGACTGACTAAATACTTTTTTGCCCCACTGTATATATATATATATATATATATATATATATATATATATATATATATAGTTAGGTCCATATATATTTGGACAGAGACAACATTTTTCTAATTTTGGTTATAGACATTACCACAATGAATTTTAAGCAAAACAATTCAGATGCATTTGAAGTTCAGACTTTCAGCTTTCATTTGAGGGTATGCACATTAAAATTGAATGAAGGGTTTAGGTGTTTCAGCTCCTTAACATGTGCCACCCTGTTTTCAAACGGACCAAAAGTAATTGGACAATTGACTCCAAGGCTATTTCATGGACAGGTGTGGGCAATCCCTTCGTTATGTCATTCTCAATTAAGCAGATAAAAGGCCTGGAGTTGATTTGAGGTGTGGTGCTTGCATTTGAAAGGTTTTGCTGTGAAGTAAACATGCGGCCAAAGGAGCTCTCCATGCAGGTGAAACAAGCCATCCTTAAGCTGCGAAAACAGAAAAAACCCATCCAAGAAATTGCTACAATATTAGTAGTGGCAAAATCTACAGTTTGGTACATGCTGAGAAAGAAAGAAAGCACTGGTGAACTCATAAATGCGAAAAGACCTGGGCGCTCACAGAAGACAACAGTGGTGGATGATCGCAGAATAATCTCCATGGTGAAGAGAAACCCCTTCACAACAGCCAACCAAGCGAACAACACTCTCCAGGAGGTCGGCGTATCAATATCCAAATCTACCATAAAGAGAAGACTGCATAAAAGTAAATACAGAGGGTTCATTGCACGGTGCAAGCCACTCATAAGCATCAAGAATAAAAAGGCTAGACTGGACTTTCCTTAAAAACATCTAAAAAAGCCAGCACAGTTCTGGAAGAGCATTCTTTGGACAGATGAAACAAAGATCAACCTCTACCAGAATGATGGAAAGAGAAAAGTATGGCGAAGGCGTGGTACAGCTCATGATCCAACGCATACCACATCATCTGTAAAACACGGTGGAGGCAGTGTGATGGCTTGGGCATGCATGGCTGTCAGTGGCACTGGGTCACTAGTGTTTATGGGTGATGTGACACAGGACAGAAGTAGCCAAATTAATTCTGAGGTATTCAGAGACATACTGTGTTCTCAGATCCAGCCAAATGCAGCCAAACTTATTCATCATTTCATACTACAGATGGACAATGACCCAAAACATAAAGCCAAAGCAACCCAGCCGTTTATTAAAGCAAAGAAGTGGAATATTCTTGAAAGGCCAAGTCAGTCACCTGATCTCAACACAATTGAGCATGCATTTCACTTATTAAAGACTAAACTTCAGACAGAAAGGTCCACAAACAAACAGCAACTGAAAACCACCACAGTGAAGGCCTGGCAGAGCATCAAAAAGGAGGAAACACAGCGTCTGGTGAGGTCCATGAGTTCAAGACTTCAGGCAGTCATTGCCAACAAAGGGTTTTCAACCAAGTACTAGAAATGAACATTTTTAAAAAAAATTATTGAATCTGTCCAATTACTTTTGATCCCTTTAAAAACTGGGTGGCACATGTTAAGGAGCTGAAACTCCTAAACCCTTCATCCAATTTAAATGTGGATACCCTCAAATGAAAGCAGAAAGTCTGAACTTCAACTCCATCTGAATTGTTTGTTTTTTTAAATTCATTGTGGTAATTTCTATAATCAAAATTAGAAAAATGTTGTCTCTGTCCAAATATATATGGACCTAACTGTACATATATATATATATATATATATATATATATTAGTGAGACACATATATATATATGTATATATATATATTTCATACAGCGCTAGATAGCTTAAAAGCCGTTAATTCCATTGCCGACTTTAGCTATCTCCTTCCAAAACCCGACATGATATGAGGCATGGTTACATACAGTAAACCATCTCATATCCCCCTTTGTTTTGCATATTCCACACTACTGTTAGTAGTGTGTATGTGCAAAATTTGGCCGTTCTAGCTATTAAATGAAAGGGTTAAATGGCGGGAAAAATTGGCGTGGGCTCCCGCGCAATTTTCTCCGCCAGAGTAGTAAAGCCAGTGACTGAGGGCAGATATTAGTAGCCTGGAGAGGGTCCACGGTTTTTGCCCCCCCTGGCTAAAAACATCTGCCCCCAGCCACCCCAGAAAAGGCACATCGGGAAGATGTGCCTATTCTGGCACTTGGCCACTCTCTTCCCATTCCCGTGTAGCGGTGGGATATGGGGTAATGAAGGGTTAATGCCACCTTGCTATTGTAAAGTGACATTAAGCCAAATTAATAATGGAGAGGCGTCAATTATGACACCTATCCATTATTAATCCAATACTAGTAAAGGGTTAAAAAAACACAAACACATTATTTAAAAGTATTTTAATGAAATAAAAACAAAGTTTGTTGTAATAATTTATTCTACGCTCAATCCATCTGAAGACCCTCGCTCTGTAACCAAAAAGTTAAAATAAAAAACCAACAATATACATACCTTCTGAAGATCTGTAAGGTCCCACGATGTAAATCCATCTGAAGGGGTTAAGATATTTTGCAGCCAGGAGCTCTGTTAATGCAGTGGTGCTCCTGGCTGCAAAACCCTGGAGAATGAAGGTAAAGTCGGTCATTGACCTATATTTACCTTCATTTGCGGTGAGGCGCCCTCTGCTGGCTGTTCCTAGATCGTGGGAACTTTTCTAGAAAGCTCCCAGGCTCGGGTTCATATGAGGACAACCAGCAGAGGGCGCCCTCATATGAAGTCAAGCCTGGGAGCTTTCTAGGAAAGTTCCCACGATCTAGGAACAGCCAGCAGAGGGCGCCTCACCGCAAATGAAGGTAAATATAGGTCATTGACCTACTTTCCCTTCATTCCCCGGGGTTTGGCAGCCAGGAGCACCGCTGCATTAGCAGAGCTCCTGGCTTCAAAATATTTTAACCCCTTCAGATGGATTTACATCGTGGGACCTTTCAGATCTTCGGAAGGTATGTATATTGTTGGTTTATTATTTTTTCTTTGTCACAGAGCGAGGGTCTTCAGATGGAGGGTTGAATAAATTATTACAACAACCTTCGTTTTTATTTCATTAAAATACTTTTAAATAATGTGTGTGTGGTTTTTTAACCCTTTACTAAAATTGGATTAATAATGGATAGGCGTCTTATTGACGCCTCTCCATTATTAATCTGGCTTAATGTCACCTGACAATAGCAAGGTGACATTAACCCTTCATTACCCATATCCCACCGCTACACGGGAATGGGAAGAGAGTGGCCAAGTGCCAGAATAGGCGCATCTTCCAGATGTGCCTTTTCTGGGGTGGCTGGGGGCAGATGTTTTTAGCCGGGGGGGCCAAAAACCGTGGACCCTCTCTAGGCTATTAATATCTGCCCTCAGTCACTGGCTTTACTACTCTGGCGGAGAAAATTGCGCGGGAGCCCACGCCAATTTTTTTCTGAGATTTAACCCTTTAATTGCCTGTAGCTATTAAATTTAAGGGTTAAAGGCAAATTAAGGGTTAAATTGCGGAAAAAATTTGCCTGGGCTCCCGCGCAATTTTCTCCGCCAGAGTAGTAAAGCCAGTGACTGAGGGCAGATATTAATAGCCTGGAGAGGGTCCATGGTTATTGGCCCCCCCTGGCTAAAAACATCTGCCCCCAGCCACCCCAGAAAAGGCACATCTGGAAGATGCGCCTATTCTGGCACTTGGCCACTCTCTTCCCATTCCCGTGTAGCGGTGGGATATGGGGTAATGAAGGGTTAATGTCACCTTGCTATTGTAAGGTGACATTAAGCCAAATTAATAATGGAGAGGCGTCAATTATGACACCTATCCATTATTAATCCAATTTTAGTAAAGGGTTAAAAAACACACACACAGTCTGGAAAAAGTATTTTAATTAAATGATGACACCTGGTTTTTGACCATTTTTTTATTGTACTGCAAAGGGTTAACTAATCTGGCTGACCGGAGAAGGACTGATAAGTTCATCTCCGGTCAGCCGGGGAAGTCCATCTCTGGTCAGCCGGGGAGTCCGCGCAGCCGCAGTGACTACCGAACGAGTTCACCCGAACAGCGTGAGCTGCGTTCGGGAGAACTCGGTATACAATGAACGGGATCGCTTTACGATCCCGTTCATTGTATCGGCGGCCGCGGTTTAGAGCAGCCACATGTCATGTGGCTGCTCTAAACTGTAGATCATCGTGGGACACTCGTTTATTTGGATGCTGCGGAGGGTAGGTATATGTTGTGGTTTGTTTTTTTACTTTTTTTCTGATGAGGGATTCGTGGAATTGGGCGTATAGGTGAGTATGGGTTTTTTATTTTTTTATTTATTTTAGGTGGCGATCGGCGGGGACAGGTATGTATATTTTATTTTCGCAGGTAACCACTGGTCACCAATGAAACTTTTGGGGGACTAAATAAAAGGGCCACTGGCCACCAATGAACCTTTCTAGGGTTGGGGGGGGTTAATACGGGCCACTGGCCACCAATGAACTTTTCTAGGGGTGGGGGGGTTAATACGGGCCACTGGCCACCAATGAACCTTTCTAGGGGTGGGGGGGGGTTTAATATGGGCCACTGGCCACCAATGAACCTTTCTATGGGTGGGGGGTTAATACGGGCCACTGGCCACCAATGAACCTTTCTAGGGCTGGGGGGGTTAATATGGGCCACTGGCCACCAATGAACCTTTCTAGGGGTGAGGGGGGTGGTGAATACGGGCCACTGGCCACCAATGAAACTTTTTAGGGGGGGGGGCAATTATTTCGGGTCGTGGATATAAAAAAAAATGTATGTTTTTTTGCACGCAGGAACAGTTCGATGGGAAATACTGCTCCCATCGAGCTGAGCCTGCTGCTACTATAGGGAATAGACATAGGCCGATGGGAGTAGTAGTAGTCTCATCGGCCTATGTCTGACAACACACATACACAATATGCACATACACAATATACACCACACACACGGACACACACAAAACACACACATAGACACGTACCACACTAATCATGTAAGGCACATCCAGCTGCATCCGGTCATACCAGTCCATGTTGGCAGCCATCATCCAGGAAGATGGATATTGTCTTCCTGGATTATGGGATGCTCCTGGCATGATAGGATGGCCATGTGACTTCCGGTATGCCGCACTGTGTATCTCCGCAAATCTGCTTGAATTCCGCAAATTTTTTTATAGATTTGCGGAATTCAAGCGGTACAATAGAAGTCTATGGGCACGGAATCGCCGCGATTCCGCAAATTAATGAACATGCTGTGTATTTTACCGCAAATCTTTTTCGCCGCGGAAAAATACTCAGTATGTGCACATAATTTGCGGTTTCCATTATAATTGATAGGATGCTTAACCCCTTCATGACCCAGCCTATTTTGACCTTAAAGACCTTGCCGTTTTTTGCAATTCTGACCAGTGTCCCTTTATGAGGTAATAACTCAGGAACGCTTCAACGGATCCTAGCGGTTCTGAGATTGTTTTTTCGTGACATATTGGGCTTCATGTTAGTGGTAAATTTAGGTCAATAAATTCTGCGTTTATTTGTGATAAAAACGGAAATTTGGCGAAAATTTTGAAAATTTTGCAATTTTCACATTTTGAATTTTTATTCTGTTAAACCAGAGAGTTATGTGACACAAAATAGTTAATAAATAACAGTTCCCACATGTATACTTTACATCAGCACAATTTTGGAAACAAAATTTTTTTTTGCTAGGAAGTTATAAGGGTTAAAATTTGACCAGCGATTTCTCATTTTTACAACGAAATTTACAAAACCATTTTTTTTAGGGACCACCTCACATTTGAAGTCAGTTTGAGGGGTCTATATGGCTGAAAATACCCAAAAGTGACACCATTCTAAAAACTGCACCCCGCAAGGTGCACAAAACCACATTCAAGAAGTTTATTAACCCTTCAGGTGCTTCACAGCAGCAGAAGCAACATGGAAGGAAAAAATGAACATTTAACTTTTTAGTCACAAAAATTATCTTTTAGCAACAATTTTTTTATTTTCCCAATGGTAAAAGGAGAAACTGAACCACGAAAGTTGTTGTCCAATTTGCCCTGAGTACGCTGATACCTCATATGTGGGGGTACACCACTGTTTGGGCGCACGACAGGGCTTGGAAGGGAAGGAGCGCCATTTGACTTTTTGAATGAAAAATTGGCTCCACTCTTTAGCGGACACCATGTCACGTTTGGAGAGCCCCCGTGTGCCTAAAAATTGGAGCTCCCCCACAAGTGACCCCATTTTGGAAACTAGACGCCCCAAGGAACTTATCTAGATGCATAGTGAGCACTTTGAACCCCAAGGTGCTTCACAAATTGATCTGTAAAAATGAAAAAGTACTTTTTTTTCACAAAAAAAATTTTTAGCCTCAATTTTTTCATTTTCTCATGGGCAACAGGATAAAATGGATCCTAAAATTTGTTGGGCAATTTCTCCTGAGTACAACAATACCTCACATGTGGGGGTAAACCACTGTTTGGGGACATGGTAAGGCTCGGAAGGGAAGGAGCGCCATTTGACTTTTTGAATGAAAAATTATCTCCATCATTAGCGGACACCATGTCGCGTTTGGAGAGACCCTGTGTGCCTAAACATTGGCGCTCCCCCACAAGTGACCCCATTTTGGAAACTAGACCCCCCAAGGATCTTATCTAGATGCCTAGTGAGCACTTTAAACCCTCAGGTGCTTCACAAATTGATCTGTAAAAATGAAAAAGTACTTTTTTTTCACAAAAAAATTCTTTTCGCCTCAATTTTTTCATTTTCACATGGGCAATAGGATAAAATGGATCATAAAATTTGTTGGGCAATTTCTCCCGAGTACGACGATACCTCATATGAGGGGGTAAACCACTGTTTGGGCACTCGGCAGGGCTCGGTAGGGAAGGCGCGCCATTTGACTTTTTGAATGGAAAATTAGCTCCAATTGTTAGCGGACACCATGTCGTGTTTGGAGAGCCCCTGTGTGCCTAAACATTGGAGCTTCCCCACAAGTGAACCCATTTTGGAAACTAGACCCCCCAAGGAACTTATCTAGATGCATATTGAGCACTTTAAACCCCCAGGTGCTTCACAGAAGTTTATAACGCAGAGCCATGAAAATAAAAAATAATTTTTCTTTCCTCAAAAATGATTTTTTAGCCTGGAATTTCCTATTTTGCCAAGGGTAATAGGAGAAATTGGACCCCAAATGTTGTTGTCCAGTTTGTCCTGAGTACGCTGATACCCCATATGTGGGGGTAAACCACTGTTTGGGCGCACGGCAGGGCTCGGAAGGGAAGGCACGCCATTTGACTTTTTAAATGGAAAATTAGCTCCAACCATTAGCGGACACCATGTCACGTTTGGAGAGCCCCTGTGTGCCTAAACATTGGAGATCCCCCAGAAATGACCCCATTTTGTAAACTAGACCCCCAAAGGAACTAATCTAGATGTGTGGTGAGGACTTTGAACCCCCAAGTGCTTCACAGAAGTTTATAACGCAGAGCCATGAAAATAAAAAATAAAAATATTTTCTCAAAAATGATCTTTTAGCTTGCAATTTTTTATTTTCCCAAGGGTAACAGGAGAAATTTGACCCCAAAAGTTGTTGTCCAGTTTCTCCTGAGTACGCTGATACCCCATGTGTGGAGGTAAACCACTGTTTGGGCACACGTCAGTGCTCAGAAGGGAAGTAGTGACTTTTGAAATGCAGACTTTGATGAAATGGTCTGCGGGCGTCACGTTGCGTTTGCAGAGCCCCTGGTGTGCCTAAACAGTAGAAACCCCCCACAAGTGACCCCATTTTCGAAACTAGACCCCCCAAGGAACTTATCTAGATATGTGGTGAGCACTTTGAACCCCCAAGTGCTTCACAGACGTTTACAACGCAGAGCCGTGAAAATAAAAAATCATTTTTCTTTCCTCAAAAATGATGTTTTAGCAAGCATTTTTTTATTTTCACAAGGGTAACAGGAAAAATTGGACCCCAGTAATTGTTGCGCAGTTTATCCTGAGTATGCTGGTACCCCATATGTGGGGGTAAACCACTGTTTGGGAACACGTCGGGGCTCGGAATTGAGGGAGCACCATTTGACTTTTTGAATACGAGATTGGCTGGAATCAATGGTGGCGCCATGTTGCGTTTGGAGACCCCTGATGTGCCTAAACAGTGGTAACCCCTCAATTCTACCTCCAACACTAACCCCCACACACCCCTAACCCTAATCCCAACTGTAGCCATAACCCTAATCACACCCCTAACCACAACCCTAATTCCAACCCTAACCCTAAGGCTATGTGCCCACATTGCGGATTCGTGTGAGATTTTTCAGCATCATTTTTGAAAAATCCGCGGGTAAAAGGCACTGCGTTTTACCTGCGGATTTTCCGCGGATTTCCAGTGTTTTTTGTGCGGATTTCACCTTCCGATTCCTATTGAGGAACAGGTGTAAAACGCTGCGGAATCCGCACAAAGAATTGACATGCTACGGAAAATACAAAGCAGCGTTTCCGCACGGTATTTTCCGCACCATGGGCACAGTGGATTTGGTTTTCCATGGTACTGTAAACCTGATGGAACACTGCTGCGAATCCGCAGCGGCCAATCTGCTGCGGATCTGCAGCCAAATCCGCACCGTGTGCACATGGCCTAATTCTAAAGGTATGTGCACACGCTGCGGAAAACGGGGCGGATTCGCAGCAGTTTCCCATGAGTTTACAGTTCAATGTAAACCTATGGGAAACAAAAATCGCTGTACACATGCTGCAGAAAAACTGCACAGAAACGCAGCGGTTTACATTCCGCAGCATGTCACTTCTTTCTGCGGATTTCGCAGCGGTTTTACAACTGCTCAAATAGAAAATCGCAGTTGTAAAACCGCAGTGAAATGCGCAGAAAAAACGCGGTAAATCCGCCATAAATCCGCAGCGGTTTAGCACTGCGGATTTATCAAATCTGCAGCGGAAAAATCCGCAGAGGACCAGAATACGTGTGCACATACCAAAACCCTAGCCCTAACCCTAACCCTACCCCTAACCCTACCCCTAACCCTACCCCTAACCCTAACCCTACCCCTAACCCTATTCTAACATTAGTGGAAAAAAAAAATTATTTAGTTTTTTATTGTCCCTACCTATGGGGGTGACAAAGGGGGGGGGTCATTTATTATTTTTTTTATTTTGATCACTGAGATATAATCTATCTCAGTGATCAAAATGCACTTTGGAACGAATCTGCCGGCCGGCAGATTCGGTGGGCGCACTGCGCATGCGCCCGCCATTTTGGAAGATGACGGCGCCCAGGGAGAAGACGGACGGACCCCGGCAGGATCGGTAAGTATGATGGGGTGGGGGGAGCACGGGGGGGGGGGATCGGAGCATGGGGGTGTGGATCGGAGCGCGGGAGGGGTGGAACGGAGCACGGGGGGGTGCATTGGAGCATCGGGGGGTGGATCGGACTGCAGGGGGGGTGGATCGGACTGCAGGGGGGGTGGATCGGAGTGCAGGGGGGGTGGTTGGAGCACTGGGGAGGGTGATTGGAGCACGGGGGGAGCGGACAAGAGCACGGGGGGAGCAGAGCACAGGACGGAGGGGAGCCGGAGCAGTGTACCGGACAGATCGGGGGGCTGGGGGGGCGATCGGTGGGGTGGGGTGGGGGCACATTAGTGTTTCCAGCCATGGCCGATGATATTGCAGCATCGGCCATGGCTGGATTGTAATATTTCACCCGTTATAATAGGTGAAATATTACAAATCGCTCTGATTGGCAGTTTCACTTTCAACAGCCAATCAGAGCGATCGTAGCCACGAGGGGGTGAAGCCACCCCCCCTGGGCTAAACTACCACTCCCCCTGTCCCTGCAGATCGGGTGAAATGGGAGTTAACCCTTTCACCCGATCTGCAGGGACGCGATCTTTCCATGACGCCACATAGGCGTCATGGGTCGGACTGGCACCGACTTTCATGACGCCTACGTGGCGTCATGGGTCGGGAAGGGGTTAATGTTAGCATTTTTTTTCGCGGTTTTATAGCGTTTTTATAGCGAAAAACCGCGGGAAAACTGCGAAAAAAACGCTACGTGTGCACACAGCCTTAAAGAAGGGGACCAGGTGCTAGTACTAGTGCCCACCAGAGAGAGTAAACTCATGATCAAGTGGCCAGGGCCATATGAGATATGGGGGGAAGGTGGGAGAAGTGAACTACTAAGATTACCAGCCCAGGAAAAGAAAACCCAAACAGTTGCATCATGTATCACCTATATTTTATTTAGAGGTATCAGACTACAGGGGCTGAATACAAATGCACTTCACAATTTTCAGATTTGTACCTTTAAAATAATTAGAAAACCAGATATCATATCCTTTACACTCCACAAATACTTGTCACTTTGTGTTGGTATATCACAAAATAACAACAAAGTACATTTAAGTTTCTGGGTGTAGCATGAAAAAATGTGGAAATGTGGGTTATGAAAACTTTTTCAAAGTACTATCTATCTATCTATCTATCTATCTATCTAATCTATCTATCTATCTATCTACCCTCTATCTTTCTATCTTCCATATCTACTGTATGTATCTATCTACAGTCATGGCCAAAAGTATTGACACCCCTGCAATTCTGTCAGATAATACTCATTTTCTTCCTGAAAATGATTGCAAACACAAATTCTTTGGTATTATAATCTTCATTTAATTTGTTTTAAATGAAAAAACACAAAAAGAATTGTCCTAAAGCCAAATTGGATATAATTCCACACCAAACATAAAAAGGGGGGTGGACAAAAGTATTGGCACTGTTCGAAAAATCATGTGCTGCTTCTCTAATTTGTGTAATTATCAGCACCTGTAACTTACCTGTGGCACCTAACAGGTGTTGGCAATAACTAAATCACACTTGCAGCCAGTTGACTCAACCTCTGTCCTGTGTCTTTGTGTGTACCACATTGAGCATGGAGAAAAGAAAGAAGACCAAATAACTGTCTGAGGACTTGAGAAACCAAATTGTGAGGAAGCATGAGCAATTTCAAGGCTACAAGTCCATCTCCAAAGACCTGAATGTTCCTGTGTCTACCGTGCGCAGTGTCATCAAGAAGTTTAAAACCCATGGCACTGTGGCTAACCTCCTTAGATGTGGACGGAAAAGAAAAATTGACAAGAGATTTCAACGCAACATTGTGCGGATGTTGGATAAAGAACCTCGACTAACATCCAAACAAGTTCAAGCTGTCCTGCAGTCCGAGGGTACAACATTGTCAACCCGTACTATCCGTCGGCATCTGAATGAAAAGGGACTGCATGGTAGAAGACCCAGTAAGACCCCACTTCATACCCAGAGACATAAAAAAAGCCAGGCTGGAGTTTGCCAAAACTTACCTGAAAAAGCCTAAAATGTTTTGGAAGAATGTTCTCTGGTCAGATGAGACAAAAGTAGAGCTTTTTGGGCAAAGGCATCAACATAGAGTTTACAGGAGAAAAAAAGAGGCATTCAAAGAAAAGAACACGGTCCCTACAGTCAAACATGACGGAGGTTCCCTGATGTTTTGGGGTTGCTTTGCTGCCTCTGGCACTGGACTACTTGACCGTGTGCATGGCATTATGAAGTCTGAAGACTACCAACAAATTTTGCAGCATAATATAGGGCCCAGTGTGAGAAAGCTGGGTCTCCCTCAGAGGTCATGGGTCTTCCAGCAGGACAATGACCCAAAACACACTTCAAAAAGCACTAGAAAAAGGTTTGAGAGAAAGCACTGAAGACTTCTAAGGTGGTCAGCAATGAGTCCAGACCTGAGTCCCATAGAATACCTGTGGAGAGATCTAAAAATGGCAGTTTGGAGAAGGCACCCTTCAAATATCAGGGACCTGGAGCAGTTTTCCAAAGAAGAATGGTCTAATATTCCAGCAGAGCATTGTAAGAAACTCATTGATGGTTACCGGAAGCGGTTGGTCGCAGCTATTTTGGCTAAAGGTTGTGCAACCAAGTATTAGGCTGAGGGTGCCAATACCTTTGTCTGGCCCATTTTTGGAGTTTTGTGTGAAATGATCAATGTTTTGCTTTTTGCTTCATTCTCTTTTGTGTTTTTTCATTTAAGACAAATTAAATGAAGATAATAATACCAAAGAATTTGTGTTTGCAATCACTTTCAGGAAGAAAATGAGTATTATCTGACAGAATTGCAGGGGTGTCAATAATTTTGGCCATGACTGTATCTGAGAAAAAAGACAAAGTGTGGTAATAACAACAGTAAATATAATCTAAATCTCACCAAGTATTGATGTAATATACAGAATAGACGAGAATTAAAACATAACTTTTAATATACACATTAAAAAGTACCAAAAAAATGTGTGTCACCCTAAGTGAAAATGAAATACTAGGGATTATGTTTCAGTCAAGAGTCAAGAATCAAAACCTATAAGACATGAGACAACAATCCCCCTAGGATAAAATGATTTCTTTTACAGTGGCTATGGTGAAATCCATATAACCCAAGGTATAATGTCATGGGTATAGATGTGGATGGAAACCAACCATATAATAGCACAACACTATTAACTTGGCTGCATATATAGATGACATCTATAACATTGATATCACCAACAGTAATGCAGTTTGTGAAACTGAATAAAGTAGAAAAAAGGAACAATCTCAGCAAATCCAAAGCCCGGGTATGGGAGGAGAAGATGATCCTGGGTCAAAGGTGATCCACCAGGCAAATCGTGGGGAAGACAATACCCTGTTAATCTCTATGGGGCTAGCAATAATCTATCCCCAAAATTCCCGCCCTGACAAGGGCAGTCCACAGCTACCCCTGCGCTAAACTTGCCCTGCACTCTCCCTCATAGGTTGCCCCAACACGATTCTTCCAAGCTGAATCATCAGGGGTCTAGCTTGTTACAGGAGATAAGGTGCTTAAGTGCTATAGTAGAGAGACATGTAGTCCTTCCACTCTCTGTCCTGAACTGCAGTTCATTCAGCTTGGAAGAAACACATTGGGACAGTTGCAAACCTGACATAACAGCGCTTGCTATGCTGATGCTGAGTGCTCCCGTCATTATAGAACAGGTCATGAGGTAATGAAGAGGGCAGGCTGGAGCATTACATGACAGCACAGAGCCCCTCCCTCTTCATTATGTCACTACAGGTCCTGCAGACACTGCACTAGAAACAATGCAGCTTCCATTAACAGGATCTGTGGTGAGGTAATAAGAGGGAGGGCTCTGTGCGGTCATGTGATGCTCCAGCCCTTCATTACCTCACCACAAGTCCTGTAAGCTGTAACATAGTAACATAGTTAGTAAGGCCGAAAAAAGACATTTGTCCATCCAGTTCAGCCTATATTCCATCATAATAAATCCCCAGATCTACGTCCTTCTACAAAACCTAATTGTATGATACAATATTGTTCTGCTCCAGGAAGACATCCAGGCCTCTCTTGAACCCCTCGACTGAGTTCGCCATCACCACCTCCTCAGGCAAGCAATTCCAGATTCTCACTGCCCTAACAGTAAAGAATCCTCTTCTATGTTGGCGGAAAAACCTTCTCTCCTCCAGACGCAAAGAATGCCCCCTTGTGCCCGTCACCTTCCTTGGTATAAACAGATCCTCAGCGAGATATTTGTATTGTCCCCTTATATACTTATACATGGTTATTAGATCGCCCCTCAGTCGTCTTTTTTCTAGACTAAATAATCCTAATTTCGCTAATCTATCTGGGTATTGTAGTTCTCCCATCCCCTTTATTAATTTTGTTGCCCTCCTTTGTACTCTCTCTAGTTCCATTATATCCTTCCTGAGCACCGGTGCCCAAAACTGGACACAGTACTCCATGTGCGGTCTAACTAGGGATTTGTACAGAGGCAGTATAATGCTCTCATCATGTGTATCCAGACCTTTTTTAATGCACCCCATGATCCTGTTTGCCTTGGCAGCTGCTGCCTGGCACTGGCTGCTCCAGGTAAGTTTATCATTAACTAGGATCCCCAAGTCCTTCTCCCTGTCAGATTTACCCAGTGGTTTCCCATTCAGTGTGTAATGGTGATATTGATTCCTTCTTCCCATGTGTATAACCTTACATTTATCATTGTTAAACCTCATCTGCCACGTTTCAGCCCAAGTTTCCAACTTATCCAGATCCATCTGTAGCAGAATACTATCTTCTCTTGTATTAACTGCTTTACATATTTTTGTATCATCTGCAAATATCGATATTTTACTGTGTAAACCTTCTACCAGATCATTAATGAATATGTTGAAGAGAACAGATCCCATCTATTTTAATCTTATTTAGCCGGTTTCGCACCTCTTCTTGGGTTAGATTGGTGACCCTTAATATAGGGATTTCATTGTTTCTTGGGATTTCACCTAGCATTTCATTTTCCACCGTGAATACCGTGGAGAAGAAGGTGTTTAATATGTTAGCTTTTTCCTCGTCATCTACAACCATTCTTTCCTCACTATTTTTTAAGGGGCCTACATTTTCAGTTTTTATTCTTTTACTATTGATATAGTTGAAGAACAGTTTGGGATTAGTTTTACTCTCCTTAGCAATGTGCTTCTCTGTTTCCTTTTTGGCAGCTTTAATTTGTTTTTTAGATAAAGTATTTTTCTCCCTATAGTTTTTTAGAGCTTCAATGGTGCCATCCTGCTTTAGTAGTGCAAATGCTTTCTTTTTACTGTTAATTGCCTGTCTTACTTCTTTGTTTAGCCACATTGGGTTTTTCCTATTTCTAGTCCTTTTATTCCCACAAGGTATAAACCGCTTACACTGCCTATTTAGGATGTTCTTAAACATGTCCCATTTATTATCTGTATTCTTATTTCTGAGGATATTGTCCCAGTCTACCAGATTAAGGGCATCTCTAAGCTGGTCAAATTTTGCCTTCCTAAAGTTCAGTGTTTTTGTGACTCCCTGACAATTCCCCCTAGTGAAAGACAGGTGAAACTGTACAATATTGTGGTCGCTATTTCCTAGATGCCCGACCACCTGCAGATTTGTTATTCTGTCAGGTCTATTAGATAGTATTAGGTCTAAAAGTGCTGCTCCTCTGGTTGGATTCTGCACCAATTGTGAAAGATAATTTTTCTTGGTTATTAGCAGAAACCTGTTGCCTTTATGGGTTTCACAGGTTTCTGTTTCCCAGTTAATATCCGGGTAGTTAAAGTCCCCCATAACAAGGACCTCATTATGGGTTGCAGCTTCATCTATCTGCTTTAGAAGTAGACTTTCCATGGTTTCTGTTAAATTTGGGGGTTTGTAACAGACCCCAAAGAGAATTTTGTTACCATTTTTCCCTCCATGAATTTCGACCCATATGGACTCGACATCCTCATTTCCTTCGCTAATATCCTCCCTTAAAGTGGACTTTAGACAAGACTTTACATAGAGACAAACCCCTCCTCCTCTCCGAGTTTTACGATCCTTTCTAAACAGACTGTAACCCTGTAAGTTAACTGCCCAGTCATAGCTTTCATCTAACCATGTCTCGGTTATTCCCACTATGTCAAAGTTACCTGTACATATTTCTGCTTCTAGTTCTTCCATCTTGTTTGTCAGGCTTCTGGCGTTTGCGAGCATGCAGTTTAGAGGATTTTGTTTTGTTCCAATCTCCTCGCTGTGGATTGTTTTAGAAATGTTCTTACCTCCCTTCTGAGTATGTTTTCCTGGGTCTTCTTTGTTCAAGTCTAATGTTTTTCTTCCCGTCCCCTCTTCTTCTAGTTTAACGCCCTCCTGATGAGTGTAGCGAGTCTTCTGGCGAATGTGTGTTTCCCAGGTTTGTTGAGGTGTAGTCCGTCTCTGGCGAGGAGTCCATCGTACAAGTAATTCACACCGTGGTCCAGGAATCCGAATCCTTGTTGTCTGCACCATCGTCTTAGCCAGTTGTTTGCATCAAGGATCCTGTTCCATCTCCTGGTGCCATGCCCGTCTACTGGAAGGATAGAAGAAAAAACTACCTGTGCATCCAGTTCCTGTAGAGAGATGCTTTCAGTTTTCTAGTGTGGCTAACTGGCTGGCTGCAGGATTTGCACTGATGTGAGCACAGCCCTACAAGTAAAAAATAATTTTATCTTTAGTAATTACAACACATAAAAAAGCACTCTGACACTCCTATGGTAAACTACAACTCCCAACATGTCATAGGACCTGCAGCACATGCTGGAAGTTATAGTTCTCCCATGGGATCTTAAAGCACCACTCCAGTGTTATTTTTAAGTGCTGGTGTGGTGCTTTAAATATAAGCCCTGTGCCCCCATTCTTATACTCACCCTTCAGCATCTTCATATAGTACAGACACCACACTGGTCCCGCAGCACCATCTTCTACCTGTAGCTTCCAACATAATAACATACTATTATATAAACACCACACATAATAGTATGTTATTTATGTTATTAAATATTTTACCACATTTTTTGCTTTAAATAATTTTTACCTATTTTCCACCTCAAAACCTGGGTGCGTCTTATAATCCAGTGTGTCTTATAGTCCAAAAAATATGCTATCTGTCTGTCTGTCTGTCTGTCTATCTATCTATCTATCTATCTATCTGTCTATCCTTATATTTATTCATCTATATTTATCTACCTATATGTATCCATGTATCTATCCCTATCTCTATGTATCTATTTATGTTTCAATAAAGATGTAAGCAGCAGCACCACTCCTTGTTCTGTAGAAAAATAGCACTCCTTATTCTGTGTCAAGAAGGCTCACATTGAGAGCCGAAATGCCGCCCCATGGGCTTTTAACCCTTACTGACATTGGGCATAATAGTACGCCGATGACGGTATCCCTCCTTTTGATGTGTGCTCCGGCAGTGAGCCCACATCTTTCCTGGGACATGTCAGCTGTTTTGAACAGCTGACATGTGTCTGCAATAACCGTGGGTGGAATCGAGGTCCACCTGTGGCTATTAGCTAGTTAAATGCCGCTGTCAATTGCTGACAGTGGCATTTAAATGGCGCTTCCGGCACTCTTGCTGGAAGTACGCACACCAGTGACCTGCATCACGTGATTGCGGGTCACCGGTGTGTCGGCATGACAACCCAAGGTCTCCTGGAGACCTCTATGGTTGTCAGTGCTGGATTGCTGTCAAGTACAACTTGTTCTGCAAAAAAAAAAAAAAATAAGCCCTCACATGGCCATATTGATGGAAAAATAAAAAAGTTATGGCTCTGGGAAAAAGCGTAGCGAAAAACGAAAATGCAAAACCGAAAAAAGCTTCGGGGGTTAAGGGGTAAATAGCATATTTTTCTACACAACAAGGAGTGCTGTTGCTGCTTCTATCGTTTTTGAAATGTAAAGGACTGGTATGTGTCTGGGTAGCTTTGCATCAATATTGCTGGTGTTATTCTTGTTTTTTTTAAATAGAAGAGTGTAATAATAAGCAGGAACTGAGTATGTCACCACGGAACAGACAGACCAACTGTTGAGGGGAATTTATTAACAGGAGTAAGATTCTCCTCGCATGGAGTAAACAGAGGGTTAAATGAGGTAAATCAAACAATAAACAGTTAAGCGAGAACAAAAGGGTTAACGAGCGTTCTTGTGACTTATCAGTCCAGGGAGGTCCTGACTGGAGGGTCCAAATTCCAGCATGGGTACAGTCACCAGCAGAGTCCGCTTTCATGTACTCACAAGATGCAGTCTTTAGCTTTTACAGCACAGCCAGGAATCAGGGGCTCCGCACTGTTAAGTCTCTCACTAAGAATCACAGTCTCTTTACTGATACTGCGCAGACCAGGGAATATAAGTCTCTTCTCTGTTTCCTGGAAACTCTGGGGTTAAGTCTCTGCAGCCTGTTCTTCTAAAAGTGAAACTGAAACCGGGAAGTAGCACAGTCTGGTCAGTCACTGCCACAGGAGTCTCTGTAAGCCTGGCAGCTTCTCTGTAGTAATGTCACACACACACTGAGCAGTTACTTATCACACTCAAGGATCTTTGCTTGTCACTGCGGTCACCAGGGCTGCGTTCACCAGGGCTGCACTAGAGTCACTGTCAGGGGAAGAGTCTTCTCATATTATGGAGGCTTCCAAGTCCCCACTCTCACTCCAGCCTTAGTGCCCTCACGTGGAGCACTGTCATGGGGAGCACGATGCTGCAGCCTGCCCTCTCTCTGTGCAGCTGTCCCCTCTCTCTGGTGCGCTCTGCTCTCCTGCACTTTTCTGACCACACCTCCGTCTCTCCCTCCCTGCCCCCGGCGTCACATGGTCCCTAGTCTCCAGAGCAGAAAGTCTTCCCCCCAACGACCCAGCTGTCTGACTAAATGGTTCCAAGTAAGGAGCAGGGACAGCAACCTCCTTACAAGAGCACAATACCAACTGGCCGTTGCTAAGGCCTTCTCAGCAATGCATCCAATACTTGCCCCAATCCAGACAATGGTAAATAGGAAGGCAGCACTCCATAGATTCAAAGACTAAAAAGTGTATTTTAGTTAGACTCCCATGGCAATGCCAAAATTGAAAAAAGTGGATTTTATTTAGACCCCTATGGCAAGGCCAAAGGTGAAAAAAGTGGATTTTATTTAGACCCCCATGGCAAGGCCAAAAGTGAGAAAAGTGGATTTTATTTAGACCCCAATGGCAAGACCACAGGTGAAAAAATTGTTTTATTTAGAGCCACACGGCAAGGCCAAAGGTGAAAAAAAAAGTGGATTTTATTTAGACCCACATGGCAAGGCTAAAGGTGAAAATGTGGATTTTATTTAGACCCACATGGCAAGACCAAAGGTAAAAATGTGGATTTTATTTAGACCCACATGGCAAGGCCAAAGGTGAAAAAGTGGATTTTATTTAGATCCACATGGCAAGGCTAAAGGGCTTGCCATGTGGGTCTAAATTAAATCCACTTTTTTCACCTTTGAATCTATGGAGTGCTGCCTTCCTATTTACCATTATCTATCTATCTATCTATCTATCTATCTATCTATCTATCTATCTATCTATCTATCTATCTATCTATCTGTCTGTCTGTCTGTCTATCTATCTACCTATTTATCCATCTTTTATCTACTAAATATGGAGTATATGTATCTATACTACTTTTATATGCTGCTGGGAATATTGTTAAATTTAATGAATTCATATGTTTTCATGCAAGAAATTACCCCAGAAAATAATTGTTGCTATGAATATATTCAGGCCACTTTGATCTTCCCAGTTTCCTGCTTCCAGCAAATTGAAGCCCAATTTATAGATTGCTATCTAATGTACTAATGATGTAGCCCATGGTCTTTAATGAGGAATAGGGAGACTGAATAAATGTTACATGATCATCTGATAAACTAAACAGATGTTCCTATCTATGCTTCCAGTATAACTGAACATCAATGTATTACTAATTAGATAGAATAAAAGCTCATTGTCATTGTTATACTTTCTCACAGTTCAGTGTCAAGGCTGTCTAGCTTTGGTTACTAAATGTCATTTGATCTGTTGCCTATTTGAGACTTGTTTCCGATGTGCCTATGATTCTTTTGCAGAGTGATGGATGTCACATGATTGTGTGGAGCTGGTTGTGCATAGAGTGCTATTTTTAAAAGAAAAAAGGAATCACAAATGTACATCAACTATATATCAACTAACAACTGAAAAGGGGAACATTTGTATTTCTGCACTTGATTTTCAGTTCAAAAGGGAACATTCACCAATTTACAAAATGGCTTAAATACCATAACTTAAATACATTAAAAAATATGCTGCTAAGCTCCTAAAAGCAGACAGGGTGTCAGACTGTCACAATAATTCTCCCCATTTTATCTCTGCAAAAAAGATGATGGCTATGTGGAAAATAGTAATTACTATAATAAAAACCATCATTATCAGTAATGTTATTAGTGAGTACCAACTGCTGTATATGCACCAACAGGCACCCATGCAGCAGTGTGAAAATGTTTGTCACATTTAAATGTATCAGATCACCAAACAAATTTAAATATTAGACAAAGAGAACACAAGTAAACTTAAAATGCTGCTTTTAAGTGAAGGTCTTTATTATTAAGGGACAAAGAAATCCAGACCTACAGGGCCCTGTGCTTGCCCCTTAAACCTAATAACTGATTGGGCCATACTTTGCAGCAACAACTGCAATCAAGCATTTGCGATAACTGGCACTAAGTCTTTTACGACGCTCTGGAGAAATTTTGGCCCACTCATCTTTGCAAAATTTTTGTAATTCAGCCACATTGCAGGGTTTCCTAGAATGAACCACATTTTTAAGGTCATGCCACATCATCTCAAACGGATTAAAATCAGGACATTGACTAGGCTACTCCAACATCTTAATTTTGTTTTTCTTAAGCCATTCAGTGGTGGACTTGCAGCTGTGTTTTGGATCATTGTCTTGCTGCACAACCCATGTGCGCTTCAGCTTGAGGTCACAAACAAATGGCCCAACAATCTCCTTCAGGATTTTTTGATAGACAGCAGAATTCATGGTTCTATTTATTGCAGCAAGTCTTTCAGGTCCTGAAGAAGCAAAATAGCTCCAGACCATCACACCGTGTTAGGGTTGGTGGAACGCACCGAATATATTTAAGTAAGATTGGTGGATTCGCCACCCGGGATCCACCGTGCAGGAAAGAACCTGCTGCTAAGTAACATAGTAACATAGTAACATAGTTAGTTAGGCCGAAAAAAGACATTTGTCCATCCAGTTCAGCCTATATTCCATCATAATAAATCCCCAGATCTACGTCCTTCTACAGAACCTAATTGTATGATACAATATTGTTCTGCTCCAGGAAGACATCCAGGCCTCTCTTGAACCCCTCGACTGAGTTCGCCATCACCACCTCCTCAGGCAAGCAATTCCAGATTCTCACTGCCCTAACAGTAAAGAATCCTCTTCTATGTTGGCGGAAAAACCTTCTCTCCTCCAGACGCAAAGAATGCCCCCTTGTGCCCGTCACCTTCCTTGGTATAAACAGATCCTCAGCGAGATATTTGTCTTGTCCCCTTATATACTTATACATGGTTATTAGATTGCCCCTCAGTCGTCTTTTTTCTAGACTAAATAATCCTAATTTCGCTAATCTATCTGGGTATTGTAGTTCTCCCATCCCCTTTATTAATTTTGTTGCCCTCCTTTGTACTCTCTCTAGTTCCATTATATCCTTCCTGAGCACCGGTGCCCAAAACTGGACACAGTACTCCATGTGCGGTCTAACTAGGGATTTGTACAGAGGCAGTATAATGCTCTCATCATGTGTATCCAGACCTCTTTTAATGCACCCCATGATCCTGTTTGCCTTGGCAGCTGCTGCCTGGCACTGGCTGCTCCAGGTAAGTTTATCATTAACTAGGATCCCCAAGTCCTTCTCCCTGTCAGATTTACCCAGTGGTTTCCCATTCAGTGTGTAATGGTGACATTGATTCCTTCTTCCCATGTGTATAACCTTACATTTATCATTGTTAAACCTCATCTGCCACCTTTCAGCCCAAGTTTCCAACTTATCCAGATCCATCTGTAGCAGAATACTATCTTCTCTTGTATTAACTGCTTTACATAGTTTTGTATCATCTGCAAATATTGATATTTTACTGTGTAAACCTTCTACCAGATCATTAATGAATATGTTGAAGAGAACAGGTCCCAATA
Source organism: Ranitomeya imitator (assembly GCF_032444005.1). NCBI lineage: Eukaryota > Metazoa > Chordata > Amphibia > Anura > Dendrobatidae > Ranitomeya > Ranitomeya imitator. The sequence continues at coordinate 317,225,979 of NC_091285.1, read as the reverse complement.
CTGACCCCTGCGGTACCCCACTGGTCACAGCGACCCAGTTAGAGACTATACCATTTATAACCACCCTCTGCTTTCTATCACTAAGCCAGTTACTAACCCATTTACACACAATTTCCCCCAGACCAAGCATTCTCATTTTGTGTACCAACCTCTTGTGCGGCATGGTATCAAACGCTTTGGAAAAATCGAGATATACCACGTCCAATGACTCACCGTGGTCCAGCCTATAGCTTACCTCTTCATAAAAACTGATTAGATTGGTTTGACAGGAGCGATTTCTCATAAACCCATGCTGATATGGAGTTAAACAGTTATTCTCATTGAGATAATCCAGAATAACATCCCTCAGAAACCCTTCAAATATTTTACCAACAATAGAGGTTAGACTTACTGGCCTATAATTTCCAGGTTCACTTTTAGAGCCCTTTTTGAATATTGGCACCACATTTGCTATGCGCCAATCCTGCGGAACAGACCCTGTCGCTATAGAGTCCCTAAAAATAAGAAATAATGGTTTATCTATTACATTACTTAGTTCTCTTAGTACTCGTGGGTGTATGCCATCCGGACCCGGAGATTTATCTATTTTAATCTTATTTAGCCGGTTTCGCACCTCTTCTTGGGTTAGATTGGTGACCCTTAACCCCTTCATGACCCAGCCTATTTTGACCTTAAAGACCTTGCCGTTTTTTGCAATTCTGACCAGTGTCCCTTCATGAGGTAATAACTCAGGAACGCTTCAATGGATCCTAGCGGTTCTGAGATTGTTTTTTCGTGACATATTGGGCTTCATGTTAGTGGTAAATTTAGGTCAATAAATTCTGTGTTTATTTGTGATAAAAACGGAAATTTGGCGAAAATTTTGAAAATTTCGCAATTTTCACATTTTGAATTTTTATTCTGTTAAACCAGAGAGTTATGTGACACAAAATAGTTAATAAATAACATTTCCCACACGTCTACTTTACATCAGCACAATTTTGGAAACAAAATTTTTTTTTGCTAGGAAGTTATAAGGGTTAAAATTTGACCAGCGATTTCTCATTTTTACAACGAAATTTACAAAACCATTTTTTTTAGGGACCACCTCACATTTGAAGTCAGTTTGAGGGGTCTATATGGCTGAAAATACCCAAAAGTGACACCATTCTAAAAACTGCACCCCTCAAGGTGCACAAAACCACATTCAAGAAGTTTATTAACCCTTCGGGTGCTTCACAGCAGCAGAAGCAACATGGAAGGAAAAAATGAACATTTAACTTTTTAGTCACAAAAATGATTTTTCAGCAACAATTTTTTTATTTTCCCAATGGTAAAAGGAGAAACTGAACCACGTACGTTGTTGTCCAATTTGTCCTGAGTACGCTGATACCTCATATGTGGGGGTAAACCACTGTTTGGGCGCACGGCAGGGCTTGGAAGGGAAGGAGCGCCATTTGACTTTTTGAATGAAAAATTGGCTGCACTCTTTAGCGGACACCATGTCACATTTGGAGAGCCCCCGTGTGCCTAAAAATTGGAGCTCTTCCACAAGTGACTTCATTTTGGAAACTAGACGCCCCAAGGAACTTATCTAGATGCATAGTGAGCCCTTTAAACCCCCAGGTGCTTCACAAATTGATCCGTAAAAATGAAAAAGTACTTTTTTTTCACAAAAAAATTCTTTTAGCCTCAATTTTTTCATTTTCACATGGACAACAGGATAAAATGGATCCTAAAATTTGTTTGGCAATTTCTCCTGAGTACACCGATACTTCACATGTGGGGGTAAACCACTGTTTGGGCACATGGTAAGGCTCGGAAGGGAAGGAGCGCCATTTGACTTTTTGAATGAAAAATTATCTCCATCGTTAGCGGACACCATGTCGCGTTTGGAGAGACCCTGTGTGCTTAAACATTGGAGCTCCCCCACAAGTGACCCCATTTTGGAAACTGGACCCCATAAGAAACTTATCTAGATGCCTAGTGAGCACTTTAAACCCTCAGGTGCTTCACAAATTGATCCGTAAAAATGAAAAAGTACTTTTTTTTCACAAAAAATTTATTTTCGCCTCAATTTTTTCATTTTCACATGGGCAATAGGATAAAATGGATCCTAAAATTTGTTGAGCAATTTCTCCCGAGTACGCCGATACCTCATATGTGGGGGTAAACCACTGTTTGGGCACACGGCAGGGCTCGGAAGGGAAGGCGCGCCTTTTAACTTTTTGAATGGAAAATTAGCTCCAATTGTTAGCGGACACCATGTCGCATTTGGAGAGCCCCTGTGTGCCTATGCAATGGAGCTCCCCCACAAGTGACCCCATTTTGGAAACTAGACCCCCCAAGGAACTTATCTAGATGCATACTGAGCACTTTAAACCCCCAGGTGCTTCACAGAAGTTTATAATGCAGAGCCATGAAAATAAAAAATAATTTTTCTTTTCTCAAAAATGATTTTTTTAGCCTGGAATTTCCTATTTTGCCAATGGTAATAGGAGAAATTGGACCACAAATGTTGTTGTCCAGTTTGTCCTGAGTATGCAGATACCCCATATGTGGGGGTAAACCACTGTTTGGGCGCACGGCAGGGCTCAGAAGGGAAGGCACGCCATTTGGCTTTTTAAATGGAAAATTATCTCCAATCATTAGCGGACACCATGTCGCGTTTGGAGAGCCCCTGTGTGCCTAAACATTGGAGATCCCCCACAAATTACCCCATTTTGGAAACTAGACCCCCAAAGGAACTAATCTAGATGTGTAGTGAGCACTTTGAACCCTCAAGTGCTTCACAGAAGTTTATAACGCAGAGCCATGAAAATAAAAAAAAAAAATTATTTTCTCAAAAATGAATTTTAGCTCGCAATTTTTTATTTTCCCAAGGGTAACAGGAGAAATTTGACCCCAAAAGTTGTTGTCCAGTTTCTCCTGAGTACGCTGATACCCCATATGTGGGGGTAAACCACTGTTTAGGCACATGCTGGGGCTCGGAAGTGAAGTAGTGACGTTTTGAAATGCAGACTTTGATGGAATGCTCTGTGGGCGTCACGTTGCGTTTGCAGAGCCCCTGATGTGGCTAAACAGTAGAAACCCCCCACAAGTGACCCCATTTTGGAAACTAGACCCCGAAAGGAACTTATCTAGATGTGAGGTGAGCACTTTGAACCCCCAAGTGCTTCACAGAAGTTCATAACACAGAGCAGTGAAAATAATAAATACGTTTTCTTTCCTCAAAAATAATTTTTAGCCCAGAATTTTTTATTTTCCCAAGGGTTACAGGAGAAATTGGACCACAAAAGTTGTTGTCCAGTTTCTCCTGAGTACGCTGATACCCCATGTGTGGGGGTAAACCACTGTTTGGGCACACGTGGGGGCTCAGAAGGGAAGTAGTGACTTTTGAAATGCAGACTTTGATGGAATGGTCTGCGGGCGTCACATTGCGTTTGCAGAGCCCCTGGTGTGCCTAAACAGTAGAAACCCCCCACAAGTGACCCCATTTTGGAAACTAGACCCCCAAAGGAACTTATCTAGATGTGTGGTGAGCACTTTCAACCCCCAAGTGCTTTACAGAAGTTTATAACGCAGAGCCGTGAAAATAATAAATACGTTTTCTTTCCTCAAAAATAATTTTTTAGCCCAGAATTTTTTATTTTCCCAAGGGTTACAGGAGAAATTGGACCACAAAAGTTGTTGTCCAGTTTCTCCTGAGTACGCTGATGCCCCATGTGTGGGGGTAAACCACTGTTTGGGCACACGTGGGGGCTCAGAAGGGAAGTAGTGACTTTTGAAATGCAGACTTTGATGGAATGGTCTGCGGGCGTCACGTTGCGTTTGCAGAGCCCCTGGTGTGCCTAAACAGTAGAAACCCCCCACAAGTGACCCCATTTTGGAAACTAGACCCCCCAAGGAACTTATCTAGATATGTGGTGAGCACTTTGAACCCCCAAGTGCTTCACAGACGTTTACAACGCAGAGCCGTGAAAATAAAAAATCATTTTTCTTTCCTCAAAAATGATGTTTTAGCAAGCAATTTTTTATTTTCTCAAGGGTAACAGGAGAAATTGGACCCCAGTAATTGTTGCGCAGTTTGTCCTGAGTATGCTGGTACCCCATATGTGGGGGTAAACCACTGTTTGGGCACACGTCGGGGTTCGGAACTGAGGGAGCACCATTTGAATTTTTGAATACAAGATTGGCTGGAATCAATGGTGGCGCCATGTTGCGTTTGGAGACCCCCTGAAGTGCCTAAACAGTGGAAACCCCTCAATTCTACCTCCAACACACCCCTAACCCTTATCCCAACTGTAGCCGTAACCCTAATCACAACCCTAACCACAACACACCCCTAACCACAACCCTAACCCCAACACACCCCTAACCCTAACCACAACCCTAATTCCAACCCTAACCCTAAGGCTATGTGCCAACGTTGCGGATTCGTATGAGATTTTTCAGCATCATTTTTGAAAAATCCGCGGGTAAAAGGCACTGCGTTTTACCTGTGGATTTACCGTGGATTTCCAGTGTTTTTTGTGCGGATTTCACCTGTGGATTCCTATTGAGGAACAGGTGTAAAACGCTGCGGAATCCGCACAAAGAATTGGCATGCTGCGGAAAATACAACGCAGCGTTCCCGCGCGGTATTTTCTGCACCATGGGCACAGCGGATTTGGTTTTCCATATGTTTACATGGTACTGTAAACCTGATGGAACACTGCTGCGAATCCGCAGCCAAATCCGCACCGTGTGCACATAGCCTAATTCTAAAGGTATGTGCACACGCTGCGGAAAACGCTGCGGATCCGCAGCAGTTTCCCATGAGTTTACAGTTCAATGTGAACCTATGGGAACCAAAAATCGCTGTACACATGCTGCGGAAAAACTGCACGGAAACGCAGCGGTTTACATTCCGCAGCATGTCACTTCTTTCTGCGGATTCCGCAGCGGTTTTACAACTGCTCCAATAGAAAATCGCAGTTGTAAAACCGCAGTGAAATGCGCAGAAAAACCGCGGTAAATCCACGATAAATCGGCAGCGGTTTAGCACTGTGGATTTTTCAAATCCGCTGCGGAAAAATACGCATAGGACCAGAATACGTGTGCACATACCGAAACCCTAACCCTAGCCCTAACCCTAGCCCTAACCCTACCCCTACCCCTAACCCTACCCCTAACCCTAACCCTACCCCTAACCCTACCCCTAACCCTACCCCTAACCCTACCCCTAACCCTAGTTCTTACCCCAACCTTAGTGAAAGAAAAAAAAATTCTTTATTTTTTTTATTGTCCCTATCTATGGGGGTGACAAAGGGGGGGGGTCATTTACTATTTTTTTTATTTTGATCACTGAGATAGGTTATATCTCAGTGATCAAAATTCACTCTGGAACGAATCTGCCGGCCGGCAGATTCGGCGGGCGCACTGAACATGCGCCCGCCATTTTGGAAGATGGCGGCGCCCAGGAAAGAAGACGGACGGACCTCGGGCGGCCAGGTAAGTATAAGGGGGGGGAGATCAGGGCACGGGGGGGGCGTCGGAGCACGCGGGGGTGGATCGGATCATGGGGGGGGGTGGATCGGAACACGGGAGGGAGGATTGGAGCACGGGGAAGGATTGGAGCACGGGGTGAGGGATCGCTGTGCGGGGGGGTGGATCGGAGCACGGGGGGGTCGCTGTGTGCGGGGGGGGGATCGGAGTGCGGGGGGTTTGATTGGAGCGCGGGGGGTGTGATTGGTGCACGGGGAAGCGGACAGGAGGACGGGGGAGCGGAGCACAGGACGGAGGGGAGCGGACCACAGATCTGGGGGCTGGGGGGGCGATCGGAGGAGTGGGGTGGGGGCTCATTAGTATTTCCAGCCATGGCCGATGATATTGCAGCATCGGCCATGGCTGGATTGTAATATTTCACCAGTTTTTTAGGTGAAATATTACAAATCGCTCTGATTGGCAGTTTCACTTTCAACAGCCAATCAGAGCGATCGTAGCCACGAGGGGGTGAAGCCACCCCCCCTGGGCTAAACTACCACTCCCCCTGTCCCTGCAGATCGGGTGAAATGGGAGTTAACCCTTTCACCCGATCTGCAGGGACGCGATCTTTCCATGACGCATATGCTGCGTCATGGGTCGGAATGGCACCGACTTTCATGACGCAGCGTATGCGTCAAAGGTCGGGAAGGGGTTAATATAGGGTTTTCATTGTTTCTTGGGATTTCACCTAGCATTTCATTTTCCACCGTGAATACCGTGGACAAGAAGGTGTTTAATATGTTAGCTTTTTCCTCGTCATCTACAACCATTCTTTCCTCACTATTTTTTAAGGGGCCTACATTTTCAGTTTTTATTCTTTTACTATTGATATAGTTGAAGAACAGTTTGGGATTAGTTTTACTCTCCTTAGCAATGTGCTTCTCTGTTTCCTTTTTGGCAGCTTTAATTAGTTTTTTAGATAAAGTATTTTTCTCCCTATAGTTTTTTAGAGCTTCAATGGTGCCATCCTGCTTTAGTAGTGCAAATGCTTTCTTTTTACTGTTAATTGCCTGTCTTACTTCTTTGTTTAGCCACATTTGGTTTTTCCTATTTCTAGTCCTTTTATTCCCACAAGGTATAAACCGCTTACACTGCCTATTTAGGATGTTCTTAAACATTTCCCATTTATTATCTGTATTCTTATTTCTGAGGATATTGTCCCAGTCTACCAGATTAAGGGCATCTCTAAGCTGGTCAAACTTTGCCTTCCTAAAGTTCAGTGTTTTTGTGACTCCCTGACAAGTCCCCCTAGTGAAAGACAGGTGAAACTGTACAATATTGTGGTCGCTATTTCCTAGATGCCCAACCACCTGCAGATTTGTTATTCTGTCAGGTCTATTAGATAGTATTAGGTCTAAAAGTGCTGCTCCTCTGGTTGGATTCTGCACCAATTGTGAAAGATAATTTTTCTTGGTTATTAGCAGAAACCTGTTGCCTTTATGGGTTTCACAGGTTTCTGTTTCCCAGTTAATATCCGGGTAGTTAAAGTCCCCCATAACCAGGACCTCATTATGGGTTGCAGCTTCATCTATCTGCTTTAGAAGTAGACTTTCCATTGTTTCTGTTATATTTGGGGGTTTGTAACAGACCCCAATGAGAATTTTGTTACCATTTTTCCCTCCATGAATTTCGACCCATATGGACTCGACATCCTCATTTCCTTCGCTAATATCCTCCCTTAAAGTGGACTTTAGACAAGACTTTACATAGAGACAAACCCCTCCTCCTCTCCGATTTTTACGATCCTTTCTAAACAGACTGTAACCCTGTAAGTTAACTGCCCAGTCATAGCTTTCATCTAACCATGTCTCGGTTATTCCCACTATGTCAAAGTTACCTGTAGATATTTCTGCTTCTAGTTCTTCCATCTTGTTTGTCAGGCTTCTGGCGTTTGCGAGCATGCAGTTTAGAGGATTTTGTTTTGTTCCAATCTCCTCGCTGTGGATTGTTTTAGAAATGTTCTTACCTCCCTTCTGAGTATGTTTTCCTGGATCTTCTTTGTTCAAGTCTAATGTTTTTCTAATGGCAGTAATATATGGCGGTACAATGTGATTACACACACGGGTTAACTTCACCCTATGTGAAGGAAGCAATCCCTGTTAAGTCACAGGGTCGCGGTACCGCACAGAGAGCGCAAGCAAGGAACCACAGAACTCTATCCCAGGACACAGGATTAGAGTTAGTGTAGACCTCTTGCGATCGACACCACAGTTGGGGTATCAGAGGTAACTATTATGTACAGAAGTGCATGCTGTGCCACAATAGCGGACGCCACTAGCCACCTAGACTTGGGTAAGGTAAACGCTCTAATAGCGCACGGCGCTGCACTGGCGGTCACAGCAGTTAGACGCTGCTTCGTGTGTTAAAGCTGTGAGTTCAGCCAGGCGCTAGATTGCAGCCATACACCTTACACAAACAGTCATACACAAGGATGGGTTTTTTAAGGAACGACTTGCACTCATCAACACACACACGATAACAATAGTCAACACTAGCGCATGGCCGTGCGGCCATGCGGGCCTTAAATAGTTGCAGCACGTTTAGGACCTTTCAAAGAAGGACCAATGGAATTGCTGCAGTACCTGAGCATGTGACCCTAGATCTCCACTGAGAGATCTTGCCCTGGGCATGCTCAGAGTGCAAAGCAGGATTTAGTCCTAGCACCTACAAGGACCTTAGCCGCAGTATCTGATCATGTGACCCTCGATCTCCACTGAGAGATCTTACTCTGGGCATGCTCAGAACTTGAAAAGCAGGACTTAGTCCCAGAAGCGTCTGCTCGCCGCTGCCCAGCACTGACTTCAATGGCAGAAGCAGGAAATGCTGCAGTAACTCTTAGCACAGAGTCAGACTGAGCGAGACACTGGGATCGAAGTCTCTGCTGAGCAGGCTCCACTGCGGCAGGAGAAGAATGGGAGACCGCAGCGGAGATGGCCCGAGATTCCCCCTGTGCAGAGGCAGGAACTCGACCCCTAACATTACCTTCCCTCCTTGGGCCTCGCTATGTTCGAAGGCAGCAATGTTGTGCGGAGCCCAAATGTGCTCAGCAGGCTCCCAGGATCTATCCTCAGGACCGTAAACCCTCCAGTCCACCAAATAAAATTTTTTGCTACAAACCACCTTGCACCCCAAAATAGCGTTCACCTCGTAATCGTCCGTAGACAAACCCGATGTCCCGGCAGATGACTCAGAAAACCGGGACATGTATACGGGCTTAAGGAGGGACACCTGAAAGGTGTCGGTGATACCTAGGCGTGGAGGAAGGGCTAGACGGTAGACCACAGGATTAACCTGTTCGGGGACCTTGAAGGGACCCAAGTAGCGAGGAGCAAACTTAGTGGACTCAACACGCAGCCAGATGTTACAAGCGGAGAGCCACACTAAGTCGCCAGGAGCAAAGATCGGGGCAGGGCGCCGATGTGCATTTGCAGGGGACCTCATTCTCTCCTTGGAGGCCCGGATGGCATCCTGAGTGCGGTCCCAAATGTCTCGTGCCTCCACTGCCCTTTCTGCCACCCTGGAGTCAGCGGAGGACACGGGCATAGGTACAGGAACCCGCGGATGCTGGCCGTAGTTAAGGAGGAAAGGAGTCTGACCGGTGGAGTCGGCTACAGCATTGTTAAGGGCAAACTCTGCCCACGGTAACAAGAATGCCCAGTCATCCGGCCTAGCAGAAACAAAATGTCGCAAATAAGTGACCAGAGTCTGGTTGGCTCTCTCAACCAACCCATTCGTCTCTGGATATTAAGCCGAAGAGCGATTTAACTCAATACTGAGTAGACGACAAAGCTCCCTCCAGAATCGAGAAGCAATCTGGGGACCCCGGTCACTGACAATCTTGTCCGGCAAACCGTGTAAGCGAAAAATGTGTTTGATGAACAAGGCTGCCAGAGCCCATGCAGATGGTAGCCGTGGAAGAGGCACCAAAGAACCATTTTGGAAAAATGGACGGTGATCACCCAGATAATGGTGCAACTACGAGACTTGGGTAAGCCCACCACACAGTGCATCCCGACCATCTCCCAGGGCCTGTCCACCACCGGCAGAGGATAAAGCAAACCAGCTGGCCGTTGCCGAGGGAACTTGTTCTTGGCGCAAGAGACACACGCCCAAACATAGTCTGCGACATTACTAGCCATATGCGGCCACCAGTATGTCCTCGCCAGTAACTCAGATGTCCTTTTGGAACTAAAATGTCCACCCACCCTGGACGAGTGTGCCTAAGAGAGAACCCCCGGTCGCAAACTGGATGGTACAAAAGTCTTGCCCGGAGGCACAGACTCTAACAAAACCAGGGCCACAGTTCCCAAGCTCTTGGTGGGGACAATAAGCCGAGGCTCCTCTTCCTCCGCCACAGATGACACAACGGAGCGAGAGAGAGCGTCGGCCCGAATGTTCTTCTCCCCAGAAAGAAAATGGAGGGTGAAATGAAATTGGGAGAAGAACAAGGACCATCTGGCCTGGCGAGAATTTAACCGCTGGGCTGTCTGCAGGTTCACCAAATTTTAATGGTCTGTGAAGACTTGGAAGGGAAAACGAGCTCCCTCCAAGAGATGTCTCCACTCCGAGAAAGCCAACTTCATGGCTAGCAACTCCCTGTCCCCGATGGAATAATTCCTCTCTGCTGGTGAGAAGGCCTTAGAAAAGAAGAAGCAAGGATGCTTCCGACCTTGAGCATCCTTTTGGAAGAGGACTGCTCCAGCACCAACAGATGAGGCATCCACCTTCATGATAAATGGCTTATCTACATCGGGGCGATGTAGGATGGGAGCGCTAGCGAAATGTGACTTTATGGAGTTAAAGGAGTTGGAGACCTCCTCAGACCACAATTTGGGATTTGCCCCCTTCTTGGTGAGAGCAACTAAGGGAGCTACCAAAGTTGAGAAGTGCGGAATGAACTGGCGATAATAATTTATGAACCCCATAAAGTGCTGCACCGCTTTAAGAGAATGGGGTTCTTGTCAGTCCATCACCGTCTGCAGTTTGGCAGGATCCATAGCCAATCCCTGGGCGGAGATGATATAGCCGAGGAAAGGTAAGGACTCCTGCTCGAACATACACTACTCCAACTTGGCATAGAGGGAGTTTGCCCGTAGGAGGTCGAAGACTTTGCAAACATCTCTCCGGTGGGAGTCAATATCTGGAGAGTAGATGAGAATATCATCCAGATAGACTACGACCGAGGTGGAAAGCATATTCCAGAAGATGTCATTCACAAAGTCTTGGAAAACGGCTGGGGCATAACAGAGCCCGAAGGGCATCACCAGATATTCATAGTGCCCACTCTGGTGTTAAAAGCCGTCTTCCATTCGTCCCCCTCACGGATGCGAATCAGGTTGTAAGCACCCCGCAGATCTAGTTTAGTAATCACCCTTGCTCCCCGAAGCCTATCGAAGAGCTCAGATACCAGGGGCAAAAGATACTTATTCTTAACGGTGATGGCGTTAAGACCCCTGTAGTCTATGCATGGACGCAGTTCTCCATTCTTCTTCTGCACGAAGAAGAACCCAGCCCCTGCAGGTGACACTGACTTCCTGATGAACCCTCTTGCCAGATTCTCTTGAATGTACTGAGACATTGCCTCCGTCTCCGGGAGAGATAACGGATAAACTCGACCCCGGGGAGGCTCAGCACCAGGCAAGAGATCAATAGGACAGTCATAAGGGCGATGGGGCGGAAGGGTCTCCACCGCCTTTTTGGAGGACACGTCTGCATAAGACCAATATTGCTTGGGGAGAGAGGATAGATCTGCGGGTACCTCTGTAGTAGCAACCTGAACGCACTCCCTCTGGCTCCTACCCCCACAAGATTCACCCCATTGCAGAATTCTGCCTGAGGACCACTCGATATGAGGAGAGTGGTACCGTAGCCAAGGTATCCCCAACAGGACCTCATCAATTCCCTCAGGAATGACGAGTAGAGATATAATCTCCTGATGGGATGGCGACATGGACAGAGTAAAAGGGATGGTCTGGTGTGTTATCTGTGAGGGCAGTGTCGACCCATTCACCACTCGTACTGTTACTGTTTGAGTTAGCATAACCAGGGGTATTGCATGCCGTTGGGTGAAGGCAGAAGACATAAAATTGCCCTCCGCCCCAGAATCCCCGCAGAGCTCTACCGAGTGGGAGGATGAGCCTATAGTAATTGTCCCTTTAAAGGACAATTTGGAGGCAAACGTCTCCGTGTCTAGTGTACCTCCACCTACTACCACTAGACGCTGACGTTTCCTCGACTGCTGGGGCATCTGGTGGCAAGATGTCCTGACTGCTGGCAAACATGACAGACCTTGAGTGCACAAGCGGTCCGGGACTTAGATCCCGCTCGTGACACTCCCAAGGCCTCATGTGACTCACGAACCTGGACCTGAGATTCCAGAGGTTTGGCGAAGGTGGGAGCCAGCCGAAACCTCTGTCTACACTGGGATCGCTCTAACCTCCGCTCGTTAAAATGGAGGTCAATTCGAGTAGAGACAGTTATTAACTCCTCCAGTGTGGCAGGAATCTCACCAGTGGCCAGAGCATCCTTAACGTGGTCAGCCAGGCCCCTACAAAATATGGGGATAAGGGCTTTATCCGACCACTCCAGCTCGGAAGCTAAAGTACGGAAGCGGACGGAAAAATTGCTGACCAAGGACTCACCCTGAGTTAATGACAGTAGTTGGAGCGCTGTGTCATGGGTGACTTGAGGTCCTAAAAAGACCTTTTTCAGAGTGCTCAGGAACAGCGGAGCACTCTGCACCACATGATCACCACGCTCCCACAGCGCGTTGCCCACTCCAACACCCTGTCTGACAAGAGAGACACAATAAATCCCACCTTAGCCCGCTCTGTAGGAGAACGTGCAGCCAGGAGCTTGAGGTAAATAGAGCACTGACTCACGAATCCCCTGCAAGATTTGCTATCTCCAGAAAATTTTTCTGGCAGCGGGAGGCGAGATAATGTCGGAACAGGGGTGGCAGTGGACAAGGTTGCTGCAGCCACGCTAGCAGCCTAAACAGCAACTGCGGTAACATCCACAGCTGAGGTTGAGCTCTCGAGAGCTGCCAACCTACCCTCCAGCTGCTGGATATACCGCAAAGATTGCTGAATGTCCGCCATTTACTAGCCAGACCCTGGCGCTAGTATTCTGTTAGGGTTGGCGGAACGCACCGAATATATTTATAAAGTAAGATTGGTGCGTTCGCCACCCGGGATCCACCGTGCAGGAAAGAACCTGCTGCTAAGTGAATGGCGGTACTATATGGTGGTACAATGTGATTAGACACACGTGTTAACTTCACCCTGTGTGAAGGAAGCGATCCCTGTTAAGTCACAGGGTCGCGGTACCGCACAGAGAGCACAAGCAAGGAACCACAGAACTCTATCCCAGGACACAGGATTAGAGTTAGTGTAGACCTCTTGCGATCGACACCACAATTGAGGTGTCAGAGGTAACTATTATGCACAGAAGTGCATGCTGTGCCACACTAGCGGACGCCACTAACCACCCAGACTTCGGTAAGGTAAACGCTCTAATAGCACACGGCACTGCACTGGTGGTCACAGCAGTTAGACGCTGCTTCGTGTGTTAAAGCTGTGAGTTCAGCCGGGCACTAGATTGCAGCCATACACCTTACGCGAACAGTCATACAAAAGGGATGGGTTTTTAAGGAAAGCTTTGCACTCATCAACACACACACGATAACAATAGTCAATACTAGTGCATTGCCATGCGGCCATGCGGGCCTTAAATAGTTGCAGCACATTTAGGACCTTTCAAATAAGGACCAATGGAATTGCTGCAGTACCTGAGCATGTGACCCTAGATCTCCACTGAGAGATCTTGCCCTGGGCATGCTCAGAGTGCAAAGCAGGATTTAGTCCTAGCACCTACAAGGACCTTAGCTGCAGTATCTGATCATGTGACCCTCGATTAGTGTTGAGCGATACCGTCCGATACTTTAAAGTATCGGTATCGGATAGTATCGGCCGATACCTGAAAAATATCGGATATCGCCGATACCGATATCCGATACCAATACAAGTCAATGGGACACCAAGTATCGGAAGGTATTCTGATGGTTCCCAGGGTCTGAAGGAGAGGAAACTCTCCTTCAGGCCCTGACTGTTAGAATTTCTATTATGGCAAGACAAAAGTAGCTAAGTAAAGAAAAACAAGTGGCCATCATTACTTTAAGAAATGAAGGTCAGTCAGTCCGAAAAATTGGGAAAACTTTGAAAGTGTCCCTAAGTGCAGTGACAAAAACCATCAAGCGCTACAAAGAAACTGGCTCACATGAGGACCACCCCAGGAAAGGAAGACCAAGAGTCACCTCTTCTTCTGAGGATACATTTATCTGAGTCACCACCCTCAGAAATCGCAGGTTACCAGCAGCTCAGATTAGAGACCAGGTCAATGCCACACAGAGTTCTAGCAGCAGACACATCTCTACAACAACTGTTAAGAGGAGACTTTGTGCAGCAGGCTTTCATGGTAAAATAGCTGCTAGGAAACCACTGCTAAGGACAGGCAACAAGCAGAATAGACTTGTTTGGGCTAAAGAACACAAGGAATGGACATTAGACCAGTGGAAATCTGTGCTTTGGTCTGATGAGTCCAAATTTGAGATCTTTGGTTCCAACCACCGTGTCTTTGTGCGGCGCAGAAAAGGTGAACGGATGGACTCTACATGCCTGGTTCCCACCGTGAAGCATGGAGGAGGAGGTGTGATGGTGTGGGGGTGCTTTGCTGGTGACACTGTTGGGGATGTATTCAAAATTGAAGGTATACTGAACCAGCATGACTACCACAGCATATTGCAGCGGCATGCTATTCCATCCGGTTTGCTTTTAGTTGGATCATCATTTATTTTTCAACAGGACAATGACCCCAAACACACCTCCATGCTGTATAAGGGCTATTTGACCCAGAAGGAGAGTGATGGGTTGCTATGTCAGATGATTTGGCCTCCACAGTCACCAGACCTGAACCCAATTGAGATGTCTTGATGTGAGCTGGACCGCAGAGTGAATGCAAAAGGGCCAACAAGTGCTAAGCATCTCTGGGAACTCCTTCAAGATTGTTGGAAGACCATTCCCGGTTACTATCTCTTGAAGCTCATCAAGAGAATGCCAAGAGTGTGCAAAGCAGTCATCAAAGCAAAAGGTGGCTACTTTGAACAACCTAGAATATAAGACATAATTTCAGTTGTTTCACACTTTTTTGTTAAGTATATAATTCCACATGTGTTAATTTATAGTTTTGATGCCTTCAGTGTAAATGTAAAATTTTCATAGTCATGAAAATACAGAAAAATCTTTAAATGAGAAGGTGTGTCCAAACTTTTGGTCTGTACTGTATATATATATATATATATATATATACAGTATATACATATACAGTGGGCATGGGAAATATTCAGGCCCCTTTATATTTTTCATTCTTTGTTTCATTGCAGCCATTTGGTAAATTCAAAAAAGTTAATATCTTTTCTCATTAATGTACAATCTGTACCCCATCTTGACTGAAAACAAGCAGAAATGTAGAAAATTTTGCAAATTTAATAAAAAAGAAAAACTGAAATATCACATGGTCATAAGTATTCAGACGCTTTGCTCAGCCACTCATATTTAAGTCAAATGCTGTCCATTTCCTTGTGATCCTCCTTGAAATGGTTCTACTCCATCATTGGAGTCCAGCTGTATTTATTTAAACTGATAGGACCTGATTTGGAAAGGCGCACACCTGTCTATATAAGACCTCACAGCTCACAGTGCATGCAAGACCAAATGATTATCATGAGGTCAAGGGAACTGGCTAAGGAGCTCCGAGACAAAATTGTGGCAAGACACAGATCTAGCCAAGTTATAAGAGCACAGTGGCCTCCATAATCCTTACATGGAAGAAGTTTGGGACCACCGGAAGTCTACCTAGACCTGGCTGTCGCGCCAAACTGAGCAATCGTGGGAGAAGAGCCTTGGTGAGAGAGGTAAAGAAGAAGTCCAAGATCACTGTGGCTGAGCTCCAGAGATGATGTAGGGAGATGGGAGAAAGTTTCACAAAGTCAACTATCACTGCAGCCCACCACCAATCAGGCGTTTATGGCAAAGTGGCCCAACGGAAGCTTCTCCTCAGTGCAAGACATATTAAAGCTCGCATAGAGTTTGCTAAAAAACACATGAAGTATTCCCAGACTATGAGAAATAATATTTTCTGGTCTGATGAGACAAAGATAGACCTTTCTGGTGATAATTTTAAGCGGTATGTGTGGAGATAACCAGGCAATGTCCATCACCTGCCCAATACAATCCCGACAGTGAAACATGATAGTGGGAGCATCATGCTATGGAGGTGTTTTTCAGCTGCAGGGTTATGACTACTGGTTGCCATTGAAGGCAACATGAATGCAGCCAAATACAGAGATATCCTGGATGAAAACCTCTTCAAGAGTGCTCTGGACCTCAGGCTTGGCCTAAGATTCACCTTCCAACAAGACAATGACCTTAAGCACACAGCTAAAATAACAAACGAGTGGCTTCAGAACAACTTTGTGACCATTCTTGACTGGCCCAGCCAGAGCCTTGACCTAAATCCAATTGAGCATCTCTGGAGAGACCTGAAATTGGCTGCCCACCAGCGTTAACCATCCAACATGAAAGAACTGGAGAGGATCTGCAAGGAAGAATGGCAGAGGCTCCCCAAATCCAGGTGTGAAAAACTTGTTGCAAGAAGACTTATGGCTGTACTTGTGAGCAGGTTGCGGGATGCAGTAATGGACTGGAGGCAGAGCAAGGGTTAACAATTTTACTTAGCAGGGGAATACTCCACACAGGGAGATAAACAGTTAAAGGGAGGACAAAAACAGTTCAGATGCAAAAAGATGTGCAGAGTAATTGAAAACAAGGGAAAAGAAAGTGGCAGTTTGTGTTAGATCAACTTAGCCTGTCCGTCGTCTTCCAGGCCGTGGCAATTACGGAGCAGGCGATGTCGCCAACAACGGCTGGCGCGGTGCTGTTCCAGAGGGGTCCTGCAAAAAACGGTCTGTCTTCTGGTGGCAGTGTGTGGTGTCCTGTACCTTCCACTGAGCCCCTAGTCCATGAACATATGTGACTGGAGCAAACAAGGCCGCAGCACAATCAGAGTCACTTGTGGGCGGGGAGGTATATGCTGTTAAGGTGGGTTACAAAAGTCTATCCAGTACTCGGTTCTCTCTTTGCGGCACGTGCGCTGTACTCACAGTCATGAAGCACACGGCACCTCGATCTCTGTCAGCTACAGGGCGTGCTGCACTTTTCTGTCTATGCTGCGCGCTGCCTGTCCCGGCCAAGACTGAAGCGCCGACAACCACTGGCACGCTGCTTCTCCAGCGAGGTCTTGCGACGAGGGCAGCAGGGAACAGTCCTGAACTCTGCCCTGGCTCTTAGGCTGGCGTGCGGCGCTTAACTGAACAGGACTCCCGGCTCTTTCCTTATTATTGTGGTGGGCTCCGGCAGCGTCCTGGCATCGGATCGGTAGCGTGTTGTCGCGGCCTGGCTGCACACCCCTCAGAGTCTTGCCTCTGTCGCTGCTGGCGGGAAACTGCCCAACGCTGTGCACACTTTTACTTATAAACATGCCCCCAGCTTCGTGGTCAGAGCCCCGGTCCGGTCCTTTTTTCCTTTCCCCGGTCAAATGCACATTTCGTTTTTTATGCTCATTAAATATCATCAAATTTTGTTTATGGTACATTCTAAAGTCATAAATGCATGTTTAACTAATTGTTCTTTTGTCCAAAATCATGTTTATCTGTTATATCCTGTGCAACTTATTGAAATGTCACATCCCTTTTAGGATATATTTGTCTTTCCTTTGCATCATGCTAATTCCCAATTCCTTGCAATTTTAACTGTTTCTGTTAAGTGGGACCAGCATCTGTAGTTTTCAGCTTGGTTAATTATAGCTACTAATTGGCACATGCCTAGTTTAAATTATAGCTCACAATGATCCACCTCAGTTCTCCTATGAATAAGGGTGTTGTGTACACCACAAAAGTGCCAGGTTTCATTTTACCATGTTTTAATGTATTTTTCAATAAAGAAAGATTTTACTTACATCCTGGATGGATATGCGGAAACACCAGCGGGTGCGGCACCCTCAGAACGAACTCCAGCTGAACCATTGATCCAGGGATTCACAACGTGGTAAACTTCCAAACCCCCTCCTCTTTTCCAGACTGATAGATGTGAATTACTTTGTTTCTCATTTGTTCCAGAATTTCTTTGGATGGCAGTATGACATCTAGCTTTTGAGGAGCTTTGGTCTACTTTACTTTGTCAGTAGGTTCTATTTAAATGATCTCTTGACTGAGAACAGGTGTGGCAGTAATCAGGCCTGCGTTCAGCTAGGGAATTTGAACATAGCTTCCAAAATATGTGATCAACCACAATTAATTTATGTTTTAAGGGGGGGCAATCACTTTTTCACACAGGGTCGTGTAGGTTTGAATTTCTTTTTCCCTTAATAATAAAGAGCTTCATTGAAAAACTGCATTTTGTGTTTACTTGTGTTATCTTTGTCTAATGTTTCAATTTGTTTGGTGATCTGAAACATTTAAGTGTGATAACCATGCAAAAGAATAGGTGAAGGGGAGAATCAGGAAGGGGCAAACACTTTTTCACTCAACTGTAAATGGATGGCAATGGGAGATTATGATGTGATGCTAATTAAACATTTTGGTGGAACATTTTACTATACAACCAAATGCACAATTTTACTGTGTATATTTAGTATACAATACGATGTCACATATTAAACATTTTATATATTAGTTTAAGTATGCCCCTGCAGTGAGATATAACATCACGTTCTAGAAGCCATATAGTTAGGTAATAATATACATATTCATAATAGGGAGCTACAAACATTTTTAATATACTGTACAGTATGTAAATTAAACTCATTCCGTAATAAAAAAAATACATAATTATTTTTATAATTATATTTCCCTGCCCCTTTATTTTTTCTCTTTGTTGGGTTCCACCATTGATCCAGGTTCTGAAAATGTGACTCTGCAGTTCCCCACCTGAATGGAGCAAAGATCAAGAATGTGCACCTCTACACCATTCAATCTCTATTAGACTATCAGAGATAGCTGAGTATAGCACTCAGAATGACTCAAAGCTGTGCAGCATTGACCTCTGCTCTATTCAGACAGGGCTCTGGAGAGAACTTTTTGGAATTGATGGGGGTACCAGTATTCAGATTCCAGTACAGAAGACTTTTAGCATATACTTACTAGAATGGTATTTCCAATGCAACTAATGAAATGAAGTCGGCAAGGCTTGATGAGAGATTTCAGCAGTTAGGTCTACAAAATGGGGAACGCTGCCCTGGGCCATAATGCAAGCTATCGATGACAGCTAGGACTTAAAAGAAGCCATTGCATGCAAAAAAAATCTGATCATATTATGTACATGTTGTGAATTCTGTGGCTGAATTCACTCCTGTGGTCACAAGTGGTACTGCAGCTTCTGAGCTTCCTCCCTCAGGTGTTCTGGTGAGCTCGTTAACTGCTTCATTACTTAACTCCGCCTGATGCTGCTATCCTTGCTCCTTGTCAATGTTTCAGTGTTGGATCTGAGCTTCTCCTGATTGTTCCTGTGACCTGCTGCTCTGTATAGCTAAGTGCTTTTTGCTTTTTTGTTGCTTTTTTTCTGTCCAGCTTGTCTTTTGTTTTGCTGGAAGCTCTGAGACGCAAAGGGTGTACCGCCGTGCCATTAGTTCGGCACGGTGGGTTTTTTTTGCCCCCTTTGCGTGGTTTTGCTTTAGGGTTTTTTGTAGACTGCAAAGTTCGCTTTACTGTCCTCGCTCTGTCCTAGAATATCGAGCCCCACTTTGCTGAATCTATTTCATCCCTACGTTTTGTCTTTTCATCTTACTCACAGTCATTATATGTGGGGGGCTGCCTTTTCCTTTGGGGAATTTCTCTGGGGCAAGTCAGGCCTATTTTTCTATCTTCAGGCTAGCTAGTTTCTTAGGCTGTGCCGAGTTGCCTAGGTAGTTGTTAGGCGCAATCCACAGCCGCTTTTAGTTGTGTTTAGGATAGGATCAGGTGTGCAGTCTACAGAGTTTCCACGTCTCAGAGCTCGTTCTTGTATTTTTGGGTATTTGTCAGATCACTGTGTGCGCTCTGATCGCTAAGCACACTGTGTTTCTGGATTGCCTTCATAACACCTGTCATTAGCAAACATAACAGTACAAGGAGCCAAACTAATGATTCTCAATAGAGGGAAAAAAAAAGTTCTGACATCATTTTTTTTTTTTTCTGCTCTGTGTTCACTTTTTTTTTTTCCCCTAGACATTTGGGTGATTCTGGACACAGGTGTGGACATGGATATTCAGGGTCTGTGCTCTTCAATGGATAATCTCGTTATAAATGTACAAAAAATTCAAGATACTATTGATCAGAAATCTATGTTAGAACCAAGAATTCCTATTCCTGATTTGTTTTTTGGAGATAGAACTAAGTTTCTAGGTTTCAAAAATAATTGTAAGCTATTTCTGGCCTTGAAACCTCATTCTTCTGGTAATCCTATTCAACAGGTTTTGATTATTATTTCTTTTTTGCGCGGCGACCCTCAAGACTGGGCATTTTCTCTTGCGCCAGGAGACCCTGCATTGAGTAGTGTCGATGCGTTTTTCCTGGCGCTCGGATTGCTGTACGATGAGCCTAATTCAGTGGATCAGGCTGAGAAAAATTTGCTGGCTTTGTGCCAGGGTCAGGATGATATAGAAGTATATTGTCAGAAATTTAGGAAATGGTCAGTACTCACTCAGTGGAATGAATCTGCGCTGGCAGCTTTGTTCAGAAAGGGTCTCTCTGAGGCTCTTAAGGATGTCATGGTGGGATTTCCTATGCCTGCTGGTTTGAATGAGTCTTTGTCTTTGGCCATTCAGATCGGTCGACGCTTGCGCGAGCGTAAATCTGTGCACCATTTGGCGGTACTGCCTGAGGTTAAACCTGAGCCTATGCAGTGCGATAGGACTATGACTAGAGTTGAACGGCAGGAATACAGACGTCTGAATGGTCTGTGTTTCTACTGTGGTGATTCCACTCATGCTATTTCTGATTGTCCTAAGCGCACTAAGCGGTCCGCTAGGTCTGCCGTCATTGGTACTGTACAGTCCAAATTCCTTCTGTCCATTACCTTGATATGCTCTTTGTCGTCGTTTTCTGTCATGGCGTTTGTGGATTCGGGCGCTGCCCTGAATCTGATGGATTTGGATTATGCTAAACGTTGTGGGTTTTTCTTGGAGCCTTTGCGGTGTCCTATTCCATTGAGAGGAATTGATGCTACACCTTTGGCCAAGAATAAACCTCAATACTGGGCCCAGCTGACCATGTGCATGGCTCCTGCACATCAGGAAGTTATTCGCTTTCTGGTGTTGCATAATCTGCATGATGTGGTCGTGTTGGGGTTGCCATGGCTACAAACCCATAATCCAGTATTGGATTGGAATTCCATGTCGGTATCCAGCTGGGGTTGTCAGGGGGTACATGGTGATGTTCCATTTTTGTCGATTTCGTCATCCACCCCTTCTGAGGTCCCAGAGTTCTTGTCTGATTATCAGGATGTATTTGAAGAGCCCAAGTCCGATGCTCTACCTCCGCATAGGGATTGTGATTGTGCTATCAATTTGATTCCTGGTAGTAAATTCCCTAAAGGTCGATTATTTAATATATCCATGCCCGAACACGCCGCTATGCGCAGTTATGTGAAGGAATCCCTGGAGAAGGGACATATTCGCCCATCGTCATCACCACTGGGAGCAGGGTTCTTCTTTGTAGCCAAGAAGGATGGTTCGCTGAGACCGTGTATTGATTACCGCCTTCTTAATAAGATCACTGTTAAATTTCAGTATCCCTTGCCATTGTTATCTGACTTGTTTGCTCGGATTAAGGGGGCTAGTTGGTTCACTAAGATAGATCTTCGTGGTGCGTATAATCTGGTGAGAATCAGGCAAGGAGATGAATGGAAAACTGCATTCAATACGCCCCAGGGGTCATTTTGAGTATCTAGTGATGCCGTTCGGACTTGCCAATGCTCCATCTGTGTTTCAGTCTTTTATGCATGACATCTTCCGTGAGTATCTGGATAAATTCCTGATTGTTTACTTGGATGACATTTTGATCTTCTCAGATGATTGGGAGTCTCATGTGAAGCAGGTCAGAATGGTTTTTCAGGTCCTGCGTGCTAACTCTTTGTTTGTGAAGGGATCAAAGTGTCTCTTCGGTGTGCAGAAAGTTTCATTTTTGGGGTTCATCTTTACCCCTTCTACTATCGAGATGGATCCAGTTAAGGTCCAAGCCATCCAGGATTGGATTCAGCCGACATCTCTGAAAAGTCTGCAAAAGTTCCTGGGCTTTGCTAATTTTTATCGTCGCTTCATCTGTAATTTTTCTAGCATTGCCAAACCATTGACCGATTTGACCAAGAAGGGTGCTGATTTGGTTAATTGGTCTTCTGCTGCTGTGGAAGCTTTTCAGGAGTTGAAGCGTCGTTTTTGTTCTGCCCCTGTGTTGTGTCAGCCAGATGTTTCTCTTCCGTTCCAGGTCGAGGTTGATGCTTCTGAGATTGGAGCAGGGGCGGTTTTGTCACAGAGAGGTTCTGATTGCTCAGTGATGAAACCATGTGCTTTCTTTTCCAGGAAGTTTTCGCCCGCTGAGCGTAATTATGATGTGGGCAATCGAGAGTTGCTGGCCATGAAGTGGGCATTCGAGGAGTGGCGTCATTGGCTTGAAGGAGCTAAGCATCGCGTGGTGGTATTGACTGATCATAAGAACTTGACTTATCTCGAGTCTGCCAAGCGCTTGAATCCTAGACAGGCCCGTTGGTCGTTATTTTTTGCCCGCTTCGACTTTGTGATTTCGTACCTTCCGGGCTCTAAAAATGTGAAGGCGGATGCTCTGTCTAGGAGTTTTGTGCCCGACTCTCCGGGTTTATCTGAGCCAGCGGGTATCCTCAAGGAAGGAGTCATTGTGTCTGCCATCTCCCCTGATTTGCGGCGGGTGCTGCAAAAATTTCAGGCGAATAAACCTGATCGTTGTCCAGCAGAGAAACTGTTCGTCCCTGATAGGTGGACTAATAAACTTATCTCTGAACTTCATTGTTCGGTGTTGGCTGGTCATCCTGGAATCTTTGGTACCAGAGAGTTAGTGGCTAGATCCTTCTGGTGGCCATCTCTGTCACGGGATGTACGTACTTTTGTGCAGTCCTGTGGGATTTGTGCTAGGGCTAAGCCCTGCTGTTCTCGTGCCAGTGGGTTGCTTTTGCCCTTGCCGGTCCCAAAGAGGCCTTGGACACATATTTCGATGGATTTCATTTCTGACCTTCCCGTTTCTCAAAAGATGTCAGTCATTTGGGTGGTCTGTGATCGCTTTTCTAAAATGGTCCATCTGGTGCCCTTGGCTAAATTGCCTTTCTCCTCTGATTTGGTACCTTTGTTCTTTCAGCATGTGGTTCGGTTGCATGGCATTCCTGAGAATATTGTTTCTGACAGAGGTTCCCAGTTTGTTTCAAGGTTTTGGCGAGCCTTTTGTGGTAGGATGGGCATTGACCTATCCTTTTCCTCGGCTTTCCATCCTCAGACTAATGGCCAGACCGAACGAACAAATCAGACCTTGGAAACATATCTGAGATGTTTTGTTTCTGCAGACCAGGATGATTGGGTGTCCTTTTTGCCGTTGGCTGAGTTCGCCCTTAATAATCGGGCCAGCTCGGCTACCTTGGTTTCTCCATTTTTTTGCAATTCTGGGTTCCATCCTCATTTCTCTTCAGGACAGGTTGAGTCTTCGGACTGTCCTGGTGTGGATTCTGTGGTGGATAGGTTGCAGCAGATCTGGACTCAGGTAGTGGACAATTTGATCTTGTCCCAGGAGAACAAGATCAAATCTTCTCGTCATATTCCTATGAAGGTTTCCTCTCCTAAATTTAAACCTCGTTTTATTGGTCCGTATAGGATTTCTGAGGTTCTCAATCCTGTGTCTTTTCGTTTGACCCTCCCAGACTCCTTTTCCATACATAATGTATTCCATAGGTCGTTGTTGCGGAGATACGTGGCACCTATGGTTCCATCTGTTGAGTCTCCTGCCCCGGTTTTGGTGGAGGGGGAATTGGAGTATATTGTGGAGAAGATTTTGGATTCTCGTGTTTCTAGACGGAAACTCCAGTATCTGGTTAAATGGAAGGGTTATGCTCAGGAAGATAATTCCTGGGTTTTTGCCTCTGATGTTCATGCTTCCGATCTTGTTCGTGCCTTTCATGCGGCTCATCCTGGTCGGCCTGGGGGCTCTGGTGAGGGTTCGGTGACCCCTCCTCAAGGGGGGGGGGGGGGTACTGTTGTGAATTCTGTGGCTGAATTCACTCCTGTGGTCACAAGTGGTACTGCAGCTTCTGAGCTTCCTCCCTCAGGTGTTCTGGTGAGCTCGTTAACTGCTTCATTACTTAACTCCGCCTGATGCTGCTATCCGTGCTCCTTGTCAATGTTTCAGTGTTGGATCTGAGCTTCTCCTGATTGTTCCTGTGACCTGCTGCTCTGTATAGCTAAGTGCTTTTTGCTTTTTTGTTGCTTTTTTTCTGTCCAGCTTGTCTTTTGTTTTGCTGGAAGCTCTGAGACGCAAAGGGTGTACCGCCGTGCCGTTAGTTCGGCACGGTGGGTTTTTTTTGCCCCCTTTGCGTGGTTTTGCTTTAGGGTTTTTTGTAGACTGCAAAGTTCGCTTTACTGTCCTCGCTCTGTCCTAGAATATCGGGCCCCACTTTGCTGAATCTATTTCATCCCTACGTTTTGTCTTTTCATCTTACTCACAGTCATTATATGTGGGGGGCTGCCTTTTCCTTTGGGGAATTTCTCTGGGGCAAGTCAGGCCTATTTTTCTATCTTCAGGCTAGCTAGTTTCTTAGGCTGTGCCGAGTTGCCTAGGTAGTTGTTAGGCGCAATCCACAGCCGCTTTTAGTTGTGTTTAGGATAGGATCAGGTGTGCAGTCTACAGAGTTTCCACGTCTCAGAGCTCGTTCTTGTATTTTTGGGTATTTGTCAGATCACTGTGTGCGCTCTGATCGCTAAGCACACTGTGTTTCTGGATTGCCTTCATAACACCTGTCATTAGCAAACATAACAGTACATGACACAACTAAAACATATTATTTTTTAGCACAAAATTTATATTTCAGTGCCACTGTTGGTGCAGGCATTTAAACGTTGCCCAAAGTAGTTTTCAACCAAATACTAGTATTCAGGCTGCCAGGCAAGTGAGCCAAGTTACAGTGTCATACTGCTACAGTCTAGTAAGTGTATAATTATGCCCAGCTATATATGCTATTAGTGATGAAAGAATATATTTAGTTGATTTGAATTTTGCAAAAATTTTTACAAAAATCCACATTTGCCAAAATGTCAATGTTTTGTAATTCGTTTCCATTTCTCTGAACTGTAAAGGGCTTTCAAAAGGTTAAAAAGAAATCCTTTTTCTCAATTTATGGTTCACCTCTTTGGCCCCTCTGGTCCTCACCATCACCTGCATATTCTTATCACCTCCTTGAGTGCTGAAATCTACAGGCCTCTCACTTTGTGATGTTATGATGTATGATCTTTACTGTGCTTGCACAAAACTCTCTGAGCTTTTCACACTAGACCAGGACTTCTAATAAGATTGCATATAGAGGCCCCTACCTAACGTGTAAAGGTACCGTCACGTTAAGCGATGCTGCAGCGATCTAGACAACGATCCCGATCGCTGCAGCGTCGCTGTATGGTCGCTGGAGAGCTGTCACACAGACAGCTCTCCAGCGACCAACTATGCGAAGTCCCCTGGTAACCAGGGTAAACATTGGGTTACTAAGCGCATGGCCGTGCTTAGTAACCCAATGTTTACCCTGGTTACCAGCGTGAACGTAAAAAAACAAACGCTACACACTTACATTCTGGTGTCTGTCCTCTCCGGCGCTCTGCTTCTCTGCACTAAGCGCCGGCCAGAAAGCACAGCGGTGACGTCACCGCTCTGCTTTCCGGCCGGCGCTTACACAGTGCAGAGAAGCAGAGCGCCGGAGAGGTCAGACACCGGAATGTAAGTATGTAGTGTTTGTTTTTTTTACATTTACACTGGTAACCAGGGTAAATATCGGGTTACTAAGCGCGGCCCTGCGCTTAGTAACCCGATGTTTACCCTGGTTACCAGTGAAGACATCGCTGAATCAGCGTCACACATGCCGATTCAGCGATGCCTGTGGGAGTCCAGCAACAAAATAAAGTTCTGGACTTTCTGCGCCGACCAACGATGGCACAGCAGGATCCAGATCGCTGCTGCGTGTCAAACACAACGATATCGCTAGCCAGGACGCTGCAACGTCACGGATCGCTAGCGATATCGTTTAGTGTGAAGGTACCTTTAGGCCTGAAGAATTCAACACAAGCGGCGGTGATTTAAAGATGTGATAAGAAATGAATGGGATCCAGTTGGATGAATGTGTAGTGGGCTGCAATGCTGGATTGAATCAATACTTCAGAAATGATGAGGAAAAGGCTTTCCTTATCATTTCTGAAGAATTGATTCACTCCAGCAGTGCAGTCCACCTACGTGTTCATCCAACTGGATCCAATGTCTTCTGGAGGATTTATTCACCAGCCAAGGGGCAGCAGCAGTTATCATTCTTCATGCCTACATAGGAGTTGTGCCTGTCACAACCCCATCAGGTGAGTGTAACCAGCACTCTCCTACGTTCCATCCATATAGTATCACCCTAATGTGTGCTCTGTTTCCCACTTCTAGATTTACAGAAGAAATGAATGGGGGCTGTGAGGAGTGGAGAGGCCGGAGTGGTGACCAGTGACATGATTATAAGGATTTTTTATTTTTTACACGTTGCATTTATTATGCTTCTCTGGTCTGGAGAATCCAGAGCCTTGCGCAGGCGTGTACTATGGAGGACAGAGAATGAACTTCAATCCAATATTGCAGCCAGCATGCAGCCAGCGGGTAAGGAAAGGGTGAATCAAACACCCGAAAACCCCGCCCCTATGGCTGAAGATTGTTCCCTCCAAATTCAGGTGACAGAGTCCTTTTAACAGATATTCCACATTAAACAGGCCACAGGTTTCAAGCAACATGAGAATCAAAAAGGTTCTCTCTGCTGCCAAAAAGCATCAAATAGTGCACTGCCTTGGACAATGTATGAAAATATTAGATATTTCATGAAAACATAAGCATGATCATTGCACTATAAAGAGATTTGTGGTTGATGCAGAACACAGACATGTTCATGCAGATAAAGTCATAATGAGGAATGTTTCTGCCAGACAAATTAATCAGATTAAGAGGACAGCTGTTAAAATACCAAAATAGAAAGATTGAGGCTGACAGCACAGCTGACCAAGCGGATGCCCGTCCTAATTCCACTGGACCCAAGTGGAAGAGTACATACCATGAGTTGAATTGAAGGACAGCATCCAATCCAGGTGAAAAAATTTCTCTTTATTGTGCCAACATGCGACGTTTCAACCACAAGTGTCTTTCTCAAGCAGAGAAAGACCCTTGTGGTTGAAACGTCGCAAGCTGTTAAAATACCATTACAAAGCAGCAAACACAGTGGACCTACACTAGACTTGGAAATCAAGGTCACAGAGTCTGGAGGAAGAGTGTAGAGGCCACAATCCAAGCTGCATTAGGTCTAGTGTGAAGTTTCCACAATTAATGATGGTTTTGGGAGCCATCTCATCTGCTGGTGTAGGTCCACTGTGTTTTATCAAGACGACAGTCAGCATAGCCGTCTACCAGGAAATTTTAGAGCACTTTGTGCTTCCCTCTGCCGACAAGCTTTTTGGAAATAGAAATGTTCTTCTCCAGCAGGGCTTGGCACCTGTCCACACTGCCAAAAGTACCAATACCTGGTTTGTAAACAACAGTATCAATGTGCTTGATTGGCCAGCAAACTCGTCTGACCTTAACCCCATAGATATTGTAAAGAGGAAGATGAGAGAAACCAAACACAACAATGAAGACGAGCTGAAGGCTGCTATCAAAGCAAGCTGGGCTTCCATAACCCCTCAGGAGTGCCACAGGCAGACCACCTCCATACCATGCCTCATTGATGCAGTAATTGATGCCAAAGGAACCCTGAACAAGTATTGAGAGCATTTACAGAACATACATTTGAGTAGGACAACATTTCAGATTTTAAAATCATTTTTCAAGCTAGTTGTCATGATCAGCTGCAGCTGCAGATGCAGCCCAGCCCATAGATGCTCCCAAGCCGACTAACCTCAGAAGGCATGGGGCGCATGTCCCCCGGGGATGAAATATGGACCCTTTAAACCGCAGAGGGGGACCCGGGCCTACCCGAACTAGGGGAGGGCAGAGACCAGGGTTCGGTGGCAGGTGAGCATGTGGACAAGGAAAGAGACACGTAGGACTTGATTACACCGCACAACTTCAGGTATAGAGAAAGTAAAGTTTACTAAAGTAAAGTCACACAGTACATAAACAAAACATTACAATGTCAGGCTCCCGATTCCACACCTCCAGAAGGGTACCACCCAGTGGACCCCAAGGCACCAATGGATCACCGAGGCACACATAGGCAGGACATCAGTGCCCAGGCAGGACATCAGGGTACACGAGGACATCAGGGCGCAGGCAAGACATCAGGATACAGACAAGGCATCAGGACATCTGGACTCAGGAAAGACCTCAGGACATCAGGGCACAGGCAAGGCATCAGGACACATGGATACTGGATAGACATCTGGGACACTGGCGTGGCAGCCCAGGTCATCAGCTGGGACACTGGCGTGGCAGCCCAGGTCATCAGTTATATAAGGACATCGAACACAGGAAGGACATCAGGACATCAGGGAACACGAGAACGTCAGGACATCAGGGTCCATGAGGTCATCAGGACACAGGCAGGACATCAGGGTACAGACAGGACATCAGGACATCTGGACCCAGGGTCACTGGCAGACATCAGACAGGAGTCGTTCGGTTCCGGACATCCGACATGACCTACGGGCACCACCAGTCATCAGGCTCCAAGCAGCGGTCATCAGGTTCCAGACTGTGGTCGTCATGCTCCGGGCATCGGACCTCAGAAGGAACTCAAGCGTGATGGTGCAAGCACCGCAATACTGGACGTGAGCCAGAGAGGGTTAACACCGCATGGTAGTCAGAGCACAGAGTAGTAGATGCTCAGCAGAAACACCAGTTTCAAGAGACTCAAAGTCACTGGGAGTGAGGCTCCAGAGCAGAGGGATTCCAGGAACATAATCATAGCAGACACAGTTCAGACAGGTTCAGGTTCAGGACAGGTACAGAATCAAGGATTCGGGCCAGGATATACTGCCTCCAGGACAGGCGCCAGAACAGGACAAAACAGGAATCAAGGCAAGGACTTTGGTACCAAAACATTGACAGGAGAGGTGCAGGAACACAAACACACATAGCAAAATTCAGGAGCTTTGTGAGTAGCTCAAGCCCCGCCCACAGGGCAGGGGAACTTTATATAGGGGCTGTCCCTCAGCAATTGGCTGAGGACAGCATTTCAAGCTCACACCCTAACCCTGATAAAAGCAGGGGAGGTGTGGCAGCGCACACCCTTAGCACACACAGAAACCATTACAGCACAATCAGTGCATGAACTGTGGATTAGGGCACCAGGCTATGACTGCACACACTGACACACGTGGAAAGTCATGCACCAGCTGCAAATGACCTCACAACCCGCGGACAGCTTCAACAGCACCAACCAGGGCCCACACATGAGGAAGGTATGCAATAGAAAAGACCTAACCACCCATGTCGGCTGCGCAGCAGAGCAGGGAACTGAGAAGGCTCCATCCAGGTAACAGCCAGCAATATCCAAGCTCAGATTAGGGGGAAAAGAGTAAAGGGTTAAAGCAAACATGTATTGTCACGCCGAAAACCAGATACAGACAGAACGGCGTGACACTGGTGCTATAAAGTATTCTAATTTACTGAGATAATGACTTGGGTTTTCATTGGCTGTAAGCCATAATCATCAACAGAAATAAACACTTGAAATAGATCACTTTCTTTGTGATGACTCTATATAGTATATGAGTTTCACTTTTTGTATTGAAAAACTTAAATAAATGAACTTTTTGATGATGTTCTAATTTTGTGACTAACTTTAAAACAGTCTTGTTTACTGATGAGTGCCATGCAACCCTGAATGGTACAGATGGATGGAGTAGGGGATGGTTGGTGGACGGCCACTATGTCCCAACAAGACAATGACATTAGCAAGGAGATGGCAGAGTTATAATTTGGGCAGAAATCATGGAGAGAGAGAGCTGGTAGGCTGAGGCACCTTTAAGGTCCCAAAAAGTGTGAAATTGACCTTGGCAAAGTATACAGAGTTTCTGACTGACCCCTTTCTTACATGGTACAAAAAGAAACATGCCATCCATAGCAAAATCATCTTGCTTGACAATGCACCATCTCATGCTGCAAAAAGTATCTTCGAATCATTGGCTGCTCAGGGCATAAAAGTAGAGAAACTCATGGAGTGGCCACCATCCTCCCCTGACTTGAACCCTACTGAGAATCTTTGTAATATCCTCAAGCAAAAGATCTATGAGGGTGGGAGGCAGGTCACATCAAGACAACATCTCTGGGGGGATATTGTGACATCCTGCAAAGAAATTCAAGCAGAAACTATTCAAAAACTCACAAGTTCAATGAATGCACGAATTGTGAAGGTGATATCAAAGATGGGATCCCTATATATATGTTTTAACTTGACCTGTTGAGATGTTTTTGCTTGAAAAACTTTTGATTTCAATTTCAGTAAATGTGACCACTTAGTGCTGCAAATTCAACAAGTGAACATTTTCAGTTCTTTGCAACCTATAAAATGTTTGGAAACTCTGTTGTGTGTGATCATTTAGAACAGTGCATTTTGAGTTTTTTTTCAGTTTTTTAAAAGTACTGTAATCTTTGGGAGGTTTGTCCAATAAAATTTGTAAACTGTAATGGCTGATGATTTGAACATTATATTGACTCATTTGCCTTAGCCGTTTAGAAAAATTAGATAAAATAACATTTGCATAATAATTTGGAACGTGGTATATATAAGGAAGTTGGTTTATTTTTTTTTTGGCAAATTAACTATCTTATATTTTCATCACAAATCAAAGTGATCTATGCACACATTCTAGAATGTTTTCTACAACTTAGCACTGTGCTTTGGGTTTCTGTATCAGATGGCTTATAAAAGATGGAATTGTATTCCGGCAAACACATCCTGGCTTATATTGAACTTGTCCAGATCAAAACTACGCAACTGTAATGAGTGAAATAGGACAAATAGTATATTGATTTATTGGCTGTACATTGTAAGTGAGGATTAAATTCTCTTTTAATATATAAATGATATAGGCAATGATCCAAATACAATGAATTATTAATCGGGGCATTGTGGTAACACAGTAGACTTGCCCTGTCTAGACTCCAGAAATGTGAGACTAAACAAAGGTAATCCCTCTGTCACCCAACTGTATTGTGAAGGAAACAGCTAATTTTTCAGTGCATGCATGACTGCCATCAGGCAATGAATCAAATTAACATAAGAAATAAGCCAAGGACTGATGGCACTCAATGGAAAATATATCTCTGAATGACTGTGCTGATAATTTAAAGGCCATTGTTATGAGTGAACCTCGGGTTACTGGATCTTCCTGACAATAACTAAAGCACAACACAGTTTATGAGCGTGACACTGCCACTTAGCCATGCAATCCAAGTACCCAGGATCACACAATGTAACACAGCTTAGTCACTATCACTTTATTATGTCTCTAAATGTTCTCTATTCTTCTTACTGTGAATTAGTGGAATTTAATCCTTTACATAAATAGCTTTCAATTGTGAACATTTTATTACTTTATTACAGTATTTTGCATACAAATAGGAAAAATAAGCATCAGAATAGAATCATGTGGCAGTAATCAGATTATCTTGTTAATACCAATTTCAGGCATTATTATCGTGTTAGAGACGTACATTAGGATGCGTATTAGGGTCCACTTATGTAAAGGGTTGGCCAAAACCCAAGGAAGACCTGGAGGTGCATGACTAGGAGCCTCAACCAATCCGACCACGGACATGCAACAGCTAACAACACCGCAGTCCGTGGAGAGACAAAGGAGGTGATCCAGGTGCTACTCCAGGACTGACCTTGGGTAGATGGCGGCTGACCCCTAGGAGCAGATAGCTGGAATAGACCAGGGGAATGTCCAGCAGAGGCAGGCAGGCAGAGAAAATGAGGGGAACCGCAGGTGCAGACAGGACAGTCTGATGGAGAAATGCACTGGTGGGTCCAGCTGGCTCGGCTGCTGTTGATGTGAGCACTGGAGGGTGCAGATGGCTCTTCTGCCATTGAGGTGAGCCCTGGCAGATGCAGATGGCTGAACTGCTGTTGAGGGAAGCACTGGCTTTTGCAGCAGACTCGGCTACCGTTGAAGTTAGCACTGGTGGGTCCAGCAGACTTGGCTACCATTGAAGGAAACCCTCGGGGTGCAGCAGACTTGGATGCAAGTACAGGGACATGAGAACTAACAAGCATGTTAGGAGAAAACTCATTACACTGCATAGGCACCTCCATTTTGGAAGAGGCGGTTTAAATAATAAGAAACCTTCAGCTATTGGCTGGGGACACTTTAGAGGAACACGAGCAGCACCTTTAAGAAAGAGGAAGTGTGTGCGCATGCGCTCTAAGCACAGTGCATGGAGACCTGCTAAGAGTGCATGCACCCCGGGCAGCAGCAGACCCTGAAGGAGCAGCATGGGAGCCTTGGCGATGAGTACGCTGATATATCTGCAGGGAGAGAGGGACTGCAGGTAGAGATGCGGGAGCTACAATTTACATGAGCCAATAACAAGAGCCATTAATGATCAACAATTAGCTACATGCAAGCTTTTCAGGGGTCGTTTAGTGACCTGCTAAGATGGGCTGACCCAAATTATATGCACATAGAATGATTGTTATATGCACATAGAATGATTGTTAATACGATAGGTCTATCTACATATAATACCATCGTTATAGGCGGGATATGTCAATGGGCTGCTGAAAATGATGATTTTTAAGCTGGTTTAAAAATCATTGCACCTAGTGAATATGAGTTTTGCTCATTTGTGGGGTGATTGTCTGCCCTTTTAAATTATCATTCCAACTAAATAGACTGTTAGGTTATGTGAACACGTTGCGGATTTTGCTGCTGGTCCGCTGCAGCTTTCCATGCGTTTACAGTACAATGTAATCCTATGGAAAATGCCATCTGCAGTGCCCATGCTGTGGAAAAAAATGCGCGGAAACGCTGCGGTATACATTCCGCAGCATGTCAATTCTTTGTGCGGATTCTGCAGCGGTTTACACCTGCTCTATAATAGGAATCCGCAGGTGTAAAACCGCAGGTGGAATCCACACAAATTTCGCATAAAAATCGCGGTAAATTCACGGTAAATCTGCAGGTAAAACAAAATGCCTTTTACCTGCGGATTTATGAAATCCGCTGTGGAAAAATCCGCAGCCCTCAAAAATACGTGTGCACATACCCTTAGACTTTCAACATATGGTTCCATATTTATTTATTGTTAACAATTTGGATCAGAACATAATTTTATGGCCATCTAGGTTAAATTTAGTAAAACCTTGGGGAAGGGGAGGTCAAACTGTTGGATGCATAATATTGATCTTAATATATCTGTCATAAATATCACAATTTTTCTGTAGCTTACAAATAATATATACTCTGAACTGAGGGTGAAGCAACTTATGTTTTAAGCAACAAAAAAAAAATAATAGAACAAAAGTTATGCTTAATTTTGTAAAATGTGAAAACTATTTTTTTGTAAAAATACAGTATTTTATTTATAAATTGCTGCGTTTAAGATTAAAAAAATCCATTATCACATATATTAAATATATTTGTCAAGGTTTGTAACTAACAGTTACTGTCGCTCTCATTCATTCCCGTCTGGACTACTGCAACTCTCTTCTGATCGGTCTCCCTCTTACCAAACTTTCTCCTCTCCAATCCATCTTAAATGCGGCAGCCAGGGTCATATTTCTGTCCAGCCGCTTCACTGATGCCTCCATCTTGTGCAGGCATTACACTGGCTACCCATTCACTGCAGGGTCCAGTATAAACTCATCTCTCTCACCCACAAAGCTCTCCACAGTTCTGCACCTCCTTATATCTCCTCTCTCATCTCAGTCTATCGCCCTACACGTGCCCTCCATTCTACAAATGACCTAAGACTAACATCCCCCATTATCCGAACCTCGCACCTCCGTCTTCAAGACTTCTCTCGTGCTGCGCCAGCTCTCTCGAATGCACTTCCCCAGACGATCAGACTGATACCTAGCCCCGACCTATTCAAGCGCGCTTTAAAAACCCATCTCTTCAAACAAGCCTACCAAATCAACTACTCTGTAAACTAACTTTGTCCTGTTCCCTCCTTCCCAATATCTGCATGTGAATCTGCACCCTACTATTCATCTGTCTCCACACCCTCCATGCACATGATAACTGCACTTGATGCTTGACTATTGCACTTAAACACACGGGCTGATGACCGGATCATGCAGCTTTATATGAAAATCCCTATTTATTATAATTGCCAGACCTGAAATAACATGCACTTTTCACCTATTGTGTCCCCCCATTTCCTTGTAGATTGTAAGCTTGGAGCAGGGACCTCACCCCTAATGTCACTGTTTAAATTGTCTTAACTTGTACTGAATTTGTCTGTACATGCCCCCGCTTAATTGTAAAGTGCTGCGGAATTTGTTGGCGCTATATAAATAAAAATTATTATTATTATTATTATTATGCACAGTACTGTGGAAATGTTTTAGGCAGGACTGGAAAAAATAGAAGTGTTAATGGTTTATTTTGATCAATTATCAAAATGTAAACTGATTGACCACCCTTTGTATTCTAAACAGTGTCAAATCATCAATTCTTCTAAATAGACATTTCCACTTTTTTGTAAGGAACTCAAACAGCCTAAGGGTACCGTCACACAGTGCAATTTTGATCGCTATGACGGCACGATTCGTGACGTTCGAGCGATATAGTTACGATCTCGCTGTGTCTGACACGCTCCTGCGATCAGGGACCCCGCTGAGAATCGTACGTCGTAGCAGATCGTTTGAAACTTTCTTTCGTCGTCTAGTGTCCCGCTGTGGCGGCATGATCGCATGGTGTAACATATATCGTATACGATGTGCGCATAGTAACCAA
The DNA here is from genome assembly GCF_032444005.1 of Ranitomeya imitator. Classification (NCBI taxonomy): domain Eukaryota; kingdom Metazoa; phylum Chordata; class Amphibia; order Anura; family Dendrobatidae; genus Ranitomeya; species Ranitomeya imitator. The sequence goes on along the minus strand of NC_091285.1, from coordinate 317,191,191 downwards.
CGGCTTCTACATCGCACATACGTCATGAAATTATCGCTCCAGCGTCGTACATTGCAAAGTGTGACAGCAGTCTACGACGCTGGAGCGATATTGTTACGATACTGGAGCGTCACGAATCGTGCCGTCGTAGCGATCAAAATTGCACTGTGTGACAGTACCCTTAGACATTCTCAATAATGTTGAGATTAGAACTCTGTGGAGGCCATGTCATCATCTCCTGGACTCTTTGTTGTTCTGAATGCTGAAGATAGTTCATAATGACATTAGCTGTATATTCATAGTCTTTGTCCTGCAGAATTAATTTGGAGCCAATCAGATGCCTCCCTGATGGTATTGTAGAATGAATAAGTGTCTGCATTTATTTCTCAGCAATGAGAATAAAGCAATTCTCAGCAATGTATCTATGAGTTAGTACGAGAAAATGGAGCATAGATATCCATGACACCATAGTTATAAAAAAGGTATAACGTTTATTCAATAATTCTGTCAAAAGTAACATCAAAATAACACCAATATTAGCATCAGAAAAACATATCTAATGCTGATAGTGCAGTAGGTGCTGTAAGCACTCCGCACATACAGGAAGGTAATAAAAAGGAGACATGGTAGTAGCCAAAACTCAGGGAGGGATAGACACTGTCACACATATCTCATATATCTTTGTATCATCCCTTATACTAGCACTATTAAATCATATACCATTGCATTCAGGGTCCCACCGGTCTCTCCATACTATAAATAGCATAAGGGCATGGTGCCTATAGTACACCGTATATTAACCCTGTTGAGAAAGCGATATATGCGAAACGCGCGTCCAGGGGAGCCAGACCAGGAAGGGACACCTTTTCTAGCAGAATCACCATGGGTAAGCCGGATCTAATATACGGTGTACTATAGGCACCATGCCCTTATGCTATTTATAGTATGGAGAGACCGGTGGGACCCTGAATGCAATGGTATATGATTTAATAGTGCTAGTATAAGGGATGATACAAAGATATATGAGATATGTGTGACAGTGTCTATCCCTCCCTGAGTTTTGGCTACTACCATGTCTCCTTTTTATTACCTTCCTGTATGTGCGGAGTGCTTACAGCACCTACTGCACTATCAGCATTAGATATGTTTTTCTGATGCTAATATTGGTGTTATTTTGATGTTACTTTTGACAGAATTATTGAATAAACGTTATACCTTTTTTATAACTATGGTGTCATGGATGTCTATGCTCCATTTTCTCGTACTAATCCTTGTTTGGAGCAATCCTGGTTGGCTAGCGCCTGTTGGGCGCGTAGGGAGAGCTAATGGTATCAGCTCTTCATCACTAATTACTTCAGTGCTTCATGGTTTTGCTATTAAATGTATCTATGAGTTAGACTCCATTACATAAACTTCAAGTCAATTGATGTCAAATGAAAAATTCAAAACTTGATAACATTGATTTTGTCCCATACCTACTGTATATATAAAGAGTTGCCTTAATAATTTTAACAAAAAGAAGAATTTCCAAAGAATCCTTTTACCAATAGTGATCTATTTGGAGCACTAAAAATCTCTATAAACATTTCAATAGCGACATTGACTTTACCAAAACCACTAGTATTAACAATTGAGAAAGATATTTTAATAAGAAGTTCCAATTGGAGGAGTGGGAGAAAGCTCATAAAATCACGTACAATTTTGGGGGACCCACTTTTCACCTGCATACAAATATTACACTGCCCTCATTCACAAATTTACCTATATCTCTATATAATAATAAACTAGGTACGGTTAATGAATGATGAGATGCTGCTTTTTTGTACAGAGTGAATCATGTGAATTATGCCAAGTACTACCCATACAGTGGGGTTGGGGGTCCATATTTGCACAGGGGCCCACCAGGGGATTCCCTTGTTCTCCTATGGGCCAGTCTGAGCCTGCATACAAATCAAGCTCTTGCATGACCTTACATGAAACCTTTTATATGTTGCTTACTAGATAGTATCTCACACTTCACAGATTAACCCCTTCGCGACATGCGCTGTACTAGTACTGCACTGCGGGAACTGCATTTGTGCCAGCAGCAGTACTAGTATGGGGCCGAGATCACAGCGGTCTCACGGTGAGCACCGCGGCGATCGCATATGGATGTCAGCTGTATGTGACAGCTGACACCCCGCAGCAATGCCCACGATCGGTGCTAGGACCAACCGCGGGCATTTAACCCCTCTGATGCCGCTGTCAGTAGTGACAGCGACAAAGAGGGGCATCGCGCAGGGATGGGTGCTCCTTGCGTGCTTCCATCAGAATATCACGATGTGATCACATTATTCTCATGGTCTCCATGGAGAAGCCTCCTTCACTGCCTGTCAGATCGCTGATCTGACACAGTGCTGTGCAAAGTGTCAGATCAGTGATCTGATGTACCGTATATACTCGAGTATAAGCAGAGATTTTCAGCCCATTTTTTGGGGCTGAAAGTCCCCCTCTCGGCTTATACTCGAGTCATATATCGGGAGGTCAGCAGAGGAGGGGGAGCGGGGGCTGTGTAATTATACTTACCTGCTCCCGGCGCGGTCCCTGCAGTCCCTGGCTTGCCCGGCGCTGCAGATTCTCCCTGTACTGAGTGGTCACATGGCACCGCTCATTACAGAAATGAATATGTGGCTCCACCTCCCATAGGGGTGGAGCCGCATATTCATTGCTTTAAATGAGCGGTAACTGTGACCTCTCAATACAGGAAGAAGATGAAGCGCCGGGGAAGCCAGGGACTGCAGGGACCACGCCGGGAGCAGGTAAGTATATGGGGAGTGCAACGCAGCACTGGACAATATTTACCTGCTCCTCGCTCCGGTGCGGCTCCGTCTGCAGCGTCTCCTGGCAGTGACGCTCAGGTTAGAGGGTGCGGTGACGTAGTCAGTGCGCGCCCTCTGCTGAGCGTCAGTGCTGGAGATGGAGCCGCACGAGGAGCAGGTAAACATTGAAAGCGCCGGCGTCCTGAGCGATGAGAGGTGAGGATGTGATTTTTTTTTTTATTGCAGCAGCAGCAGCATTCTATATGGCACAACTTTATATGGAGCATCTATGGGGCCATAATCAACGGTGCAGAGCAATATATATGGGGCGCAGATTTCTATGGAGCATCCATGGGGCAATAATGAACGGTGCAGAGCATTCTATATGGGGCACAGCTTTCTATGGAGCATCTATGGGGCCATAATCAATGGTGCAGAGCATTATATATGGCACAGCTTTCTATGGAGCATCTATGGGGCCATAATGAACGGTGCAGAGCATTAAATGTGGCACAGCTCTATATGGAGAATCTATGGGGCCATAATGAACGGTGCAGAGCATTATATGTGGCACAGCTTTATATGGAGCATCTATAGGGTCATAATGAACGGTGCAGAGCATTCTATATGGGGCACAGCTTTCTATGGAGCATCTATGGGGCCATAATGAACGCTGCAGAGCATTAAATGTGGCACATCTTTATATGGAGCATCTATGGGGCCACAATGAGCGGTGCAGAGCATTATATGTGGCACAGCTTTCTATGGAGTATCTATGGGGAAACAATGAATGATATGAAGAATTATATTGGGCACAGCTTTATATGGAGCATCTTATGGGGCAATAATGAACGGTATGGAGCATCTATTTTTATTTTTGAAATTCACCGATAGCTGCTGCATTTCCAACCCTAGGCTTATACTCGAGTCAATAAGCTTTCCCAGTTTTTTGTGGCAAAATCAGGGGGGTTGGCTTATACTCGAGTATATACGGTAATATAGTGATGTCCCAACCTGGGACAATGTTATAAAGTTAGAAAAAAATTAGAATGTGTGAAAATATTTTTTTTTTTTAAATCCCCAAATAAAGAAAAAATAATAATTTATCCCATAAATCCATTTATTTGTGTATATATTATAAAAACAATAAAAGTACACATATTTGGTATCGTCGCATCCGTAACGACATGCTCTATAAAACTGTCCAAATAGTTAACTCCTTGAGTAAACAGCATAAAAAAATAAAAAACGAGGCAAAAAACAATGCTTTATCACCATACCGCCGAACAAAAAGTGCAATAAAACGCGATCAAAAAGACGGAAATAAATAAAAATAGCACCGCTGAAAACATCATCTTATCCTGCAAAAAACAAGCCACCATACAGCTCCATCACTGGAAAAATAAAAAAAGTTATACCTCTCAGAATAAAGTGATGCAAAAATTATAATTTTTTTCTATAAAATAGTTTTTATTGTGTAAAATCGCCAAAATATAAAAAAGTTATATAAATGAGGTATCGCTGAAATCGTTCTGACCTGAAGAAGAAATCAATTTTACCACATGCAGAACGGTGTAAACGCCCCCCAAAAGAAATTCAGGAATTGCTGGTTTTTGTTCATTCTGCATCCCAAAAATCGGAATAAAAAGCGATAAAAAAAGGAATGTGACCGAAAATGGTACTAATAAAAATGCTATCTCGCCCCGCAGAAAACAAGACCTCACATGACTCTGTGGACCAAAATTTGTAAAAATTCTAGCTCTCAAAATGTGGTGATGCAAAAACTATTTTTTGCAATGAAAAGCATCTTTTAGTGTGTGACAGCTGCCAAACATAATAACCCGCAATAAAAAACAGCTATAAATAGTAAATCAAACCCCACTTTATCTCCCTTAGTTAGGCAAAAATAATAAAATAAAAAAATGCATTTATTTCCATTTTCCCATTAGGGTTAGGGCAAAAGTTGGGTGAGGGTTGGGTCTAAAGGTAGGGTTAGGGTACGGGCTAAAGTTAGGGTTAGGGTTGTGGCTAAAGTTATGGTTAGGGTTGGGGCTAGAGTTGGGGTTAGGGTTTGAATTACGCTTACGGTTGGCGTTAGGGGTGTGTTGGGGTTAGGGTTGTAGTTAGAATTGGGGGGTTTCTACTGGTTAGGCACATCAGGGGCTCTCCAAGCGCAACATCACATCCAATCTCAATTCCAGCCAATTCTGCGTTGAGAAAGTAAAATGATGCTCCTTCCCTTCCAAGCTCCGCCGTGCACACAAACAGTGGTTTACTCCCACATTTGGGGTATCAGCGTACTCATGACAAATTGCACAACAACTTTTGGGGTCCAATTTCTCCTGATACCTGTGGGAAAATACAAAACTGGGGGCTAAAAAATCAATTTTGTGGAAAAAAATTGATTTTTTATATTGACGGCTCTGCGTTATAAACTTCAGCGAAACACTTGGGGGTTCAAAGTTCTCACAACACATCTAGATAAGTTCCTTGGGGTCAAGTTTCCAATATGGGGTCACTTGTGGTGGGTTTCTACTGTTTAGGTACATCAGGCGCTCTACAAACGCAAAGTGACGCCCGCAGGCCATTCCATCAAAGTCTGCATTCCAAAACAATGCTCCTTCCCTTCCGAGCTCTGTCATGCGACCAAACGGTGGTTCACCCCCACATATGGAGTATCATTGTACTCAGGACAAATTGCACAACAACTTTTGGGGTCCAATTTCTCCTGTTACCCTTGGGAAAGTAAAAATTTGGGGGCAAAGAGATCATTTTTTGAAAAAAATATGATTTTTTATTTTTATGGCTCTACATTACAAACTTCTGTGAAGCACTTGGGGGTTCAAAGTTCTCACCACACATCTAGATAAGTTCCTTAGGGGTCTACTTACCAAAATTGTGTCACTTGTGGGGGATTTCCACTGATTAGGCACATCAGGGGCTCTCCAAACGCAACATGGCATCCAATCTCAACTCCAGAGAATTTTGCATTGGAAAGTCAGATGGCGCTCCATCCCTTTTGAGCTCTTCCATGCGCCCAAACAATGATTTACCTGCATATATGGGGTATCAGTGCACTCAGGACAAATTGAACAACAACTTATGGGTCCAATTTCTCCAGTTATCCTTAGTAAAATAAAACAATTTGGATCTGAAGTAATTTTTTTGTGAGGAAAAGTTAAATGTTAATGTTTTTTCTAAACATTCCAAAAATTCCTGTGAAGCATCTGAAGGGTTAATAAACTTCTTGAATGTGGTTTTGAGCCCCTTGAGGGGTGCAGTTTTTAGAATGGTGTCACTTTTGGGCCTTTTCTGTCATATAGGACCCTCAAAGTCACTTCAAGTGTGAGGTGGTCCCTAAAAAATGGTTTTGCAAATTTTGTGGTAAAAATGAGAAATCGCTGGTCAACTTTCAACCCTTATAACGTCCTAGCAAAAAGAATGTGTGTTTCCAAAATTGTGCTGATGTAAAGCAGACATGAGGAAAATTTTATTTACTAACTATGTGGTATGATATGACTCTCTAATTTAAGGGCATAAAAGCTAAAATTTTGAAAATTGTGAAATTTTAAAATTTTTGGCCAAATATCCGTGTTTTTCACAAATAAACGCAAGTCATATAGAAGTGTTAGGAGTCGAGTTTCCTCTGCTGCACAGGGGGAATCTCGATCCGTGTCTGCTGCGGTCTCCCATTCAGCTTCGGCCGCAGTGGGGTCTGCTCAGCGGAGACGTCGCTCCCAGCGTCTCGCTGAGGCTGATTCTGTGCATAGGGTCACTACTGCCTTTTCTGGCTTTCCTATGGTACCCTGCACTGATCTTGCGGCGAGCAGGCCTCTCTGGGACTAAGTCCTTATTTACACACACTGAGCATGCCCAGGGCAAGGTCTCCCATTGGAGGTCGAGGGTCACATGCTCAGGTATTGCAGCACATCCCATTGGTCCTCCAGGAAGGTCCTGAAAGGGCAAAACTTCGGTAGCAGCTTCCTGTGCTGCAACTATATAAACTGCGCATGACCGCACGGCCATGCGCTAGTATTGTCTTTGATATATGTGTGTGTGTGTAGATGGATGTATGTCGAAGGATGAAAGCTCCTAAATATCCCTCCCTAGTGTTGTTGACTGCTCGCGGATGATGGTAGCTATCTAGCGCCCGACTAGCCATCTGCACGTAACACACATCACAGCGTCCAGCTGCTGTGTCCGCCAGTACGGCGCCGTGCGCTTTCTCTGCGCTTTCCTTACCCAAGCCTGGGTGGTTAGTGGCGTCCGTCAGTGCGGCACCGCACGCACTCTCGTGCCTTATATATTATTATTTATGTTTCTCTGACACCCCAGTTGCGGTGTCGAGCGCATGGGATCTTCTGAACTCAAATCCTCAGTCTCGGGTTTGAGATTAGAGACTCCTTGCTTGCGCTCTATGTGCGGTGCCGCGGTCCTGTGACGCAACAGGGTCGCTTCCTTCACACAGGGTGGAGTTAACCCATGTGTGTGTATTCTTATAGTACCTCCATATAGTCTGTCTTTACTAGCAGCAGGGTTTTTACCTGCACGGTGGACCTCGGACTGCGAACGCACCTAGTCCCATATCATCTTACACTTGGTGCGTTCCACCAGTCCTTAACAAGAAGAAATTTATAACTATCATAAAGTACAATATGTCGCAAGAAACAAATGTGTGAACCACTGGGATCCGTTGCAGCATTCCAGAGTTATAACCTCATCAATTGACAGTGGTCAGAATTGTAAAAATTTGCCGTCATTTATGTGATAACAGGCTTCGTCTCAAAGGGGTTAAATAAGATCTCTTCATCCCAATCACCCCTTTGTTGGAGTTTAAAACACTTGTGCTGGGATTGCATTTGTATCAGCGTACTTTGAAAAAAGGTGAATCTCTTATTAATTAAGTCACAGGTAACCAAATCTCACTCACCCGTTCCCCAGCAATTCTTTCCTTGGGCATTGATAAACTGTTAAAAGAGCATCAGTATATTGTCTCCCATATCCTATTTACTTCCAGTCATTTAATAGCTAAATTCTGGAGACACTCCTATCAAATATAACATTGAACGAGTGGCAACACATAATGTATATAAGCACAATCATGCTCTTAAAACTTTCAATATTTTAAAATATGAGAAAGCGTGGTCTTTTGGAAGAAGAAATTTGCAACTTCTTTGTCTTAACTCTGTTACATTAGGCATTTATCTGTCAGCCCCTTCTCTGAAGCAGGAGTAACTCAATTTTATAGATGTTAAGCACACTCATTTTCAAATTCAATTGAAGCTAAGTTTACTGTGTATATGTTGGTCAATTCTTGATCATATACTGTGTATTCATAGATTCCTTTGCTTTGTGATTTCTTTTCCCCATTTCCTCTTTTTCCAATTTATCCATTCCCCCATTATCCTTCAACTTTAACAACATTTTGGTTTTAGGTCAGATTTTTTTCCCTAATTTCTTTTCTTTGCATTCACTGTCTCCCTTTCCCCCTTTAAGCTGCTAATAGATTTGCTATTAATTGATTTCCCCTGTTAAAATTTTAATTAAATAAAAAAAAAAGAAATCAACTATGCATGACGGTAGCAAAGCCGTTCTCACAAAAAGAAAAAAAATTGCATGTACGAAAGTATAAAAAAAAGAAAAAATATCCATTGTAAGTGTATAAAGCAAAACAATAATGATGAGTTACTTAGATTGGTTAAAATATTCTAAAATCTGTATATTTGGTTTTTGTACAGTCATGGCCAAATGTATTGACACCACTGCAATTCTGTCAGATAATACTCAGTTTCTTCCTGAAAATGATTGCAAACACAAATTCTTTGTTATCATTATCTTCATTTAATTTGTTTTAAATGAAAAAAACACAAAAAGAATTGTCCTAGAGCCAAATTGGATATAATTCCACACCAAACATAAAAAGGGGGTGGACAAAAGTATTGGCACTGTTCGAAAAATCATGTGATGCTTCTCTAATTTGTGTAATTATTAGCACCTGTAACTTACCTGTGGCACCTAACAGGTGTTGGCAATAACTAAATCACACTTGCAGCCAGTTGACATGGATTAAAGTTGACTCAACCTCTGTCCTGTGTCCTTGTGTGTACCACATTGAGCATGGAGAAAAGAAAGAAGACAAAAGAACTATCTGAGGACTTGAGAAACCAAATTGTGAGGAAGCATGAGCACTCTCAAGGCTACAAGTCCATCTTCAAAGACCTGAATGTTCCTGTGTCTACCGTGTGCAGTGTCATCAAGAAGTTTAAAGCCCATGGCACTGTGGCTAACCTCCCTAGATGTGGACGGAAAAGAAAAATTGACAAGAGATTTTAACGCAAGATTGTGTGGATGTTGGATAAAGAACCTCGACTAACATACAAAAAAGTTCAAGCTGCCCTGCAGTCCGAGGGTACAACAGTGTCAACCCGTACTATCCGTCGGCGTCTGAATGAAAAGGGACTGTATGGTAGGAGACCCAGGAAGACCCCACTTCTTACCCTGAGACATAAAAAAGCCAGGCTGGAGTTTGCCAAAACTTACCTGAAAAAGCCTAAAACGTTTTGGAAGAATGTTCTCTGGTCAGATGAGACAAAAGTAGAACTTTTTGGGCAAAGACATCAACATAGAGTTTACAGGAGAAAAAAAGAGGCATTCAAAGAAAAGAACACGGTCCCTACAGTCAAACATGGTGGATGTTCCCTGATGTTTTGGGGTTGCTTTGCTGCCTCTGGCACTGGACTGCTTGACCGTGTGCATGGAATTATGAAGTCTGAAGACTACCAACAAAATTTGCAGCATAATGTAGGGCCCAGTGTGAGAAAGCTGGGTCTCCCTCAGAGGTCATGGGTCTTCCAGCAGGACAATGACCCAAAACACACTTCAAAAAGCACTAGAAAATGCTTTGAGAGAAAGCACTGGAGACTTCAAAGGTGGCCAGCAATGAGTCCAGACCTGAATCCCATAGAACACCTGTGGAGAGATCTAAAAATGGCAGTTTGGAGAAGGCACCCTTCAAATATCAGGGACCTGGAGCAGTTTGCCAAAGACGAATGGTCTAAAATTCCAGCAGAGCATTGTAAGAAGCTCATTAATGGTTACCGGAAGCAGTTGGTCGCAGTTATTTTGGCTACAGGTTGTGCAACCAAATATTAGGCTTAGGGTGCCAATACTTTTGTCTGGCCCATTTTTGGAGTTTTGTGTGAAATGATCAATGTTTTGCTTTTTGCTTCATTCTCTTTTGTGTTTTTTCATTTAAGACAAATTAAATGAAGATAATAATACCAAATAATATGTGTTTGTAATCATTTTCAGGAAGAAAATGAGTATTATGTGACAGAATTGCAGGGGTGTCAATACTTTTGACCATGACTGAATGTTTGTATGTTTGTTTCTATTGTTTCTATTTTAAATATCCATGTAGACTCAGGGCTATGTGAAGCAGTTGATGATGGTCATCACTGCATTTACGTGTACTCTTTTAACTCGTAAAAGGGTTGATTGTGACTTGTAGGAACGCTACTTCCAACAGGTGGTACTATAGAGTTTAAGTCCTCTTTTTCTCAGAAGAGGCAATTTGCATACTTTTTTAACTTACTGTAATTAATCTTCAAAGGACTCACATGACCCACATAAACTGTCAGAAAATAGTGAGATGCTTCTGACAAACTATGTGTTGAAGAATTCTGAGCATCATATTTATATTCTTCAATGTATTTTGAGATGTACAGTAAATATGTATAAACAAAGTATTGCTGATAAGACAAATTGCAAGCTAATTACTATAATTAGTAAAATAATTGATATTTCATTTTTGGAAAGTTTAAAGTGCATTGCTTTTTTGGTATTTATATGAATTCTTTATCATCAAACAGTTGGAGTTATTAGAGTTAGAGATGAGAGGATTTCTTGAAATTCGAATTTGGTGGCTTTATTAAATTTCCCCCAGAATTTGAATTGCACTGAATAATTGAACACAAATCACACAATTAAAAAGCCATTGCCTGAAAAATGTATGTAGAAAACAATATAAGCTCCCTCTTTGTGTCAATTGAACATAATTTGAGCTCTGTAATGCAGTCTTTTTAATGCCCAAATGACTTCCATGTATTTGGCTAGTGAAAAATGAATGGTAACCAGAAACATCCAACAACATGTTTAACAAAACACTGCAGTGTCAGACTGTTTATACTACCTATGTGTCTAAAAATAATATATAATATATAATAATAATATAATAATTTATAAATGGTCTAAAAATTGTCCCTTTTGGGTGCACATTCATGCATTACTGTAGTTTAAAGACAGATAGTGCAAAGAAAGTAAGCTGTGTCAGTTTTGCATGGTTGTATGCAACAAATATCTCTGCTTGTGGAGTATAAAGAGTTTTGCACTTTGAAGAAGCAATAGCTTTTTAATTAGCAGTTCAAAAATTATCCCTTCAATCACGGAGATAAAATAAATGTATTGTACTGTTTTGAATGTGAAAAGCACTGGCCACTCCTCTAGAAGTAACATAAAAAAACCTTTCTTGAGGTACACAACCGGTTTGCTAATCACCAAATGATTAGGCAATTACAAAGGTTTTTTTACTAACCCATCCAAAAATGATGGCCTTTTTTAGAGAAGACAAAACAGTTGCACCGGTTTGAGCATGAAGAATTTATGCTTCTTGTTACTAAGTGTTTTAAAAGTTACCTATATTTTGAAAGTTATTTATTGAGGATAAAAAAAGCTCTAAAAAAACACAGTGGGCATCCAGGAAGCGTGTGGCTGGCAAGGCTGTGTAGTGGCAGGAGAAACACAGTAGAGAGTTCACACATGGCATGCAAGGTGGTGCTTGGCAGTTTGGATCTAGCAAAGGCATCACCAGTAGCAGAACTAGAGTTTAGCACTATGAAATATAGTGGGCACCTATTAGGTGTGTGTCTGGCATGTCTGCGCAATGGCTGTGGCAGGAGTAGCACTGTAGAGGGTTAAGACAAGGCTGGCAAGAAATTGATTGTCAGTTTAGGGCCAAGAACTGCAGCCCTGGCAGTAGCAGTACTACAGCATGGATGACATGATGGTCAAGGAGTTGATACCTGGCATAGTGTGGTTCATTGGCACTGGTGGCAGATAGAGGCACACAGCTGAGCAGGTCATCTGAGGAAGAAGACAAGGAGGTTGCATTGTGCTGTATGTCACAGACACGTAGTGATGCTGCAACGAGCAATGCATCCTCAGCCACAACTGTGGCTGTGACCATGAGCGTCTGTGGGTCTGCGGCTCGCAGGGGTGGCAAGGATTACCTAGCCTGGGCCTTTTTCACAATGTGAATGATGAGCCAACACATGTAATCTGCCAACTTTGCAAAAAAACTGAGTAGAGGTAAAAATTGCAATAATTTGACTACTAGATGTATGAACCTTCACATGCGCAATCAACATGCATTACTCTGGGAATCCCACTGCTCTAAAATGCGGGACAGCGGACCTCAACAACCATCAGCCGCCACATCAATCTCTTCTTCCTCCTCCTCTGTAACTATGCCAACTGTTGAGACGCAGGTCTCCAGACTGAGTTTGATCATAAGCTATGTGCTCACTTTTGCTGTTAGCACCCTTCAGGTCATCGACTTCCATCAATACACAGGTCTTTGTCCATTCCAGTTAACAGGTTGATATGCAGCAGAATTTGGGGCTGTCATAAGGTGTTGTGCATGCGTTTGTTTTTTCCTCCCATTGATATGACTGGTGTTCAATTATGTTGAGCAAATATTCAAAGAATTATTAGGCGAATATTGCAAATTTGTCGATCATAATCTGAACCAAACATTGAAATATTTGGTCATCTCTAATCATGTTAGTGATAGCGGTGAGCGAATATACTCGTTACTCGAGATTTCCCGAGCACGCTCAGGTGTCCTCCGAGTATTTTTTAGTGCTCGGAGATTTAGTTTACATCACCTCAGCTGAATGATTTACAGCTATTAGCCAGGCTAAGTACATGTGGGGGTTGCCTGGTTGCTAGGGAATCCCCACATGTAATCAAGCAGGCTAGTAGTTGTAAATCATCCAGCTGTGGTGAAGAAAACGAAATCTCCGAGCACTAAAAAATAGTCAGAGGACACCCGAGCGTGCTCAGGAGATCTCGAGTAACAAGTATATTCGCTCATCACTAGTTAGTAACAGAAGAAAGGATTTTTTAGTGTGGATGAAGCCTGTATACAATAGAATATATGCTCCAAACAATTTAAAATTCAGATCTTGCCTGCAGTATTGCACTTGTCACAGACATTTTTTTACTCTGCATAAGCTCTGCACACAGCTGAATTTCACATCACAAAATAAGAAGGTGGGATATGGCGTACTATATTACGCTTGTAATAGAAAAAATAGTTTTTTTTACTCAGCAACAGCTGTGCGCAAACATGAAATTCACTGCCACTAAACGACAAGGTGAAATATGACATGCTGAATCCAGGGCCGGATTTAGACAAAGTGAGGCCCTGGGCAAAAGTTTAAAGTGCTCAGATATTGCCACATCACACAGAATCATTTCTGTTGTATTTACATGCGCTGAGTTCAGGCTGCTAATCGAGCACAATGGACAATAACGAAGTCGTTCGATGTTTGTTTCCTGGCCTCTTTACTCTGGCTGAGGAAGAATGGTGGGGACAAATAGTCCTCGATACAGTATAATGCAGATCCCATATAGTACATATAGTATAATACACGTCCCATGGCCCTCAGAGTATAATGCAGCCCCCCTCATAGAGTATAATGCAGCCCACTTAGAGTATACTGCAGCCCCCTCATGGTATACTGCAACACCCCATCAGAGTATAATGTAGACCCCTCATAGAGTATAATGCAGCCCCCTCAGAGTGTAATTCATCCCCCTCAGAGTATAATGCAGCCCCCTCATAGATTATAATGTAGTCCCCCATAGAGCATAATGCAACCCCATCCCACACACATACAGTATAATGCAGCCCCCTCAGAGTATAATGCAGCCCCTTCAGAGAATTATGTAGACCCTTCAGAGTACAGTTCTGGCAAAAATTAAGAGACTACTGCAAAATTGTCAGTTTGTCTGATGTTTCTCTTTATAGTTATATTTTTTAGTAAAATGTAAATTGTTCTTTTAGTCTATAAAGTTCTGACAACATAACTCTGAATTTCCAAGCAATAAATTTATTATTATTTTCTGACAAAGAAAAATGTTCAAAATATAAAACAATCAACAGTTCTTTCAGACCCCAAATAATGTAAAGAAAACAAGTTCATAATCATTTAGAAACAACAATATTAATATTTTAACTCAAGAAGAGTTCAGAAATAAATATTTTGTGGAATAACCATGATTTTGAATCACAACTTCCATTTTTCTTGGCATGCTTTCCACCAGTCTGTCACATTGCTTCTGGCGCAAAAAAATAAGCAGTTCTTTGTTTCATGGCTTGTGAATATCCAACATCCTCTTGATTACATTCCAGAGGTTTTCAATGGGTTTCAGGACTGGAGATTGGGCTGCCCATGACAGAGTTTTGATGTAGTGGTCTCCTAATTTTTGCCAGAGCTGTATATTGCTGCCCCTGAGTATAATGCAGCCCTCTCAAAGTTTAATGCAATCCTCTCATAGTATAATGCAGCCCCCACACACAGTATAATGCAGCTCCCCCACACAGTGCAATGCAGCCCCATCAGAGTATAATGCAGCCACCCACACACACAGTATAATGCAGCCCCCAGAGTATAAAGCAGCCCCCCAACACACACGGTATAATTAAGCCCCCTCCACAAATACACACAGTATAGTGCAGCCCCCACACACATAGTATAATGAAGACACAAAAGAGAATAGTAAAACCAAAAACACTCAGTTTGAAAAAATGTTGCAGTAATCCGCAAGTGCTAGTAAAAGATGTAAAAAACAGGGTATTTGGTTGATACGTTTTTTGCAAAATATGTATACTAAGCTGCTCTACCAATCTTCACGGTATACCCTTATCAGAGCAGTCCTAACTAATGTATGCAATCCCTATCTGATGTATTTAAAAACCTGATCATCTGTATATAACCTGTGTGAACAGGGTTCAGAGAGGAAAAATCCATGTGTGCATACAGGGTAGAACAGCTTTTGTGCAGATAGCCCAAGAGGAGTGGTGGAACTCCCCAGTCTTGTAGACACAAGAGAACAATTATGGAAACAGGAACACATGGGCTACTTGCACAGTGAACAAGTCTGTATGATCATGTTCACACACCACCAAGAAACCTGAAGACACAAAAGAGAATAGTAAAACCAAAAACACTCAGTTTGAAAAAATGTTGCAGTAATCCGCAAGTGCTAGTAAAAGATGTAAAAAACAGGGTATTTGGTTGATACGTTTTTTGCAAAAAATGTATACTAAGCTGCTCTACCAATCTTCACGGTATACCCTTATCAGAGCAGTCCTAACTAATGTATGCAATCCCTATCTGATGTATTTAAAAACCTGATCATCTGTATATAACCTGTGTGAACAGGGTTCAGAGAGGAAAAATCCATGTGTGCATACAGGGTAGAACAGCTTTTGTGCAGATAGCCCAAGAGGAGTGGTGGAACTCCCCAGTCTTGTAGACACAAGAGAACAATTATGGAAACAGGAACACATGGGCTACTTGCACAGTGAACAAGTCTGTATGATCATGTTTACACACCACCAAGAAACCTGAAGACACAAAAGAGAATAGTAAAACCAAAAACACTCAGTTTGAAAAAATGTTGCAGTAATCCGCAAGTGCTAGTAAAAGATGTAAAAAACAGGGTATTTGGTTGATACGTTTTTTGCAAAAAATGTATACTAAGCTGCTCTACCAATCTTCACGGTATACCCTTATCAGAGCAGTCCTAACTAATGTATGCAATCCCTATCTGATGTATTTAAAAACCTGATCATCTGTATATAACCTGTGTGAACAGGGTTCAGAGAGGAAAAATCCATGTGTGCATACAGGGTAGAACAGCTTTTGTGCAGATAGCCCAAGAGGAGTGGTGGAACTCCCCAGTCTTGTAGACACAAGAGAACAATTATGGAAACAGGAACACATGGGCTACTTGCACAGTGAACAAGTCTGTATGATCATGTTCACACACCACCAAGAAACCTGAAGACACAAAAGAGAATAGTAAAACCAAAAACACTCAGTTTGAAAAAATGTTGCAGTAATCCGCAAGTGCTAGTAAAAGATGTAAAAAACAGGGTATTTGGTTGATACGTTTTTTGCAAAAAATGTATACTAAGCTGCTCTACCAATCTTCACGGTATACCCTTATCAGAGCAGTCCTAACTAATGTATGCAATCCCTATCTGATGTATTTAAAAACCTGATCATCTGTATATAACCTGTGTGAACAGGGTTCAGAGAGGAAAAATCCATGTGTGCATACAGGGTAGAACAGCTTTTGTGCAGATAGCCCAAGAGGAGTGGTGGAACTCCCCAGTCTTGTAGACACAAGAGAACAATTATGGAAACAGGAACACATGGGCTACTTGCACAGTGAACAAGTCTGTATGATCATGTTCACACACCACCAAGAAACCTGAAGACACAAAAGAGAATAGTAAAACCAAAAACACTCAGTTTGAAAAAATGTTGCAGTAATCCGCAAGTGCTAGTAAAAGATGTAAAAAACAGGGTATTTGGTTGATACGTTTTTTGCAAAAAATGTATACTAAGCTGCTCTACCAATCTTCACGGTATACCCTTATCAGAGCAGTCCTAACTAATGTAATGATCATACAGACTTGTTCACTGTGCAAGTAGCCCATGTGTTCCTGTACACATAGTATAATGCAGCTCTCCTGCACACACAGTATAATACAGCCCCCACTCACAGTATAATGCAGCCCCCCACACACAGTATAGTGCAGTTCCCCACACATAATATAGTGCAGTCCCCGCACACACAGTATAATGCAGCCCCCCACACGCACAGTATAGTTCAGCAGGTACACACGCAAAATACTTACCTCTCCTTTTGGTTCCCCTGATGCTCTGGTTTCTGCAGAGTGTCTCATCTGCTCCACTGCTGGCACACACTGAATCAGAGGCAGAGGGGAGTGATGGGAGAGGAAGTGTAATCTGATGCTCTCTCCTCCATCACTGCTTCAACTAATTCGGCATCTATGATGCCAATAAGATGAATGCGCCCAGGCCCCCCTTATTCATGGGCCCCATAGAGGCCGCATGGCGTGCCACTGACTGGGGGCCCATGGAGGAGCGGGGGCTCTAGGCAGTTGCCTGGTACAGTGCCTTGCAAAAGTATTCGGCCCCCTGGAACTTTTCAACCTTTTTCCACATATCATGCTTCAAACATAAAAATACCAAATGTAAATTTTTGGTGAAGAATCAACAACAAGTGGAACACAATTATGAAGTTGAATGAAATGGATTGATTATTTTAATTTTTTGTGAAAATTCAAAAACTAAAAAGTGGGGCGTGCAATATTATTCGGCCCCTTCAACTTAATACTTTATTGCGCCATCTTTTGCTGTGATTACAGCTGCAAGTCTCTTGGGGTATGTCTCTATCAGTATTGTACATCGAGAGACTGAAATTCTTGCCCATTCTTCCTTGGCAAACAGCTCGAGCTCAGTGTGATTTGATGGAGATCGTTTGTGAACAGCAGTTTTCAGCTCTTTCCACAGATTCTCAATTGGATTGAGGTCTGGACTTTGACTTGGCCATTCTAACACCTGGATATGTTTATTTGTGAACCCTTCCATTGTAGATTTTGCATTATGTTTGGGATCATTGTCTTGTTGGAAGACAAATCTCTGTCCCAGTCTCAGGTTTTTTAGAGACTCCAAAAGGTTTTCTTCAAGAATGGTCCTGTATTTGGCTCTATCCATCTTCCTATCAATTGTAACCATATTCCCTGTCCCTGCTGAAGAAAAGCAGGCCCAAACCATGATGCTGCCACCACCATGCTTGACAGTGGGGATGGTGGTCCAGGGTGATGAACTGTGTTGCCTTTATGTCAAACATATCGCTTGGCATTGTTGCCAAAAAGTTTGATTTTGGTTTCATCTGACCAGAGCACCTTCTTCCACATGTTTGGTGTGTCTCTCAGGTGGCTTGTTGCAAACTTTAGACTACACTTTTTATGGATATCTTTGAGAAATGGCTTTCTTCTTGCCACTCTTCCATAAAGACCAGTTTTGTGCAGTGTACGACTGTCCCACCTCAGCTGTAGATGTCTGCAGTTCATCCAGAGTCATCATGGGCCTCTTGGCTACATCTCTGATCAGTCTTCTCCTTGTTTGAGATGAAAGTTTAGAGGGACGGCTGAGCCTTGGCAGATTTGCAGTGGTATGATACTCCTTCCATTTCAATATGATCGCGTGCACAGTGCTTTTTGGGATGTTTAAAGTTTTGGAAATCATTTTGTATCCAAATCTGGCTTTAAACTTCTCTGCAAAAGTATCACAGGCCTGACTGTTGTGTTCCTTGATCTTCATGATGCTCTCTGTGCTTCAAACAAAACCCTGAGACTATCACAGAGCAGGTGCATTTATATAGAGACTTGATTACACGCAGGTGGATTATATTTATCATCATTAGGCATTTAGGACAACATAGGATCATTCAGAGATCCACAATGAACTTCTGGAGTGAGTTTGCTGCACTGAAAGTAAAGGGGCCGAATAATATTGCACTCCCCACTTTTCAGTTTTTGAATTTCCACAAAAATGTAAAATAACCAATAAATTTCATTCAACTTCACAATTGTGTTACACTTGTTGTTGATTCTTCACCAAAAATTTAGATTTGGTATCTTTATGTTTGAAGCATGATATGTGGGAAAAGGTTGAAAAGTTCCAGGGGGCCAAATACTTTCGCAAGGCACTGTATGCCTGCCCCTAAAACACTGCCCCTACCTGAATCATGATAGCACCTAAAAAAAAATCATTTTATTACTCTATAACAGCTCTGCACGTAGATGAGTTTCACCACCACTAAATAACAAGATGGGATATGACATGCTGTATCACGTTTAACAACAGAAAAAAAGTTATTTTTAACTCTGCAACAGCTGTGCACACAGATGAATTTCACTGCCACAAATGAGAAGGTGGGATACGGTATGCTGTATTGTGCTTGCAACAGAAAAAAAAAATATTTTTACACTGCAATAGTTCTGCACAAGGATGAGTTTCACTGCCACTAAATGACAAGGTGAGATATGGTGTGCTGAATCATGTTAGCTACAGAAAAAAATAGTTTTTTTTCCTCTGCAACAGCTGTGCACACAGATGAATTTCACCGCCACAAAATGAGAAGGTGGGATATGGCGTGCTGTATCATGTTTGTATACAGAAAGAAAAAGATTTTTTTTACACTGCAACAGTTCTGCACAAGGATGAATTTCACAACCACTAAATGACAAGGTGGCATATGCCTTGCTAAATGACGTTTAGCAATTGAAAAAAATGATTTTGAAAGGTCTACTCGTGCATGGAGCATAATAGAAGCAGTGCACAATAGTGTTGAGCGATACCGTCCGATACTTGAAAGTATCGGTATCGGATAGTATCGGCCGATACCCGAAAAGTATCGGATATCGCCGATACCGATATCCGATACCAATACAAGTCAATGGGACACCAAGTATCGGAAGCTATCCTGATGGTTCCCAGGGTCTGAAGGAGAGGAAACTCTCCTTCAGGCCCTGGGATCCATATTAATGTGTAAAATAAAGAATTAAAATAAAAAATACTGATATATTCACCTCTCCGGCGGCCCCTGGACATCACCGCGGGTAACCGGCAGGCTTCTTTGTTTAAAATGAGCGCGTTTAGGACCTGAGAATGATGTCGCGGCTTCTGATTGGTCGCGTGCCGCTCATGTGACCGCCATGTGACCAATCAGAAGCCGCGACGTCATTCGCAGGTCCTAAATTCCTAGAATGAGGAGTTTAGTGCCTGAGAATGATGTCACGGCTTGTGATTGGTCGCGTGGCGGTCACATGAGCGGCACGCGACCAATCAGAAGCCGCGACATCATTCTCAGGTCCTAAACGCGCTCATTTTAAACAAAGAAGCCTGCCGGTTAACAGCGGTGATGTCCAGGGGCCGCCGGAGAGGTGAATATATCAATGTTTTTTATTTTAATTCTTTATTTTACACATCACTATGGATCCGATACCGATTCCCGATACCACAAAAGTATCGGAACTCGGTATCGGAATTCCGATACAGCAAGTATCGGCCGATACCCGATACTTGCGGTATCGGAATGCTCAACACTAGTGCACAACACACTAATGGCACAAGAAAAAAAATCTGCTGGATGCTCGATTTCACAGCTACACAGGACATAAGCTATCTAAACTAACTTACTTACTTACTTAGAAACAACTGCCTAGCTAATTAGCTAAAATCTATCAGCACCTAGGACCAGCATCAGGAGCAGCCTCACTGAGCTGTTATACTGACAAAATGGCACTAAAACAAAATGTCTGCTCTTTATATAGAGAGGGACATGTGATTTCAGCAACCATTGTCACAAACCATTGTGTCTGGACATTGTGGATGTTTCCTGCACCCTGATTGGCTATCCGCAATGTGCATACATAAAGTTATAAAAATAATTTACAAGCACGCCTCTCGTCTGAGCTCTCCCAACCCTCTCCCCTCATCAAACATGTGACCCTGGTCATCATACACCACCACTATCCTAGCCAAAGTGTCAAAATACTTTAGTGTCATTGCTAATATTTTCCCTCACTTTTACCGAATGTTGCCGATTTTTCATGATTTTATGAAAATTTGCTGGTGCTTCTGATCACTAATTCGAATGTGCCATATTTGTGCCGAATTTATGTTTGGTGATTGTTTTACAAACATATTAGCTCATCTCTTATTATAACCACGCAGCTTGTGAAAATAAAAAAAATTGTTGTTAAAACAAAATTTTAGTTAAATTAATACAATTTTTAATTTTTTTTCTCTACACTTTTCATTAATTTCTGTGAAGCAATTGAAGGATTAAAAAATGATCTAAATGCGGTTTTGACTACTTTGAGGAACGCATTTTTGTCATTTTTGGTGTTGTCTGATACATGGACCCCTCAAAATCATTTTAAAACTGGATAGGTTTGTAAAAAATAGATTTTTTTTAACTTTGTTGAAAAAAAGGAAAAATGTCTGCTAAACTTTTATCCCTAATAACATCTTAGACATATTGGAAATTTAATTTTTAACTGTTTTGTGTGGTAGAGCTAAATGCTATAAAGGCATCAAAATAAAAAAAAAATGAAAATCACTAATTTTTCATAATTATTGCCTAATATACAAATATGATTTTTTATTAATAAACCAATAAGAGAGGAAAGATCGGCACAATGGACCATGTGGTTTTCCACTAAATGTAGAATTGTTCATGTATCAGCTATTGCAGTGTGCTAAAACAAGATAAAGACATTTGCATAATAAAAAAATGAAGAAAGTGGTGGCACTCACAAGTTCAGTATAAAAGTCCAAAATGTATTCAAATTACTAGGGAGAGTGACACATGTTGCGGACAATGGCCATTTCACGTTTGTCTGCGCTTCAACGGGTCCACGGGTAGAATGGGGATTCTCATTCTATGCTTGGAACCGTTGAATCGCAGACATGCTCTAAATTGCCGGAGTCCTCTACATGTGCCAATCTCTCCCATACCAGTTTTTTAAGTGATTTGAATAAATTTTGGGTTTATATACTGAACCCGTGAGTGCCACCACTTTCTTGATTTTTTTACTTTTTATAAATAAGTACCCATTTCATGAATCTAAATTTACCACTATCATAAAATATAAAGCATGAAAATGTCTCAAAATCAATAGAATTAATCAATAGCATTACAAAAGTGTTACAAGTTACACATGTCAGATTGTCAGGAAGGTCAAAACTGGCTTTGGCAGTAAGGTGTTAACCCCTTCATGACCCAGCCTATTTTGACCTTAATGACCTGGCCGTTTTTTGCAATTCTGACCAGTGTCCCTTCATGAGGTAATAACTCAGGAAAGCTTCAACGGATCCTAGCGGTTCTGAGATTGTTTTTTCGTGACATATTGGGCTTCATGTTAGTGGTAAATTTAGGTCAATAAATTATGCTTTTATTTGTGATAAAAGCGGAAATTTGGCAAAAATTTAGAAAATTTAGCAATTTTCACATTTTGAATTTTTATTCTGTTAAACCAGAGAGTTATGTGACACAAAATAGTTAATAAATTACATTTCCCACATGTATACTTTACATCAGCACAATTTTGGAAACAAAATTTTTTTTTGCTAGGAAGTTATAAGGGTTAAAATTTGACCAGCGATTTCTCATTTTTACAACGAAATTTACAAAACCATTTTTTTTAGGTAACACCTCACATTTGAAGTCAGTTTGAGGGGTCTATATGGCTGAAAATACCTAAAAGTGACACCATTCTAAAAAATGCACCCCTCAAGGTGCACAAAACCACATTCAAGAAGTTTATTAACCCTTCCGGTGCTTCACAGCAGCAGAAGCAACATGGAAGGAAAAAATGAACATTTAACTTTTTAGTCACAAAAATTATCTTTTAGCAACAATTTTTTTATTTTCCCAATGGTAAAAGGAGAAACTGAACCACGAAAGTTATTGTCCAATTTGTCCTGAGTACGCTGATACCTTATATGTGAGGCTAAACCACTGTTTGGGCGCACGGCAGGGCTTGGAAGGGAAGGAGCGCCATTTGACTTTTTGAATGAAAAATTGGCTCCACTCTTTAGCGGACACCATGTCACGTTTGGAGAGCCCCCGTGTGCCTAAAAATTGGAGCTCCCCCACAAGTGACCCCATTTTGGAAACTAGACGCCCCAAGGAACTTATCTAGATGCATAGTGAGCACTTTGAACCCCCAGGTGCTTCACAAATTAATCCGTAAAAATGAAAAAGTACTTTTTTTTCACAAAAAAATTCTTTTAGCCTCAATTTTTTCATTTTCACATGGGCAACAGGATAAAATGGATCCTAAAATTTGTTGGGCAATTTCTCCTGAGTACATTGAAACCTCACATGTGGGGGTAAACCACTGTTTGGGCACATGGTAAGGCTCGGAAGGGAAGGAGTGCCATTTGACTTTTTGAATGAAAAATTATCTCCATCGTTAGCGGACACCATGTCGCGTTTGGAGAGCCCCTGTGTGCCTAAACATAAGAGCTCCCCCACAAGTGACCCCATTTTGGAAACTAGACCCCCAAAGGAACTTATCTAGATGCCTAGTGAGCACTTTAAACCCTCAGGTACTTCACAAATTGATCTGTAAAAATGAAAAAGTCCTTTTTTTCACAAAAAATTTCTTTTCGCCTCAATTTTTTAATTTTCACATGGGCAATAGGATAAAATGGATCCTAAAATTTGTTGGGCAATTTCTCCCGAGTACGCCGATACCTCATATGTGGGGGTAAACCACTGTTTGGGCACACGGCAGGGCTCGGAAGGGAAGGAGCGCCATTGGACTTTTTGAATGGAAAATTAGCTCCAATTGTTGGCGGACACCATGTCGCGTTTGGAGAGGCCCTGTGTGCCTAAACATTGGAGCTCCCCCACAAGTGACCCCATTTTGGAAACTAGACCCCCCAAGAAACTTATCTAGATGCATATTGAGCACTTTAAACCCCCAGGTGCTTCACAGAAGTTTATAACGCAGAGCCATGAAAATAAAAAATAATTTTTCTTTCCTCAAAAATGATTTTTTAGCCTGGAATTTCCTATTTTGCCAAGGGTAATAGGAGAAATTGGACCCCAAATGTTGTTGTGCAGTTCATCCTGAGTACGCTGATACCCCATATGTGGGGGTAAACCACTGTTTGGGCGCACGGCAGGGCTCGGAAGGGAAGGCACGCCATTTGGCTTTTTAAATGGAAAATTAGCTCCAATCATTAGCGGACACCATGTCACGTTTGGAGAGCCCCTGTGTGCCTAAACATTGGAGATCCCCCACAAATGACCCCATTTTGGAAACTAGACCCACAAAGGAACTAATCTAGATGTGTCGTGAGGACTTTGAACCCCCAAGTGCTTCACAGAAGTTTATAACGCAGAGCCATGAAAATAATAAATACGTTTTCTTTCCTCAAAAATAATAAATTTAGCCCACAATTTTTTCATTTTCCCAAGGGTAACAAGAGAAATTTGACCCCAATATTTGTTGTCCAGTTTCTCCTGAGTACGGTGATACCCCATATGTGGGGGTAAACTATTGTTTGGGCACATGCCGGGGCTCGGAAGTGAAGTAGTGATGTTTTGAAATGCAGACTTTGATGGAATGCTCCGCGGGCGTCACGTTGCGTTTGCAGAGCCCCTGATGTGGCTAAACAGTAGAAACCCCCCACAAGTGACCCCATTTTGGAAACTAGACCCCGAAAGGAACTTATCTAGATGTGTGGTGAGCACTTTGAACCCCCAAGTGCTTCACAGAAGTTTATAATGCAGAGCCGTGAAAAATAATAAATAAGTTTTCTTTCCTCAAAAATAGTTATTTAGCCCAGAATTTATTATTTTCCCAAGAGTTACAGGAGAAATTGGACACCAAAAGTTGTTGTCCAGTTCCTCCTGAGTATGCTGATACCCCATGTGTGGGGGTAAACCACTGTTTGGGCACACGTCGAGGCTCAGAAGGGAAGTAGTGACTTTTGAAATGCAGACTTTGATGGAATGGTCTGCGGGCGTCACGTTGCGTTTGCAGAGCCCCTGGTGTGCCTAAACAGTAGAAACCCCCCACAAGTGACCCCATTTTAGAAACTAGACCCCCCCAAGGAACTTATCTAGATATGTGGTGAGCACTTTGAACCCCCAATTGCTTCACAGACGTTTACAACGCAGAGCCGTGAAAATTAAAAATCATTTTTCTTTCCTCAAAAATGATGTTTTAGCAAGCAATTTTTTATTTTCACAAGGGTAGCAGGAGAAATTGGACCCCAGTTATTGTTGGGCAGTTTGTCCTGAGTATGCTGGCACCCCATATGTGGGGGTAAACCACTGTTTGGGAACACGTCGGGGCTCGGAAGTGAGGGAGCACCATTTGACTTTTTGAATACAAGATTGGCTGGAATCAATGGTGGCGCCATGTTGCGTTTGGAGACCCCTGATGTGCCTAAACAGTGGAAATTCCTCAATTCTACCTCCAACAGTAACCCCCCACACCTCTAACCCTAATCCCAACTGTAGCCATAACCCTAATCACAACCCTAACCACAACCCTAATTCCAACCCTAACCCCAAGGCTATGTGCCAACGTTGCGGATTCGTGTGAGATTTTTCAGCATCATTTTTGAAAAATCAGTGGGTAAAAGGCACTGCGTTTTACCTGCGGATTTACCACAGATTTCCAGTGTTTTTTGTGCGGATTTCACCTGCAGATTCCTATTGAGGAACAGGTGTAAAACGCTGCGGAATCAGCACAAAGAATTGACATGCTGCGGAAAATACAACGCAGCATTTCCGCGCTGTATTTTCCGCACCATGGGCACAGCGGATTTGGTTTTCCATAGGTTTACATGGTACTGTAAACCTGATGGAACACTGCTGCGAATCTGCAGCGGCCAATCCGCTGCAGATCCGCAGCCAAATCCGCACTGTGTGAACATAGCCTAATTCTAAATGTATGTGCACACGCTGCGGAAAACGCTGCGGATCCGCAGCAGTTTCCCATGAGTTTACAGTTCAATGTAAACCTATGGGAAACAAAAATCGCTGTACACATGCTGCAGAAAAACTGCACGGAAACGCAGGGGTTTACATTCTGCAGCATGTCACTTCTTTCTGCGGATTCCGCAGCGGTTTTACAACTGCTCCAATAGAAAATCGCAGTTGTAAAACTGCAGTGAAATGTGCAGAAAAACCGCGGTAAATCTGCCATAAATCCGCAGCGGTTTAGCACTGCGGATTTATAAAATCCACAGCGGAAAAATCCGCAAAGGACCAGAATACGTGTGCACATATCGAAACCCTAACCCTAACCCTATTCTAACCTTAGTGGAAAAAAAAAATTCTTTATTTTTTTATTGTCCCTACCTATGGGGGTGACAAAGGGGGGGGGGGTCATTTACTATTTTTTTTATTTTGATCACTGTGATAGATTATATCTCAGTGATCAAAATGCACTTTGGAACAAATCTGCCGGCCGGCAGATTCGGCAGGTGCACTGCGCATGCGCCCGCCATTTTGGAAGATGGCGGCGCCCAGGGAGAAGACGGACGGACCCCGGGAGGATCGGTAAGTATTATGGGGTGGGGGGAGCACGGGGGGGGGGATCGAAGCATGGGGGGTGGATCGGAGCGCGGGGGGGTGGATTGCAGCACGGGGGGGATGGATTGGAGTGCGGGGGGTGGATCGCAGCACGGGGGGTGGATTGGAGCACGGAGGGGTGGATCGGAGTGCGGGGGGGTGATTGGAGCACGGGGGAGCAGACAAGACCACGGGGGAGCGGAGCACAGGACGGAGGGGAGCCGGAGCAGTGTACCGGACAGATCGGTGGCTTGGGGGGGCGATCGGTGGGTGGGGGCACATTAGTGTTTCCAGCCATGGCCAATGATATTTCAGCATCGGCCATGGCTGGATTGTAATATTTCACCAGTTTTAATAGGTGAAATATTACAAATCGCTCTGATTGGCAGTTTCACTTTCAACAGCCAATCAGAGCGATCGTAGCCATGGGGGGGTGAAGCCACCCCCCCCCTGGGCTAAACTACCACTCCCCCTGTCCCTGCAGATCGGGTGAAATGGGAGTTAACCCTTTCACCGGATCTGCAGGGACGCGATCTTTCCATGATGCCACATAGGCGTCATGGGTCGGATTGGCACCGACTTTCATGACGCCTACGTGGCGTCAAAGGTCGGGAAGGGGTTAAACTAGTACAGTGTGTACCACAACTTCCATTTTTCCTACTTTAAGGTACCATGACGTAGCAACGATATCGTTAACTAAATCGTTATGCGTGACAGCGACCAACGATCAGGCCCCTGCTGGGAGATCGTTGGTCACTGGGGAATGATCAGGACTTTATTTCGTCGCTGGATCACCCGCTGACATCGCTGAATCGGCGTGTGTGACGCTGATTCAGCAATGTCTTCACTGGTAACCAGGGTAAACATCGGGTTACTAAGCGCAGGGCCGTGCTTAGTAACCCGATGTTTACCCTGGTTACCATTGTAAAAGTAAAAAAAAACACTACATACTTATATTCCTGTCACCTTCCTCAGCTTCCCTGCATCCCCCAGTGTCAGCACCGGCCGGCCGTAAAGCAGAGCACAGCGGTGACGTCACCGCTCTGCTTTCCAGCCAGCGCTTACACAGTGCAGGGAAGCTGAAGGCGAGGGACGCAACAGGAATGTAAGTATGTAGTGTTTTTTTTTTTTACTTTTACAATGGTAACCAGGATAAACATCAGGTAACTAAGCACGGCCCTGCGCTTAGTAACCCGATGTTTACCCTGGTTACCCGGGGACTTCGGCATCGTTGGTCGCTGGAGAGCTGTCTGTGTGACAGCTCCCCAGCGACCACACAATGACTTACCAACGATCACGGCCAGGTCGTATCGCTGGTCATGATCGTTGGTAAATCGTTAAATTTAACGGTACCTTTACTCAAGGTTTCAACTGGACATCAGTTCTTTTTTACTCATTGCTTGCTTGATGCGTAATCTGTTTATATCATTCCTAAAAAGAGCTCTAGTAAGCAAAGAAGTTCAAACTATTCTCTTGTCGGTTGAATACAGAATAAATTACCAAAGCCTCGGCATTCACAGGTCTTAAATAAACTGTACTTCTTCTTTAACTTACCAGTTGACACTGTTGCTGGCTAGGTAGCTTTTGTAAAGATTGCTTTAGATTTAGGTTTTGGTGGTTTTTTTGAATTTACATCATTTTCAGTCAGTATTGACACGGTTGGTTTTAAGAACTGGAAACTAAAATAAAGGAACAGTTGTTGATATCAGTGGGATCTCAACCAATTTAACCTAAGCCAGAAATGTAAATTGCAACTTCTCCCATTCATCCATTTCCGGCCAAACAGAGTTGGCACTTCATAAAGACTATGGTACACAACACTGAACAGATGGACTACCATATATTCTGCCAACTACAAAGAAGACTCTTTTGTGTCAGAAAATTATAGAGTTTATATTTAAATATATAGGTAGGAACACATAAGTCGACATTCTGGGTATTGAGAAATACAGAAGGCAGAAATATCATTAATATTTACTTTCTTTATGGTTAGGGAGGCATAAATGTCTTCTTTTTATTTCATTGTAAAATCAACAAGACCTGAAATGCAATGTGTGAACCTTACCCTGGTCTAGAAGATATTCATTTTTTTTTAATTTTAAGTCAATGTCCCTTCATGCTGCAAGAAGTTATTTTGAATTATGACAAAACGGATGTTTTAAAGCTTGTTCTAAACCATTGTTTACACTGATTCTTTTTCTGGCAATTATCATAAAATTGCTCTTACAAATATCCTTTAAATAAAACATGATATATACCTGCAATGACAAGCCAGAGTATCTTTTACTTTGCATTTTCACACATGCACTTAAATTACTGCTAGGTTAGATGCATCCAAACACAATGACAACAAAATATTGCAGGGAAGATTGAAGCAGCAATAAAAAATTATTGGCTGATTAAAAGGGCCATTAAAGATAATGATAGCCTTCATGAAAGTTTTCATAATCCGCCGACCTTCATGCAGTTCCTACCTGCATTCCTCTTATGGGTAAATGTGAATTTAACATCACCTTCTGACTGTGTGAATAAGATACTGACAAGTCCTTCCTTTATCCTTTTCACTTGTTTGGCTAGTGATACAAGTACACTTCTCATCTTTCATCCATCTGGACAGTAAATTCTAAACTGTGCCAACAATTTTAGTTTAAATTCCTTGTTCCCAATGGGAAAGTAGTGAAATGCGTTTAAGGCAGGAGATTTAAGGTTTGCTGATGCAGAGTTTGACATCAAAAGTGTATTAGATTCGCAAGCAATGGAGTTAATAAGAGATTTTCTAAAAATAAAGTTTCATGTCCAGAATGTGTACCTAACAATCCTACTAACTTTTGTGTGTTTTATACTTTGGTTCTTTTGACCTTGTGTATCTTTGAGCAGAGATGGGTGAACCCGAATGGTAAAATTTAGGGTCCGCACCCAAACCCCGACCAAGGACTTCTCTTGTAAACCTTTGTTACTGTTTGGGTTCATCACTTACGGCCCTATCACAGACTCATCAAGTATTGGCATGGCTGTGTTTGGCCGGCGATCCATGTAAAGAAAAACAAAAAATAATGATTAAAAAAAAATGTGGGGTCCCCTCCATTTTGGATAACCAGCACAGATTAAGCAGTCAGATGTGGGCTGCAGTAGTAGAGTAGTAGTCAACAGCCAACACCTTATATATGTATATATATCTGCGCTGTAGGTTCCAGAGGAGAACAATTAATAAGAGGATTTTCTGCATATATTATCCATCATAAAAATATATCCACAGTTACCTAGTTTAAGGTTTATTAGTGCGTTATTAATGCGTTATATATAGTGCATATAAGATGTTAATATTTACCGGGTGTGTCACAGTCAAAGTCTCCTGAATATGTCCACAGTTACCGGGTGTATCGCAGTCAAGATCTCCTGAATAAGTGCACAGCGGTGATGCTTTCAACCGCTTTCCTTCCAAAGAATGTGCGAGGAAAGGGTGAAAAAAACCTGTCCCGGCCGGTGACAGTCACCCCTTACCTCACCGATGGTGCTCCTGGGTCTTCAGCGTGAGCCTGCGCTCCCACACGCTAGTTGCCGGCGAGGTGCAGTGAAGCTGCAGGACCTCGCGTGACGTCACATACACGTGATGTTACACGTGAACGGCTAACGAATTGCACACAGTACCGAAAAGGATCTATCCAACGCGTTTCGGAGTTGGCGGACTCCTTCCTCAGGGATGGTCCGGTGCAGGTCAGGAATGCTTTATATATCATATAGCGAGTGGAAGCGCTGGGTCCTATTTGTTAAAACAAAGAGTTCAATTTCGCTGTTTAACCCATTAGGAATCAGTGTGTTCATTTCAAAAATCCATTTGCTCTCCTCCCTTGACATCTGATGGATGAAGTTACCCTTCCGCCAATTTTTTTTAACAATTTTAATCCCAGTAACTACAATGTCCTTTATAGAGCCCTCATGATATTCTTCAAAATGTTGTGATAGAGGGTGACCCGCAAATTTTTTATTGATATTCCGTAGATGTTCCCCTATACGTACACTCAGAGGGCGTGTAGTGCGCCCTATATACAATTTATCACACGAGCATTTAATGCCATAAATTACTCCTCGGGTGGAACAGGTAATACAGTCTTTAATCTCTGCTTCATTGTCTTTGTAGATAATACTCGATTGCTTTTTTGTATTTAATTTTCTACACGGTAGACATTTTTTACATGGAAAAAAGCCAGACAGGGTTTGTGGTATGAGGGATGATTTTAGCGATACAGATTTACGAACAGATGGGGCTATAATGTTACCCAAATTGTTCGCCCTCCTATAGACAAATCTTGGATGTTCTGTTAGTGTGTCTCCAATCACCCTATCTTCCTTGAGTAAACTCCAATGCTTATTTACGATTTTTTAAAAAAAATTAGAATTATATGGCATTATTATGGGTATCCCTTCGTCTTCCATGTTATTACTTTTATTCTCTTTTGGTTTAAGTAATTTTTGTCTTGATTGTTTCCCTACCTGTTCCTTAACCCGTATCAGGGTCTCTTTATCGTATCCTTTCTGGCAGAACCTCTCTATCAGGATATTTGTCTCTTTGTTAAAATCCTCTGATTTGGAGCAATTTCTGTGGGCCCTTATAAATTGGCTTTTGGGAACGTTCAGGAGCCAACTGGGTAAATGGCAACTGTTTAATGAAATATAATTATTTGAATCTGTTGGTTTATGATATAAGGTGGTTTGAATCCCATTCCCCTCTATAAAAATTTTCAAATCTAAAAAATTAATTTCTTTATTACTTGTATTAGCTGTAAAGTTTAAAAAATAATTATTTTTATTAAGACCATTAATAAAATCTAATAATAAAACAGGGCCCCCTGACCATATAAAAACTATGTCATCTATAAAACGCTGCCATAGGACCAGGTTCGCCCGTAGGAGTCCATCCATATAGATGTCGTTTTCCTCCCACTTACCGACATATAAATTAGCATAACTAGGGGCGAACCTGGTACCCATGGCAGTGCCCCACTGCTGGGAGTAGTAGTCCTTCCCAAAACAAAAGTAGTTGTGGGTGAGTATAAAAATTCTACATTCAATAATAAAAGAAATTTGATCACCCGGTAAAATTCCATCTTTAGATAAAAAGTGTTTAGCAGTTTCACAACCTTTCTGATGTTGGATAACTGTATATAAAGAAGTGATGTCGAGAGTGCCGATAATGTAATGATCCTGCCATTGGACAGTTTGTAATATCCGTAAAATATGTGCACTATCTTTTAGATAGGATGGAAGTAAGGGACATAATTTCTGTAAATGGCAATCGACATATCTCGACAAATTAGTTGTAAGGCCTCCTATAGCTGAAATTATTGGCCTGCCCGGTGGGTGTAGTAAATCTTTATGTACCTTGGGTAGGTAGTAAAAATAAGGGATTCTAGGGTGTGTGATATTGACGAAGTCATATTCGGATTTGTTTAAAAAACCTTTATGTAATCCCATTTTTATTAAATTTTGCATTTCACAGATATATCTCTTGGTTGGGTCCGCCTTGAGTATTTTGTATGTACATTCATCTCCCAATAGGCGTAACAATTCTCTGTTATAATCCTCAGTGTTCAAAATCACTATTCCGCCCCCTTTGTCTGCTGGCCTTATTGTAATTTCTTTATTATTTTGGAGTTGTCTAATTGCCATCCGTTCACAATGAGACAGGTTATACTGATATTTGGAACAGTTCTTATTTGATATTTTTCTGATGTCATTTATAACATTCTTATGAAAAGCATTAATGGCTTCAGAATATTCTTGAATCGGATGGAAATTCGATTTGTTTTTCAGGGAGGTATGTTGGTATGGATCGAATATCACTATAGCGCCATCAGCTTCCTTGCTAACAAATTTCTTCTTCATATAGTGTTTTTTGATAGCCAACTTCCTCATAAATAATTTTATTCCTACGAAGGCTTCAAATTTATTAAATTTCGTACTAGGGGCGTATTTTAAACCCTTGTTTAATAGATTAACTTCATGGGTATTCAGCGTATAGTCACTAAGATTAAAAATCTTCTGTTCTAGCGTAGTTGGTTCGTTTTTTTGTTGTTGTTGTTGCTAGCGTTTATTCTTTTTTTTGGTAGATTTCCCAGCCCTGCACCCCCTCTTTCAGCCAACACCTGACTAGTGATAACCTTTTCACTGCTGGTCACAGCTCCTGGCTCGCACGCTGTCCACTGTGTGACAGCGTGGGAACCTGCAGCGGCTGTCACTGGCGGTAACGTCAATAAGGTTTCCCACTAGTCATAGCCAGTGTTTCCCACTAGTCATAGCCAGTGTTTCCCACACTGTCACACCAATGACAGCAAGGAAACCATCGGATGTTCGGCCCCCCCCCATTCACTTGAATGAGGTCTGGGTTTGAGATCAAGTACAGGTACTATTCTGGTACACGAACCAAGTTTTTTTTTACAAAGTTCGACCTAACCTGATGGACTCAAACATCCATGGGTCTGCCCACCCCTAGTTACTGTAATCCAGAATCATTCCACCCCTTTCTTTTTGTAATCCTTTCTCTGCTTTCCATAGCAATCATCTGTACAATTTTTATGCTAATGAGCCACAAGTGAAGTTGGTTTGTCTTCGCTAGAGATGAGCGAATATGTTAGGAAAACGATTTCCAAACATAAATTCGGCATGAATATGGTACATTCAGATTCATGATTGGTAACACAAGCATTTTTCTTAAAATCGGAAAAAGTCCGTAACATTCAGTAAAAGATAGAATAAAAGCTGGCAATTCATGTGCTGCATACAGCATAATAACAGTGTGACAGGTTAGAATAGATAGAATAGATATGTAAACATAGAATACATATAAATATAGATGTCAGTGACACACATATATATATATATATTACACAGATAGATAAATAGATAGATAGATAGATAAAAATCCAGAAAAATTGGAGGCAGCTCACCGTTTGTAGTGAAAAGGAGCTATTTAATCAGCCCAGAAAGTGACGTTTCGGTCCCAACAGGAACCTTTCTCAAGCTGTTGGGACCGAAACGTCGCTTTCTGGGCTGAT
Source organism: Ranitomeya imitator (assembly GCF_032444005.1). Taxonomy (NCBI): domain Eukaryota; kingdom Metazoa; phylum Chordata; class Amphibia; order Anura; family Dendrobatidae; genus Ranitomeya; species Ranitomeya imitator. Next base: position 317,158,088 of record NC_091285.1, on the reverse strand, counting down.
TAAATAGCTCCTTTTCACTACACACAGTGTGCTGCCTCCAATTTTTCTGGATTTTTATAATTGAGGTTTGATATTTGCCTGGGGGGGCTCTGCACATGGACTCTTTCTTTGTGCTGCTCTAATTTTCTTCGAAAGAAAGAAAGAAAGAAAGAAAGAAAGAAGAAAAGCTGGCAATTCACGTGTCGGGTACAGTATAATCACAGAGTGACACGTTAGAATAGAATTGATAAAATAGATATATGCACATATGATACGTATATACAGGGTGGTCCAAAAGTAGGTGGACAGAAAATAATAACATTAATTTTGATTTATATATAAAATTATATTTACCAACACAAGCATAACATTGACAATTAAATTTTATTCTGAACAATAATACAAAAGCCCTTGAATTTTATCAACGCAGGTGCTCAAACTGTTTTCCATGACAGTTTGCACAGCTTAGAAGTCTGCCTCTTACGCTTCGACAAACATTTTTGCACAAGTCTCTTTGGGTATTAATTTCTTGAAATGCATCTCTTATGTAATTTTCTAATCACTGACACTTTTTGGTTTTCAACTATAAACTTTGTCCTTGAGAAAAGAAAAAATCCATAGGGATCAAGTCTGGTGAACGTGCCGGCCAATCAAGTGGGCCTCTTCGGCCAATCCATTAATTAGGAAATGTTTCATCAAGATACTCACGGATTACTCTTGAATAATGTGGAGGGGCCCCATCTTGTTGAAAATAAAGCTCATTTGAATTAGGCCCTTGCTGTAACTGGGGAACAATTTGATTCATTAGAAGTTCGAGATACTTATCTCCTGTGACTGTTCCATAAAGGTACAAAAACACCAAAACTTGAAATACCACCCGAAACATTGACACCAGGCTCATTTAGTTGTTGCTCTATTGTTAAATGCATGTTCTCATTATACCAGTAAATACAATTATGTCTGTTAATATGGCCAGATAATTTGAAAGAAGCTTCATCACTCCACATAATGTTATCTAAAATTACTGGATTTTCTTCAATTTCGTTAAGCATAATCTCACTAAATTGCAGCCTCCTGTCTGAATCATCCTCCAATAAACCATGAATTAGACGTGGACGGTAAGCTTTCCACTCAATAGATTTCAGAATTCGCGTGATCGAAGCTCGTGAAATTTCCAATACTTAGGCTATGTGCATACGTTGCAGATTGGGGTGCGGATTTTTCCGCACTGTTTTAGAAAAATTCGCAGGTAAACTGCACTGCAGATTACCCACAGATTTGCCACGTTTTTTGCACGGATTCCACCTGCGGTTTTACCTGGTGATTCCTATTGAGGAGCAGGTGTAAACCGCTGCAGAATCCGCACAAAGATTTGACATGCAGCGGAAAAAACATCGCTGCATTTCCGAGAGTTTTTTTTCGAAGCATGTGCACTGTGGATTTTTTTTTCCATACGTTTACATAGTACTGTACAACGCCTGGAAAACAGATGCATATTCGCAGCAAAATCTGCATACTGTCCACCTACTTTTGAACCACCCTGTATATACAGTGGGGCAAAAAAGTATTTAGTCAGTCAGCAACAGTGCAAGTTCCACCACTTAAAAAGATGAGAGGCGTCTGTAATTTACATCATAGGTAGACCTCAACTATGGGAGACAAACTGAGAAAAAAAAATCCAGAAAATCACATTGTCTGTTTTTTTAACATTTTATTTGCATATTATGGTGGAAAATAAGTATTTGGTCAGAAACAAAATTTAATCTCAATACTTTGTAATATATCCTTTGTTGGCAATGACAGAGGTCAAACGTTTTCTGTAAGTCTTCACAAGGTTGCCACACACGGTTGTTGGTATGTTGGCCCATTCCTCCATGCAGATCTCCTCTAGAGCAGTGATGTTTTTGGCTTTTCGCTTGGCAACACGGACTTTCAACTCCCTCCAAAGGTTTTCTATAGGGTTGAGATCTGGAGACTGGCTAGGCCACTCCAGGACCTTGAAATGCTTCTTACGAAGCCACTCCTTCGTTGCCCTGGCGGTGTGCTTTGGATCATTGTCATGTTGAAAGACCCAGCCACGTTTCATCTTCAATGCCCTTGCTGATGGAAGGAAGTTTGCACTCAAAATCTCACGATACATGGCCCCATTCATTCTTTCATGTACCCGGATCAGTCGTCCTGGCCCCTTTGCAGAGAAACAGCCCCAAAGCATGATGTTTCCACCACCATGCTTTACAGTAGGTATGGTGTTTGATGGATGCAACTCAGTATTCTTTTTCCTCCAAACACGACAAGTTGTGTTTCTACCAAACAGTTCCAGTTTGGTTTCATCAGACCATAGGACATTCTCCCAAAACTCCTCTGGATCATCCAAATGCTCTCTAGCAAACTTCAGACGGGCCCGGACATGTACTGGCTTAAGCAGTGGGACACGTCTGGCACTGCAGGATCTGAGTCCATGGTGGCATAGTGTGTTACTTATGGTAGGCCTTGTTACATTGGTCCCAGCTCTCTGCAGTTCATTAACTAGGTCCCCCCGCGTGGTTCTGGGATTTTTGCTCACCGTTCTTGTGATCATTCTGACCCCACGGGGTGGGATTTTGCGTGGAGCCCCAGATCGAGGGAGATTATCAGTGGTCTTGTATGTCTTCCATTTTCTAATTATTGCTCCCACTGTTGATTTCTTCACTCCAAGCTGGTTGGCTATTGCAGATTCAGTCTTCCCAGCCTGGTGCAGGGCTACAATTTTGTTTCTGGTGTCCTTTGACAGCTCTTTGGTCTTTACCATAGTGGAGTTTGGAGTCAGACTGTTTGAGGGTGTGCATAGGTGTCTTTTTATACTGATAACAAGTTTAAACAGGTGCCATTACTACAGGTAATGAGTGGAGGAAAGAGGAGACTCTTAAAGAAGAAGTTACAGGTCTGTGAGAGCCAGAAATCTTGATTGTTTGTTTCTGACCAAATACTTATTTTCCACCATAATATGCAAATAAATTGTTAAAAAAACAGACAATGTGATTTTCTGGATTTTTATTTCTCAGTTTGTCTCCCATAGTTGAGGTCTACCTATGATGTAAATTACAGACGCCTCTCATCTTTTTAAGTGGTGGAACTTGCACTATTGCTGACTGACTAAATACTTATTTGCCCCACTGTAGATGTCGTTGACACACATATAAATATGTATATATATTATATGGATAGAAGGAAAGCCGGCAACTCATCTGACATGCACTGTAAAATCATTGCAGGAGCCAACAGGATAGAATGGATGGATTACATACAGTAAATACATATAGAATCAGTGGCAAAAACAATTAGTGCAGTGTGTGTGCAAATTACTGTACATGTATTTAATTAATAAAAGATTAATTTTTGGAAAAAAATTTCATAACCAGCAGAGGCAAAGCCGATGGCTGAGGGCGGATGTTTATAGCATGTGTGGTATGGTGGATGGCCATGTGGTTAATGGGTGGTATGTATCACAGAGATGGGTGGCCCTGTGATGGAAGCCTGGGCTTGTTGTGCTCAGCAGATCTACTGCTGAAGGTTACTATACATTGGGAAGGCTTCCAGGTGACTTGGAGAGATGAGTGGGTCCAGTCACCTACAGTCACCTACATACCCCACCCAAGGGGGTGTGTCTGAACACCCAAGATGGAGTCTGTGTGTTTGTGCATGGGAAGTGCAGGCTAGGCTGAGCAAGAGGAGGTCTGTGGTATACCTCTGGAGAGAACGCCTCTGAGGATAAAAGGTGTACGGAAACCTGTGCAGTTGTCACGGACAGTTAATGGACACTAATTCATGTTAGGCACACCAAGACTCAGTGAGGACTGTAGTTACTGTAGAGCTGAACGGTTGCTGGATGTTGCACGGTGTGCTGCATGTTATCAAATACCTGAGACTTGGTTTATGGTGTGTATTAATAAACCAAATACACTGTTTAACCCTGAGTGTCCCAGCATATGCCTCAACGACCAGCCAAGTTAGTACCCCCATCCACAGAGAGTGCAGAAATATTACAGTTTGGGAAGAATGTGGGCATCGGTCAAGGAGATTCCTGGGAGGAATACAGCAGGTAATTACTGTGGATCGGCGGGTCCTTGAACTCTGGGCGGCTTGCTGTGGATGGCGGGTCCAAAAAACACTCTGAGCGTCTAACTGTGGATCGGCAGGTCCATGAACTCTGGGGGTCTTGTGGGTCCACAAACTCTGCAGAGCAGAGCTGTGTCGAGCTGTAAAGAGTGGTGCGGAGCTGTGCAGAGAGGTGCAGACCCTTTCTGAGCCATGCAGGGAGGTGCGGAGCCTGGCAGAGCTTTGCTGTGTGGAGCCGGACAGAGCCTTACAGTGCAGTGCGGAGCCTCACTGTGAGGAACTGATGGGGCAGATAGACTATCATGCACAGGTAGTGAGGGACCTGAGAGGGCCGTGGGGGGCGCTCTGGTAGTTTTGGTGCTGGGGTCAATGACATAGCTGCAACAGCACGTGAAAGCAAGCATCTGGCTGTAACTTCGCAGGGATACGAAGCTTGTCATCACACTCATTCCATTATTTGCTGTTACTCAGAGGAGCATGCCAGGACCAAAAGTGACCTGAGTAGGAGCTGTGTGGATTGGTGTACAGTTCCGGGAGGTCCAGCGACAGCAATGGGAGGCAAAGTAGCCATGTGGGAAGTGGCTTGCAGTGATGTTCTCGAGGAGTTCTATCACTCCGTGATCCATGGGCATCTGTGGGTGTCCCAAAAGGAAGCAGTGTCCAAAAACGGGGAGGTATCCCAAAAGGGGATGATTGCCCAAAAGGGTGGAGTCCCAAAAGGGGTGGAGTCCCAAAATGGACGGTGACCCAAACCGGGGTGGTGGACCAAAAAGGATGGCGGCAAATGCACCGAAGGACTCTTGCCGAGAACAATGTTCAAAAAGCACATGTTCGGTGTCCTGTACTGAGTATACATCTGATAAGATGTCACAGAGGTGTTCGGTGGAAGTCAATGCCGAGTGACTGGACTTCTAGATTCAGGGAGCTCGGTGACCCTGGTGAGCATCACACTCCCGGTCCATCTCATTCCACTGCATCCATGCAGTCATAAGAGACTACCTGTTGTCCATGGTGATCATTGAGACGCTGATGATTATTAAAAGCCATGATGTCCTTGTGGTCCTGGAGTTCCCATAACCTATCATAATAGGATGTTAAACTGTTTTGGGACTTGTGGTAGGAGGAAGTAGCAGCCCCTGAGGTTGATATTTCAGAGTTGGGATGACCAGAAGAAATTGTGGGTCTGACCAACTCTGGAACTTAGCAGACGTGACCAACAGTATGACCGTTGAAAACGGGGTAGCTCCAGAAAAGGGGACTGACACCTGTTTAAGTGGGGACTTGTTGTGCCAAGGTGACAGGGTGAGTAGTGATGACTCCCATTCAGACTGTGACTCTAACTCAAGAGAAAGAGAGTGTGGTAAGGTAGAGCCAGGTACAAATAGCAAGTCTTCCTCTCGTCGCTGGGGACATGGCATCCGGAGAAAGTCAGGACAGGCTGCACCTAGGGTTGAGCGAAACGGATCGTTCATTTTTAAAAGTCGCCGACTTTTGGCAAAGTCGGGTTTTATGAAACCCGACCCGACCCCTGTGTGGGGTCGGCCATGCGGTACGCAACTTTCGCGCCAAAGTCGCGTTTCAATGACGTGAAAAGCGCCATTTCTCAGCCAATGAAGGTGAACGCAGAGTGTGGGCTGCGTGATGACATAGGTCCTGGTCCCCACCATCTTAGAGAAGGGCATTGCAGTGATTGGCTTGCTGTCTGCGGCGTCACAGGGGATATAAAGAGGCGTTCCCGCCGACTGCCATCTTACTGCTGCTGATCTGAGCCTAGGGAGAGGTTGCTGCCGCTTCGTCAGAAGCAGAGATAGCTTTAGGCAGGGTCCATTAACCACCAAACCGCTTGTGCTGTAGCGATTTCCACTGTCCAACACCACCTTTTGTTTGCAGGGACAGTGGAAGCTACATTTTTTTTCCTCAGCGCTGTAGCTCATTGGGCTGCCCTAGAAGGCTCCCTGATAGCTGCATTGCTGTGTGTACGCCGCTGTGCAAACCAACTGCTTTTTTCAAAGCACAAATCCTGTTGTTCCTTCCTTTCTGCACAGCTATCTTGTTTGTTTGTCCACACTTTTTATTTAATTTGTGCATCAGTCCACTCCTTATTGCTGCCTGCCATACCTGGCTGAGATTACTGCAGGGAGATAGTAATTGTAGGACAGTCCCTGTTTTTTTTTTTTTCTCCCTAAAAAAATAAGTTGTGGGAGATTAAGATTGGCATTTCTGATAGAGTGCCATCCCTGTGTGTGCCATCTCTCTCACATAGTGGGCCATAGAAAGCCTTTTTATTTTTCTGTTTTTTTTTTGTGGGGTTTATAAATTCTCCCTGAAAAAAAAAACAGTGGGAGATTAATATTGGCCTTTGGGCTTGTGTGCCAGTCCTGAGTGTGCCATCTCTCTCAAATAGTGGGCCATAGAAAGCCTATTAATTTTTTTTTTTTGGTTTCTAAATTCTCCCTGAAAAAAATCATTTTTTTTTATTGGGTTTCTAAATTCTCCCTGAAAAAATTAAAAAAAATCAGTGGGAGATTAATATTGCCCTTTCTGCTTGTGTGCCAGTCTTGACTCCTGGGTGTGCCATCTCTCTCTCTCAAATAGTGGGCCATAGAAAGCCTATTTTTTTTTATTGGGTTTCTAAATTCTCCCTGAAAAAATAAAAAAAAATCAGTGGGAGATTAATATTGCCCTTTCTGCTTGTGTGCCAATCCTGACTCCTGGGTGTGCCATCTTTCTCTCTCAAATAGTGGGCCATAGAAAGCCTATTTTTTTTTTATTGGGTTTCTAAATTCTCCCTGAAAAAATAAAAAAAAAACAGTGGGGGATTAATATTGCCCTTTCTGCTTGTGTGCCACTCCTGACTCCTGGGTGTGCCATCTCTCTCTCTCTCAAATAGTGGGCCACAGAAAGCCTATTTTTTTTTTTATTTGGTCTCTAAATTCTCCCTGAAAAAATCATTTTTTTTAATTTGGTTTCTAAATTCTCCCTGAAAAAATCATTTTTTGGGGGGGTTTCTAAAGTCTCCCTGAAAAAATAAAAAAAAATCAGTGGGAGATTAATATTGCCCTTTCTGCTTGTGTGCCAGTCTTGACTCCTGGGTGTGCCATCTCTCTCTCTCAAATAGTGGGCCATAGAAAGCCTATTTTTTTTTATTGGGTTTCTAAATTCTCCCTGAAAAAAAAAAACAGTGGGAGATTAATATTGCCCTTTCTGCTTGTGTGCCACTCCTGACTCCTGGGTGTGCCATCTCTCTCTCTCAAATAGTGGGCCATAGAAAGCCTATTTTTTTTTATTGGGTTTCTAAATTCTCCCTGAAAAAATTAAAAAAAATCAGTGGGAGATTAATATTGCCCTTTCTGCTTGTGTGCCAGTCTTGACTCCTGGGTGTGCAATCTCTCTCTCTCAAATAGTGGGCCATAGAAAGCCTATTTTTTTTTTTATTGGGTTTCTAAATTCTCCATGAAAAAATAAAAAAAAAAATCAGTGGGAGATTAATATTGCCCTTTCTGCTTGTGTGCCACTCCTGACTCCTGGGTGTGCCATCTCTCTCTCTCAAATAGTGGGCCATAGAAAGCCTTTTTTTTTTTTTTTTTTGGTTTCTAAATTCTCCCTGAAAAAAATCATTTTTTTAATTTGGTTTCTAAATTCTCCCTGAAAAAATCATTTTTTTTTAATTTGGTTTCTAAAGTCTCCCTGAAAAAATAAAAAAAAATCAGTGGGAGATTAATATTGCCATTTCTGCTTGTGTGCCAGTCTTGACTCCTGGGTGTGCCATCTCTCTCTCTCAAATAGTGGGCCATAGAAAGCCAATTTTTTTTTTATTTGGTTTCTAAATTCTCCCTGAAAAAATAAAAAAAAATCAGTGTGAGATTAATATTGCCCTTTCTGCTTGTGTGCCACTCCTGACTCCTGGGTGTGCCATCTCTCTCTCTCAAATAGTGGGCCATAGAAAGCCTATTTTTTTTTATTTGGTTTCTAAATTCTCCCTGAAAAAAATCATTTTTTTTTATTTGGTTTCTAAATTCTCCCTGAAAAAAATCATTTTTTTTAATTTGGTTTCTAAAGTCTCCCTGAAAAAATAAAAAAAAATCAGTGGGAGATTAATATTGCCCTTTCTGCTTGTGTGCCAGTCTTGACTCCTGGGTGTGTCATCTCTCTCTCTCAAATAGTGGGCCATAGAAAGCCTATTTTTTTTTTTATTTGGTTTCTAAATTCTCCCTGAAAAAAATCATTTTTTTTATTTGGTTTCTAAATTCTCCCTGAAAAAATAAAAAAAAATCAGTTGGAGATTAATATTGCCCTCTCTGCTTGTGTGCCAGTCTTGACTCCTGGGTGTGCCATCTCTCTCTCTCAAATAGTGGGCCATACAAAGCCTATTTTTTTTTATTTGGTTTCTAAATTCTCCCTGAAAAAATAAAAAAAAAAGTGGGAGATCAATATTGACATTTGTGCTTGAGTGACAGTCCTGCGTGTGTGGCATCTCTCTCATTTGGTGCCACCGAAAACACAGTGTGTAACATTGTGCCTGATTTTCCTTGCGGTCTCACCCACCTGTAAAGGGATATGTAAATCATACTGAAGTTATAGCTCACCGTGTAAGTTGTTTTACAGCAACAAATACCGTTACCTTGGTTAAGTTTTTAAAACAATGAGGAAGTCTGGTGGAAGAGGTCGTGGCTGTGGGCGTTCATTGTCAGCTGGTAATGATGGTAGTGGTAGTGGAGCATCAGGTGGTCGTGGGAAAAAAAATATTGCACCTAAGTCTGGAGCTGTGGAGCCAGGTTCGTCGTCTGGCTACAGAAGGCCTCGAACGCTCCCTTTTCTGGGAGTAGGAAAACCGCTTTTAAAGCCGGACCAGCAAGAGCAAGTTTTGGCTTACCTTGCAGACTCAGCCTCTAGCTCTTTTGCCTCCTCTTTTGAAACTGGTAAATGTAAAAGCAGCGCGTCGTTAGTGGATGTTCACGGTCAGGGAAAAGTCGCTTCCTTGTCCTCTTCAGCAAAAACAACAACAGAGAAGGATGCAGCAGGCGACACAACGGGTTACTCCATGGAGCTCTTTACACATACCATCCCTGGCTTAGAAAGTGAAGCAGTTAACAGGCCATGCCCATTAGAAGTTGAATCGGACATGGAGTGCACTGATGCACAGCCACAGCCAGACTACTATGCTGGTCCTTTGACTCAGACCACAACATTGCCCTCGCAGGGTACTGATCCAGAATCAGACCCTGATGAGACTATGTTGCCCCGTCACGAACGCTCTACCACCGACTTACACGGTGACACAGACGAAGTTGCGCACGAGCTAGAAGAGGAGGTTATAGATGACCCAGTTGTTGACCCCGATTGGCAGCCATTGGGGGAACAGGGCGCAGGCGGCAGTAGTTCTGAAGCGGAGGAGGAGGGGCCGCAGCAGGCATCAACATCGCAACAGGTTTCATCTGCCGGGCCCGTAGATGGGACAAAACGCGTGGCAAAGCCAAAAACTGTTGGAGGACAGCGTGGCCATCCGGTTAAAGCTCAGTCTGCAATGCCTGAAAAGGTATCCGATGCTAGAAAGAGTGCAGTCTGGCATTTTTTTAAACAACATCCAATTGATCAGCGCAAAGTCATCTGTCAAAAATGTTCAACTACCTTAAGCAGAGGTCAGAATCTGAAAAGTCTCAATACAAGTTGCATGCATAGACATTTAACCACCATGCATTTGCAAGCCTGTACTAACTACCAAACGTCCCTTAAGGTTGTAGCACCCTCGGCCAATGAAGCTAGTCAGCAACGCTACATCCCTGCCGTCACTGTAAGGCCACCATTTTCCGCACCACCTGCAGTATCTGTGCAGGTTTCTTTGCCAGGCCAAAGCAGTCAGGGTCAGGGAATAACCAGTTTCGTAGTAGGAAACACTGCATCTAGGGCACAGGCGGAAACAATACCATCTCCAACCGTCTCTCATTCTGCCATGTCCACTGGCACACCCGCTAGTTCCACGATCTCCAGCTCTCCAGTCCAGCTCACCCTACATGAGACTCTGGTTAGGAAAAGGAAGTACTTATCCTCGCATCCGCGTACATAGGGTTTGAACGCCCACATAGCTAGACTAATCTCGTTAGAGATGATGCCCTACCGGTTAGTTGAAAGTGATGCTTTCAAAGCCCTGATGGACTACGCTGTACCACGCTACGAGCTACCCAGTCGACACTTCTTTTCGAGAAAAGCCATCCCAGCCCTCCACCAGCATGTTAAAGATCGCATCGTCCATGCACTCAGGCAATCTGTGAGTACAAAGGTGCACCTGACAACAGATGCATGGACCAGTAGGCATGGCCAGGGACGTTACGTGTCCATCACGGCACACTGGGTGAATGTGGTGGATGCAGGGTCCACAGGGGACATCAATTTTGGGACAGTTCTGCCTAGCCCACGGTCTAGGAAACAGTTGGCTGTAGGTGTTCGCACCCCCTCCTCCTCCTCCTCTTCGTCCTTCTGCAGAAGCGAGAGCTCGTCCACAGACCGCAGTCGCCAAACCACTCCATCCGCAGCTGGCACTGTTGCACACCAGTTGTCCCATTATGGGGCAGCTACTGGCAAGCGTCAGCAGGCTGTATTGGCTATGAAGTGTTTTTGCGACAACAGACACACCGCGGAAGTTCTGTCCGAGTTCTTGCAGAGAGAAACGCAGTCGTGGCTGGGCACAGTAGATCTTGAGGCAGGCAAGGTAGTGAGTGATAACGGAAGGAATTTCATGGCTGCCATCTCCCTTTCCCAATTGAAACACATTCCTTGCCTGGCTCACACCTTAAACCTGGTGGTGCAGTGCTTCCTGAAAAGTTATACGGGGTTTTCTGACCTGCTCCTCAAAGTGCGCGGACTTTGCTCACATATCCGCCGTTCGCCCATACACTCCAGCCGTATGCAGACCTATCAGCGGTCTTTGAACTTTCCCCAGCATCGCCTAATCATAGACGTTGCAA